>NC_133159.1:3430000-4043333 GCF_040802235.1 Manis javanica | reverse complement strand
GTGGCTTCACCGACATGGTTCTGGCTGGAGGGCACTCGCTTTGGTTTAGTTTTGTGCACCCTCAGCGTGGGGGTGAGGGCTGAGATGTAACACTTTCTAGGCTCAGCCACGGTGCATCTCAGGGGGCGCTACGGGGTGACTATCTAGGGAAGGAGGGGAGGCAGGGTGAGAAGGGGATGGGCGGGGGCGCTGTGCCACCCCATCCATGCCAGGAGGACTTTGGCTGGTGGAGAGGGCCGGATCTCTGCCCTCCTCTAATCCTCGGAGATACAGCGTGGGGAGGCTGAGGTGGGCTGCCTTGGATGGACAGCGTCCGCACTTGGGTGCCACTGATTTTGAGACCTGAGCGTGGAGGGTGGTGGCCTGGGGCAGACGCCCTGGTCGGGGTGGGTGAGGGGACTGAGCCCGAGGAAGCTGATCCCCCAGCCTGAGCATGTTTTCCATCTCGCTACACAATTGATTAATCAGGTTCTTAGGTTTTAATAAGTCAGTAGGTCCAGATGTTTCTCATTGTATGTTACAAATGTTAATTATCTTCTAATTACTTCTCAGCAGAGGTTGCACTGGCAACGAGTGCCCCAGCAGCCCGGCCAAATGAGTCCAGAGCTTCAGAAAGGAGTAGATTAAGTAACGGCTGCTTCTGGCAGCAGCTTCTGGAGGTTTCTCATCGCCCAGAGGGTTTTTTTTCCCCAATAGTTATTATTTTGGAAGGAGAGAAACCCAGTGGCCTGTGCACTGGAGAGCGGTACAGCTACATGTTTGAAGCCGCGGAGGCAGCCTGACATGGGCTGTTACACTCAGACACTCAGCCTGGCTGCACCAGGCCCAGGAGGATTAATGAGATGCAGGGGCCCCGTCCTGGAGTCGGGGCTGGTTCGTGTCCAGGGCCACTCGCCATCCTAGACCTCTCTCCTGCTTGACTCCTCTCCCAGGCACTCTGGCCATCTGTTCCCCTGGGTCTGGGTCAAGGCCCACAGGAAGGATGCTCCCCACCCACCCCTCCAGGTGCTCTCGGTGGGAGGGTCTTGTCACTCTCTAATGCTTGGGTTTGCAGATGGACAGACAGCAGTGTCCCTGGTGCCCTGGTTCTGTTTAATTATCCTTAGTGGTGGGACCCTCTCATGTGGGCGGTCCAGCATCTGCCCCCGAGGTGCCTCCCATGGAGGACAGCACTCCTGGGGGCTGGCTTCTCCTTCTTACTGCCCCGTGCTCATCTCGCCTGTCTGTGGGACATCATCCTTCATGAAAGGACTTGCCCCCATCACCTCCCTTTGGGATTTGGCTTCTGTCCCCTGGCAGCAAACCCTTCTTCTGGCTTCGTCTTTGGAGACTGCTTTGTAATTTGCAAGAAATAAAAATAGGTGGTGTGGAAAATAAGAACATGTAGTCATTGATCAGGGCAGTTCGTGGTAGTTTTACAGAAAATGGTGACCTATTTTTTCCTGGAGTTGAGGTCGCATTGATTTCTGTGGCATCGGTGGGCATGAGGCATCCATTCTTCCTGCTGCTCACGTAGGGCTGATGTGTGAATACTTGTAGGCACGTGATGCACTGTGCACAATCCTTACAGCACGGTAGCTGCCCTGTGTGTCCATTCATTCATTATTCATCTCTCCATTTACCTACCTACATAGCCATCCATGTGCTCACATCTTTACATCCATCCACCCATCCATCCATCCATCACCCATCTATCCATCTCTTCATTCATCCATTCACCATCCATCCACCTACCATCTGTCTACCCACCCACCATCCACTGTCCATCCATCTACCCACCCACCACCCATTTATCCATCCATCTACCATCCATCCTCCATCCTCCATCATCCATCCATCCACCCATCTCCTATCCACCAGTCACCCATCCTTCCATCTGTCCTTACTCAAACCTATCTCCCATGAACCATGAGCATGCGACCAGTGTGCAGTGATGTTTAGAATGAAGCTCGTGAAGGACAAGTGATGTGGGTAAAATCTGCTGTGTTAGTCTTCTGGCCCTGCTGTGACAAAGCACCTCAAACAGAGTCACTTACACCACAGAAATGTATTGTCATTGTCTGGAGGCTGGAGTTGAGACAGAGCGTTGGCAGGGCCGTGTTCCTTCAGAGGTCGGATCCAGGGGAAGGATGTGATACTGGCCTCTCCCCAGGCTCCTGGTGGTCTCTTGGCTGTGGCAGCACCCCTCCCCCCACCCCACCGGCCCTCCCACGGCAGTCTCCCTGTGTGAATGGCTGTGTCCAGACTTCCCCTTTGTAAAAATAGGGACGCCACCCACAGTGGATCAGGGGCCCATTGTCCTTACCTCTTCTTAACTAATCACATCTGCAAGGACACCCTTTCCAAGGTTGCAGTCTGAGGTACTGGGGGTTAGGACTTCATATGAATTTTTGGGGACACAACTCAACCCATAACATCTTCTGTGCTTTGTCTCCCCAAAGAGCCATCCAATGCCAGGGCTGAAGTGGAGATCCAGGTCCAATTGCAAATTTATTCCTGGCAGGGAGTCCTCATCACTACAGCCAGCAAATGCCACATTGTCATCCTGTCTCTGAGATAGGAGGTGGTTTTGGTAAACTCAGTGAATCACCTTTGCATGGTATAGACAGGTAATGGGGAGGCCCCACATGCCATTTTTCCCACCTGAAATATACAAAGGAGGTGGAGCTAATCCTCGCCTGTGTGCCCACCACATGCCAGCCTGGCAGTGTGCTTGGTGAGATGACACGTGAGAGGGACACTGTATATATCTACCCGCCGAGTTAGGTTTTGCAGCATTTAATCAAAAAGTTGCCAGCACCAGTGTATGAAATAAACTAGATGTTGGTTTTTTAAAATCTCTTTTAATGTAACAGTGGTTTGGAGGTGGGTGGCTGTAGGAAGCTGTTAGGGATCAACACTCCAGCACGCTCTCATCCTCGTGGTCCAAGACGGGTGCTGGGGCTCCGGCCATTCCACCCATGTCCCTTAGCGAGACTCTGGAAGTACCATGCAAGGCTTTTCTCACATCTCATTGACCAGAACTGAATCATATGACCAAGCTGAATCGCTTGTCCCCTCCCAGCTCTCTCCTCTGTCAGCCTCCCCGAGGTAGCACTCCCAAAGACAATTCTGGGCAGTGCACACTCTTGGGGAATGCATCCACCCCAGGGGGCTTCTACAAGTTCCTCTCCCTCCCTGCAGGTGAGGGGAGGTGGCCCCACTCTCCCGACGGTGGTGACGTGGTGGGGCTGGAGCCTTCTCCAAAGACCTTCTGATTTCCAGATATCCCACTCCCAACCCCCAGCTCCAACCCCGCACGCCCTCAGGGTGGCTTGGGGCCTGGAGGCCAGTTTGCGAGTCACAGGGGCCCTTTGCTGTGGACAGCAGAGGTTGCCATTCGTTTCTCCCGACTTTGGCCCATGCAGACCCGGAGTCAGGAGTCCCGCTCTGGCAGCCTGCTGTGTGTGTAGGAACTGCTTGGGACACTTGTTACGGATGCAGATTCCTGGGATTCACCTCCAGAGACCTGGGTTCAGCAGGTGTGGCATGGTGCCAGGGGCCCTGCATATTCAACTGTCACCCCAAGTGATGCTGATACGGGACCCTTGAAGGGCTCGGGGTTGTCATTAGGGACGGAACATGGATGGTTATTTCACAGCCCCACCGGGCCGGAGGCTTTCCTCAGCTTGGATGCATTTCTGGATACCCTGCTTAAATGGGTGCTTTATTTTTCCATAGCCCACTGATCCAGTTAAATGCCTGTAATACAGCAGTGTTATCTGAGGGAGACATGCACAGGCTTTCTTGACTGGATTTCCAAGAAATTTTATGAAAGACTGATTTTCTTTGAGAGGCCTCGCTCCTTTATGTGGAGGAATAGAATTGTCTGGAATTGATCCTCCCCAGGACACTGGGGGCCCTGCCCATCCTTGGCTGTTCTCAGCTCTTCCTGCCCCCTCCTCTCCCTTCTGCCCACCCCTGAGGCTCAGGCCTCTCCTTCATAGGCACAGCATAGATTAAATGAAGAGGTTTCCTAAACAGCGTTTAACCCCTCTATAGTGCTTTGATGATGCCAGCCTCACCTACACGTAAATTCCCATTGGTAAATTCCAGCAAATTCCCTCCCCGCTGCACTGCCTCCCTCACCTCCTCCATCTGGCCTCCTGGGTCCAGCCTCTTGCACTCTTACAGGGTCCCTGAAGGGTTGGGACCCCCACTCAGCCTGGGCTAACCATGAGTATTTCCCAAAACCAGTATGGATTTTTTTTTGCCTATGGATGCCTTATCCATCCTGGGTACCTTCTCCAGGCTCCGCATGTACCGTCTTCTAACAAAGGTTATGTTATCTGCCTGGAGGAGGGCAGGACTGGCTAGTGCCAGAAGATGCCAGACGCAGGGCTCGGGAGACGGCCCCCAGCCAGGCCGGCTTCTCAGAGGGCAAGCTCTCTTTTTAGGGTGGTGGTTCAAATCCAGGTCCACCACTGGAAAATTTTTCAGCCTTGAAAAGAAGGACATCTGACACGTGTTGCGGCATGGATGGCCCTTGAAGACATTGGAGCAGTGAGAGAAGCCAGTCACAGAAGACAAATGCCACATGAGTTTCTGAGAGTGAATTCATGGAGACAGAAAGCAGGCAGAAGGCCAAATGGTAGGATGGTGAACTCCAGGGGCTGCGGAGAGGGGAGGTGGGAATCGCTTAATGGGGACAGAGTTTCAGCTTTGGAAGATGAAAAATGTTTTGGGGACGGATGGTGCCGATGGTCACCTGACCATGGGAATGTACTTGATGCCCCAGAACTGTATGCTCAAGAATGGTTAAAATGGTAGATTGTGTGTTATGGATAGTCTACACAATTAACAAAAAAATCCAGCTGTATCTTCCTCTAGGAGTTGTAAGCATAGTGAGTCCTTAAGCCTCCACTCCCTTTTCTGTAAAGCAAGGCTGTTAACAAAACTCAGGATTGATGGGATGGTCACAAGGGATAATGGACAGGACAATTTGTAAACTGTAACTCATCACATGAGTGTAAGATATCGAGACCTTCTTTGCTTTTCTACTGTTGAATTTTGAGAGTTCTTTGCATACCCTATCTACTAGTCCTTTGTCAGACATGTGGCTTGCAAATCTTCTCCCCCCAAATATACTCTGCACCTTATCTTTCCATCTTTTTAAAGGCTCTTTCAAAAAGCACAGATTTTTAATTTTGATGCAGTCCAATTTATCAGTTTTCCTTTTTGAATTGTGTTTTTGATGTTGAGTCTAAGAACTATGCACATTCTTATGCTCCAAAGATTTTCTCCTCCATATTCTTCTACAGGCTTTATAGTTTTACTTTTTACTTTATTTGTGATACATTTTGAATGAATTTTTGCCTAAGAACAAGGTTTTTTGTTTTGTTCTGTGTATGTATGCCCAGTTGCCCCAGCATCATGTATTGAATAAGTTATTGTTCCTCTGAATTGCTTTTGCACATCTGTTGAATATAAGTTGGGCATATTTATGTGGGCCTGAATCTGGGTTCTCTATTCTGTTCAGTTGATCTATGTACCTACCCTTCACCAATACCACATGCTCTGGATTATTGTGGTTGTGTAACAAGATTTGAAATTGGGTAGATGGATCCCTCCTATTTTATTCTCCTTTTTCAAAAATGTTTTGGCTATTCTGGCCCCTTTGCTTCTCCAAATGCATTTTAGAATTATCTTGTCTGTATCTACAAAAAATTGTGCTGGAATTATGATAGGAGTTGTGTTAAGCCTGTCTATCCATTTTGGGAAATCAGGAGAAATGACATCTTGAACTGAATGATATCTCTGTTGAGTCTTTGAATCCATGAATATGGTATGTCTCCCCATTTACTTAGATTTTGATTTCTTTCATCAGAATTATGTAGTTTTCAGCATTCAAGTCCTATAAATATTTTGTTAGATTTACAATTCAGTATTTAGTTTTTTAAACGTGATGATAAATGGTACTGTATTTTAAATTTCATTATCCATGAGTTTATTGTCAGGATATACAAACCATTCAGTCCCACACCGTTAAGTGACAACCTTAGCTGAAGGTTTTTTTTGTAGATGTTCTATATCAAGTTTAGGAAGTTCACCTCTGTTCCATTTTTTGGGAAGAGTTTTATCATGAATGGGCATAGATTTTGACATATACTTTTTATGCATCGGTTGACATGCTGGTGTGATTTTTTTTTTTTTTAGCCTATATATGGTGGATTCCATTGATTGGTTTTCAAATATTGAACCAGCCTTACATTCCTGGAATAAATCCTACTTGGTTGTGGTGTGTAATTCTTTTTATATTTCTGAGTTCTATTTGCTAATATTCTGTTAAGAATTTTTGTGTCTGTCTTCATGAGGGATATAGGTCTGTAGCTTTTCTTTCTTCAACTGTCTTTGTCTGGTTTTAGTACCAGGAGAACACTAACTTCATGCAATGAATTGGGAATTGTTCCTTTCTTTTCTATTTTCTGTAAGAGATTGTGTGTAATTGGCATTGATTCTTCTTTAAATGTTTGGTAGAATTCTCCAGTAAAATGGAGCAATCTTTTTTGGGAACTTGTAAATGAAAAATTCAATTTCTTCAGTAGTTACAGAGCTACTAAATTACTTTATTGCTTACTGGGCAGTTGTTTGTACTTGTCAAGGATGTGGTGTACTTAGAGCTGTCAAATTTATGTGTGTAGAGTTGTCCATAGTTACACTTTTGATACCTACAGGTCCTGGAGTGATTCCCTGTTTTGTTCTTCATATTGGCAATTTGTGTCTTTTATATTTCTTTTATTTTTCAGTCTTATTAGAGGTTTGCCAGTTTTTGTGATTATTTTCAAAGACCAGCTCTTAATTTCACTGATATTCTATATTGTTTTTCTGGTTTCAAGTTAATTGATTTCTGCTCCTCTGTTGATTATTTCTCCCCTTCTGCTTATTTTGGTTTTATTTTCTTCTTTTCTAGGTTCTTGAGCAGGAACCTAGTAATTGATTTGAGATTGCTTCTTTCCTATTGCGTTTTTAGCACCACAAAATTCACTCTCAACTCTGCCTTAGCAGTGTGGGTATGTTGTGTGTTTTTATTTTTGAGTGTATTTTCAATTTCCCTTGACATTTCCTCCTTGACCCAGAGAAGGGTGATCAGTCTCCGAGGCTTTGATATTTGTCACATTATTTTTCTCTTACAGATATTTAGTGTGATTCCACTGTGGTCAGAGAATACACTCTGTATAATTTCAATTATTTATAATTTTAGAAATTTGTTTTATGGCCAAGGATATGGTCAATATTCCATGGGCATTTGAAAAAAAATGTTATGTCACTGTCAGGGTGGAATGTTCTGTTGATTAGGTTTGTGTTGATTGATGGGGTTACTGAGTTCTTGATCTTTGCTCATTTTGCTATTTTTGTTTCATCAATTATTGAAATAGGGATGTTGAAGTCTCCAACTGTACTTGTGGGTTTGTCCGTTTCTCCTTTCAGATCTATCAGTTTTTGCTTTACATATTTTGCAGCTTTGTTGTTTATTCCATACACATTTAAAATTGCCATGTCTTCTTGGTGGCCTGACCCTTTTGTCGTTATATAATGTCCTCTTCCGTCGCTGGTAATTGTCTTCGCTCTGATGTTTGCTTTAACTGATGCTAATATGGCCACTTCTGCTTTCATTTGATTAATGTGTCCATGACATGTCCTTTCCCATCCTTTGACTTTATGCCAATATTGTTATATTTAAAGTGAGTTTCTTGTAGACAGCATCTAGTTGAGCCATGTTTTACATCTACTCTGCCAATCTCTGTCTTTTAATTGCTATGCTTAATGTAATTATGTATGTTACATCTTAAATACCATATTTTATTTTTCAATTTCGTGTGTTCTCTCTGCTTCTCATTTCTGTTTTATTTTCTTTGCCTTCCTCTGGGTCTCTTGAACATTTTCAGAGTTTCATTCTGTTGATTTATAGTAGTTTTGAGTGTATCTCTTTTTATAGTCTTTTTAGTGGTTGCTCTAAATATTGTATTATATATATCTACCATGGTCCTACTAGCTTTGTTATTTCAATAGTTTGAGTGAAGTATAGAAATAGTACCTTGTTTTACATCCTTTTACCATATATTATTTATAATATAATTGTAAATATTTCCTCTATATAAATATAGAACCACATCAAACAGTGTTGTAATTTTTGCTTCAACTATCGAACATAATTAGAAAATTCAGAAGTTGAAAAAAAGCTTATTCTATTTACCCTTTTTTGTTATTATGTCTTTTTGTGCTTTCAATGTTCTAAGGTACATTTTTAAAAATCTTTCCCCTCTGTTTAGAGAAATTCCTTTAGTCATTTTTTGGGGTGGCTCTGTTGGTGACAAATCCTCTTGGCTTCTCTTCATTTTCAGAGTTTCATTCTGTTGATTTATAGTAGTTTTGAGTGTATCTCAAACTTGGCTTCTCTTCATCTGGGAGTTTCCTGACTCCCCTTTATTCCTGAGCTATTTCCATCGGTTATAAAGTTCTGGTGGACAATTGTTCCTTTCAGGACATGAAAAATATCGGTTTACTTCCTTCCTTCTAGCCTCTGTGGTTTCTAATGAAACATCTGCTCTCCTTCGAATAGTTGTTCTCTGACAGGTAAAACGTATTTTCCTCTGTATGCTTTCAAAGTTTTTCTTTGTCTTTGATTTTCAGAAGTTTAATTATCATGTATCTTGTATCTTGGCATTATTATGCATCAATTTGGCTGAATCATGATGCCCAAATATGTGGTCAAACATTATTCTGGATGTTTCTGTGATGGTGTTTATGGATGAGATTAACATTTAAATCAGTGGACTGTGAGGGAAGCAGATTGCCTGCATAAAGTGGCTGGGCCTCGTCCAATCAGTTGGAGGCTTGAATAGAGCAAAAGACTGACCTCCCCAAGAAAGAGAATTGCAGCAGTGCCTTTGGACTTGACCTGCAGCACTGGCTCTTCCCTGGGTCTCCAGTCATTTAACACTTGCTGTGGTCCAGGACTGTTACAGATGCTGGGAACAGAGTGAGGGGCAAGGTGGAGATGCCCAGCCTTGCATGGGACAGAGGAAAGAAAGACGCCATGAAATACTAATGGTTGGTGTCAGGAAGAAAATAAACCTGGGTTTGATTGTGGAGAGGGTTGGGGGGACAGAACAGAGGTCAGTGAGCAGGGTAGGCTTACCGGAGGGGGTGGCATTTAAGCTGGAGGGAGGGAGGAGCTCTTTGCACAAAGAATCTGGAGAATAACGTTCCAGGCGTAGGGACAGCAAATGCAAAGGTCCTCAGGCAGGAATGAGCTTGGGGTATGGAGGAAGCAAGGTGGGGTCAGTGTGGCTGGAGCTGAGTCCGGGAGGGAGAGGGAGGGACAGAGTGAGGTCGCAGAGATCACAAACCACGGGAGGGAACTTTCCCTGAATAGGAGGGGAACCCAT
The DNA here is from genome assembly GCF_040802235.1 of Manis javanica. Taxonomy (NCBI): domain Eukaryota; kingdom Metazoa; phylum Chordata; class Mammalia; order Pholidota; family Manidae; genus Manis; species Manis javanica. The sequence goes on along the minus strand of NC_133159.1, from coordinate 4,033,905 downwards.
GGAGGTTTTGGAGCAGGGCAGCCATTTCTGAGGATGGTGCAGTGAGGGAGCGACGTGGTGGGCGGGGAGGCCGGGGAAGGAAGGGCCCGTGTTGCATGGCGTCGAGCCCTGTCGGGAGGTGGCAGGCCCAGGAGAGAGGGGTGGGGGGCCGCGGCAACAAGAGGCAGACACGGGATGCGTTTTGGAGATGGAGGGATCGGCCTGGCAAACTCTGCTGAAGACCTTTAGAGCTTTTCACACATTAAAAAAACAAAATAAAGCCCTAAAATAAAAACAGGCAAACCACTCGCTGCCTTTCTGAAGAGTGATGTATTCCTGCGTCCTGGTGGGTAGAACTTGTTAGAAAAAGAACACAATTCAACTGAGTGAATGTGAAGCTCTAACCGGCCTTACTCAGCAATTCATGGTCAGCGGCATGTGCAGAACGGAAGGCTTTTACGGGCAGAAGGGGGGGAGGAGAGCGGATCGTTTCGGGCAGCGCCACCTTCCTCTGGGGGACAGAAGGGTCTGTCACAGGGAACACCCCCTAGGGCTCATCAGGCTCCCTGGTTATGGCTACGTTCCCGGGAGAGGCTGAAACTGAATTAAGTCAGGCATTAAATCTTGGTTGGCTGATGTGGGGCTTGGAACAAGTGACTCCGTGTGGGGCCTGTTGTTTCTTTTTACCCCATTCTGATCAGACTGCAACTGAGAGGTGTGATCGACATCCAAGGTATTAGTGACACCCTCCGCTACCGCTCTGGGGGTCTTGCAGTTTTTATTGCTCTTCTGTGTGGTATTCACAGGCCACGGTGTCAGATGTCCTTTTTTCCCCAGTCGGTCAGACTCTTCATTCCCTTCTTGACGCTCTAGTCTTAAGGAGATCATTTGCTTGGCGTTAGTGGCTGTGAGCACGCTGAGAGCTCTGGAGAGAAACAGCACACCAGGGAGATTACTGTGCTCATTACACGCAGGCTGATTCCCGGTGTCTGGAGTGCACCTCACAGCTCTGGCTCCCCAAGACCACAGCAATCAAGATCAAGGGAGTCAAAGAAAGATGCTGCTGAGAGAGCCAACCTTTCTTAAAGCCAAGTGGCTTGATCACTGATCTTACGTAACTGAGTTTCAACTTGCCCAGAAGTGTTAATTCAGGTGTAGCAGGTGGTGTGGGGTCCTGACAGAGGAAGCGGACCCTGAATTCTGAGCACCTCCCGGCAATGCCCGTTTGAATGTGTGGCTCAGGACTGGAAAGGTGACATGCCTGGGGGGCTAGTAAAAAAATTTTAAGGGTCTGTAGACCACACAGGTGGTTTAATTCCAATTACCATCGCCTCATGTTCCTTTATTTGCATGGGGCCTGTGTGGAGAGTTCCCCGGACTTGAGGTTGTTCACCAGAGACAGGGAAATGGACCAGAGGGTTTCTAGTATCACAGGCAGGTCAGAGCTGTTTTAATGATGAATTCAGCAGTCTGAAAGCATGCTCCCCTTAGCAATGGCCCGGGAGATAAGGATGATGGTGTCGTTTTCCCAGGTCACTGCCAGAGTCAAAGGAAGAAAAGAAGGAAGGGCTTCATGTGAGGTGAAGTAGGTAGTCCTGCTCTGGCATCTTGGGGGGAAGCAGCGTACCTCCCTGCCGGCTACTCGTCTTCCGCACCCATTTGATTTGGAGGCTCCAGCACTTGCACAGGACCAGATGTCAGGTGGGGCCTTCTCCATCTGTGAGATGTGAACTCGAGGCTCAAGTCCCTGAAGTTTGGCTGCCATCGGGGTAGTGGAGGGGACCTGGTTCAGTCTTTTCCAAGGAGATTCAAGGGCATTCTTTGTTTTTACTGATTCCGTATCAGAAGTGTGGGAGAAAATTGGAAATGTTAGTCTGGAGTGTCACAGCCAGGCATTTGAAGATACTGGAACTCAGGCAGTCTAGTCTACAGGTATAACAAAACCTCAAAAGACAATGAACAGGATTGGAATCTAATATAGACAAAGGTGCAAATGTAGTTTTTCTTTCTACGATTATCCCCACTTTTTTCTATTCTCAAAGATGGTCACTGTGAAACTAATTTATTTGCTTTAGACCCGGCCTGATTATTTACATAAGTGCAGCAAGGATAGTGATCAACAACACACACTCTTTTTGGAATCTTGTAAGCAAAGTGCCAAGACGATTTTTCCGAGGAGCTTTATTTGGTCTGTAAAGTCAACCTTAGTTCTTTAGAGCTATCAGATCATATTCGATTCTATATGCATCTCTCTGAAATATCACATTCCAGTCAAAGCCTTAGTAATATAATCAATGTTTCCAATTGTGTCCTGTTATGAGGAGGACAGATTCTTACAGAACCTATGTAAATAGTTAACTATTTTGCCTTGAAAAGAACACTCTAGAGTCTCTGAATTCCAGAGGGATCAGGTACGGTCAAAAGGTGCTTCATGTTTGTTTACAAAAGTGCAGTTTACCGAACTGTAAGTCAGAGATAACCAAAGAGAAAAAGTTCCCTCAAATCTGGCAAAGCAAAACATTAAAGAACCAGCAATGTTTCAAACAAAAATGTCATAAGAATAATAATCCTCCTCCTTAGGTTTATTGAGTCCCATGTAAATAATCCTTGCTCTGCTTGAATCCGGTTTTACTGTTAGTTCTGGAGATTCTTACCCAGTTTGGTTTTATGATTTTAAAGTTGGCAGAAACCTGTCTTTGTCAAAGTTCTTTCTGTGAATCTCCTTGAAGATGAAGCACTTTTGTAGGAACACTTTTGCAAAAGTATCAGAGGAAACCGATGACTGTAAATGACAAAAGACTTTAAAATATGGCTGTGGTTAGAGATCAGAGTTCACTGTAATGCAATTGACAAGGAAATTTGCTTATTTTTGTGACAGGCAATATTTCAAGATAGGAACTAGAATTATGACTGATAACACTATACTAGTTTCATACTGTTTCTAGAACACTTACATTAATAACAGATATCCACACAAGTATAACCTGGGAAGATTTAGCATCACTTACTTCACAACATTTCCCACTTAGTTTAACAAATAAAATAGGCCTGATTTGGGTAACATCTCTCTTTTAATAAGGAGAGAGAACAAATCTTTTGAGATGTTCCAGAGACCCTCTGAAAAATCTCAAAGTTAGTTCAAGGTCAAAAACACTTCATTTAGAATTTGATGTTGGGAAGTTTGTCAAAAATATCAAAAGTTTTTAAAATACTTTGTCAAATAAGATTATAGACAACTGTGAAACAATACTTAGTCATCCACTTAAACCATGGTTATAGTTAGAATTTATAGGCAAATACAGAACATTAAATAGTTGTAAAAAAATCCTTAGGTCTTTTAATAAAGAAGATTTCACTTTCTTAATTAAAGACGTAAGACAGGATAGGAAATTATTTTGATAAAATACAATATTTTCTTGTTTTCAAGGCAGGTTACTTTAAAAGGTAAAGAAAAATATCTTTTTATAATCTCTTGTAAGAGCAGACCAATAGTCCAAGAAAACTGTCCTTTTAATAGAGAGAAAACCAAATTTTAATTTTGCAACAGCTTACTTTTAATATTAAAATTATTTCACACAATTAAGTTAATTCTATTCTTAGCCAGTCCTGACCATGTGTAAAATTCCTCTCTAAAGGCCTTTTCCCCCATAATCCTTCTACAGTTTTCAGAATTTTTCAAATTTGTCCAGTGTCTTTCCTCTTTCTCATTTAAAAATAACTAGCCTCTTTTTAGGACAAAATTACCTTCTTTTTCCACAACAAAAATACAAAATTTCTTTTACTGAAAACACGCATCCTTCTTTCCTTGTATTTGGAGATGTTTCCCCTATTATTTCTAGTAGTTTTAATCACATATATTAGAATTTCAAAATCCTTGAAAACCTTAATTTTTAGTAAGAATAAGGAAGTAAATAATTGTGAATTGTCTTTCACATTAATAGACTGTAGTGCGGCAAATTTATAAATAATTTTTATACTTTCCAGAAATATATGCTTTCTCATAGTAAAGTTTTTAGCATGGCGTGAAACATGTTTACTAATAAGTTCAAATATCTTTAATTCCTAGCAGAAGTGGATAAACCTATGTTCAGTAACTAATGTTTCAGTATTTTGTCTTATTTGGAAATTATGTGGACATTCAATGAATTTAACTTAACTCACCACTTAACTTAGCAAAACTTTAAAGTTTCAGGTTATCAAAGATCTGAGGAAACCTTTAAAAAATTCATCTAAAATATTTTATCTTCAATACATTTCTTTAATTTACTTGCTCTTAACTATGTTTATTTTACCTAAAAAAATTCATTAGACATTAAGCAGTATCGGTTGTCACCCTGTTATTTTTCTGGCTGACAAATTTTGTAACAGAAATAGTGTGAACTTACTTGATGAGTAAACCCAGGAAGAATAAAACTATATTTAATGCTGATAACTCAAAACACATGTCTGTCTTAATTAAACTAACAACCTTAAACTACCTTTAATGCGTAATATTTTCCCTGAGAGTCATTTGGGTTACTTTCTATTACATTTCTGAAACTTTAATTGATATAAAAGCTTAATTTCCTTGAAGCCAATTAAATAAAGCTCTTTTACCAATTAATTTTTGCAATACCTCCTAGAGGTAGAAAATACCACACATATATGTTATGACACATGTACAGATGCACATGAGCATACAGACAGCCACAAACAGACCTCATAGTTTCCATTTTCTACAATTTTAACCATGAGATGGGTATTTGTGGAGAAGACACTTAAGTTTTTTTTTTATAATTTTCCTAAGTTTCAGATAAACCTCCCCTCTTTTCTTTTCCCTCTGATAAGAACTACCTCCCTGAAGTTTGTACTTTAAAGAGGTGGCCTAGATTTATATCACAAAGGCACAAGGAAAACGCAAGTTCCTCCAAGAAGGACTGTGTTTGCTAAGGCCAGACTTTACCATAGCTACCGACTTAGAAATACCCAGGGGAGGTTTTAGGATTGCTAGAAGGAATGGGTGGCCTTTGAACTTCCTCTAGAGTTGCATTTCTTCTTTTGTAAAGATTTGTAAGAGAAGGGCAATCGCTTTTTATTCCCCAGGGAATTAGGTTGCAGCCTAAATGACATCACAGGTTGGTCCACCCATCCAACTATATTATTCTTTTTTATTTTATGGGAGAAGATTTCCATCTAAGATGCAAATCAGAAGATTTCCATATTCTGGATTTAGACCTGCTTTTCTTTGGAAATTTTTTAGTAAATCCTCCTGCAAAGGCTTTAGAAGGGTTTTCTTTTCCTCAGGGTGCATACTTTTATTTTACCTTAAGGGAAGGGACCTAAAAAAAATTCCCATCAGTCTCTGAATATCAGCTTCCAGTTTCTGACCACAGAGCTGCTTAACAATCCTTTTAAATATCTAGTCAATTTTCAGCTGGGACAAACAGTAAATATTTCTGGCAGTATTGAATAACCCCTTGGATATAAGAGGCATCGCCAAAGAGAGCGCAAAATATAGTTTATTTTCTTCTCTTTATAGGGCACAGCAGACAGAGACCTGGGAGATCTGACTCTGGTAAGAATTCTCAGTCTTGGCCAGCTTCGGCCAGTGTTCCCAGGATCCCATCTGCAGGCTCCAAGTTGGGTTTAGAGCAAGTTGGGTGTAGCTCTGGCATCTACCAGAATTTGGCAAGGTTTTTCATTAATTTTAATTTTAGTTTCCCTATGGCTGTTTAAGGGAATAGTAATAGCAGTTTAGCAGAAAATTCCTTAGAGTCTCATCAACTCTGGGAGGAGCCCCTAAGGAGGCGTCTGTAAGGCACTAACTTGGCAGACTTTTGTTTACGGGCATCTGTTCTCTTTATACTGGAAGAAAATTAAGACAGGATTCCTACAATGAGTGCTCAACAAAGGAGGATGGAGGGCAGCGGGAGGAGTCACGTGGGTCCTGGAGTCTTGTTTCAGGAACTCCTCGTGTTCTTGTTTATTGGCCTTTTGCAACGAATCTTTTAATGAAGCTATTTTGGATTTTTTTTGAAGCATTTTGGAAGCTTTTGCATACCATTTGAAATAGATATCCCATTCTGTTTGTTTAAACCAGGAACCCTTACTTTCATGCGCACTTTTATCTTATCTAATTGTAATGTTCCCTCTAATGGCTATTTTAATTATGGTTTGTTTTTAGTAAGATCCTGCCATTTTTGCAGATACTTATAGCTTTCTGGACCTTAGTTCTTAGGCATAAAATGGGCAGGTATGCTGGAAAGTGGCATCTCAACTCTTTAGACTATAAAAACCTAATGTTTATTATTACTGATTTATTTAGCTAAGGCTTTGGATCTCTTGGAGGCAAGCTAATACCTCAGAGGGACCTTCTGTGGGGTTGGGGATTGTGCGCTGTTTTACAGTGTACCTCGTTGCATGGAGATATTCTTGAGGTTGGCGGTGACCTAGTGTCAGTTTAACCCATTCTTTGACTCACTTATCCTAGCACACGAATTTTTGGGTTGGGTGGAAAGCACTATGACAGGTTTTAAATGCTCGATCCATGCCCACAAACTTTGCAGCTTTTTGGCTTCTAAGATTCCCACTTGCAATTACCTTTACTTAACACAAAATTTTATTCACCCAAAGCCTCACGCCTCCAAAAGTTTGCAATGTGGAATCTAGGGACTGGGGAAAGGATTGAACCATCAGACCTCAACAAATGGGTACTACAGATGGGGGGAGCGCCACGTAACTGGGGAGCTGTGAGCTGCCACTGGGAGTCCCCATGTGGATCTTGGGAGAGAATCAAGGGCTGGGGTTTCCAACCAAATGGGGAACTGTAGAAAGCTGATTGGGCTGGGAGCTTGACACACAGAGGGGAGCTCAGAGCTAAGAGAAACTCACCTATGGTCCTTGGAAATGAAGAGAAATAGTGAACTCAAATGGTTCTGGGTGCCACATTTCTAGTTGTCCCAGAAGTTCATTTTGTATCCCACTGCTGCCACCAAATCTGTTAAAAAATTCAACATAGTAGATTTGAAGATCTAATTGGCTTTATTCAATGATAGATGGCAGCAACCTCACCAGCAGGAGAAAGGAGCTCTGAGGAGCTATATAGAATGGAAGGTTTTTAAAGGCAGAATGGGGAAGAGAGCAGATTGTGTCAGGCAAGGTCCCCTTCCTTTAGGAGTCAGGATCATCTATCAAGCAGGTCACCCCATAGTGTGGACCAGGAAATCCTAACTGCCTGGTTAAGATGACATTCCCGGGAGGGGCTCAAACTGCAATGAGGTTAGGTAGTAAGTCTTGGTTTGCTGATATGGTGCCTGGCAAAAGTGACTCCATTTGCACTCTACTGTTTCTTTTTTAACAAACAGAATTTTTCTTATTTTCCTTTCCCACCCACTCTTATTTCCTCACCCCTTGGAGGGCCTCACTGTCCCAGTGCTGTGATTCTCTCTGCGGCACTGTATCTGCATGGGGTGCTGTGCAGGGGGGCAGCATTGCCCCCTCTGGGTGGCTCCTTCCTTGTTAGTGCCGGCTGCAGGGGTGGGACACACCCAGGCCACACTGAGCCTTAGTGTGTGGCTCCCCAGTGTTCTGCGTGCAAGGTGGCAGGGCCCAGAAGTGGCAGACTGCGGCTTTGATCTCAGCTACCCAGAGCTGGACCCTCAAGCCCCTGCGTGGGGGGTTCTGATCCCTTCTGCTCAGAGCAGCCCTCCTGCATTCTGTGTTAGAAGGGAGAGGTGACCTGTGCATGGAGCTTACCACAGGGCGAGGGGAAGTGCCCCTGACTTTATCCAACTGAGCTTCATTGTGAAGAAGGGAGAGTGAACTAGATTCACAAGGACCTGATCCTGGCTTTTCTGTTGATCAGCTCAGCAGTTTTCTCCTACAACAGGGGAATAGTAAGAATACTTACGGCATTATTATGAGATCAATTGAAACAACACATGTAAGGCATTTCACAAGAGGTATGGTCAAAATAGTTCCCTTTGCTGGGGAAGTAAAAAAGTTTTAAATGCAATTATAATATCTGGAAAACAAGGGCTTATCTCTTCAAGTGCAAAATCATGGAAAACATTGTTGAGAGAAATCTTTCTGAGATCCATCAGGTGGTTCCAGCCTAAGGTGCAGCATCCTTGGCTGGCCATACCAGGCTCCCAGTGCCCACTGGGCTGGGGGTAATGATGCCCTGACGATGGGGTGGTGGTGACGGCTGGTGGTGAGGATTAGGTCATGGCTTGGAGACCTAGGCTGCTGGGTCCTACCCTCCTCCTTGCCCCGCACCGGGTCCCTCCTGGTGTGTGTGGAGTTCTCTCTGCTCAGAAGCAGCAGTAAGGACAGAGCCTGCGGGGACAGAGTGCATGGCTGGCCTGCTCTGTTTGGCCATCAGAGCTCTGCCCTGTGAGTATGCGGGAGGCGGGTGCTGCGCTCTGTTCCTGCCCAGGGTTGTCTGTGGAAATACGTGTGTATAGTAAATGCCTGACCATAAGCTTTTTTGATTATGATGTAAATGAGTGACCTTAAGCTTTTGATGACAGAGCATCCATTTCAAAGACATTCTTGTGGCATGAACACATTGTCAGCCAAAGAGCCAGACTGCCCGCCTAAAGATTTCCCCTTCCTGACAGCGTGGGGTGACCTAGGTAACTCACCACTGGGTGACCACTGGTGATGTCTCCTTCTGCTGCTTTAACTCTGCTCTGTGTTTTAAATCACCAATAAAGGGTGAGTCTGAGAAGCCTTAGGTCCCCACCCTCGACCCCAATAAAGGCAGAACCCAGGTCAGCTCTCTCTCTACCTGTGACCTTGCCGCGTGGTCCTGGCCGTGTCATGTACCCTCCAGGACCCATGAGTAATAAACGTTGATTTTTCAGAGTTCCCTGAAGGCTGTTGAAAAGGTGTTCTTGAAGTCATAATAAGAACCACACGGGCTGGTCCAGCTGCAACACTGGCCCTGAAGGGAGAAATGTCTGGGGGGTTCACCCCGTAGTAAAGGTCTAGGTGAGTGTCCCCAGTCATTCGTAGCTGATAGCTTTACTACTGATAGGTGGAGACCAACATAAAACAGTATATATATTTATTTTTAATTTTTTAAGAATAATGTGAGATACACAGAAAGTTGCAAAGACAATGCACAGAATTCCCACAGACCTCTGCCTCAGCTTCCCCCACTTAGCACCTTCACGTTTATAGGGCACATTTGGTACAATTGAAGTGCCAGTGTTGATGTGCTATTATTGGCTAAACACACAAAATTTCGATTTCGCTAGTTCTCACCCCGCGTCCTTTCTCTGCCACGGGAGCACCTCCCTAGACACTCCATGCCGTGGTGTGGTCAGGTCAGCTCAGATTTCCCTCGTCTTTGATGGCCTTGACAGTTTTGAGGAGTCCCAGCTGGGTGTTTTGCTGGTTGTCCCTCCACTGGGATTTGTCTGGTGTTTCTCTCATGGTCCGACTGGGGTGATGGGTTCTTAGGAGAACCTCGGAGGTGCAGTCCACACTCATGGCCTCGTATCAGGGGTTCCTGCTGGCAACGTGGCTTACCACTGTTGATGTGACCCCGACACTGGCTGAGTCCGTCATTCTTCTCCCCTGGAAAGTCACTCCTGTTCCCCTGCCCATACTGTGCCCTCTGGAAGCAAGTCACTGCACAGCACACACTTCTGGGGTGGGGGTCATTCTCCTCCTCCTTGAGGGGGAATACCTACATCAATTGCTTGAAATTCTTCTGTATGGGAAATTTGTCTGTTCTTACACATTTATTTATATCAGCATGGAATCATGCATTTTTTCTTATACTTTGAGGTACATTTATATTGTTGCTCAAATTGTTCCAGCTTTGGCTATTGAACAGTCTTCCAGCCGGAGCCGGCTCCCACATCCCTTTGACATACCCCCTTTATTATTATTATTTTTTGAGCACTTTCTTGTTTTCTGGCAGTTCAAGATGTTGCAGGCTCACCTGGTGTAGTTCCTGGCCCAGCCTTGGAATCAGCCGTTTGTCTAAGGAGCCCTGGGTCCTGTCTTTGGAGAGTGGCATTTAGAAGCCGGGATCTGGGTGCTGGGTGTGCTCACTGCTGCTGGGATCTCACTGCTTTGAGGCTGTCTCAGTGGACAGAGCTGGGAAACAAATGCATGTTTAAGAACAGAAAGGTGTTCTGAGACCCATTGCCAGTGTGTGTGTGTATCTGTGTATCCCCACACATCCAAGGAATTCTCTGTGGCACCAGCTGGGTGCCCTACATTTCAACTAAATTCTGACACTATCTGCCACAAGATAGCATCTGATCACACAGGCTAATGGCTCAGTCTTCCAAGACTGGCCCCCTCGTCCCCACGTCAGACACCAGTCACAAGTCCAGGCTGTTACCTGTGCTTCTGACCAACTGGCTATGGATCAGAAGTTCCCATGATGCTTTCCTTGGGTTTGATTAATTTGCTAGAGCAGCTCACAGGACTCAGAGAAACATTTTACTTAGTGGATTACTGGTTTATTATACAAGAATACAACTCGGGAACAGCCAGGTGGAATAGAGGTACAGGGAAGGGACATGGAGCAAGGAGCTCCCCTGCATTCTCCAGGATTCCACTCCCCGTATGTTCATCAGCCTGGAAGCAATCTGAACTCACTCCTTTTGGGGTTCTTTGGAGGCTTCATTACCTAGGCACAATTGATTAGTTCGCTGTCCATTGACAATCAATTTCTTCTCCCGAGGTCAGGGGCTGGGCGTGGGGGGATGGAAAATTCCAACCTTCTAATCACATGGTCGGTTAGAAATGTTAGGTAGAAAGGTAGACATGAGCAACTGGAAGATAAGGCTCAAAGGAGAAGCCTCCCAGATAAGGTTCAAAGGAACCCCCCCCCAACTCTGCCCAGGCAGGGGGTCCCATGTGAAGACAACAAAGGCTTTGTAGGGAGACAACTTCCTCCTCAGCCAGATCCCAGTGGAGGCACAACTGAACAGAACTAAGAACTACCCAAACCACATCAGCCTGGGGAAAGGACATGCTCGCTGAGAGGGGTGGCTGGGGGAGACAGAAGTGTGAACCAAACAACCCCGCCTTGTCAGTCAAAGACCTGCCTCCTGGACAGAAGGTAATACACAAGCCTCTGGCCTAACAGATGGAGGTCTTTGTCTACCCGGACTCTGGCCCACTCCCCCCTTGGAGTGCATTCAAATAAAACATTCACTCTGCACCAGTGTGTGTCTCTGCCTTCCAGTTCTTTGTTGTAGCAGGGATAGGGACTTAGGAGAATGAACGCAACCCAGAATACTCCTCACAACCAGCGTCCATCCTTGGGTAGGGCCCAAAAGTCGCCTCATCCCTTAGGAAGTTCTAAGGGTCCTGGGAGCTCTGTGCCAGAAACAGAGATGAAGATTAAATATGTATTGCTTACTATAAATCACACATTACCTGTCATCTTTTTATACACACATTATCTATCATGTTATACACATATTACCTATCCAGCCATCTGTATTTATATTAAGGTAAACATGAATTCATACTGATATCTCCAGCCCTAATCTGCCACTTGCATTATTCTAAACCCCTCCCCTTCCTTATCTGTAAACTTCTCTCCCACAGTGGGAAAGCTGGCCCCACCATCCCCCGCCCATTTACTTGTTTATTCAATCCTAGCATGCAGTTGACCCTTGAACTACACAGGGGTTAGGGGAGCTGACTCCCTGTGCAGTTGAAAATCCACATATAACTTTTGACTCTTTCACAACTTAACTACTAATATCCTACTGTTGACTGAAGCCTTACTGGTAACACAAACAGTCGATTAACATATTTTTTTGTATGTTATATGTATTATATTTTGTATTCTTACAATAAAGTAAGCTGGAGAAATGAAAATGTCTTATCAAATTATTGCAAGTCTCCAAAAAAATTTCCAATATATTTATTGAAAAAAATCCACATACAAGTGGATCTACACAGTTCCGACCTGTGTTGTTCAAGGGTCACTTGCATACGTATAGTGTTCTCAGAATTGTTAACGGGTACCCCCAGGAAGCAACTCTATCACCTATAGCACAGGGCCTATGACCCATTTTTTTGCCTTTAGTCTAACAGACTCCACTCATTTTCAGAGTTAACTTAGACCAGCACCTTCCCCCCACCTCCTTCAGTGAGGTTATGTCCTGCATTTATATTATAGTTACATTCTTTTGTCATTCTCCATCCTCTCCTGGGATCCCCAGACCTCTGAATTGATTTTCTAAAAATTTGCCCACATCAAGTTTCAGTCTTTGTGCTGTGACCTTCTATGGGTTTTGACTAACATGTAGGGTCATGCGTCGTACCAGCATCATACAGAGTTAGTCCCTATGCTTCACCAACTCAACCTCTCCATTCCCCAAACGACTGATCTGTTCCTATCCTTATAGTTTTGCCTTTTCCAGTGTAACTCTGGGGAGAGGAAATCCCAGGGCAAAGTACCTCTAAAACCAAAATAAGTCAAAATGAGAAATAAAGTTTAAAGCCCGTTTATTGCTTACAAACTGCAGTCCGGGGCCGTCTCTCCTCCTACTTAGGCAGAAGCTAAAGAAAGAAGAAAAAAAAAGACCTCCCCCTAACCTCTCAGGTTCAGATAAGCCCTTGGTTGCCCAGGTAATTACTCATTGACATGGAGATGAACTATTCTCCACCCCTGAGGAATGTCTGTTGATATGCAAATACACTAAAGTCAGATGAGGTGTTGTAGAAATATTACAATTTTACACACATCCAGAATGTGATGCAATTGGAATGGTGAAGTATATAGCTTTTTCAGACTGACTTCTTTTAGTTAGCAAAATATGCATTTCAGGTTACTTGCTGTCTTTTCATTCTTTTCAGCCCTGAATAATACTCCACTGTCTGGAGGGAGCACAGTTTATTATCCATCACCTCCTGAAGGGCATCTGGGTCGCTTTCAGTTTTTGGCAATGATGCATAAAGCTGCTATAAACATTCTTGAGCAGATTTTTGTGTGGATAAGTTTCCAGTTCATTTAGGTGGACACCAAGGAGTGTGATTGCTGATTATGTAGGAAGAATGTGCTGCTCTTTGTAAGAAACCACCACACTGTCTTCAGAGGGGCCGTACCAGGCTGCGCCCGTACCAGTGGTGTGGCAGAGTCCCCGCTGCTCTCTGTCTCCGCCGGTGTTTGGTGTTGTCAATATACCAGATGTTGGACGTTCTACTAGGTGTGTAGCAGTGTTTCCTTGAAGTTTATTTGTAGATCCGTCCTTGCAGAGGAAGAACATCTGTGTATGGTGTGCTTGACGATCCCTCATGGTCGAGGGACACCTCTGTGAAATGGATGGGGAGGCTGAAATCCTGCTAAAGGTCTTTGTTCCTCTTTCTGTTTTGGGGGGTGGTGGTGGGGATCTCCCGGCCGTTGCCTTTTCCAGTCCACTATTGGAGTGTGTACAACTGTCTGTGTGAAAAGCGCTCCGGAAAAAAACTGGAAGTGCAATTAATCAATGGTAACTTGTTTATGCAGCAATTACCCAACCTGGTAACATCACTTTAGTGCAGGAAATATAGATCTTTCCCTTGCGATAAATCTGCTGGCCTTCACTGACACAGGCATTTGTTTTTAGGAATGGGTGACAAATTACCACCAGTAAATTATATGAGGACTTTTTTTATTTTAAAAATATGGACTGTGATTTCTAACCAGCTGGCCAAGCCAGCAGAATGTGAAGCAACTCCAACTTTCATGCCAACCTGGTGGACTCCGGGTGACACACGTGAAGGAAGCCTTTCCCTTTTCCTTGTTCTCCTCTTTTTGTATGTGTCAGGTTTTCAAAAGTGTCTGTTGATTTGTTTTTTGAGACATGAGGCTTTCAACTTTTTTTGCACTTCTTAGCAGAGCAGGAAAGCTGAGTCCTGTTAGCACGATCCAAATCCCCTGGATGTGCACGTGTGCACATTGTGTGTATGCATGCACGTGTGTGTGCATTAGTGTATTATTTTGCTGACTTTAGAAAAGATTTTGCAAACAGTTGGACCCAGAGCTGGTATTTACAGAAAAATAACCAGGGCTCCATTCAAAGGCAGGCCCCTTGCGGGATGGGCAGATAAAGGAGACAGTGCCCATTCAAAGGACACCTCTGGGCTCAGGAAGAGGGCTGCTTGGGATGGGACAGGAGACACGGCCGGGCTGGTTGCAAACTAACGGCAGGGACCTTTCAGAGCTCCTGCAAACCCCCTTCCCCCCACTGCCCTTCTGGCATGTGGAGCTGGGCTTATGGCGAATGGCCTTTGGGGAGCCCAAGCTCACACAGGTACGAAGAACCAACCAGCCACCTTGTGATTTATACGGTGCCTCTGGACTTGTTTCTTGTCCGGTGCCCACGACACCTTGGAGAAGCACGTGGACCTCCTAGGCAGGAGCGAGGAGCAGCAGGGCCCCACTGCCAGGGTCATGGGGCTGGGCCCTGGCAGCTGGGCTCTCACACTCGTTCTGTGGGTGGAGGACGGCTGCTGACAAGAGCCCTTGCTCCTTGGCTGTGGTCCATACATTGCGAGGAGTTTCTGGTACAACGTAGAAACTCGCACGAGCTAATGTTCCTAAGCAGAGGGCTTTGCAGACTCACCCAATCCCCGGGTTCACCTGGCCATTCAAACAGCATTAGCACCATCACCAAGGGAAGCCCCCGCCCTCCTGGGGCCTGTGTTCCAGTGGGGTGATGGGGGGCTAGGCAGGCAGTAAGCACTCAGACAGATGATGTGCATGGAGGGGAGTTAGTCTCATGTTGTGTGAATAGACTGGAGAAGGGGGCACTAGGGGTGTGTGTGACCAGGACGTCCTGTCCCCTCCCCCAGCAGGGTCATGTCCACTGGCCCAGAGGCTGCTGTGAACGTGGAAATTCCTCCTCTTTGAAGGCACATCACTCCATTTGGGGATGGAGCCGGGCCTGGGGGTGTGCTCAGGGGAGGGTGGTCTGGGTGCCCGTGGGGACAGCATGGAGGCAGGGCACCCATCCACTGCAGCAGGTCTTCCCGCTCACCCCACTTCATCCGGAGTTCCTAACCCTGGAGGGCGGCTGGCCATGTTCCCGCAGCCCCTGTGTCTTCCAAGCAGCTCTGAGCCCCACCCTGGGTCCTCAGTGTTTGGGGTCTGGGTGGGCATCGGGAGCTTAGGGCATGCAGGATGCCAAGGCACCGGCAGACCCCAGACTGCAGGGCTGAGCTCTTCCTGGGCCCCCAGGAATCCATGGCCAGCCTGTCTTGACAGGCTGGCAGACCTGTCGGGCCCAGGGCTCTTGGGCGCTATTAAACTATTAATACAACCATGACTGTCAGCATGTTGTCTGTACCTGGGAGGGATCAGGTGCCATGCACACTTCTGTCGGTCCATGTTGATTTATCTGGCTTTCACTGTGAGGGGCAACAAGTCTATACAAATCCCCAGGGCTGGAGGGACACAGGAACCAGGGGGGCAGCTGCATGGGGGCTTCACATGAGCACCCTCGGGCTGTTTGGGTGTCCCCAACACCAGGAGCAGAAGCGAGGTCAGGCTGAAGCTGAGCCATCAGAGACTCAACTCCATCTCTGATTCCCTTACTCACCGATCTTGAGACCTGGGCATATGGGCAGCTCCAGGTACCGGGAGATACTGTCCGTGCCTCTGTGGGGTGACGATTGAGAGCAGTGGCCCTCAGCCACAGGACATTCTGTCCTAGGGGAGGCATGTGTCGTGTGTGTGTGTGTGTTTGTGTGGGTTCTGTGTTGGGGAGAGAGGGAGGGATTGGGAAGTGTCCCACATGGTGGGAAGGATGGTCCCTGTGTGGGGACGTGAGTCTGGGGCTGCAGGAAGACGCAGGGCACGAGGCACAGCCATCTGGTAGGTTTTGGCCTCTGCTTTGCGTGCTGGGAAGCCATTGGGTGGTTTTAAGTGTTGCTGTGACTTGCTCAGAGTAAAAGAAATCCCCGCGACTGCCCTGCAGAGGAAGCACATGTATTAGCTTCCTGGGGCGTCTGTAACAGAGCAGCCCAGACTGGGGCTTAAACAGCGAAGTCTGTGTTCTCGCGGGCCTGGAGATCCAGGCATGGCAGGTTGTTCCTTCTGAGGCCTCGCTCCTTGGAGGGCCAGCAGCCATGCTGTCTCCGTGTCCTCCCATCGTGTCCCCCTATTTTAAAGGAAACCATCCTGTGGGATTAGGGCCCACTCCCACCGTGTGACCTCATTTTAACTTGAGTAACTCAGTAAGGTCCTCTCTCCAAATACAGTCATGTTCTGAAGAACTGGGGGTGAGGACTCCAACATGACTTTTTGGGGGGCACAATTCAATGTAGCAGGCTTGGCAAGGGAAGTATGATGGGCAGGGAGACCAGCTGGGCTGTAATGATCGGCGTGTGAGGGGATGGTGGCCGGGACAGGTGGTGGTGGCAGTGTAGAGGGACAGCAGGTGGCTTGGGGGACGCTGGGAGTCTGAGTTAGCGAGTTGCTGGGACAGGGTCTGGGCTAATTTGGCCCAGTGGGGTCTGCGCTAGTGTCCTGGGCCCCGACCTCAGAGAGGTGTGCCTCCACTTACCTTTGTTGTTAAAATCATAGCCCAGCTGTGTTAGAGGAACTTTGACGAGGACCAACTTCACTCATTGCTCTTCAATAACTTTGTACACAGTTTTCAAATGTCTAGCTCTTAGCCCTAGGTGTCCATTAAAAATTAATTTATTTGCTCTTGATGAAGTCATGCATGCTCATTGTAGGACGTGGGTGATTCAGAACATACTGGAGTATAAATGTATAAATAATAAGATAAAAACCATTCACAGCATGTAGATGGCGACATGAATTCCTTCAGATGGTTATTTATTTAACCACTCTCCTGGCTTGGATGTTTGAATTATTGTAAAAACTTTGTGTATTAAAATGTCAGCTTCCCCCACCTCCTTATCATAAAAATGTTTGTCTCTAATTGAAAGCAGCACTTCATCAGAATTCTTCTGCTTTGCATTTCTTTATTCAAGGAGGGCTCCCAGCTCTCCTTTTGTTTTCCTGCCACCAGGCTGAATGGCTGCCCTGCCTTTGTCCAGCTCCCATTCATTCACCAGGTCTGGGGCTATTCCTGCAGCCCTGCATCATTGTACAGCAGGTGGGCCTCCTTCCAAGGGGAGCTGATGCCCACTGAATGCAGCACTGGGAGTGCTCCCACCCCGACAGGCGCGCGGTATGGCTGTCTGCCCAGGTGTCCCTGCTGCAGTGACAGCAGGGCACAGCGCCAGCGACTGGACAGCAGACCCTGTTCCCTTTGGTCCTCACCACCAGGGAGTGCCCACGTCACGCGTTAGGAGCTGGGGTCTCACCGTTGTCAGACCCGGAGCCCCTGGACCTCAGCCCTGAGCTCTCCTGTCTCCCGGTGTGCGGCGTGGGTCCATGAGGAGGGAGGCTCCTAGGGCACCTTCTGTTTCCCAAGGGTCTCACCCCTCATGGAGGTCCTGCCTACAGGGTCCAGGCCCCCAGCTGGCTCCTCTGTCTGGTCAGACCCCAGGTTGGAGCCTGCCCATCTCTGCCATCACAGAGACCAGCCGCCTGCAGGTTTCTGGAGGGGAGAGCATCTGTCTCCAGAAAGCAGATTCTCCAATATGGAGAGAAAAAGTTGGTGTGCTGGGCACTACATGCATCTTATTCTTTAATAGTCACTGTGCAATGATTCCCATTTCACAGGTGAGGAAACAAAGCAGGAGATGCCTTATGTGCAGAAGTTCCCTCAGCCAGCCAGCAGCGGGGCTGGGATCTGAGCTCACTTACCTCCCACCCTGCTGTTCCTCTGGTGATGGTGGCCTTTGGGGAGTGAGTTGGCTTCAGGTTCTTGCTATAGTACTTCCGGTCAGCTTTGATCTCTCACAACACACATGCTCACACACATGTGCACACACACGTTCATCCATAACACAAATGCCCTCACATGCTTCCATACATGTAACCTGCACACCCATTCACACGCCCATGTGGAGCCACACTTTATGCACTCACACGTGTGTGCACACGCTCCCTCAAGCTTATGCTTTGTTTTGCTCTCCCCACATTTTATGATCATCTCCAGACAGACGCCGGTGCTGCACGCGGCCTTGGCGGTGCTGGGATATTGACTCTTTGTCGTGTTTGATGCTGTTATTTCCTCCAGTCTTTTGTTTCTCTCTTTATTCTAGTTTTGTGCACTCATGCTGCACACCTCTCCTTTCTGCTTTATCTTTCTCTGTCTCATTGTGGATGTGTTTCTGTTAACGGCGGCTGCAGATTGTTTCAGAGGCGTGTGCTGACTCACATGCATACAGAGCGGCCCAGCTCCGCTCCAGCCCCACCTGGGGTGGGGGGAGTCCTGGCTGCTACAGCCTGAGGGAGACCTCTGGGTGGGGGGTCCCCAGCCACGCTGACCCAGGTCCCCACCCAGTTAGTCAAGGGGGTGATAAGGGCGGCAGGGTGGCGAGGACAGCCCCCTGTAGAGCTTGCAGCCCCCCATCGGATTTGCGTTCAGGAAGGGCAATCTTTCAACTGTCTGTGTGGTGAAAAGACATTTTCCAGGAACTATTGTTCTGGTGATTCATGTGGCTTCAAACACAGGGAGACTCTTTTAAGGGTTTGGAAACAGTTTTCCTTCTGCTGAAAAGAGTAAATTTCATCCTCTCTCTATGGGTCCTGGGAGAAGCTATTCTTAGAAATATTCTGAAAAATTCTATATGCTTGGAAATGCCATAGATTGCAGAAAATTTGAAAGGGAGGGAAACTATAATTCCCCCAAACAATTGTCTTGTTATGCTGAACAAAGATATCATTAGTTCTATTTTTAATCAGCAAATGCTGTATTTCCAAATATAAATACAACAGGGGCCCTGCCAGCTCTCAGCCTGCCCAGGAGAAGGGCCCTGGCGCCCCAGCGTCCACAGCAGGGCCGGGGCTGGGGTCTCTGGGAGGGGCCCACGGCCTGCGTGAGGCCTGCCCACGGCCCCTCTTGCTGAGGTTCCTGTGAGCTAAAAAGACAAACTACTGGCACCCCCTCCTCCTGATAAGTGTCCCCTTTCAGAAAGAGGCAGAGTGGGTGCCCTCAGAACACACCAGGCTGCAGCAGTTCTGAACCCTGCCAGGTAAACATTTCAAAGGCCTGACTCCTGTTGGGTGGGAATGTTCTTTGATCAGGTGCTGATTCTGCTCCCAGGGAGCAGCGCCCTTGGTCTTGTGCCCCAACCCCTGGCTCCGTCTGCTCGGGAGTCTGTTTTCCCTAATACCCTCTTAAGCCCCATCCTAAGCAGGCCGGGGCACTGCTTTCCCAGCCCTCTTCCTGCCTGTAGAAGGTCGCCATGCTGTCCAGGCTGGGGCCCTGCGGCTGCAGGGAGCTCTCAGCAATGCGGTGGCATCAGCTCTAGTGCACCCGGCTCCCTGTCCCACTGGCCGCAGCCATGCGTCCTCGGGAGACTGACTTCTCATAGTCGCGCCGTTTCTTCACCTTCTCTCCCCATGTCACCCTCTATCCTTTACTCCCTGGAGTTACTCACGATCCCCTTGAGAGAACAGGCTCCCAGGGGAAAGCCACACACACGGACTTTGTCCACCCGGAAGGATCTGGGGGTCCCCACACTCTTAGCATCCTGAGCTGCCAGCTCTATCGGCTTGTCTCTGAGTGTGACCCCACGGCCATGACTTGGCCCTTCACCGCATGGCTCAGTTTAGTCGGCCTGTGGGGCTCCATGCTTTCTCAAAATGTTTCGTTTTACCATGTGGGTTGGGGAAGAAGTTGGCCCTTCCACACGCACAGGTCCCTGAGGTTGGGAGCCCCCGTGCTCCCTCCCTTCTTCTTTGCAAACCGGCCGTTTCTTTTCTGACCTCCTCTCCGCCTTGCAGCCTTGCCAGGCTCCGGCAGCGCCCGGCCCTCTGCTCGGGCTCCTTTTCCTGCCCCGGCCCCGCGGGCGGGGGCTCCCCGGGCACCTGATTCACTCCTCAGTCCCTACAGGCGGCTGTGTTACTGACGTCTCACCCCCATATAACACGGGCCGTTGTCTTTCCAGGTTCTGGTATCAGTTTCCTAAATTCCTGTTGCTGGTCATGAGCCCAAGCCATGTTATTTTGGATTTTTTTTTGCTACAGCGGTGCCTACTTCTGGGACCAAACTCCACATCAGTGAAAACAGGCTTGATCACACCTAACGTCTGCTCCCGTTTCATTGGTCAAAGCACATCACATGACTACGCCTAACTCAAGTCACATGACCACCCCTTCCTTCTGCTCCCATTTCATTGGCCAAAGCAAGTCACCTGAGCAAACCTAATTCCAGGGTGAGAACCTGGATGTTGGGAGCAGCCCTAAAGACAGTCATATGTTTTATGGAATAACAACGATGGCTTCTCCTCGGTCTTCCCTCCTGTCATCCCAGCACCCAGTTCCTTCCACTGTATCTCATACAATATTCCAGACCCAGCGTTCCCCAGAAGCCTGCTTGGGACGCCTCTAGGTGCTCACCCTGCAGCTCAGAGCTGTCATCCACGGTTAACACAGCCTCCGAAGCCAACACCTGGTGCTGCTGGCAGAGCCGAGAGCAGGGCTGGGTGTGTTCCGTGTCCGCCGCTTAGCAGTGCAGGTGGCCGATGGCAGGTGCGGAGGAGGGAGGAGATGCCAGTGGGGTGTCCCCAAGGGAGAGGGTGCTTTCCTACATTCCCCCTCAAACTCCGCCATGCCCTCCCAAGAAGCATTCTGGGATGACTCATGGGCCCCTCTGCCTCTCTTGGGGGTCACAGTTAACACAGGCAGTTCTCAGAAGCTCCCTAGCCAAGGCACCTCTTGAATTTTGATTTGATTTTTTTCTCAATCTGGTGTTTGCCCAACCTATGGGGCAAGACAGTGCTCTTGCCCTCATCCAGGTGGGCCTGGACGCCCCGCTGGAGCAGGCCCAGAGGCTTGCCCGCCTGGGGAGGAAGCCTTCTGCAGCCAGCCCCACACACGCAGGCACGGCTGCTGGGCATGGATTCAGCAAAGCTCTGGCTACTAATCAAAGCAGGCAGCTGTTTATTGTTCCGTGGACTCCAAAGCTGGAGAGATCTTCCTTAATTATAGTTTAGAGGTTTCATCCAAATGAATTAGTAGCTGCAGCCTCCCCCACACCCTCCCGCCCCCGCGGTGTGTCCTTCCTCTCTGGGGCATAATTCTACTCCTGCTTCGCTTCCCGATTCCACTGACTTCTTCCTACAGTCCTCAGGTCAGCGTCTGAAACTCAAAGGACGTCTGGGCACAGGTCTCCCAAGCTATCTGAGAAGGTGTCTCTGCATCTTTGATATCCTTGTATTTCTGTGCCCGAGATGTAGCAATGGTTCAATTTCTGCTTTTGGAATTTAATGTACCTCTCTGAAAAGAGCATTGCGTTTCCTTTTCAGATAGACGCTCTCCTTCCCCATTCAGGACCCACTTGTTTCCAGAGCAGCCAGCCCAGAGGAATGTCTAATCTCCTGGGCAGAGGAACAAAATGACAGGCAGAATCCCTCATCCGATGTCGGTATGCAGGGCCGCAAGGCCAGCAGGCTCCTGCCCGTCTTCAGCGCTGTGCAGCCGGCCCCAGGCCCCAACATTCATCTGCTCTCTCCAAAAGGTCACAGCCTTCTCTTCGCTGAATGTTTTAAAAGGCAGTGAACAAATCAGATGACTTTTGAATCGCTCTATGCAGCATCCTCCCAGCTCCTCCAGTCAGTGTGCTAGGGTGTGATGTGCTAAGGGTGTGACATGACGCAGCAGTCAGTACAGTTCATTGATTCATCCAGCAGAACTTTACTGCCACCGAACACCATGTTGCATGTGCCTGCCAGGGGGTTAACTTCAGGAGGTGTAGAGTCACAAACCAGGATCCTTGCCTTCAATGGACACGTGGTCTGGTGGCAGGAAGATGGGGGCTGGCTCCATGAAGCTGTGTGTGCAGGCCCGGTGCTGGGGCAGGGAGCCATTGGTCTGTCTGGGAAAGGCGTCAGAGATGAGCTGAAGTGCTGTGGGGCCCTTGGAGGGGGTCTATGTGTGTGCCATTCTAGACTGTGCTGCTCAGATGTGTGTGTCAGTCCCTGGGCATCTGGGTCAAGAGCAGCTCCTGTCCCAGATCTGGGGCAGGGCCTGAGATTCTGCATTCCTAGCAGGCTCCCAGGTGAGGCTGATGTGCTCTTTAGCACATGCAGACCCAGGGTGAGTGACAAGTCCATCATTGTGATACCCAAGGTCCTGGCCTGAGCACACAGTGAATGCTGTTCGAGTGACTGAACTCATCTGCCTTCTCTGGGTCCTGCTGTCAGGACCAGGTCTTGTTCTCTCAGCGATGGATCTCTGCCTGAGATGCAGGGACCCTCCACTTGTGCTTTTGGAATTTAATTTACTTCTCTGCCTATGCATTGCACACTTCTCAGCTGGCTTGCTCACTTCACTGCAGTCCCGTGACAGTGGGTATTTGCTCTGTCTGGCTGCCCAGGTTGGACACTGCACAAGGGTGCCCTGCCGACATGGCCTGAGCAGGTGCAAGTTACCTTAGGAGGAAGTGTGAGGACTTCTGCTGGGGTTTGCATCCTTTTGGCCTCAAGCAACATCTTACCACCAGCTGTTGACTGTCTCCTGCTGAGGCCTTTGGTGGGTCCCGGCCTGGTGCCTGATCAGAGCAAGGGCTAGTGTTTACTCTGTGCTCTGCGGCAGTGTCATCCCTCTAATATAGGATCGTGCAGTGTGATGTCTGGGCTCTGATGCTCCTGTCATGGCATGTAAGGCACCTACTGTCGCTCCCTGAGGCAGGGAGTATGAGCTCCCAGTGGAAGGGGTGGCCCCCGTACCTGGCTTCCCACTGGGACTCCCAGCCCGAAAGCTTTGTGCTCAGCCAAAGGGTGACCAGGACATATTTGAGGCGTGACTGTGCTGGCTGAGTTGGTTGCCATTTCAAAGAGGAAAACACCTGGCCCAGTCCTTGGGCGTGGCATGGTGTGGAAGCTTCGTGCGGTCTTAGGTCCTCCTGGGATCAATACTGGAGGGAAGAGCCCTCCTTCGGGGCTGTGAGCCTTCTGGTGAGATGTGAGTGGAAACCGCTAGGTCGGTGCCCTCCCAGACTCCATGAGCCTGAGCAGCCCCAGCCAGGTTAATGCACAGGGACACCCAGGGCCAGCTGCCACCGCAGTCCTGTCTCTGAACAGCACAGCCTCACGTGCATCTCTATGCCTTCTGGGTGCTGTGTTCGCTGACTGTCCTGTGCCTCTTGGCGGCCTGGTTAGGTCTGAGCTGGAGGCCTCAGGACACCCAGGATAGCAGTGCACAGCCACATTCATGTCGCCGACACAGAGACCGTGTGCCTGTGCCCTTCACACTGTCCTTGCCAGCCACCTGTTCTCAGCGTGACCCTCTTCGAAGGGCTGTCTTTGTAACCATCTGAAGAACTGGTGCCTTCTGTTTGGAGGCTGAAAGCTGGGCAGAAGCCTGGGGCCTGTTACGTGGGTTGCTGTTAGCATTTCATTAGGGGTCCCTGGGATGGGCTTCTCAGCACCCTGTTTCTATGTGGCCTCTTCTGCTAAGGAGCAGGGTCACCCTCTCTGTTTACCCTCTGCATCCTTGTAGAGGCGCTTCTTGGTGGGGATGAGGTCCCTGGTGAGTGCCGCCACCCCCAGGGTGGTTGGAGTTTGCACCAAGAGCTGAAAACTGCTGACAATAAGAATTCAAAACACCACCTTCGGGTGCTGGGTGTAGCGTGTGGCTGGTAAGCTTCCCACACAAACAGCCCCTTGATGACCCTTCCCTCTCTGAATGCCGGCCCCCTCCTCACATGGTCTCCTGTCCTTGTCCTTCCTTTCTGCCAGGGGCCAGGAAGCCATCTGGTTAAGGCCCCACGTGTGTTGAATTCTGGCTTTGCAGCATTCAAGCCCTGTGACTTTGGGCCAGTTCCTTAGGCTGTTCCTCAGTTTCCCACTCTGCAAAGGGGACACTGAGTGTGGCTACTGTGGGCATTAATGAGGACATCACAGGGAAGGGGCACAGCAGGGCCTGGCACGTGGTGAGCCCTCGACGCTCCAACGCTGCCTGTGACTCGATGAGGCTGCAGGGGGAGTGGGGCCCGTACCCAAAGCCCTGGGCTGTCCTGGGACGTTTAAGGCCATATGACTGCTTTCACTGCTGCTCACTCAGCTCAGAATTCTCACCTCCATGGTTTTTCATGAAGCTAATTACTAACACAACTTAACAGGTAGAAGGTGAAGCAGGCACTGTAGACAAGTGAGTTAGGGCCGGGACTAGAGCCAGAGGAACAGCCTCTGGGTTAGGAAGAGGGGAGGGATGCCTGCCTGGCGTCCGAGTCCACTTTGCTCATTGTGGTGGGGGTGGGGAGGAGAGAAAGATGGCTGGATGGACAGCAGTGTGCTCCCAGTTTGTGTGTTTGCCCTCCTGGGGAGGCTGTGGGCCTGGGGCTTCCAGGGGGCGTGGGGGGCTTGCAGGGCTGCAGCTGGTCCTGGATGGACTTGCTGGGCCAGTGGGAGAGGAGGGCAGGTGCTCCCTGAGTTCACCGGGAAGCCCTGGGCTCTCCCTCCCGCCCAACTGCCAGGTGAGGGCTGGTTTCCAGGCAGCAGAAGCCCAACCAGACTGGCATAGGCCTTGCTCCCCAGCTGCTCCTGAGGCCGGAGGCTTTGGAGCCGCCCGCCTGTCCATCCTCACTGTGTCCTCCTGGGTCTCTGAGACAGATTCTGGCCCTAAGTACCCTGGAACATGCCCACAGCCGTGTTCCCGCAACCAGGACAACCCCAGTCCTGAAGAAAAGCTGCCCCTCCAGGAATGAAGGCTGGGCTTCCAGCCACTCAGAAAATCTCCTCTTTTGGTTTAAAGCTCCGTGGTGTGAATTCTTTGCAAGAGCAGCCGTCCTGCTCCACGGAACACTGACGGGAGGCTGCTCCGACAACCCAGATCGGGCAGGGTGGCGCCTCGCACGGTGATGATGGAGGGCCTGGTACGAAGCAGGAAGGGGTGGGGGAGGTTGACAGGGCACTGCCAGGGCCCATGGCTGGGGGTGAGACAAAACACACCATGTGCTTGCCCTGACATGTTGAGTCTTCTATTAAATCGGCACAACTGATTCATCCTTTGATTCCTCTTAAAATGAAGAGATAAGGATCCGTAGGCAAGACCCCTAGTAGTTATTGGCCATTTAGGCCTCAGTGAGAATGAGTTTCAAATTCCTGTCGTGAGAAGGCTTCTGTGGAAGTGATGGGGAAACGGTGCTGGAGACTGGCAGAGGGCAGGACGCAGGGTGCAGGGGAGGGAGGCTGGTGGAAGGGAGGTATTGGCCTCCTGGACTTGGGGTAGTGGCCAGGTGTGGCCACCCATGGTTGCTCGGTAGCCTCCGCATGGCTGTCAGGACAGAGACGGGCTTGGAGAGGCGCCTGGCCGCGCTGCCCTCTGGGGAGGGGATTGAGGACAGTCAGTGCTGCTGTTTCTGGAGGCCTGACTGCCTTCTCTTCCCTGGGAAGACCTCAGCCAAGTGGCTGCTTTCACCTGAGCAATAAATCACAGGCCGTTAGTTTCCCTCCAGTTGGAGAAGGACCCGCAGCTCCTGCCTGGGTGTGTGTGTGTGTGTGTGTGGTGATGTGGGGAATGGTGGTGGCCAGCTGGCTAGTGAGATGCGTAGGTGAACGTGGCCTGGGAGGTGGGCGTGAGCGGAAGGGCCTGAGGTCCCCAGCAGGACGAGGCCGAGGCCGGTAGCTTGAAGCTCCCAGCGCTGCTGACAGTGCCCACGAGGGCTGTAATTGAGTAATACAGCTGAAACATTTTTACAATCAGTTTTGCATAATGGATCTTTGTTTTAAACAAAGAACAAAATGCAAGCTTTCAGACGTCCTGTGCAGACATGACCTGGCTGATGGCATTTCTGACCACTGAGCTTTACTATGAAATACCAGGTTTATTGTCTTTATTGGACTGATTATAAAAATAATGCAGGCTCACAGTGGAAGTCCTGGAAGACGCAGAGAGGGACAGCAATGCTTTAATCTCTTGCCACAGGACGGATCTGGCAGTGATGGATGGGGTGCTTTTTGTTCCTGCTCCAACGCGGTCCCTGACAAACTCTCGCAGCTTCTGTGGAGTTCATAAATCCCTCTGGCACCCCAGCCGCCAGCCCTGTGTGCTTTTATTACCGACAGCTAATTGCTCCAGCTCCGTCTGCTCCTGGGACAGAGGAGGAGGCTGGAGGCGGGGCGAGGGAGGGCGGGCGATGCTTTGGGGGAGAATGTCTTGGTTCTGGCACCCCAGGGAGAGTGCTGGAATCAGGCAGCGTCGTCACGGCAGGCATCTGCTGAGTGCCCCCTGCACACTCAGCTGTGCCCTTGGGCTGCGTGTCTTTTCATTTAACCTTCAGAACAGCTTTCACAGGGGGTGTATTATTATTATTGAACTCATTTTATAGATGAAGAAACGGAGGCACAGAGAGGTTAGGTTGCTTGCCGGAAGTCACACAGCTGATGAGGGTCAGAGCAGAGGTTCAACCCAGGCAGCCTGAGCTGCAGGGCCACTGAGGCCAGGCAGCGCATGCACAAAAGATAGTGTAAGCTGTAGTGGTCAGAGTTTTAGGAGGGCCCTCTCCTGTACAGCTTCGCAGAATCCCCTTCCAAGTGTGGGAGGGACTGAATATGATGAGAGGTCATTCTCCTGATTAGGTCACATTATATGACAAGGTGAAGGGATTTTACAGATGTGATTAAGGCCCCTAATCAGCTGCAGTTCAGATTATCCTGGGTGGGCCTGACCCAAGCAGGTGAGCCCTTAAAAAAAGAAAGCCTAGAAGTCAGAAGGAAGAAGTCAGAGAGAGCTAAAGCAGCGTATGCTCTTCTACTGACCTTGAGGAAACAAGCTGCCACATTGCGGAGGGGGCCCCTAGGAGCTGAGGGTCTCAGTTCTACAGCCATAAGGACCGGAACTCATTCAACAACAAGTGAGTTTGGAAGAGGACCCCAAGCCTCTCACTTGAGATCTGCTGGGAGAGGTCATCGAGGGGACATGACCACAAGCTGACCTGCAGGCTCAGTGTGGGCAACTGGAGGCTCCCTGCCCCCTTCCTGCTCGGCTTGCCTTCCCTGCCCCCAGGAGCTGCCCCAAGGACACACAGCTTTGAGATAGAAATGTTGAGACCATCTGGTGCCATCTGCCTCTTTCTTCAGACTCTTGCAGACTTCCGCCATGGTGGCTGGTTTCAGATTATACCCAGGAAGCTCCTAAGGAGGTTTACAAACTAACAAGATCCTGAACCTGGCTGTCACCTTGACTTCAGCCTTCTGTGAACTTGAACAGGGGACCTAGATAACCTGTACCTAGACTCCGAACCTATGGAAACTGAGATAATAATTAATGCGTGGTATAAACCTGCTAAGTTGGTAATTTGTTACACAGCATAGATAACGAACACACATGCAAATTAATACTGAAACCTCTGTAGTAGTAGCTTTAAGCTACACAGTAGGTGCTTAATTAACATGGCTCCCCCTTTGCCTTCATCCCAGAAGCTACCTGTCCTGAGTGAGGGCTAGCCACTTCCAGGCAGGCAGGTAGATGTGAAGACAGCTCAGCTGTGTGTAGGAGCGCCTCGCTTCTCCTCTGGCAGGGTCAGGCGGCCTGGGCACTTGTTACTTAAGAAAAGACAGCTGAAACTGGCTTCCTTCCCCAGCTACTAAAGTAAAAGCTCTTAAGAAGCCACAGCAGTCACACAGCCCTGTAATTTCCTTTCCTTGAGGCTTAGAGGCTTAGAAATGAAAATATTTGTCTCTTTCACATGGCAGGAGAGTGTGGGGTGTTGGGATCTGTGGTTCCTTTGGCTGTAATACGTAGTACTGTAGGCAGCCCTATTACCAGACCCTAAAATATGCAATCGGGGGGAAATGGATAATGAGATGAGGTTTGAAGAGTGAGCTCTGCATTGGCTTAGGCTGCAGCCAGAAGATGGAAAGGGAATCATAAACATCAAATGCGGAAGAGGAAATGTAGCAATCATGTCCTTTGAACAAATACCCTAACCGTCTTTGTAAGGCCTCACACGGGGCTGCCACAAGGCATGTGTGTTAAGAACAATACCCTCTGTTGCTTCCACTGCAGAAAGCCATAGCTTAAAAGCCCCTCTGTGTGCTCAGCAAGGCAGAGGAAAGGACTTCTAAGGACTCCAAGATGATGTGTTCTGAGCTGCAGGCAGCGCTGTCACAGATAAGGAGGCCCCCGGGGCACCTGTCATCTCTTCCCCATCATCTGCCTGATCTCTTCATGTTCAGCTGTGGGAGCCACCTCCTCCAGGAAGCCTCTCTGACTGCAGTCTGGGTCATGCTCCCTGCCCAGGGTCCTGTTGCCTGCCAGAATTTTGCTTTCAGAGCAGCTGTTACCACTGTGATCGGCAGCCTTCTTGATTCACTGTCTGACTTGACTGCTGGACTCCAAGCTCCAGGAGGGCGGGGAGAGTGTCTGTGGGGCTTATCTTTGTACCCCACTGCCCATGCCCAGTTCAGTGCTGGGTTTGTAGGAAGGATATTTGTAAAATCAACATGAAGAAAAGGCAGGGAAAGTGGGCCTGGGGCAGTGTAAGCTCTCTAAGAAGTGGTTGTCCTGAAGGCTATTGGGAGCCTCCCACCTTTCTTTTCCACCCCATTTTGAACCAAAACAAGCCCAAAGTCCCTTGCTTTACAAAGAAGGAATCTGAAGCCAGGTGAGGGGAAGAGACTGCTTCAAGTTCACCAGTCATGCCGACAGCGTGGTTCTGGGGCTAGAACCACGCACAGGATTGTTCTGTCAGATACCTTGTCTCGCATAGGGTCAAAGAATGGGAGGTGACTACTGGGGCATGCTGGCCGTTTGCACCGAGAACTCTTGGTCTGCAAGGGTGGGTCCATTTCTTTTCCAGAAGTGTAGGGGTAATACTTCGTGGGGCCAGGACTAGGGTGAGGCCATCTATTCCCCGTACCTGACAGCCCCTGAGTTTTTGGAGGATCTCCTGTCCCCTATTCTGAATAGCCTCAAGGGGACAGCAAAAAGTCAATATGTCTTATTGTCACCCAGGCAAGGAGTGGGCACGTGACCCTCACCTTCCTCAGCCCACTTCCCAGGATTTCATCTTGAGTGGAGGGAGCAAAGGGAGGGAGACCCAGTGGCTGGAAGGCATTCACTGACACTCCACCAGGAGCAGTTCCTGCTGCCGGGCACTTGGAGGACCCTAATCCTGGCGTCCTCCTGCCTTCGGCCCCTCTCTCACTACCCCCTGCCGCCCCAACATCCCCTTCACCCCGAAGGATACCCGGGTGGTCTCGCTTGTCCAGAGGCTAACAGAACTCTGCGGAGG
The DNA here is from genome assembly GCF_040802235.1 of Manis javanica. NCBI lineage: Eukaryota > Metazoa > Chordata > Mammalia > Pholidota > Manidae > Manis > Manis javanica. Next base: position 4,004,656 of record NC_133159.1, on the reverse strand, counting down.
GGACTCCGATGACTTTCCTTCTGCAAGCTGAGACCCCCCACCCCCTGGGTCTCCTGCTTCCTCAAAAGCAGTCAATGCAACCTGTGCTCATTTCTTTGATGTCTGTGTACTTGGTTTCTATTGGTGGCTTCTTGGTGTTTCTGTGTCTTTCTCTCCAAGTAGAATATAAACTATCAGCTTTCTGAAGGCAGCAGTGGTGTCTGTCTTGATCACAGTTTTCTCAGTGTCTAGCACAGTGCGCAGCATGTAGTAGGTACTCAACACATATTTGTTCAATTATAATGAAACGCTGATGTTGCTTTCAAGGATGTAAGTTTTCCCAGGCTCCTTCAGTTGTAGAGTCAGGGCCCGAGCACCTGATCTTCGGTGCCTCAGCTGTCTCACTTTCTCTCCTCTTTTCTTATTTACTGTGGTGTTCATGGGATCATAGATCGAAAGATACTTTAGAAGAAAACCCCAACAGCTTGGAGCTGGAAGTGCCTGCTCTGGAGTTAGAGAAACCTAGGCCCCCGTGCTGCCTCTGTCCCCTTCCTACTTGTAGGATTTGAGCCTCAATGTTTTCATCATTAAAATGGGAACAACAGCCCTCCCATCAAAGGGTTGCTGTGAGGATTAAATAAGGCAAAGTGGTAAGGAGTGTGGTACAGTGTGTGGTATATGGAAAACATTCAATAAATATTTTTGAGAAAGAATGAACTCATGAATGAAGTTTGAAAAAGTTAGAAGAAAATGTTCTCCCTTAGAATTCTGTTGCGCCGTAAAGCATGTAAAGTGCATACTGTTGTCACTGTCCCATTATTACTCCTCAACTCCTCCCTCCTTCCTCCCCACAATCCTCCTGTCTGTGCCCACCTGGATAATCATGCAGAGCTATTTTTATATCTGATGCAGTGGAAAAGTAGCAGATTAATAACCCCAGAGATTACATTGCTTCTATTAATATTAAATAGGGTATTAATTTTACCAGTAACTGAAACATTAAACATGGATATCCATTAGTGGTCATTATTTTAACCTCGGGAAGCTGTCTAGCGTATTCCAGGAATAGCTCTGATCCAGCCCTCTCTACCTCCTTTTCCGAAATTTGCTGGTGAATCAGGAATCACAGTTTTTATTTCCCTGAGGGGAAGTGGATAATTATAAACTCATATCTGTTAAGGGAGAAAGTCTGAGAAATCATCACATTCAATTCCTTTATTGAACACTACAAGCCCCTCAAGACCAGACTTGCAGTGTGTGGAGTATTTGCTGGCAGTGGTCTCCTTACAACCCCTGTCTCAGAGGGGCTGCTTCCCTGATGTGCTGGCTCTGAGCACCAGCTCCGACTGTAGTGGCTGGACATCCACATCTTGACTGCTAATGACACCTTGAGTGGGTCTAGCTTATCACCTTTGGAATGACAAAAGAAAGGACCAAGATTAGCTGATAATGATGGGACACATGCTACGGAGTGAGTGACAGGCAACTTATTAAGCAGGAACATAAGGACACCCAACAAATGCTAAAAATACAAAGGATAGTACTGATGACAACTCCTAATTGCCCCTCACTAGAAAGCAGATGAAACCCCCAGGGGGGGGGACTGAAGGATCAGTATGGCCTAGTAGTTGAGAGCATGGACTCTGGTGTCATACCATTAGGGCTTAAATCCTAACTCCCTAACAGGTTATCAGATGTCAGGCAGCACAGCACAATATCCCTGAGGGACAGTAAACAAATGACTGGGGTCACGTGATTGTCGGCACTTACTGCCCAGACAGGTCCCAGGACGCAGCTCAGTGAGGGAGAACCCAGGCTGAGCCTGGTGTTATTCCTGAGTTGAGGAAATGGAGCTCGAAGTTCCAGGAGACCAAAGCAGCTAAATTACGCAGGGCGAGTACCCAGAATACCAGAGAGGAGGGAAAAATACCCTAAGTATTTAGCTAAATACTGATCTGAGCATGTATGTGAGTAAACTAACCATGTCTGGAATGACCTAAAAGGAACAGGAGAAGCAATGCTTGAATCTTGCACAGGACCAGACATCTTTGGTATTTTCAACAGCAACAGTGGAAAAATTTATACTTCCTAAGGTATTGGAGAGAATGCTCAGGAAAAAATTTGCCTCAGCAGTGTAGAAACTTAGCCCTAGTCTTGAGCTGCTCTAGTCCTACTTAAAAAATGCTTGAAATAAAGTCTGCAAAGGACCAAAATCCTTCTGGGTAATTTAACTACACCCTAGTACAAAACTCAAGAGTATGTATAGAAATGTCATAATATCCAGTATGCAATGAGGTAAAGTTCACATGGTCTGTCATCTAACCAAAATTTACCAGGCATGCACAGAAACAGGAAACCACAATCAATAATGAGAAGAAAAGTCAATCAACAGATACAGACACAGAAATGGCACATAGAATTAGTAGGGAAGGATATTAAAATTGTTACATGTTTTTCCATATCAAGAAGGTAAAGGAAAACTTGAGCATTTTCAGTGGAGACATGGAAGACCAGGATTGAACTTGTGGAGATGAAAAGCATAATGTCTAAGATGAAAAATACACTGATGGGATTAACAACAGATATGACTCTGTAGAAGACAAGATTTGTAAACTTGAAGACATAGCAATAGAAGCTATCAAAAAATGGAACACAGGGAAAAACAAATTAAAAAAACAAAAAATCAGCTTCAACAGACTTAATTTATATATAATTAGAGTCCCCAAAAGAGGAAGGAGGAGAAGGTAATATATTTTGAGAAATTATTGGCAAAATATTTTCAAATTTTGTGACAACTGTAAAGCCAGAGATCCAAGAATTGAACCCCAAGCATAAGAAACATGAAGAAAACTACATCAAGACATATCATAATCAAATTCCTGAAGACCAATAATAAAGAGAAAAATCTTAAAATCAGCCAGAGAAAAAAGATACATTATGTAGAGGAACAAATTTAAGAATGGGTGGATTTGAGTCAGTAACAATGCCACCCAGAGGATGGTGGAGCAACATTGTAAAGTACTTATGGTTAAAACAACTGCCAATCTAGAATTCTATACCCAGCAAAAATATCTTTCAAACATGACCGTAAAATCAAGACTTTCAGACAGACATACACAAGCTTAAAGAATTCATTACTATCAGATTATCACTATAAGAAATGATAAAGGAACTCATTTGGGAAGAAAGAAAAAGATACAAGCTAGAAATCTGGATTTACACAAAGGAATGAAGAATGCCCCACCTGGTAAATATGTAGTTAAAGGAAAATATTTAAAATATCTCTCAAAGATAATTGTTCAAATAAAAAATAACATTGTATGGGGTTTATAGCATATGTAGAAGCAAAATGCATGAAAACAATAACACAACAGTCAAAAGGGAAAAGAAAATGTATTATTTTAAGGTTCTTATGCTGTATGTGAAGCATAATGTCAGTTGCCAGTGGCCTATCATAAGTTACAGATGCATACCACAAACTGTAAAGCAGTCACTAAACATCAAGACCAAACTGAACGAAATAGTTATACCTAATAACCCAACAAAGAAGATAAAATGGAATAAAAAACAGTTAATTCAAAAGGAGACAAAAAAGAAGAAAAAGGGGGATAAACAACAGATGGAACAAACAGAAAGTGAATAGCAAGATGGTAAATTCAAACCCACTTCTCTCATGTTCTACCAGTTGTGTGTGATTGTCTAACAGCTCTGTGCCCCCGACAACAATCCCCTTCGCACCAGCTTGCCAGCGCATGTGATGTCTGCACGCTAGCAAGCCCACGTTACTACTCGTCATTGCCAGGGAGCTGTGTCTCTGTGGATCCTTGTTCCGTCTCCCATCTCTCCTACCTTGATCCTTTTCTGTGCTTCCACACGCCATATGCCATCTGAGTTGGGGAAGATTCTCAGCCTCTCAGTCAGCAAATGTTCTAAGTCTGTGAACTGAATAGTCAACAAATGTTTTTCTGTACATTCAACTGCCACCCATGGATCCAGGAAGGCTGCTTTCTTTCCTGCAAAAAGTCTGTGGCTGGTAATGCCAAGAATACGCTTTCTTTGTCCTCTCCTCTCTTAGATGTATGTTTCTCAGCTGCCCTGTAGCTCTAGGAAGGCTTTAAAGGGACAGCTATGAATTTTAGTAGGAAGAGGAGAAGCTGCCTGTTTGGGGACCATCCGTTAAATGTCCTGATTGCCCAGACATGCCATGCTCCTTGCCTCTCTATCTATCACCCACCCTCTCCCAAAGTGGACATAGCAACTTAAGTTTGCTGTTCAGCTACTACAGTGCCTACCTTTGGGGGCTGTGGCTTGTTTATACCCCAACCAATAACTCAGTGCCACCTTGTACAATGTAGGTGCTTGATATACATCTGCTGTAGGGTTTTTATCATCACTGAGCCTGTAGGGAGACCAGTGACTGAGTGAGTTGCTGAATCACACAGCTGGTGGGTGGCTCAGCTGGGCCTGGGTCTGGGACCTTCTGAGCCCTGCTCTGGTGCTACGTTCAGTGATGCACATGGTCTCCCACAATGGTCTGGTTTTGTTTTGTGATACTGCCCTTGGCAGCTGTTTGGTAGCAATGTCCAGGCAGAAGAATCTCTTCTTGCTGTTTTCTAAGGGCACAGGAGCTTCCTCCAGCATCCTGACCCCACTCTGACTGGGGACAAGGAGCAGCTGGGGACACCGAGGACAAGGTCTCCTCCTGTGTGAAACCTGCCACACTGTGGCTTTTGGGATTTCTGCTGGAAACACATAGGAGACTAGAGGTAAATGCACTCTAGAATCCCAAAGCACTGGCAATTTTCTCTCCTTAGCACAGAGCACCCCCTGTGTCACCCCAGGCCTCTCAATCCATACCATAAAATGTACAATGTCAGTTTGTTCGACTAAGGATCCTACTGAGAATTTAATCCTTATTTAATACTGATGTGTATTTTATTTTGGAGTTTAAATTAATCAGCCTCAGGATACAAAATTAGATAAGGCAGGGATTTAGCTCCCCTGGAATGATTCATTTCACATCAAACCTTCTTAACTCTTTGGCTGCCGGGGAGAGGTGTCCGTTTACGTCTCTGCAGAGCTGCCCAGGGTCCTCGTTGAGTGAATGGCTGTGCCCCCCTCCTTGCCATCCTCCCAGCTGAGGCATGTGTTTACGGCAGAAGGGGTTCAAATACCTGCTTTTCCAGTATAGCAGTAATAAATCCTCACAAAAGGAAAAAGAGAAGATGAAGGCAGAAAAAAAAGAAAAAAGAACTTATCTGTAATTCTACCACCTAAAGATGACCATTGCGACCAGCCAGGCATGGCTCCTTTCATGCCACATCAACCCTTTTAAAACTATGGCACGTATTACAGACTTTCAAGACAGGGCGGAGAATGTTGGTACCCAGCTTTCCTGTGCCTACCAGTTAGACTTAGCACAAGGTGGCTTTAGGACACATTTGCTTCAGAGTTTGTTTTTACAGGAATAAAACAATGCAGATGCTGTTGACATGTGGGTTACGTGTCCCTTCTCTCTTCCATTCACCCCTTTCCTCAATGTTTATCCTTTTCATCCATGGTTTTATACTGAGTATGCATGTCCATAAAGAATGCCTAGTCTTTATTTTTGTCTTTTATACAAATAGTACTCCATACATATTCTTCTTTAATTTGCTTTTTCCCTTCACCAAAATTTTCCAGGTGTGTCTAGAACTTCACATTTCTGGCAAGCAGGTGATGGCTTCCCACACCCAGGTGATGCTGATGTCTGGTCTCCTGGTGAGGTCTGGAGCTTGGGGACATGCCCACCCTCAGCTCTGCTGATGAAATACAGTCTCCTGATGTGCAGGACTGTGGCACCACTTAGCATTTTCACCAAAACTTGCCAATTCCTGTATGCTCGTCTTCACCAGTATTTGTTACTATACCTTCTAATATTTTGTCTACTCGGCAGGCAGGAAATACTATTTCATTATTTTAGTTTGTCGTTCCGTGATTACTAGACAGCTGAGCACCCTGTGTTGTTTGTCGGGCCTTGGGTTTCCTCTGCTGTGAGCTGAGTCTTCATTTCTGCCTCATTTTTCTGTTGGGTCTTTGGTTTCCCCTAGCTGGCTTTGTTATTTATTTATTTTTTTGGTAACCTAGATATTACTGTTTTTGTGGCCAAATGCATTATAAATTTGTCTTCCCTATTTGTCTTTGAACTTCATTCACCATCTCTTTTGTCAGATCAAAATGTCTGCTTTTCATGTAGTTACAATTGTCAGTATTTTCCTTTATGGTGTTTGTTTTTTGTATGTGCCTCATTAAAAAACACCCTTTTCTCCTCTGTTGTCATAAAAACATCATCCCATATTTTCTTCTGCAAATGGAAAACTCATTTTTTATGTTTTATTTTTTAACCTGTTTGGATTGGTTCTGTAGGAAGTGTGAGGTAGGGCTCTGTGTTTGTGGCCCCCGCTGCGCAACAAACACCCCCAAGTCTCAGAGCCCTGCAGTGACAGGCAGCTGCTTCTCATGCGTGAGCCTGTGGCTTGGCGGGGCGTCCGGCCCAGCCTGCACCCGCTGAGCTGCCTCTGCTCCGAGCATCTCTCCGCCTCCTCCTGGGACAGGGGCCTAGCCTGGCAGGATCTTCTCATGGCAATGGCAGCAACACATAGGACAAAGGGAAGCATGGCGATCTCTTAAGTCCTGGGCTCAGAACTGGCATGCTGTCACTTCCATCACATCCTCTTGGCCAAAGAGAGTCACACGGTGACACCAGGAGTCAAGATGCAGGAAGTTCAGATGGGGACCCCATCTCCATCGGTTATCTCAGTGCATGTACTGAAAGGTGCATTTGGACATTGGAGGCACTAATTGTTAGCAGACGTGGGAAGAATTTGCCCAAGGAAATGACAAAGGGGTGGGAGGAAGCAAGAAGGGACTGACTGGCATCTGACACACACGAGCTGTATCTTTGTTCCAATTATCTGGGGTCCCTGCCTACGAAATGATTGTCCATCTTGACTCCCTTAAATTACCTGAGGCATGGTCTGAGGCTCATTTTGGGTAACAGCCTGTGAGCAGAGGGATGTGCATCGCTCCTGGCAGGTTTAAGAAGCGGTACGTGGCGTATTGTGTTTTCTTTCCTCAGCCTCTGGCCCTGTGGAAGCACATCTAGGGGTACGTGTCCATCCTCAGAGTCTCTGGTGACTACAGTGCTGTCCATCCCCATCTCCCCTTGTTGGCTCGGGATAGACAAGAAACTGAAGGAATTCAACTTTATTGGGTAAGGGGCTGAGAGGTTTGTGTTTTGTTACAGCAGCCCAGGTGGCCAATCCTAACGGAGGCGTGATTCCACTTAATCCTCAACACAGCCCTGGGAGATGGATGGTGTTTTCCTTGTTTCACAAATGAAGGAGTGAGTCCCAGTGAGGCAGGCAACGGACCCACACTCTCACAGAGAGGGGTGGGGGTGGGGATGGAGTCCAGGTCTGCCTGACTTCAAAGACTAAAGTGGGATTGGAGTGGGCATCAAAATAAACCGTCACCGTTGTTTGCTTGCTTCTCAGGAAACAAAGTGTGACTCCCTGAACGGTTGTAGAAATGTTTCTGGTTCAGATAGGGAAAGGATTAGATGTCCACATGCCAACTTATTCCTTTTGTAAAACAACCAGGAGTTTCAAATGTGACAATGCATGAGAAGGTACTTGAACAGCTAAAGGCCGTGCAAAGAAACTGGATTATGGTTAGTGGTCCCACGGGACGCTCCCCGTCTGCTCCTGTCTGAGCGGCCAGCTCGGGAGCTGGGGTTTGGCAAGCGGCTGCCTTGGGGTAGCGGCCCGCAGAGCTCAGGTTCTCTCTGATCCGTTATTGCAGAGACATTTATCAGCATATACTCGTGCAGGACACAACTCTAAGCCTCAGAGACGAATAAGGCTCAGGGTTTGCCTTGGGTTCAGTGGGGAGGAGGAGGGCTCCCTTCCTGTGAGCAGCCTTCCCTCCCCAGCCCTGGAGCGGGGTGGGCACCCCTCCTCTGTTTTTGTAGAGCCGCAGGTGGCTCCTTTCACGTAGTGTAATTGCCTGCTCACATGTCTTTCCCCTTCAGACCGTGCACTCCCTGTGGGCACAGAGGGAGGAGTTCACCTCTGGGTCTCCAGTTTTCATTTTGTGCCTGCACACAGTAGGTGCTCAGCAGATGCCTGGGCAGGAAAAGAAGGAATGCATGCATACACTTGCACACACATACATGCACATGGAAGCATGTGCTTCTATGCCACATATGAACACACAGAGGCAGAGCCCTGCTCATGGCCCCTGGCTGGAGGGGACCTGGTCCTTGGGGCTATTTTTTCTCTGGGCCATGATGCTTCTATTTCCTGACTCTGTCTACACCACCACCAAGTGGGAAGACCCACTTTGCTGAATCACAAGCTTCATTGAACTTTATATTCAAATTTTCTGGGTGAATGTTTGTTTTCCTGGGCAATGAATTCAGCTATCAGACCCCCGGTTCTGAGGCCGGAGGGGAGCTGCTGGGGGGCTGAGTCTGGCTGGGTCCAGCTGATTCCCATGTGCTCTGAGAGCTCAGTGTTTGTGGCTGGTCTCTGCTCAGTCCAGAAGGTGCGATGAGTTGCTGGCCCCAGAGAGACACGGTGACACGCCCTTTCCCTGCATGGGACCTGCAAGACCCTACCCAGGGCAGAGGCTTCTTAGCCCCCTGCCCCAGGCTCACCTGTCTGCACACATGGCCACAGGGCTCTGGAAGGAGGGCTCAGAGGCTCTGGGAAGAAGCAAGAGTGATCTTGGGATTATGCTCTGGGAGGAGAAGTTCTGGCCAGATGACCCCCTCGTTAGCTGGGGTAAGCTTGCCCTGCTCAGGCGTGTGGAGAAATGCAAGCGAGTGATTGACATTCCGCCGCTGGGCTTCTCCCATCCCAGGAGCTTGGATGGCTGTGCTCCAGCTGAGAGCACGTGGGTAGTGAGAACGGTACCTTGTCAAAGGCCATTGGAAAGGAGTTTTGAAGTCCCTTCAGGGTTCTGGGGTTGGACAGGGATGAAGGACCCCTCATCTGTGATTATAAACTCCCAAGAGGCATATATAACTGAATTATTCGGGGCTTTGGGAGGTTCAGGCTGGTGAGTGCCGAGTGAAAGGGATGCACACAGCAGCCTTTGGCACAGGGAGGGCGGGCTCTGGGGAGGGCTGGTGTGGCCTGGACGGAGCCCAGGGTGGCACTTTGTCCTCTCAGAGGCACGTGGATGGAGAGGCACTGACTTGGGAGAGAGGCAGCCCTGGGTCTTGGTCGTGGCTTCTGAATGGCTTGCTCGGGGCTGGCTTGGGTCGCTGAGCCCCGCCTTGGTTCTCTGCTCTAAGAGGGAGGTTGGCCCGCCTGTCCCGCAGGGCTGTCCTGGCAGCACTTGGCATCCGAGGGTCCTAGGTGAGAATGGGGCTGTGGAGTGAGGCAGGGCATGCCCTGCCTGGGAGTGGGCTGTTCTCCACCTCCTCAGAGGGCAGAAGGCTCTATCTGTAAATAGGGGTGAGGGTGCTGTACCCCCAGGCTGGTGTTAGGCACCCCTCACACGGAAGTCAGGATTTTCCTCCTTAGTCGCCCCCTGGCCTGAATTTTGCTAAAGGTCGGGGTAGAAGAGGGGTGTGGAGCTGGGGGCTGGAGCCCAGGGGTCTGGCTTTTTGTCTGGTGGGAGTGCCACTGGCGGTGCTGACACCAGGCTGCACGTGGTTTCCCGGAGTGGGGCTCCAGCCACTCATGAACGCTCATTTCCCTTGTCATTACGGTAATAACAATAATCAGGAAGGCTCATTTGCGTTTAATGCGTGTGTGCATGGCATGTCATTTTGCAGGGGTCTCAGGGTGGCTGGATAGCGCTCAGGGCCCCAGGTAGCGGGTGGCTTCTGGAAGGGATGAGGCTGTCTTACGAAGACTGACAAGGAGGGGGCAGGGGGCGCTGGCTGAACTTCCTTGGGAGCAGAGGAGGCAGGCTGTGAGAGTGTGTGTGTGTGAGCATGGGGGACTCCCAGGCAAAGACTCCCCACTCCTCCCCAGAACCATGAGTCCCCAACTGCTGCTAAAGATGTGGCTGGAAGCAGGACAGCGAGTCAGCCCTGGGCTGTGCCATGCATCTAGCAGGAGCCCAGAACATTCTCTGAGGGATGCACCTACTGCTGTGTGTGGTGCTGGTGGCGGTGGAGGGGGTTAGGAAGGCAGCTGGTCAGAGGCCGTCCAGCCCAGATGGACCCAGTTAGCGGGCCCTGGGGGTCGGCATACATTTAGGGTGAAGAGGGCGGGTATGTGTCCAGCCCTGGTGCTTCCTGCTGGCCATTAAACCTAGGCAGCATTTTAGTGCTGAGGACCCTGATGCTCAGGGAAATGGGGCGTCTCCCCTAAAATCATGCCCCACTAAGTGGAGGAGGTGAAATTTGCACCTGTGTCTGTATGAGCTTCTCACACTGTGAGGCCCACCTGCCCCAGGGCAGATAAAGGGAGGCAGTCTGCCACAGAGGGTCTGACAGCAGTGGCTGGTGGTCAGTGCCAGGAGGACTTGCAGGGTGGCCAGCAGAGCAGGCCAAAGGGGTCAAAGCCACAGGTGGGGTGGGCCCTGGGCCCCAGACTAGCCCCCAGCTGAGCCTGAGGCCAAGCCCTGAGCTGCGATCTGTTGTGGACTGAATTGCCCCCTCAACAAATTTCCACATGTTAAGTCCTGACCTCCAGGGCCTTATTTGGAAAAGGGGTCATTGCAGGTGTCATTGGTTGAGATGAGGTCATATTGAAGTACAGCAGCCCATAGCCAATGGGACTGGTGTCTTTATGAAAGAGGGACATTTGGACACAGACACACACACAGGGAGACGCCATGAGGAGGAAGCCGAGAGCTGAGTGGTGCTTCTAGTAGCCAAGAGGTGCCAAGGGTGGCCACCAGAAACTGGGCAGGGGCACGGAGCAGATTTTCCCTTCCAGTGTCCGCCTTGATCTTGGGCCCCTGGTCTCCAGACTATGGGATTATTTCTGCTGTTTTGAGTGGCTCAGGCCGGGAATCATTCCTCCCGGAGCCCTAGTAACCTCGTACACTGATGCGGGATCCCCACTCCTTCTGGTCAGAGGTAGGGGAAGGCCCTCCTGGAGCGGGGCCACGCCGAGAGGGTGGGGAGGCCGCAGACGTGTTCCACTGCCAAGCAGATGCCTTTAGAGCTGTTTCAGGGTCAGGAGGCTTGGCATCAGGGCACCGGGACATCCCCCTCGGTCCCCTGGGGTCCTTCTGCCCTACAGGCTCAGCCTCGGTCCCCTGCCTCCCCAAGGGCAGGCCTGGGGCCCAGCCACAGGGCACATTCAGTGAAGGCTTCCTGGGAAGGCAGGAGAAGGCGGCTTGCCGAGGATGCAGGGGCCATTCCTGCCTAAGGCAATTATTCCCCAAGCGACAAAGCCCGCTTTTAATAACAATAGTATTTATTAATGTGTTAATCAATGCCATCTCCTCGGGGAATTGCCTGGCCAGAAGGGGTCTGTGTGTACCTTCTAACAAGCAGAGTCTCGGTAGCAACATCAAAAGCTTCTGCCAGGTCTGTCAGCAGCAACACAGCACAAAAGAACCTGCCTAGGTGAGTGGGCTTCCTGGCCCATCTACGGGGACGTGAGACTGGGGGCAAATGGCCCCTGTGCTGTGGACGTGTGTGATCACTCATTCACTTATTTGCTAATCTTTACTGAGCACCGGTTGTATGCCAGGCACTGGGTGCTGTGTATACAGTGGTGACTAAGACAGATGAGATCTCTGGCCTTGGAAGCTCCCGTTCACCATGAAAAATAAAGATGATTCCAGCAAGTGACATGTACTGAAGGGAAAACAGATCAGAGCATGGAATTGTGAGCAGCCACCACCCCGGTGACAGTGGCACTAGCCTCGCCCAGGCAGCAATGAGAACACCTGCAGGAAGAGCATTCTGGGGAGAAGGAACAGCTTGCAAAGCCTAGGTGGGAACATGCTTTGGGGGATCCCTCTGGGATATGGGAGCAAATGGCCATGACTATTTTGGGTGAGTGACACTTGAGATGTGGAAGAATTGGTCCATATTTGATTGACATTTCAATTGGCAGGCCACCCAAAGATCTCTGAGCACTATGAGAAATAGTCATTGGACAGTGTGAGTCATGACAGAAAGGGCAATTTTGGAAAAGGCAGGACCATCCAGGCAGGGAAAAGCAACTGACAAAAAGCTGGCGGCCTGTGGCTTTGCGTCTCTCCTGTAAACTCTCAGATGACCTGTTCCAGTTTCAAGCACACTGTGGGGCACTAAGTGGTACCAAAATCAACTCAAGCAGCAAGAAGAAATAGAAAGACTGAGATCGTATAACATCAAGAAAATAAGATCAGTAGTAAAAAAATCTTACCCAAAGAAAGCACCAGGCCCAGATGGTTGTACGGATGAGTGCTACAAATTTTCAAAGAACTTATCATTCTGGTCATGTGCTGAAACAACTGTCACGGAATGTTAGCACTTGAATTTTCACAAGTCACTTTTCCAAAAATCTGTAAGCTCAAGATCGTTGGGCCTATGTGTTGGGAAATCCTCAAATTAAGTGTGAAGAATGAGAGGTCTTGCCTGTAATAACTTTTAATGGTTAGTAGAGATCCTCTATGTATTTATATACACCCCTATTTTACAGGCATATGATACAAGTTGTTCTGCACCTAGCCTTTTACTTTATGACATATCTTGGACATCATTTTTGAGCATTCTTTATTCATTCTTTTTTTTAATTGGCTGTATCATATTTTTGGTGCTGATATGGATGACAGTAATTTAAATAACCAGTCTTCTACTGAGGAATATTGAGGCAATTTTCAGATTTCTGTTCATTAAAACAGTACTATAATCATTAGTCTTGTTCATACATGATTTTAGACAAATGTATCTGTCAGGTAAATTTCTGGAAGAGCAGTTGCCGAATCGGTTAGTATGTCTGTTTGGAATTTTGATAGATACTGTTTAATCACAACCAATAAGCTCTGTACCAATTTATAGCCCCAGCAGGAAACTACAACTTCATGATTCCTTCAGTGATGTTCTATCAAACTTTTGACGTTTGCTGATGGATCAGAAATGTTACCTTGTCGTTTCATTTTGCTTTTCTCTTAAGAATGAGATTGGTTGTATTTTCATATGTTTAGGAGCCATTTATAGGTTTGTTTCTATGAATTATCATTTTCTATTGGGCTGTTGGACTTTTTCATTATATATTTTTATAGGAGTTATTTATTTAATAGAGAAATTAAGTCTATGTGTGAAGGAATTGTGCATATCTTTGCGGTTTATCCTTTGGGAGTCAACAGAAATCTGCCTATGGCAGCTTTTACGTGGCAGGAAAGCTTCATCTTTGTGTGATTGTTTTAACATTTATCCTTTTGTGGTTCCTAGATTTTGGGTCTTTGTTAGGAGGACCTTTGTCCATTCTGAGTTTGCTCTTCTTTTTTGAAACTGTGGTTTTGTTAACTTTTTTTACATGACTCCAGATTCAGATTTCTAAAATGCAAATCTGATAGAGCTTTTTCCTACCACAGACAGTTTGTCCAGGGTGCCTCCGCACGAGGGTGTCACGCCGACGCCCACACCTGCTTCCTCACCTCCAGTCTGGTCTGCACCCGCCGGCTGCCCAAGAAATGGCACATTTGCCTCCACCAGGGCCTCTCCCTTCTTTTCATCTAGGGGCGGCCCCGGGGATGCAGGGTGGGTTAGCAGGCAGCAGGGCAGATGCAGAGATGCACCAGGAAACCTGGCCCTTGGAATATTCCTTTCCCACACAGAACAGAGACTGTAGCTGCCTCCAGGGTGCCTGTCCTTGGGGGCCTGGTCTGGTAGCTCCCTCCCTGCTTCCCAGAGCTCTCTCTCTCTCTCTCTCTCGCTTGCTCTGTCCTGTCTCTCTGGCTTCTGCGTGCCCTTGCCTCACTGCAAGGGCAGTGCCAGTAAACTTTGCCCAGAGGATCAGGGAAGGCATCCAGCTCCTTGATATTTACCAAGTGGAACGGCCCTAATACCAAACCAGAACACCCAGCAATTAGGTTTCGGATTATCCTTTGAGCCCTCTGCCGATGTCAGGCAGGCTCCAGTGCACTGGAGTCAGGAGGCCGAGCCCATGTGCTTATCCTCCTGCTCCTGGGGTGCTGGCCCCATTGCTGGCTGATGTGCTGGGGGCTCCCTGGCCCCAGGGCCCTCTGTTCCCACCTCCCTGTAACCTAGAAACGCTTCCCAGCAGCCTCTCTGCCCTGTGAGCTCAGGTGGCATTTCAGCGGGTCCCTGCCTGGATTATCCTGGCCGAAGGGGAGCGAGTGTTGTCCAGCCCTGGGAGAGTCTGTGGGCATCAGGGCGATGGGGGTGCATCTCCTTGTGCCTTGTGGCCTGGAGGCACCCTGAGTTCATCTGCCCCCTGCAGCCAGCATGGTTCTGTGTGTGCAGATAGCACACTACTCTCTCACTTCCCCAGCTTGGGTCACATTAATCATTTTCTCAGGCCCTACTGATATGTCAGCTCATCCTGGTTCGTGCATTTTCGAATGCCAGACTTGGAGGCATGGACATGCAGAGAGCGGTGCTCAACCTTCCCTGTACTCCACCAGAGCTGGCCGGGTGTCCTTGGACACTGACGGTACTATGCCTCAGTTTCCCCATCTGCAAAAAGGGGGTGCTTATAGTACCTGTCTCTCAGGTTTGTTATGAAATTGAGTGATAGGACATGGGGAAGGTGCTTAACTGAGCTCAGGCATTTGGGAAGCCCATTTTACAGTAGCTATTAATTTCTATTCTCACTGGTCTGAGGTTCAAGATGATGCTTCACCTAGTTACCTTTACTGACTTGGAGAAAGGCAGAGGGTCTGTGCTCCCTGGGAAGAGGACACGCAGGTCTGCAAACACTTAGTGAGATCGGGGGTCAGAATAACCTGGGTTCAAATTCTGCCCTGCCACCTACCAGCTGAGTGAGCTGGGACAGGTTACTTAACTTCTCTGAACTTCAGTTTCCATACTTGCAAAGTGGGGACAATAATGCCAGCCTACAGGGGCAATGTCAAGGTCCGCAAGTGCCCAGTTAGGGGCCCGAGACACAGCGATCATCAGAAACGTGCAGGCGTCCCTGTCCCGGTCCCCGCTTGGAAGGTCCTCTGCACACGGTTCACATGCTGTGCTCACACCTGACCTTGCCTTGACCTTCCAAATCACAGTCTCGATTCCCACTGATACCTCCCAGCCTCTAGAGCCAGCCGCCTGGGTGAACCTGACATCTGGGTCCTGTCCTCGGGGACCACTGGGGAAACTGAGTCTCACGCTCAAGGGGCTTCCTGCCTGTGGGGACATCCCGGCTTTCATGGCCCTCTGCGATTGGCAGCTCCGTCCCCCAGCCCTGGTCCTTAGCTGTCCGATGGGCAGAGTCCCTGGCTAGTCTGGCGCGTTTCCATGTCTGGTTAGTCCGTTCACCCTTCTGCTTCCCGGTGGTGCTGGGCCCAGCTGGGAACACCCTCCCTGAAGCACCCCCTGCCTCCCTGCTGTCCACATCTCCCTGTGAGGCCCAGCCTGCCCCCCTCTGCTCGGCTGCCTGTGCTGAGTGAGGTCCGCCCTGCCCTCCCCAGCATCTGTCCCCTTCCTGAGAGCTGGGTGGGGGCCGAGAGGGAGGCCCTGCTGGGCATCCCCTATGGAGGCCCCATCTCCAGGTAGGCGGGGGCACAGTGTGGGGCCAGGAGGCCTGTACCTCTGCCGGAAATTACCCTGCCATTTCTCCCTCTTAAACCGCCTGGGCTCCCAGTTTGCACCCTGAGCCTGCCCAGCTTCCTGGCTGTTGTGCTGTCTTTGACCTTCAGCCAGAGGTGGGCAGGCACGTGTGGTGGCTGCCCTAGGCTGGCTGAGGACTCTTTGATGGGAAAGGTGACCCTGAACTGTCCCGAGCCTTCCTGTCTTCCCTCCAGGCCCGTGCTGGCTGCTAGATTAATGGACTGTGTGCAGAGCAGGAGATGCGCATCATTCAGCCAGTGCAGCCTGTCCGGCCTCCGTCAGAGACAAATGGCCCTCTCCCAGGTCCGGGAGCCCAGAGCTTCAGCTGTGGCAGAGAACAGCGACCCTGCCTCTTTGGGCCCCACGCAGTGCCTCTCCCTGGCCGGGCTGAGAGCTGGGGGCACCCAGCAGTCCTTCCAGCCCTCCTTCCCAGAGCCGGTTACATCAGGCCAGGTGAGCGCCCGGCTCCCCGCCTGGGTTAATTACTGACGTCTCCAGGCGCGAAGATGTTTTCCTATTTTTTACTGCCTGGATGCTCTAGAGAGTGTACTGATTATGCGATTCATTGGGACTGAAGAGCAGCCTCAGCCTGGGGCCAAGGGAGTGGGCAGCCGGGCGGGTGGGGGTCTGGGTGCTCTTCCTGCAGCCAGCACATGGCCCACCGCAACGGGGTGGCCTCAGGGCATCTGGGAAGGGGGCCTGCTGCTGCAGGAGGGCACAGTGGTGGCATGCGGGGCTGGGGTGGGCTCCTGGGTGTGATCCCAGCTCTGCCTCTGGCCAGGGCAGAAACCTTTCCCAGCTGCCATGGCTTCCCAGGCATGACGTGGGGTCACAGAATGGGTGAGTCTTCAGGGTACCTTAGGTACCTTATGTGTGTTTACTCAGTTAAATCTCACAAACCCCTCCAGGGAGGAGATGCCAGCGTCCCCTCTTTGCATATGAAGATCCTGAGGTTCCGAGAGGTCTCCTGGGCCCAGAAGGATGAGATGAACACCCATGTTCTGCACAGTCCTCACACCTCCCTGCCCCAGCTCGTCGCCCCCTGCCCTCCGCAGGTCTCATTGGTTCTAGCTTCCTCTGTTCCAGGCCAGCCCCTCCCTCAAGTTCTCCCACGTGGGATTCCTGGGTCAGCCTGCTTACCCATAAGCCTCCTTTCCACTAAGTCCGTCCTGTAAACCGTGGAGCTTCCCTGGGTTGTGACATTCCCATGGGCCATGGTGTTCCGCCGTGGCCTCTCCACAAGGGTTGCCTTCCCCATCTTCCCCAGCTAGCCCGGGCTGCCTGTGTGCCAGCGCCCCCTGCCCAGGGCTGAGCTGCTCATCCCTCCTCCTCACACTCCCCTGTCAAGGTCTGCAGCCCATTTGCACTTGCAAATGCTCCCAGCTGCAGTTAGACTGAGGACGACCCATGAGTGCTGAGTCCTGGGACAGGCAGGGCTTCCGCAGGGCTGTAAGCTCCAGGAGGGCAGGGACAATTCCTGCCTTACTCACGGGTAGTGTGGGGGCAGGAGGAGGTCCTGGCACAGCAGCTTCATGGCTCACTCTCCTTGGGGACTCCCACCAGGGTACCTCACCTCTGGAGCCTCAGTGTCCTTACCCAGTAAGCAGGGCTTCGGGCTAGAGGAGCCCTCCAATAAAGTTCATCTTGCATCAGGCGTGGAGTACTGGGGATGCAGGTGGCTAGAACCAGGTCCTGTCCCGAGGATTCTGGTTATGGGAGGTTAGCTATGTGCTCCCAAAGGGAACTTAGTACAGGCACCCAGGTGAGCTGAGGGGCATCCTCTCGGTGCTGGCTGCCCTGGACATCCTCTCGGGGGGCAGACGCTGCTCTTCCCCCACCTGCAGGGGACGGAGCCCCAAAGGGCCCTCATACAGTTTGAGACTGAGTTCCAGGAGGCGGTGGAAGGCAGCATTCCTGTGGCCGGCAGTGAGTGGACTGGTAGGGACCCCACGGGCTGTGACACGGGCTGCCTGGGCCACCCCCTGCCCCGCATGCCCCATATGCAGCGCATAGCACTGCCCCCCAGTCCCACACCTTGCTGTCTCTGCACGGCTCAGTGGGCACCCCTGAAATGTGGCCGCCCCTGAGGCTTGCTGTGCACTGCTTGATTTTGGGCACTGACCTTGATGTCTGTTGCTGAAGAACACCTGGGGCCAGGCAGCATGCAGGTCACGTGGGGTGGGCATGGGGGCTGTGGAGAACTGGGCAGCTATGTTCTTATTCCCTACGTTTAGGTCAAAAGAAACCCTCACTCCGAAAGGAGGATGGTGAATGGACCTGGGGGCAGGGTGCTTTCCCGGGGGCCCTCACCTCCGTGCCTGGCGGGGTCCTCGGGTGGAGGCCCCGAGGTCGTGTCCCTCTCCTCTGGCTCGGGTTCCCGGGGCTCATTCCCACCTGCTCTGCAAGCCCCCTGGAGGTGGCCTGTCCTGCTCTAATGAACCTCAGGAGGCGGCTATGAGCTCAGCTTGCGCACAGTTCCTCATTACTTTCACCAGCACACTGAGTTGCTTGGACGGGTCCCCCCACTCAGAGCCACAGGCTGAGTGCCACAGAGTGGGGTCCCAGTGCTGGGTCTGGGTATGCCATAGGCACCTGGTAATTGTCGCTGAATTGTGTCCCAGCCACGGCCCCCCAGACCCTTCTCCCAGTGCACGGTGTGCCTGGGAGCCCTGCCCTGCTGGCAGGCCAGGGGGACGCCGGAGGACGGGGGCAGAGACTGGGGAGGGAGGCCTTGGCCCCTTCTTGGGGTGACTGAGAAGGCGGGGATCCAGGAACCCAGGGTGTCGTGCCCCAGGGCCCCCACCGCTGTCTCACCCTGTCTGCTGGCCTGTCAGTGCCGCCGATATTCTGTGCTCACCAACTCGCTTCTGCTCTGTGTGACCTGTTACCCATAGACCCTCATTCTGCGGCCGATTCCGTACGGACCTTAGAGTTTTGGGGTTCAGTATCCCAGCCTTTGCCCTGACCCCAGTGAATCCTGGTCTGACTGCCCACAAGGGGGGGCCGAGCACCCCAGCACGGTGCTGCAAATACCAGGGAAGAACCGAAAGTATGTTGTGGATCAAAATCTTCTCTGAGTCTTTTTTTAGACGTTATTTTTTAGGGTGGTTTCAGGTTTATGAAAAATCGCCCTGAAAGTATGGAGTTCCCATGTACCTCCCCCACCCGCCCCACCAAGGCCTCCTCCACTACGGGCACCTCGCTCGGCGTGGCACTGTCCGAACTGATGAACCAGTATCGGTGCGCCATTATTAGCTAGGTTGTTCTTTGTGCTGTAGTTTGCAGAGTTCTTATCCTAACCCAGGAGCAAGACAGGCCTGGCAACCGAAACACCAGCTCAGGCGTGCACAGTGGGCAGGGAAAGCATCATCTCCCCACCATCCCCGCCAGGCACCCAGAAACACTTTTTTGTGTCCGTGCAGAGGTAGGGTTCAGTGACCACTGCCACCGGGTAGCCACGGAAGACTGGCCCCCTCTGGGCCTGCGTCCATGTGGGGTGGCCCCAGCAGCCGGGGCTCCGCAGGGTGCCTGGTGGCCCACGGACATTAGCGTCTGCTCCGTGGGTCACCACCTACCTGAGCAGTAGGTGGCCCAGTGCCCTGCCAGCAGGGCTCAGCTGTGGCCCCGGGACACGCAGCCCAGGAACCAGGTTCCAGCCGAGTTCGGTTACAGCATGGCCTCGCTGGGGCACCGCGGCCTCCCTCCCCGACCCCTGCTGTCCTTCTGTGCCCTCTCCCAGCGGGCTCCTGTGGCTGGGCTCAAACCCTGGTCTGGAAAGATGCCAGTGAGCTGTCAGCTGCCTTGAGGGGGGCACAAAACCATCACAACAGAGTCGGTCCCTACCACTTCCGCGTCAGGAGGGCAGGTGGCAGCGGGGCCTGGCTGGCAGCGCCAGGGGGCAGGGGGAAGTGTGGTGACGGCAGAGGACAGGGAGGGGCCGGGCTTTGCAGCTCCCAGCTGTCGTCCAAGGACACGTTTCACAGAAGGGAAAGAGCAGTGGCTCTTCAATGGATGAACAGTGGCGACCTCACCCTTACTAGTGAAACCTCCCTGAAATGAACACTTTTTAATCTGACTGATGGACAAAGATGGGAAGGAGACAATAGTCTTTATGGTGGGAATATGTCCCGGGATAACCGGCTAAGGCAATTTGCTGGCAGCCAACACTTTTTTTTTTTTTTTTTTTTTTTTTTGAGAGGGCATCTCTCATATTTATTGATCAAATGGTTGTTAACAACAATAAAATTCAGTATACGGGGGTCAATGCTCAATGTACAATCATTAATCCATCTCAAGCCTAATTCTCGTCAGTCTCCAATCTTCTGAAGCATAACGAACAAGTTCTTACATGGTGAACGAATTCTTACAGAGTGAATAAATTCTTACATGGTGAACAGTACAAGGGCATTCATCACAGAAACTTTCGGTTTTGATCATGCAATATGACCTATAAACCATCAGGTCAAATATGAATATTCATTTGATTTTTGTACTTGATTTATATGTTGATCCCACATTTCTCCTATTATTATTATTATTTTTATTTTTAATAAAATGCTGAAGTGGTAGGTAGATGCAAGATAAAGGTAGAAAACATAGTTTAGTGCTGTAAGAAGGCAAATGTAGATGATCAGATGATCAGGTGTGTGCCTATGGACTAAGTATTAATCCAGGCTAGACAAGGGCAGCAAGACATCCACGGATGCAGAAGATTTCTCTCAAAGCAGGGGGGGTGAGGTTCTGAGCCTCACCTCTGTTGATCCCCAAATTCTCACCTGATGGCCCCCCTGCGACTGTGCCTGTCTTAGGTTGTTCCTCCCTTGAGGAATCTTACCCGTCTCTGGCTAACCAGTCATCTTCCGGGGCCATACAGGGAAATGTAAAGTTGGTAAGTGAGAGAGAAGCCATATTGTTTGCAAAGGTTAGCTTTTTACTTCTTTGCAGATTTATGCCCTGTGGCTTCTATGCCCAGCACTTGTCTCGAGGTATCTTTACCACCTGGAGGAATTATGATACTCGGTAAATTCGATATGAGGCACGAATTCTATTTAAGGTTTGTAATTAGGAAGGAAGAAGAAAAGCTATAGATGTAGCATATGAAGGAAACTTGGGAGGATTGATTATTTCTTTGACATATCTTCTTGTATAGTACCTTAAGTATGTATAGGTTTTAAACTACTAACTAATTTGCACACACATATTAACATAATAGGAATACGGTGACATAAACAAAGCAAATCTATAATTACCAGCCATCTCCAGTGAAGCCAAGAAAACCATTTAGGCACCCTAGGCATTTGTGAAAATTTATCTATGATATGATGGATATTTTCCAACTGTACTTGAACCATCAGACAAATTAAAGCAGCCCATTTCTGGGATCTGTTCACATCCCATATGTTCTTTTAACCATAGATAGTCTATAGTCATGAGATTTTGGGGTGCTACAACTTGCACCCCTCCCAACTCCTGGTTGAGTTCCAACAGTACAGATCCAGTCAAATTCGTTGTCTCACTGTATGCACATGCCAGCCTAGACATCTCCCTCCTCCTTCTTATGGCAAGTCCAGGAGACGGTGGGCTGGATGCAGCCACAACCGCAGCATCATCCGGATCCCTGTGGAGGCTTTTTGATGATCATCCCCTGGCATGAGTCCTCCAGAGAGTGCTGATGCCGGAAGCTCCTCCTCATATCGTATCTTAGTTCATTTTCTGGGTATCCAAGCTAGGCCTTGATCTTCTGCGTAGAAACAAACAGACCCTTTGCCCACACTTTGACATGCCCTCTATACCACTGTGCAGAACTCATTGGAGGTCAGCACACAGTAACTGCTTTTTTTTTTTTTTTTTAATTAAGAGAAAGGAATATTATCAGAAAAGAGTACCTCCATAGCTGATCATCTGACACCCTTTAAGTGATCAACATTAAGGATATTTAAAGCATGCGTTGATCTTTGATTTACCAATAGTTTTATCCTGTTAAGGAGTAATCCCCCTTTTCTTTCTTTCTTTCTTTTTTTTTTTTTTTAAATTTTTAATCTACACTTACCTGAAGAATACTATGTTTACTATGCTCTCCCCTATATCAGGTCCCCCCTAACAACCACATTACGGTTACTGTCCATCAGCTTAGCAAAATGTGGTAGAGTCACTACTTGTCCTCTCTGTTTTGTGCAGCCCACCCTCCCCTTTCTCCCTCCCCCCCATGCATGCTAATCTTAATACCCCCCTTCTTCTTCCCCCCCCTTATCCCTCCCTGCCCACCCATCCTCCCCAGTTCCTTTCCCATTGGTACCTGTTAGTCCATTTTTGGGTTCTGTAATTCTGCTGCTGTTTTGTTCCTTCAGTTTTTCCTTTGTTCCTATACTCCTCAGATGAGTGAAATCATTTGGTATTTCTCTTTCTCCGCTTGGCTTATTTCACTGAGCATAATACTCTCCAGCTCCATCCATGTTGCTGCAAATGGTTGGATTTTTCCACTTCTTATGGCTGAGTAGTATTCCATTGTGTATATGTACCACATCTTCTTTATCCATTCATCTACAGATGGACATTTAGGTTGCTTCCAATTCTTGGCTATTGTAAATAGTGCTGTGATAAACATAGGAGTGCATCTGTCTTTCTCAAACTTGATTGCTGCGTTCTTAGGGTAAATTCCCAGGAGTGGAATTCCTGGGTCAAATGGTAGGTCTGTTTTGAGCATTTTGATGCACCTCCATACTGCTTTCCACAATGGTTGAACTAATTTACATTCCCACCAGCAGTGTAGGAGGGTTCCCCTTTCTCCACAGCCTCGCCAACATTTGTTGTTGTTTGTCTTTTGGATGGCAGCTATCCTTACTGGTGTGAGGTGATACCTCATTGTAGTTTTAATTTGCATTTCTCTGATAATTAGCGATGTGGAGCATCTTTTCATGTGTCTCTTGGCCATCTGTATTTCTTTTTTGGAGAACTGTCTGTTCAGTTCCTCTGCCCATTTTTTAATTGGGTTATTTGTTTTTTGTTTGTTAAGGCGTGTGAGCTCTTTATATATTCTGGACGTCAAGCCTTTATCAGATCTGTCATTTTCAAATATATTCTCCCATACTGTAGGGTTCCTTTTTGTTCTATTGATGGTGTCTTTCGCTGTACAAGAGGCTCTCACCCTTTATTTCAGCAAGTCCATGGTAGGATTTGAGCTTACAGATGTATTTGTGCATGTGCACAAGCATGTATGTGTACACAAGCACCCACTCGTGGGGGAAATGGAAAGCCATGGATGTCAGGGGACAGGGGCTGGAAGCATCCCGTGCGGTGCCCCCTTTTGATGGAACCTCTGGCGCCGGTGAAGACAGAGGCCGGTCAGGATCAGTGGAATCTGGCACAATGCTCAGGACACGTTCTTAGATGGCCTGCTGTCTGTGCTCAAGAGGGTCATGTGGACGTGTGGATACGCTGATGGGAACACAGCTTGTCTAGAACAATCCATGGGGAACTTCCTCTTCGGGCTTATCCCGCGGTTCTGTTGGAATACTTTCCCTTGGGCGTGTGTCGCCTGTTCAAAGTTGATAACAGACCTCGCCAACTCACCCATGCTTCTTTGTGACAGATGGAAAGAGCTAACACCTCCTTCTCCCCAATCCGCCACGACGCCTTCCAGGGTGGAGGTCAGCCCTTCTCCTGAACCTCAGCAGCCGAGAAGATGTACACGTCTTACTCTGCAGCTTACGAATATGGGTAACTGGGTTTCTTTCCTTTGCGGTAGTCTTTAAGGGCTTCCATCAGAAGTGTGCACCCTGATCTTGCTCCCCAGGGATCCCGAGGCAAGCGGGTTAGCTTCGTGAGGACAGGGCCTCCACTCGCTCTGTCCGCTGCTGTCTGCGGCCCCCAGAGGCACGCCTGACCACAAGGGGTGCTCAGTGAGTATGCGCTGAATCAGTAACGTCTTCACCTAAGTGGTGTGTCTTACCCCCGATCCCCCATCCTGGCTGAGAGTCGGACACCTTCTCCTATTACCCGAGACCCTTGTCTGGGCCTTGGGAGCAGAGCCCCCTGAGAGGTTGGCTGAGGTCCTGGTTGAGAATAAGAGAAACAGAGAAGCTGTAGCCAAATAAGGGCACAGCTGGGAGCCTCCCCACGTGGTTTAATGAGGGTCTGGGAGGTGAAGTCCAACAGCCGATTCCTTCTCTTACCTCAGTATTTAAAGGAGCCTTGAGGAGCTGTATTGCATATTGGAAGTCCTTGAGCCATCTGCTTCGTTAATCTTGCTACCAAGTGACACAGGAAGCTTGCTCAGCCAGCAGATGGGGGCCTGCGGGGCAGAGCCTGCCCTGCCGAAGGAGGACGGCCTTCCAGGGCCCGGGGCTCTGGGGCTTCGGGGGAGCTGCGCGTGCGAGCGATCTGCATGGCTGGAGCACCGCAGCCGCTGGCCAGGAAGCATCCTCTCTTCCCATCCACGCAGGGGCTGTGAGACCGTTCAGCACTTCTATCAATTCTCAAAGTTAGGTAGTATTTGGAGAGGTTGGATGGCCGTTGAAAAAAACATTAAAAAATATTGACTCTCACCCTACAATTTAAAAATGATTTCTCCCACTGTTGACCTGCCCAGCGGAAATGTCCATCTCATAATTGGGCCTAAGACCCAGAGGCGTTGTGGGGGCGGGAAGCCGTTTTCTGACTGGATGGGCCAGCTGTCAATCATGTGGGTACCTTTGAGCTGGGCCGGGGTCCTCAGGGCTCCTTCGGGGGCACAGCTGCGTCCCCGCGTGTTGGCTTCGGGGGTCCTGGAAGGTGCTTTGAGCTCCTCAGTAGCAGCAGCGCACGTTGTTACATGGCGAGCCTGCTTCTCGGCTGGCCAAACCCCATCCTCAGTGGACAGTGTTTCTCACAGTGTGTCAACCCGGGACCCTTCTGGCAAACGTGGACGTCTCCCCGTATGCCCACTGCCCACCTGGGGCGCCCCCTCATCAGCCCTCCTCTGGGGTCAGGCCCCTGGAGTGAAATCCCATTATACTTTGGGTTTCTTTGTAAGCAAAGAGGACTTGTTGAATAATTTTTACTTTCTGTAATTTACTATAAGGACCAAAGAATGGATTTCTCTCATAATATAAAATTCTACTATTGACTAAGCCACCCTCAGTCCCGCCGCCCCACCTGCTGGCCCTAGTGGGAGTTCAGGCAGTTTCCTAAACTAAGCCCTTGTCTGGCCCCAGGAACTTTCTCGGCTCAGGCTTTTGTTTTTCACAGAGGACTGACGCCCAATCGCAAGGATGTTTGTGCCTCTGTCTCCTCCCCCTGCTTTGGGGTCCATGATGGCCCAGGTCTTGTCCATTTTTCTGGTCCCCTGAGCACCTGGCACGCGGCACACGCAGCACGCGGGCAGGGACGGCTGTGATGGCATCCGTGCTCTGTCCTCGATGCCCCGCAGAGCGCTGGCCCATCCCGAGTGTGTCCCAACAAACAGCCACGAGCTGGGGCTTCAGATGTATTTTCTCACAATGCCGGAGGCCAGAGTCTGAAATCAAAGTGCGGGCTGGCCGGGCTCTGTCTGCAGGCCCTGGGGGGGACCCTCCGGGGGGACCCTCCCGGGGAGACCCTCCCCGCCTCCTCAGCTCTCCTCCCTGCCTCCTCAGCTCTCGCTGTCTCTGGGCGTCCCCTGGTGTTCCTCGCCATAGCCTAACCACCCCAGTCTCTGTCCCATCTTCACATGGCCTCTTCTCTGCATGTCTGTGTCTGTGTCTCCATCTCCCTCTCCTTATAAGGACATTGGTTGCTGCACAAGGGCCCCCCAATCATATGACCTCACCTCAACTTGATGATGTCAGCAAAGACCCTGTTTCTAAATAAAGTCACATGCATATATCCTGGGGTTGAGAACTTGAACATTTGGGGACACAATTCAGTCCATGACACTGGTGGTCACAGACATGGTAATAAGAGAGTCCTGGCTTCGCAAGCAGGCATCTCTGTATTTTGAAAGGAAGGAACTAATAGCAGGCAGATGGCTAACACACTGCCCTCTGCCCTGGGCCACTGTGCCATCGCGATGAGATAGATGGCAACGACGCTGTCAAGGAGGAGGAGGATGAAGATGAAGACCCCTCGCAGCCCCCGAGTGACGGCCCATGCCAGGCCCTGAACGCAGTGGTTCATCATCTCATTTAAGCCCCACGATCACCCTACAGGGGTGTCGTTACCCCCCCCACTTTCTTATTCAATGCACATTTATTTAGGTGTGGAAGGACGTGAACACTGACATCTTCACTCCCACAGCCGGGAGTCCAGGGCAAAGACTTCTCATACGGCCTCCTTTCTCCACCCCTTTCTCTCTCTCTGTCTCTCCCAAATCTGCATCACTGTCTTCCTCAATGTGCGGCTTCATCGTAAATTCCGTGACCCTCAAATTACATTTCTGTCATCTGCCCATTCATTTTATTACCTGCCGATAAAGAAAAGGTCGAAGTCGGTAATCACAGATTTCAAAGCATTTATTCATGGCTGATAAATAGAAACCCTTCCTCTGGAAAGGCAAAATGATAACATTAAAAAAAAAGTTGTCAGGATAGTTTTAAGAGCACTGTAACCTTTTCATCTGACCTGCTCTTTGGTAAGCAAGTCAAACGACGCAATTATGTCTTCCCTGAACTTTAGCAGTTTTAAGTCTTAATGCATTAGATTTGGCTTCACATAAAGAACAGCTTCATACTGACTCATGTTCCCCAAATGGAGTGAGTGTCCTGGGGAGGCAGTGCATCCCTCCTGCAGGCAGTTAAGATTCCCATCTAATGAAGATGAGATCCTAGAAATTATGTGAAGGTCATGGCTGGGGCTGGGGTGAGGGCCAGGCATGAGCCTCTATGTCCACGAAACATCCACAAGAGTTTATTTTAGGCCCAGCATTCAGAAAAGTAGGCCACCAATTGGTTGACTCACTAATTCCTTCCTTCCTCAACAACTATATTTTCAGAACATTCTTTTTCTAAGCTTTATTGAAGTACAATAGATATGCAAAAATATTGCTTTTTAGTGCATACATTTGAG
Source organism: Manis javanica (assembly GCF_040802235.1). Taxonomy (NCBI): domain Eukaryota; kingdom Metazoa; phylum Chordata; class Mammalia; order Pholidota; family Manidae; genus Manis; species Manis javanica. The sequence goes on along the minus strand of NC_133159.1, from coordinate 3,977,922 downwards.
AGTTGGAACATATGCCAACACCTTGGATACTATCAAGGCACTAAACATATCCTTTGCCTACAAAAATGTCATTGTGTTCTTGTGTGTGTGTGTGTGGTTTTGGTAAGAACTTAACATGAGATCTGTCCTCTTAAGGTATTTTATAACACATAATAAAGTATTGTCAGCTATAGGTATTCTATATGTCAAACATGGGGTTCAGTGGTGATCAAAACAAACATGGTGTCAGCTCTCAAGAAGCTTCTGGAATCATAGGTGCCATGATTGGGGAGGGATGGTGTGAGGGGTGCAGGTCAGCCCTCTGGCCTGGTCTAGGGGCAGCTGGTACAGCTGGTCACCCATAGCCACTAGTGCTGCAGCAGCCCTGCCCTGTGCGTTAGGCCCTTCGGGTCTTGATCTGTCTCAGCTCGTGCACCCGCAGACATGGACATGGCTAGCCGGCCAGGTGCGTTCAGGCTCATCTGGGTGCTGATGCCCCACATGGCCACACTGCATTGCTGTACCTGTATTTTAAAAATGTGTGCATGTTCCTTTACTGCACTCAGCCTGGGACCAGGCTCCTTTCTGGCAGTGTCTGATGTGCGCACTGTAGGCTGGGAGTCAACGGGCAGCTTCCCCAAGCCTCGCTGGTGCCCTGATGGCAGCTTCCACTCGCTTCTGTCCCCTGTGATCTCAGGGGACGTTTGAGGCCTGGGAGAGGCCAGTGGTCTTTGCTCCCCTTGGAGACGGGGATTGGAAAGGGCTGCTGAGGTGGGGAGGGCTGAGAGCTGCTGTTGCCATGGACACAGACGGCCCTGGGGATCTGGGAGCCATCAACTGGTCTATGAGCTGCAGAGCAGCCATGAACGCATGCTCGTGGGGGATATGGGGGGCCCAGGAGACAGTAGGTCATGAGCTGGTGTCCTAGGAAGGTTCAAGGAGGCAAAACAACCCTGAGGGGGTCGTGGCCACCCCCAGGCCTGGAGCCCAGGGTCTAGGTTCTGGCTCAGGCCCACAATGAGTGGTTATGTTCTCCTGAGCCCAGTCAAGGCCCAGGAGGTGTCACACTGGGAGGATCTCCAACGCTGTCATCTGGGAGGTGTTGCTTTGACGTGAGCTCCTGGACTGCCTTTGGAGGAAGGGGAGTAGGAAATTCCCCAGGGGCCGTCTGACTGCAGAGTGTGGAGGTCGGGGGCCCCCCAGCCAGTGTGCTGACAGCCGCGGGTTTGCAGGCAAACAGCCTGGGGTATCTGCTACCTGAGGCCCTGACTTCCTTCTTCCGGGTCACCCTCAGAGGCTGGAGGCCCGGTGGTGGTCATCGTACTCATCTGTCCTGAGAGCTGACCCTCACCATGAGGGGGTTAGTAAGTGTGGAAGGAAGCGGAGGGGTGTGGAATGGGTGGGCCTCGGGCCACTCGGCAGTCAGAGGCGTCCAGCGTCAGCTCTGGAAGGTGGCCCTTCAGATTCATTCACGTTCAGGGCCATTGAGGATTTCCTGTGTGTAGGGGATACCTACTGAGTGCCTGCGGTGGGTACCTGCTCTGTGGAGGGGGGGTCCCCCTGAGGCTGGCTGCAGAGTGGTCCTCTCGGGCGCCTGGGCGAACAAACGCATGAGGTGTGACCAGGCGCTGAGGGTCGTCGTGGTGACAGAGCTGTTCTGTAGGCGCACTGTGGTGGTTCCCGGAGTCCAGGCAGGTCACGAGATTGTGCAGAACCACATCCACAGTGCACGCACACAGATACGCACACACACGTGGGCATGCTTTCTCTCACACGCACAGACACACACACGCGTGTATGGAGGGACTGGGGAAATCTTGCCCATGCCTGCAGATTACAGCAGGGCTAACTTCCTGTGCCAGATTGTCTGCTCTAGTTCACATAAGATGTTCCCCTCTAGGAAGCTGTGGTCAGGGTGCATCGGAAGCCCCCTGTGCTGTTTTTATGACGTCTGTGAGCCTCTAATTATGTCTCCAATGTAAATACAATTTACCGTTTAATACATTTTTGAGCATTTAATAAATTTGTCATAATTCAATTTAACTGAGATGAAAAATTAAATTTAATGTAATAAATTAATAGAAAGAGCAATCAACAAATGCTTGCAGGTGGTTTCAACATTTAGGTCATGTACCAGTGAAGTTTTCAGATGATTTCCATCCCTAACCAAAAAAAAATATAAAACCAAGGAGGCACAAAATCCACAAAATGATGGAAACTTCCCCTGCGTGCTAAGCAGCAGCCCCCTGGGAGCTGGGCCAGGCGGTGGGGAAGGCATGGGAGGCAGTGGCCAGTGGCCAGGCAAGGACGGGGGCTGCTCCGGCCTCTGGCCCTTTGTTCAGGTCGCTATACTTGTAGATACATGCAGTCCTTTCAGCTCTAAATTCTAACTTGGGGGGCCCACTTGCCTCCCCTTTGTGGGGTTGGGTGGAGGCACCGTTAAACTACAGGCACCCAAGGAGCAGCCTGCAGGTGCGGTTCTGAGCTGGGGCGCTGCCTGGCTCGAGGTGCTGCCTGCAGTCATCTGGCTGCGGAGCTGGAAGGGGGGTGGGCGTCCTCCTCTGGGGCCTCCCAATTTCCTTGACTCTCCTGGCTTTTTTAGAGCTTTCAGTACCAGCCATAAGGGAAACATAAAGATAGCTTTGGATAGCCATTTAAAAGAGGTGATGAAACCATCTATAAACCAGCAAATTATACAGGGGAGGTATTTTATGTCTTGTTGTTTTTACAGCCATCTGAAAGGGGACGTAAAAACCACTGGGAAGTCGTGGTTCCTGTCACCCACCTCCGGGCCCCAGTCCTGGTCCCGTGGTCTGACTCCTGTGTTCCCAGAGGTCCCTGCCTCTGTGCCGGCACAGAGAGGGCCAGGCTGTCGGGGCTGCCTTTAGGATTCTATTATCAAGAGAAGGCAAATATTTTCCCTGTGTCACGAGGAGTGAGGTTTCCCGGCCCTGTGTGAGAGGCCTGCGGGCTGTCAGGCTTGGGGGGGTCCAGGGAGCAGAGGCCACTCCAAGCCTCAGGCTTGGCCTGCTCTGCAGCTTGCAGGGGTCTCTTGCCCGCACCGCGTCTTTCCCCTCCTCACCCACGGGTGGAGGTAACGCCTGACAGCAGCCGTGGTGTCTCTGCCGCTGCCACCCAGGGAGGAGCATTCCAGAATGAGGAAGAATCCTTCTTCCTAGCGATGACTTCCCAGTGAGGGGGGCTCGAAGCTCTGGGGTGTAAGCAGGAGCCTCCAGAAACTGGCCTTGGCTCCTGAGAATCTCCCAGGATTCTATGCCTTGTGTTTGCCATCAGTAAAATGGGTGAGCAGTGCATTTACCCTGATAGAGGTGATCTGGAAGGAAAATGAACCTGTGTGTGATGGTGGGAATTGAGCAGGAAAAAGATCCCCCCAGGTACAGAGGGTGGGCCCTAATGAAAGACAGCTCTTGGCAATATGAGGAATCATGGAGAATGGGAGACATTCCAGAAAACTAGAGATACAGAAACATTCCAACTTCAAAATGAGGAGAAAGGCAAATTCTAGACACTCTACAGGCCAGAAAGCGTGTGAGTCATAGTGACCAGTACCTGGGAGCTCACAGTCTCACTGTATTCCACACAGATAGACAGGTTTGTGATGGCTTCAGTGTTTGCTAACGCATTTAAGACTGTCACTCATAAATCTAAACATGTTCTGAAGAGGGTTGAAGCAGCAAATGATGTTTATCCTGGAACAGAGGAGTTGGGCATTTATTAGGTGTGGTGGCTGCCTTTGAATGTTGAGTGGATATTTCTAGGACAGGAGATGACTCATTTCTCTGTCTGACCTTAGTGGAAAGAACTGAGACTTTGGAGAAACAGGTTTTCATCTGACAAAAGGAGGGGGCTTCTCAAAGTCTGAGCTGCTCAAACTTGGAGTGGGCCGCCCAGCCAGGTGGCCCCCGGGGTGTCCCAGTACAGTTGAGTTGATGCAGGTAAGACTCATGCAGGTGGATCTTTGATGGGGTTATGGGGAGTGGATTAAATGATACCCAAGTTACTTAGAAAGATCTGAGGTCTAGGAGAGCTGGCACAGAAGACTTTCTTTTGTGAATTTTTTTAAGGGAAGCCTTCTATCATTTTCGCAATAGGAAGTCAGTATATGACTCTAGCATGCACTTCTCTGCCTGCTGGCCATTACTGTCCTGTTTCATTTTATTGGGGCTATAAAGGATGATGCTCATGTGATAAAACTGGCCAGCTGCTGTCTACTGGAAGATTAGGCTCCGGCCTTCTCAGAGCTGAAGCACCTGTCTGGACTCCACGGTCTCCGCCTTCACTGTGGGGGCTGGGGCTCATCTCGGAGGGGCTGCTCCCACTCCACGTTCAGCCCCGATCCCACCACTTTTAAAGTTCAGAGAGTCCAGGAGCCAATCCCAGAATTGGGTGCTTGGGGCATTTTGTCAGACACGTCTGTGTCACTCCCCACCGGTAGGGTGGGGCCAGAGAGAAAGAGGCAAGGACCAAGTCCTCTCCATTGTCACCCGGCCTCCAGGTGGGGGCTTGGTGGCGCGTCCTGTAGCCGCGGGTTTTATCACCCAGAAAGTGGGCTTAATCTGAGCTGTTGTATGATGGGAATGATCACTCTGGACATGTTCAAATTGCTCCTAACAGAGAGTAGAATGATGGGAAAACCAGGACCATTTGCCCTTGGACGTGGCAGCTGGTTCTTTCTCCACATTCTTGGCATTAGTGTTGGATTCTTGGCTCTCCAGCACCAGGCACCTCCTTTGACATGGCTGCCGCTTGCCAGCCATTTCCGTCCTCTGCAGGCAGCCACGTTTCCTCTGAGCTGCCTCTGCCACCACTTATGTTTTCATTGTGTTTCTTTTGCTCTCTGTCTGGGCAGCCTTATGCCTGTCTCGCACAGCCTTTGATGACAACAGACCACTTAGACAAGTCAGAGGCTCTCCGGTTCAATCCCCTGCCTCGTACTCTGGAATCAACACATTCTTTGGTTGTAAAACGTTCTGAGCATGCAGTGATATTGGAAATGTTTGCAGACTCTATTTGTGACATCTTAAAGGGAATACCTTATTGAAGGGTATCACTGGATTGGCTTTGCAAAAAGATCTATAGATGTTAAAAAAAAAAGATATTCCCTTTCTTCTAAGACAAAATATTCATGGAACCACAAAACATAAAATAGGCAAAATGAGTTATTCTAACTGAAGTGGTGGTGGTGGTGGGGTAAGGTCCATGAACCCACCCCTGGGCATCCAGGCAGCTCCTAAAGCAACAATTCAAGCCCACTGTTATGAACAAAGGAGGAACAGTGCATGGGGTTTCCAGGCAGGAGCCTTCCAGTGACTCAGGACTTCCCATAAGAGTTTACAACCAAATTTGTTCATTTAACAAACATTTATTGAACATCCACCATATGTCAGCTTTCGTTAGGTATTTGGGACTGTGATTGTTGAGAAAAAAAAAGGTCCCTGCTTTATAGGGCTCAGGTTTTAGTGAGTGACACAGGCATATTGTGCTGAGTGCAGCGCAGGAAACACGCTGATCAGATAGGGTAACGGGGTGGGGGCTGCTGTAGAAAGGGCTGCCCTCACTGATGCACACATCACATGCGATGGGGTCCTTCTCTCCCAGGGATCTTCGTTTTTCTGAGCCGCAGTATCATCTGGACACAAGCAAGCCTCAGTACCTCTCAAAGGGGTCCTGTCCAACAATTCCTGGGCAGATGCATGCCCCAGGTTTCCTAAGGTAAATGAAGGAGTGGAGTAGACACATCTCCTGGGAAGGATGGATAGAGGAGGAGAAGTCTGTAAAACATCAGTCTTTTCTTGAAAATGATTGTGATATCATGCCCACGTGGACATTTGTGGACAGATTAAGGGTGATGGAAAGCTTGGCTCTTCTCTCCAGGAACTTCAGGTCGCTTACAGGAGAGCACTACATCCTTGGTTTGGGTCCAGGAAGACCCTCAAGGAGGCTGTTTAGCTACCAGAGCATCTTAGAAATCAAGGTGAGAGGTTAGCGGAGAGCCAGCCCTGCCAGCACGGGCTGAGGGCTGAGACTGCTGCCTTCATCCCTCACTGTTCTTTTTCAGAACCATGGAGAGCTCTGGATCTCCTCATCTTCCCTGTGCAACACAGGGCGGTCAGTCCCTAGGGTGAAGTTAGTAGGCAAAGCATGAAAAATTACAAGAAAATGGGGACAAGAAACATACAGGTGGGCCTTCTCATATGAAATTATTTCATTCTTAACTGTGCGTGAGCCACCCTCTGATGAACCAAATCCTATGCAAGGTAAGAGTCCATTCTTAAGCAAACACAAACAAAATGATCTGAGGGTGATATTTTAAAAAAAACCAGTTTTATTGAGGCATAATTAACATACAGTAAATTACACCTATGTAAAGCATGCAATCTGACATAGGTGTACAGCTGTGGAACCATATCTCGTGCACAGAATTGCATCCCCCCAAATTCCCATGTTGAAGTCCTAAATACCGCAACATCAGAATGTGACTCTATTTGGAGATAAGGTCTTGAAGAGGTGGTTAAGTTAAAGTGAGGTCATTAGGGTGGGCCCTAACTGTGTACCTAGTGTCCTTGTACAAACAGGACGTCAGAACACAGAAAGAGGACCCTGTGAGGACGCTGGGAGAAGAGGGCTGTCTGCTAGTCAAGCCTTGGGAGATGCAATCCTGCTGACACCTTGAGCTAAGACTTCCAGCCTCCAAAACCACGAGACCACAACTTTCTGTTGTTTAATCCACTCTATCTATGGCACTTTGAACCAGCAACCTAAGCAAACCAATACATCATCAAATCAGTAAAGAAAATAAGGACATCTGTTGCCCTGAAAGTCTCCTCATGTGCCTTGTAATCCTTCGGTGCTCCCTTCTCACACTATTTCTAGGCACCCCTGGTCTGCTTTCTGTCACCATGGAGTAGCTTGCATTTTCTAGAATTTTATAGAAATGGACTCATATGTATCCTCTTTTTTTATGTCGTGGTGGGGTTTCTAGCTTCTTTCATTCAGCATGATCATTCTGAAATCCATTCGCATTGTAAGATGTATCAGTAGTTTTTAAATGGCTGAGTAGTACTCCACTGTGTGGATATGCCATTTTTTTTTTACCCATTTACCTATTGATGGACAGATACGTTGTTTCCAGTTTTTGATCATTGTAAATAAAGCTTCTAGAAATATTTGTATGTAAGTTTTTGTATGAACATATTCTTTCTTTCCTTTTGGGTAAATGTAAATACCTAGTGTGGAGTGGTTAAATCATATCACTTGACTTTTTAGGGAACTCCTGTTTTCCAAGATAGTCATACCATTTTACATTCCCTCCAGCAGTGTATGATAGTTCCGGTTCCTTCACATACAAATACTTGCTATGGCACATCTTTTTAATTTCAAACATTCTAATAGATGTATAGTGGATCTCACTGTGGTTTTAATTTGCATTTTCCTAGTGACTTATGAAGTTGAACATCTTTTCACATACTTATTTGCCACCTGGACATCTTCTTTGGTGAAGTCACTATTCAAATATTTTGCCGTTTAAAAATTTGGGTCATTTATTTTCTTTTTGTACATTCTTTATATATTCTGGATAGAAGGCCTTTATCAGATACATGCTTTGCAACTGTTGTTTTCTCAGTCTGTAGCTTGTCTCTATTTTATTAACAGCACCTTTCAAAGAGCAGTTCTAACTTCTGATGAAGTCAGATTTGTTAATTTGTTACTATGTGGATTGTGCTTTTGGTATCATATACAAATCTTCATCTACTTAAGGTCATAAATGTTTTCTGCTAGAAGTTTTATAGTTGTCTACTTTTAGGTGTTATATTTAGAACTGTGATTAATTTTGAGATACTTTTTATATATTGTGCAAGGTATGAATCAAAGCTTTTTTTTTTTTGCATATAGATAACCAACTGTTCCAGCACCATTTGTTGAAAAGATTATCCTTTCTCCATTGAATTGCCTACCTTTGTACCTTTGTGAAAAAAAAAAAAACAGTTATCCATATATGTGTGGGTCTATTTCTGGAATCTCTATTTTACTCCATGGACCTATCAGTATTATTGCCAATACTACACTGTCTTAATTGCTGTAGCTTTATGATAAATTTTGAAGTCAAAAAATTATTTCTTAACATGATTTTGGCTGTTCTACATCCTTTGCTTGCATTTTCATGTGAATTTTAGAATCAGTTGATCAGTTTCTAAGAAAAAGCTTGCTGTCATTTAGAATGGGGTAGCACTGAACCTGTAAGTCAATGGGGGAAAACTGTCATCTTAATTATAATGCATCTTATGACCCACGAACACCCCATTTCTTTCCATTTACTTGGGTCTTCCGTAATTTCTTACAGCAATGGTTTATAATTTTCAGTATACAGATATTTCACATCTTTTATCAGGTTTATCTGATAATTTTCAGGCTATGTGAATGTTATTACTCTTTTCAGTTTCAATTTCTGGTGGTTGACAGTGTATGGACACACAGTGAATTTCGTATATTGATCTTGTGTCCAGCAACCTCAGTGAACTCACCCGCTCATCTGTGGACCCTGTAGTGATTTGCCGCCCCTCTCATCCCTGACACTGGTGACTGTATCTTCTCTCTTTTTTCATCCTGATCGGTCTGGCTAGAGGTTGATCAGTTTTGTTGGTCTTCTCAAAGACCAACTTTTGGTTTCATTGATTTTCTCCACTTTTCTTCCTATGTCATTGATTTCTGCTCTCTTATTATTTTCTTCCTTCTACTTTGGGTTTAATTTCCTCTTCTTTTTCTGGTTCCTTAAAATGGAATCGGAGGCCATTGATTTGTGCTCAGTTTGTGGATAATTATTTCCCACGACTGAGGCAAGGCCCTTCTGTGTTCTTCCCAAAGCCCTGTGGATTGTAAGGTTTTGCAGTCCAGCCGGGATCACAGGCAGTTCTCCTGTCTTGTGGGAGCCCTGGGTCTGTTCTCTTTAATCCTCGGTGGGTCTCTCTATGGGCTTGAATGTTTTCCTCACACCCAGGTGCTGCAGAGGACTCCGCTGAGTACTTAAAGGGACCGTCTTTGCTCTCCAGGGGCCTCTGTGTCTGCACGGCTCTCTCTGCCACGGTGCTCTGTCCTGCACGCCCTTTGTACAGGACTAGGATTCCTAGACGCTCAGCCCAGCCTTCTCCGCTCAGGCTGTCTACCATGCCCGGTCTGCACCACGACCTGGAAGCCGCGGCAGCCAGCTAGGGCAACAGTGCCACCTGCCTTCGTCATTCCTCTTCTCTCAGGGTCACTTCACTGCCAGTGTCCAAAGTCTTGAACATTTTTAGGGCCTTTCAAATTTTAACTGAAACCATGGCTTTTCCTGGGTCTCGAGCCTGCCCGCCATTGGGCTGGAACTACACGCCGGCTCTCCTGGGTCCCCAGTGTGATGGCTCACCCTGCAGATCTTGGGGCTTGCCAACCTCTACAATCATGTGAGCCAATTCCTTGTAATAATTTCTTTCTCTAATCATATACATTTACATAGACACCCTACCGGCTCCATTCCCCAGGAGAACAGGGACTCATCCAGACTTCTGTTTGTTTCAGAGAGGAGGCTAACTGGTCCTTGTTACTCCACGTCAGTCAGAAGTGAAGGTGCTGAATATCAGAACGTACAATTACAAAGATGCAGTTTGCATAACGTGGATAGTATCTCCACTGTTTGTTGATTTTGTGAAAGTTTGGGTTTTCATAGCGGGCTTTTCTTGAGGGCACTCAGGCACGGAGCACCAGAGCTGCTAGACAGGCCTTCCCCGGTGGAGCTCTGCGGCAGTGGGGGCATTCTCTGCTTCCAGCTCTCCAAAGTGCAAGCCAGATGGCACACAGTTTGCTCATGATTTCCCAGTCTGCCCTTGTTTGGCCAAATGGATGCATGGTGGCCAGAACACTGGCCATGGAGAATTCGAGGTGTGGCTGGCACGCTTTCTGCTGCCCTCTGCCTCGTTAGAGTGATGGCTTCAGCCCCTGTTCACGTATTACAGGCTCCATAAAGCAGGCCTGATTACACAGTTATGTTAGCTTTCTGACACGTAAAGACAGCCAGCCCTGGGATTAATCAGCTCTGCGCTGGGCTCTCTGGGCACAATGGCTGTCCAGAGAAACATTTGATGGCGTGTCTTCCCTGGGTAGTACACGGACAAAAGTCATTTCTGTTCCTGAGAGGGTTTTCCATCCTGCACTTAAGAATTTTTATGGGTTTGTGGTGACATTTCCATTTTAATTTGCTAATTATTATTGGTGAAATCAAAAGGCAACTCCAGATTTATTACATTTCACAGTCTGTTGTGTTCCATGTATAGCTGTGAATGTTAACAGCCAGAAGGGCAACCTGCCTGGCACAGCAAACATAACCAGCCCAGCACAAGGGGCGCTCGGGTGGCTCGGCATGGCTGCGTTCCTGCAGCTTGGGGGGCTCCGGGGAGAGCGAGTCTGTGTCTGCGGACAAACACCTCCACGCTCACCCCTGGGCCAGACACCTTCTTACAGGACCAGCCATGGTACAGAGAGGGCCCTGGGCCCTGAGGTGCCCTTGCCCCATGGGGCCCACAGCCTGATCTTCCTCCATCCCTTCCAGGCGTTCGGGGTCATGGCCGGGAGAGTCTTCTCAGAGGCTTTATGGTGACTAATGTTGATAACAGTCAGCGTCTCAGTTTTTCTTCGGAATTAGATTTCTCTGGAGTTAGTGTGGGGTGCTCATACACACACACACCCCCCCAAATAGTTGGTGCTATCTTTTTTATATTTTAATTCATCTATTTTCTATTTTTCACACCACCACCTCTCCTATTTATGTGTGCTTTTGTCTCCCTCCAACACTGTTTACTGTGTGTCCCTCCACCCCAACTAAATCGCCAACCCCTTGAGGACAGGATGCTGGCTCCTCATTTCTAGAACCCAGGTGCACAAGACTGAGCAAATAGGAAACGAATGCTTTGATAATTAATCATTTGGTTCATACATTTGCTGAGACATTTATAACACAGGAATCTTAGAAATAAATGACCAGCCGCAGAGAAAGGCTTTGGTAATTCAAGTGCTTGAAGAAACATAACAGTGATCAAAAATTAGACTTACGAATCCATAATAATATGGAGGAAATGATGTGAAGTGAACAAGAGGAATGAAAACACAGGTAAACCTATGATTCTAAGTATATAAATATATTATTTTGTTAATCACTTAAACCTGACCTTGTTTCAAAAAGAATTTAAGGTGACCTGTGCAAACATGCATGTGGTTACACACATCTGAAAAAATACTGGTTTAGAACACTGTTCTCTCCCTTGCTGGGCAGCATGTGGGGACAGGTGGTGTCATTTTGTAGGTGAGGTCCTCACAGTAAGAGCAATGAGGTGATTTGGGGGTTCTTTGTCTCTCTGACGGGGGCACATGGAGACAAAGCCGAGATAACACAGCACAGTCGTCTGTGCCCTTGAGCCCCTGCAGCGAACAGGGTCGTGCGCACACGAGGTCTCCAGGAGTGTGCGTGCATCCTCATGCGTGCCCATTGATGCCCACCGACTCTCCATCAGAGAGGCGAGGCCGAAAGTGCCCAGGAGCCTGGCGAATTAGTCCAGGGGCTCTGGTTCTCGGCTGAGTGGCGGCAGATGTGGCCTGGCCCCCAATGGAGATGCAGAGAGCGGGGGCCTTGCTGCGGGACCCTGTCCACAACGCTCCTGGAGCTGCCCCTGCGCTGCCTGTGGGTGAAGATGCTTGAACCCCACTTTCCAGGCGTCTGGGGAACTTGGCTCTCCGGCCTAAAGTGGGAAATTCAGTCTTGATTGAGCATCTTGAAGCTCATGGGGGAGTTTTTGTTTCGGAAGTGGGGGTGCGGGGCCCTCGTTCAGCTGCCCAGTGGCTCGGCAGAGGGGGCGCCGCTCTCAGAGGCTCCATGCTCTTGCTGCGACATTGGGCTCCGACATCGGTAATTAACTTGGCTTTACAGCTGACCGCCGGCTGCTGAGCAGCTCCCAGGAGGCCTGACCTGGCCCCGTGTCCTGAGAGGCTTGCCCGGGGAGGGCATGGAAACGCCCTCTTGGACTCTAATGGGAACTCGTGAGGCCATCGCCTTCCTCACTAGGTCCTGCCGGTGTGCCCCCTCCAGCACTTGATACCCTTCTCTGGAACAGCCCCAGTCTCTCCAACTCTTTGCAGTTTCTGTCTTTTGAAAGAAATCCACTGTTCCTCCCCAGAGGACATCCTGTCCCTTCCTTCCCTGATAAGGCCCCTTATCAAGGCCCCCACGGCGGGGCGGGGACCACAGCTCTAGGCTGATGCAGAGCTCTTACTGGTCTCTGATGAATGTTGCTTCCGTGGAGCTCCCAAATACTCTGCACTAGATTTAGGCACCAGGCATTCAGAGGGGTAGCCTGGCTGCTGCTTTCATGTATGATTTCCTGCCCCAAGAAACATGACTGTTCGGTGGATGCGAGGTATCAGGACAGCAGCTGTCCTGGGGGTTGTGAAGACGCTGAGGGGCGACCGTGCCCCCTCGTCTCCCCAGGGGTTCCTGTGTGCACCTGTGGCTGGCCGTTCTCTGTACATAATGTAAAGGTAGCAGGCGGGCTGGACTCCGGGCCTGGCACCTCAATCCGTGTCTGGAGACACACTGGCTACCTTGCCTTGGCCAGAATGACACAGGCTGCCCCTCGCACTCCAGGGTGGGTGAGGGGACTGAGTTGTGTGCGCCAAAGGCTGCGACGGGTGAGGCATCGGGGGTGCCCGGCATTGGGAAGGGTGGTCTGAGGCCAGAGCATGAATTAGTCTGGGGGAGCCTGAGTGAGTGGGCGAAGGAATCCCGCCCGTCAGTGAGCCCCTCTTCCAGACTGAGGCACACGCCCCCCAGTGCCCCTCAGGCCAGGCCACCATCACCTGTCCCGTGCCTGGATGATTGCTTTGGCCTCTCAGCTTCCCTCCCTCCTTCCAAGCAGTCTTCCCTGTGCCCAGCACAGCCAAGGGGTCCGTCAGAAGCCCCGGAAGACTGCGCCTTCCCTGTTCCCACCAGTCTACAGTGGTTCCCTGCAGTGGGTCGAATGCTGGCCGAACGGTGCTGCCCCACTGCAGCCTCAGGATGTGGCTTTATTTGGAAATTGGATCTTTGCAGATGTAATTAGTTGAGGCAAGAGATGCAGCCATTTCAGACCAGGGTGGGCCCTACGTCCGGGGGCTGGTGTCTGCGTCAGGAGAGAAGCTGGAGACACACAGGGGAGCCCTGTGTAAAGACGGGGCAGAGGTTTGAGGGGCGCGCCCACTAGTCAGGGAGCTGCGAGGACTGCCGGCTGCCACCAGGAGCTGGATGAAACAAGGAGAGATTTTCCCCCAGAGCTTCTGGAGGAAGCACGGCTCTACTGACACCTACATTTGGGAATTTTTTGACCTGAGAACAATGAGACAATACATTTCTGTTATCTTAAGCCAGCTAAATTGTGGTAGTTAGTTACAGCAGCCACAGGAAATGAACGTGGTCGCCAACTGACTGACAGAAAAACCCAGGCCTTCTGGTGGCCCCTGGGCCCCAAGCAGCTCCTGGAGTCACCTCTCGGCCTTCCTGCTGTCCCTGTCCCTAGCCCCCCAAGCCCTCCAGGCACCCTCACGTGCTGGGGCCTTTTACCCACAGGCTTTCCGCCTGCAATCACATTATCCAGACATGTGGGTTGTCCGCTTCTCCACGCCCTTTGGTTATGTTTCCAGATGGTGCCTTCTCGGGGAGCCCCACCCTGACTGTCTCTGTCCGAGTACCCCTGAGCCGCCTCTCCATAACCCGTTTTCCCAAAGCATCCTGCCTACTGTGTGTCTCGCTTGATGGTCTCTCCCCGGTGGAATCACAGCACCACGAGGGCGAGGGGCTTGCCGGGTTCCTCCTAAGCCCGTGCAGCCTTGAGAGCACAGGTGACCGTGTAAACCCTTTGGGGCAGCATTAATGTGTGTCAGTCGTATGCATCTTATATAAATATATAGTTTGTGTGTACAGTGAGATTATCAATGCGTTATGCTAATGTCCACGTAATAGAATGCGCAGATGGGAAGAAGGCACCTCGATCCAGGGAGAACGCGGGCCGCCGAGTTTCCTGGGACCTGAGGCTGGTTGTGTGCCGGCTCCTGATTTGCCTATTTCACCACCACCCTCAGCCTCTCTCTGCTTCCACGACAATAGGGCAGCTGCCGCCCTGGGCGTTTATGACCGACTGTGTTGGTGGCGTTCCCGTGGAGAGGTTTGCAGCGCGCTGGCTGCTGGGGGCATCTGCGCTCCCGCCCCTCCCATCAGGGCCAGTGTCTGCTGGCTCCTGTCCTGCCCTGCTACGGGGTTCTGGGTTCAGGAAATGTCCAGAAAAAGGAAAAAGGGAGAAACCTCTGCAGAAACCTATCCAGGTCCTTCACTTGCTTGCGTCTAAAGCCAGCTGACTCGAAGGAGGCCACCCCAGCCAGTTTCCGAGGGCCACGGGGTGGCCTCCAGCTTGTGGGCCATTCTGCGGAGTCTTCACTGACCCCCGCCCTGTTCACAGTGTCGCTATTAGGGCGGGGCCCGGGGGCGGGCTGGGCAGGGTGCCTCCAGCTCCTCCTACCATCTGCCTCCCTGCCTGCTTGGCCCATCACTGGGCTGAGTCCGAGCCGGGACCTGCAGGTCAGGTGTCTTGGGGGTCTGGGCTGTGTGGCCATATGCACGTCTCAGGGTGCGTCAGGCCACATGTGGACTGGCTTCCGAGGCCCCTGTGGCTCCTGGGACTGCCGTCGTGCCCTTCTGAGGGGCCCTTCCCTGGGATCGGGCAGGTGGGCCCAAGCTGGGCAGGGCACATGGGCAGGAGCCTTCCTGCACCCCCTTCTCTCCTTGGTGCCCCTTCAACAGATAGACACGGTTGGGTACAGTCTTATGGCTGCACCCTTGGCTTTGTGCCCCGTGCTGCACGGTGGCCACCCTCCTCCCTGACAAGGCCTGGTCACACATTCTCTCCTGACATGGAGACACAGACGACCCTCTGTTGTTGTTAAACCCAGTGGGAAGTTCTCCCTCCCAGAGGGTTGGACCAGCTGGGGTCATTGCCGCTCTCAAAGCCTCCCCCGACCTGGGGCACATCCCTCTCTCCCTGGGCCCCTTGCCTCATACGCCGCCAGAGCCCACCATGCCCTCGCCCTACACGCTGCTTCACCTCACAATCATGCAGGGCGGTTGGGAGAGCTGACTCCATGCCTGGACCAGATGCAGTCACTCTGATCGTGGCGAGCGGGCCCCCAAGCTGGAATTTGGGACCTTTCTGGAACCGTCTCCTTTGCTCCCTGCTATGTCTGGTCGTTTCCAAGTCCTAGTCCTTGAACCTTCATCCCCAGCACCTTTCTTCATCACTGGCCCCAGAAAGTGTACAGCAGCCCTGAGCTGGTCCTCAGACTCCCGTCTACCTGCTGAAACCCATCCCTGGGCTGCTTACGTGAGTGGGGAACATCCATGGAAGCGCTTTGTCAGAGTTCTGTGAAAACGGGAGAAGTTCTGGGTGAGGCACACGCTAGGCCGGCAGGGCAGGGAGGCACTTTGTCCTCCAAATCTTAGGACGCCAGCATGAGGCGCACAACAGCTCATGAGAGTAAATGGGAGACAGCACAGAGGGCCTTTCTTGCAGGATGTCTTCCGCTCCTGGAACTGACTTCCACGACAGAGCACGGCCTGCAGATGCAACCGTGTCCCCACGGTTTCTGATGAGGCATCAGTGACATCTGCGTGGTGGCGTCGCAGAGGCTGGAGGCGGCTCATGTCTCCCAGGTGATTTTCCTTTAGCCTCGGAAGCCACCTCTGTCCCATCGGGGTCGCTGTCTCTGCTAACACTGCCACGTAACACTAAACATCGAGCATCTACTGTGCCAGCCCTGTGCGTACACCTCCCGCCTGTTCCTCGCAACAGCGTCACTGTCTAGATGCTGAAGCTGAGAAGAAGCCAGGGTAGGAGCTTGCTTGGGGCCACAGAGGCAGTAAGATTGCAGCCCAGGCACCGGGTCCCGGAGCCATGGCCCTGCTCCTGGAGGCGTGGCAGCTTTCACAGACAGCCTCTCACGGGGTCCTGCTCTTCCTCTGCCCCTTGTCGCTTCTTTCTCCGCCTCTTGTGGAGAGAGGGGATGGCTTCTTAGGCTCCCCTGGGACCCCTTTCCTCCTGGGCCTGTAGTAGTGGCCTGGCTGCCAGAGCTGACCGCTGGAGCTGACTGGGTCCTCAGCGCCTACTGTGCACTGGGCCTCGTTCTGTCCCCACATGACGCAGGGAGTGGCCACTGACCGGAGCTGCTCAAAGCATGGCCTTTTCTCCCACCCGGATCCTGCCGTCCCTGGCACGGAGGGGCTCATGATATTTAGGGCATGTTCACGTCTACGATGATTCCCACTCCCTGCTGAGGGGTTTGGGGCTTGTTTCGCAAGCTATTTTGTGGCCTCATCCAGACTGAAAGCTTCATCTTCGAGGCTGCCTCGTCCCTGAGCAGTTCCCCCATTACAGACAGGCGGCTGGATCTCCCTTTTCTCAGGGACACTTGCCTGAGAAGCAGATTTCTCCTTCCCCGGGCGGCACAGCCCAGCTGACCATTAAGCATTATCCTTCCTAATATCTTTCACCACAATTTATTTGGTAGCTTGATGAGCAAAAAATATTCCTGGTCCATACCTTTAATGTAATGAGGGCATTAGGGAGGGATGCGTAATGGAGGTGGAAATCACTTTCTAATACATAACACATAAATACAGTGAAAGTGCACAAATGAGCCATAACTCTTTCCCCTTTTCATGGTTGATAAAAAAAGCCCCAATCTTTCCTCATTAATTTGGTCCAGGATGAAACTGTGGGGCCGCTGATTTTCCAGAGTGCTTTCTGCAAAATAATGAGGCTGTTTATTAACATCTAGAAGGCAAGGGAGAGCTTGTGGCTGTGACAGTTTCTATAGTAACTGCAAGGAAGGATGTGGAACAGCTGGTGCGGTTAGCTCCACTCCCCACTCCCACCCCACCGGCCTGGGGACCCTGGATAGGGGATGACGTTGCTTGGGGCTGTGTACCCTTGGTTTGATGTTCAGGTGAAATGGAGAGGATTTTAGAGTTTGGCAAAAAGTAGCCTTGGATAAGAAGGGACATCAGTTTTATGCTTATAAATATGTAATGTCTTAAAGCATAGCTGTTTCTGAGTAGCCTGTCTGTAAAAAAGGCTAAAGGCAGATTCTTAAATACTGCTTTGCACCCGGTGGTATGGCTACAGTCAAAATGACAGACAATCACAAGTGTTGATGAGGTGTGGAGAGACTGCAGCCCTCACGCAGGGCTGGTGTGCGGCTACTGCAGAGAACAGGCTGCAGTGCCTCAGGGGGTTAAACCCAGAGTCGTATGACCCAGCCATTCTACTCCGAGGTCTACACCCCAGAGAACTGTAGTGCGTCTACACTAAAGGGCTTGCACATGAATGGTCACAGCAGCCTTACTCACGATAGTCCCAAAGTGGAAACAACCCAAGTGTCCATCCACTGATGAATGGACAGAGAAACTGTGGTATTCCCATGTGATAGGGTATTACCAAGCCGTGAAAAGGAGTGAAGTACTGATGCATGCTCCAGCGTGGATGAACCTTGGACACAAGATGCCAAGGGAAGGGAGCCAGTCACGAGGACCAGACACAGCACTAGTTTGCTGAGGCTGCCTTCACAGAGCGCCACAAACTAGGCTTAAACAACAGTGATTTATTCTCTCGCAGTCCCGGGGCCAGAGGTCTGAGATCAAGGTGTTAGCAGGGCTGGTCCCTTCGGGTCACGAGGGAGAAGCTATTCCATGCTTCTGGCTTCCTGCGGTCTGCTGGCCACCCTTGGTGTTCCTTGACTCCAGACGGTCTTCTCCTCGGGTCTTCACATCATGTTCTCTCGGTGCATGTCTGTCTCAGTGTCAGAATTTCTTCTTTTTATAAGGGTAGAAGTTATCTGCATTATGAAGTCCTCACCCCTATTGGTGTGGTTACTGTCTGTCCATGTAGGAACATGTTACAGAATTATTGGTATATTCTCCATCTGCACTACCATTCTTGTGACCAACTTATATTATGATTTAGATTTTTGTGCCCCTTTATCCCCCTCCCCCATGGTAACCGCCAGTCATTTCTCAGTGTCTCTGAGTCTACTGCTGTTTTGTTCATTTTGTTTTGTTTTTAGATTGCACAAATAAGTGAAATCATATGATATTTGTCTTTCTCCACCTGGCTTATTTCTCTGAGCATAATACCCTCTAGATTCATCCATGTTGTTGCAAATGGCAGGATTTCTTTCTTTTTTATGGCTGAACAATATTTCCATTGTGTATATGTACCATATCTTTGATAGATGAATGGATAAAGAGAAGTAATTTCTTTTGGAAGGAGCTGTTAGCTACATGAAGCCCTGAAGCTCCATATACTGCGGTCTGGGCTGACCCTGGGAAGATCATTATAAATATAGGAAAGCCACTGATCCTCCATCCTGCATGCTCTGTTCTTTGAAAAGCTTGCGGTCAGGAAAGTAACTTTGTTCTGTTCCTTTGTCTCTGTCAGCTGTTTCTTCCCTGGATTCCAGACAACTTCGATTTCTACCTTGGTTTCAAATGACTAAAAGAAAATTTCAACTTAGTATCTAACTCATTGCATCTTATTTCCCAGCTGCAGAGGCTGGGAAAGCTTCCCAGTTCAAAGTCCTAGGCATTCTAGGGGAATGTCTCCCAAGAGGTGGCATTTGAGGCAGGAGGGGGGGAGTGAGTCGGAGACATGGGGTGCATTACATCATCCTTACTCATCACGCTGGAGACTCCAAGACCAGTGTTTCCTCTCTTGCAACCCTCTCTGCCAACTTTAAAACATTTTTCTTAATCAGAAGTGGGACTTCAAAAAATATGAAGTATTTCATGAACTTCAATATATGAAGCAGATAAAGGAGTGGACTCCTAGTCAGGATGACACTCTAAGTCTATACTTCAAGTGGAGATCAAAAATTGAGAAATGTAAAAATGGGAAATTTGTGAAGATATGGCCACCTTAATAAGAGACATATTTCTCAATAGTTGATAGAACAAGGGGACAAAATAATCTGTCTGGATACAGAAGATCTGAACCACACCATCGACCTAACTGACATATGTAAACACCACACCCAGCAGGGACAGAACACACCTCCTTTTTGCTTGTATAGACAGACACAGGTCGGTCGCTCACCAAAACTGACCACACGGTAGCTCATAAAAGATTAGAAATTTTGGAAGGACTGAAATCATTGAGAGTATGTTCCTTGACCACGGAGCAATTGAGCTAGAAATCAGTAACAAAAAGATAACTAGAAAATCTCCACCTGCTTAGTAATTAAGCCACATACTTTTAAGTAACCTGTGGTTCAAAAAATAAATCATAATGGAAATTTGAAAATTAGAAAATTTTAAAGCTAAATGATAATGAAGACCCATCATATTATACCTGTAGATTATAGCTAAATAGTACTTAAGAGAAATGCATAGCCTTATGCACATAAAAGAAGAAAAGCTGAAAAATCAATAACTAAACCTTCATTTCAAGAAGCAAGGAAAAGAAAATCAAGCAAATTTTGAAGAAAATAGGAGGGAAAAAATTATAAAGGCAAGACCATAACGAAATGTAATAAATAGCAAGTAGACAATAGGGCAAGCCAATGAGGTCAAAAGAAGATTATTTGAGACAGTCAATAAAACTGATAAATTCCTAATAAAACTAATTAGGAACAAAAGAGAGAAAACACATTATCAATATGCAGAATGAAACAGGGACAGGGCACAAGTCTGCAGATGTTACAAATATTATATAGAAAAGAAGATACTAGGAACATGTATCTGTTAAAGATCTTGTCTCAAACATCTCACGAATTCTTACAATTCAATAGCAATAAGGAAAACAACCCAAGAAAATAGTTGAACTGGCACTTCACCAACGATGATACACCAATGGCAAATAAGCACGTGAAAAGATGTTCAGCATCATTAGACACAAAAATGAAAACCAAAATCGCAGTGAAATGTCACTGCACACCCACCAGGCTGGCTAAAATTAAAAAGGCTCACCATACTGTCCCGTCCAGCGGGACTTAGTTATTCGTGGGGACGAGGGGGATCCGACCTGAAAGAAAATGGGGGCGAGAGAAGAGCGAAGGCAAGACAGTATTCTGATCAAGCCTTCAAATTTTATTGTAAGACGGGGGTAGATATACACCAGTGTTCAGGGGCAGAGTGGGCCATAGGATACTTGTAGGCAGGGGATTGGCTGCATAGCAGGGGTGGCGCAGCGAGTTACATTCTGATTGGTATATGACAATGGGGAAGGAGGGGGAGAAGAGTATCTCTTGGCGCGCGCGGGCTTCCTTGTTGGCGCGCGCGGGCTCGTAGCTAATCTCCAAGAAGTGAAGCAGGAACCTCATGAACTGTGGCCATCTTGTTGTCTTTGTGTGGCTCCCAACATCTCCTCTCTTTCTATTTATTTTAGAAAGGTGGGCCTTAATCGAGTGAGGGAATAGAGGCCTGGCTCCTCCAGCAGGGTAACATTCTGCAAATGCTCTCGGTATCTTTTAGGGAGGAGAGGCAGAGCTGAAAGCCAAATTGACCTTAATATATCAAGGCTTTATGTACATATGGATACCAACCTCTATGCAAGCCAGGCGTATTCTCAGGGAGGACCAGAGAGGTTCTAGGAAGAACCCTCCCTTGCGGTACTTTGTCTCGCACTCATCTCGATGCCCATACCCTCATAGTTAGGGGTATGTCTGGTTCTGGCTGACCAGCATATGGGCCACATTAAGTACGGTGCCAGAATCGATGGTACCATGGTTGAGACGCCTGTAAAGTTGAAAACCGGAGGCCGGGAGCATTGGTTGGCTCGGTGTAAGACTCTTCATCACAGGCCGTAAGTCTGTGATAATGAACAGCAACCGCTGGCTTGACGAGCTGGTCAACTTGCTCTCGAATAAAAACTGTCAGTTTTCTTAAGGCCCAAGGGCCAAGAGACACTAAAAGGAAGAATCCTGCCAAGGGTCCAAGGATGGTGGGGATCAGAGTAGTTAACCAAGGGGTGGCAGAGGTCCAGTTTTTATACCAGGCCTCATCCTTTTCTCTTTGTTTTTGCCTGGCTTCTAGGTTTTTCTTAACTTTATCAATGCTATCTTGCACTAACCCTGTTTTGTCTTTATAGAAGCAACATTCTTCTTTAAGAGCAGCGCAGAGGCCTCCTTCTTTCAGGAAAAGGAGGTCTAACCCTCGGCGATTTTGGAGCACTACCTCAGAGAGAGAGACAACAGATTCTTTCAGGCTGTCTAAACCCTCTTGCAGATTTTGTATGTCTTTATCAATAACTTGACTAAGAGCATAATATTGTTGTTTAGAAGTAATTATGGAGGCAATGCCTGTTCCAGCCCCAGCTGCTCCTAGTCCTAATAATACAGATAAGGTAATGGCGGTTACTGGCTCACGCTTAGTGCGAGTAGAGCCCGAGTAATATGGAAGGAGGTCTTCGGTGGGATGTATGAAAATCTTGGGCATGAGCATGACTAAAACACAATATTCATTGTTAGATATTAATAAGCGCGGGTTAACAGAGGGCGTTATGCCAAAGGAGCAAGCAAAATAAGTACCGTTGGGCGCGACAAGGAATTCATAGGACAGCGGGGGTGAGAAGGAGCTGTTACAAATGGGTACTAGCTGAGGGGGTAGACGCAAGAGGGGGCTATGTATACAGAGGCCTATTCCCGAAAGCTGCGTCAATGTGAGACCCGGAGAGGTCTCTGAAAAACGGGAGGGGTCTGACCAGCGAGTCTTGCTGGAGTCATTGGTAAGTATGAGGTCTGCTGAGGTGTTTACTAAAACTGCTATCCCTTCGTAAAACGGGGGAACGGGGGAGAAACATAACCAGCACTCGCTATATCCAGTGGAGTTAAGGGATTTTGCAGTCATATTAGCCAGGCCTTTAAGGATTTCGCCTGTGGAGGGTAAAACCGGGGGGAGCAAGGCCTGGAAAACAGTACTAGTAGACAGGGGAGAAGGGTTAGAAGGTCTTGGGTCTCTTGCCTTAGGGGCAATAGGGCCAAGGACAACGTGCTTGTTGGCGTTTGGAATGGATCGAATTAATTTGATTTTAAAAGTGAGCCCAGGGTCCTTTCCTGAAACATAAAGCCTTAGCCCCCATTCATGTCCCCTGAGCCATCCATCAATAGGGGCCCTTTTTCCCTTGTCAGTAAAGGTAATGGAGAGCGGTGTACATCGCCCTCTTGTGGATTGGGTGCTTTGACATTCTGGGGTAACAGTTGAGTTAGGCTTGGGATTCCAAGCCCTACTTACAGTTATATAATCCCAGGTGGAGCTAGGCTTCCAACTAGCATCTCCTGTAGTCTCACACCCCCAGGAGTCACAGAAATAGGAGTCTCTATATCCACATTTATAGTTAAGGGCTCGATCTCTATGAGCTCCCGGGCAGACATAAAATTCTGTTTCTCTGAGGTAGGTTCTCCTAGGGGTGTTGTTACACCCAGGAGAAGTGGTAGATTGTCCCTCAGGGTAGGTCTCAGGGGAGGTGGAAAAAGGAAAGTAAATGTCTGGGGTCCCCCAGGCCGCAGAAGCTCCAGCGGCCAAGTCACAGAGATCAGGGGCAAGAACAGGCCATGGGGGGGTACTTGCTAAGGTGGAAGAACTGAAAACGACGTCTCCTGCTTCATTGGTGACTGTCCAGGTGAAGTTGGAAATCTGATGGGTCCAAACGGGGCGAAAGGTCATGACGAGGGTCAATAGTGTACATATCTTCATTTTTGCCTCCTGAAAATAAACAGAAA
Source organism: Manis javanica (assembly GCF_040802235.1). Classification (NCBI taxonomy): domain Eukaryota; kingdom Metazoa; phylum Chordata; class Mammalia; order Pholidota; family Manidae; genus Manis; species Manis javanica. Next base: position 3,955,110 of record NC_133159.1, on the reverse strand, counting down.
GGGAAGGCTTCTCAGGGGTTAATATGCCCTGGACTGGAATTATTATTGTTTTTGCCTCTATTTGTGTCTAGGAGTTTAATGAGCCTATCTGGGAGCCATCGGGCATTTTGTGCCTTAGCATCATATATACAAGCATGTCCTTTCCCCCATATGAGCACAGGGTCAGGCCCGTGCCATGTGTTGGTCATCGGATCTCTCCACATAGCCTGTGCATAATTATCTGCCGTGGAGGGATGCCAAAGGCGATCAGCAGCGGTTTTACCCGCGGAGTCATAAGTAAGGAAATTGAGAACAAACAGTGCATGATTTAGGAGTGTCTTTGCATTACCTGTTCTCGGATAGAGTACTTCTCCCCCTGACTGAAGTTTGAATAACATGTTTTTAAGGGTTAAGTGGGCTCTTTCAACAATGCCTTGGCCTTGGGGATTATAGGGAATTCCTGTTACGTGCTTAATATCTAACTGCGCACAGAACTGTTTAAAGCTAGAGCTGGCGTATCCAGGCCCATTGTCAGTTTTTAAGATTTTAGGTTGTGGTAGATATGCCAGGCATGAGAGAACATGGGTAATAACATTTTTAGTTGCTTCTCCCGTTTGCAAGGATGCACATAGGAAACCACTACATGTGTCAATAGACACATGGATATATTTTAATTTACCAAAGGGAGGGTAATGAGTGACATCCATTTGCCATATCTCTCCTGGGACTATCCCCCGGGGGTTGATTCCGTTATGAGGCTCTGGGAGGAGAGTTAGACATCCTTGACATTGTCGAACTATTTGGCGGGCTTGTTCTCGGGTGACTGAAAATTTGAGTCTAAGAGTGTGAGCATTGAGATGATGTAGTTCATGAGCCCGTTGGGCTGCAGCCAAGGGTGAGTCTGGCGTGACAGAGGCTACTAATTGAGTCGCCAGATCAACCCTGTCATTGCCTTTGGCAAGCGGCCCTGGAAGGCCAGTGTGAGCGCGTATGTGCCCGATGAAAAAAGGGGCATCGCGGCTTAAAATTAATTTTTGCAATTTTGCGAATAGGGGGGAAGCATTTGTAGAGGGACGTATGTAAGGCACTGTCTCTAATAGGGGAACAGAGGTTGCTACATAGGCACTATCAGTGTAAAGGTTAAAGGGGGCATCTATTAAAAGCTCAAAAACCTTGATTATTGCAGTTAGTTCAACAAGCTGTGCAGAAGAGAGGTCTGTCTGTATTCGAGTAACTTGCCCATTAATACTGAAAGCGGCTATGCCGGAGGAGGACCCATCAGAGAACACCATTACGGCCCTAGCAATTGGCGTGGTTTTAGTCCTTTTGGGAAAGACAACCGGGGTCTTTTGAAGGAACTGGACTAATCTGTCTGCAGGGTAATGATTGTCTATTGTCCCCTGGAAGGAGGTGCAGCTAATTGCCCAATCATCATCATGTTGAATAAGCCATTGTAATTGAGATGTATTGTATGGGAGGGTTATAACTTCAGGGTCTCTCCCAAACAACTTGAGAGCTGCCTCTCGGCCTAAACGTAAGAGGGCAGCAACTAATTGAGGATAGGTAGCTAAGACTCTAGGGGGGGAGGCTGGCAAATGAACCCAAAATAGTGGATGGTTTTGCCAAAGGACTCCTGTAGGGGAGAAGGGGGTAGGGAAAATGAGCAGCCACAAACTTAGATGTGGAGAGAAGTAGCTAATGGTCTGTTCAGAAATAGCCCGCTCTACAATGGTTAATGCCCTTTGTGCTTCTGATGAGAGCGAGCGGGGGGAGGAAGGATCAGGGTCTCCACGTAGGACATCAAACAAAGGCTTTAACTCTCCGGTGGTCAGCTTTAAATAAGGCCTGAGCCAGTTGATGTCTCCTAGCAGACGCTGAAAATCATTAAGAGTGTTTAAGGAGCTTCTCTTTAACTGAATTTTTTGAGTGAGGATTTTATTAGAAAATAATTCAAAGCCTAAAAATAGTTGGGGGGGGTGGACCTGGACCTTTTCTGGGGAAATTTGTAGTCCTCGATCTCGGAGGGCAGTGACTAGCTGTTGACTGGCCGCATAGAGCTGTTGCTGGTCAGGACCGGCAAGAAGAATATTGTCCATATAATGGATAATATACAAAGTGGGGAAGAGCAACCTAAAGGGGTCTATAGTCTGGGCTACAAACTTTTGGCAAAGAGTAGGGCTGTTGGCCATTCCTTGTGGGAGAACTCTCCACTGAAACCGGGGAGAAGGCCCTACACAATTGGTAATGGGTATACTAAAGGCAAAACGTTTGCAATCATCAGGATGCAAAGGTATGGAGAAAAAGCAATCTTTTAGATCAATTACTAATTTGACATACCCTTTAGGAATGGCTATTGGAGAGGGAATTCCCGGTTGTAATGCGCCCATAGGGACCATGGTCTTATTGACTGCCCTGAGGTCTTGTAGGAGCCTCCACTTGCCTGATTTCTTTTGAATTACAAAGATTGGGGTGTTCCAAGGGGATGTAGAAGGTTCAATATGTCCAGCAGCCAGCTGTTCCTGCACTAACTCTATGGCTGCATTTAATTTTGTAGTGGTAAGGGGCCATTGATCGATCCAGACAGGAACATCACTTTTCCAAGTAATTTTGTCTGCCTGGAGTGCAGGAGGAGCAACGGCCCTTACGAAAAATGTTTTTCAAACCCTAAACCTGAGCGGTCTATCTTAGGCGTGGCCAGTATCGGGTTGGGATCTCCCTGTTTTAGTTTGCCCAACCCCTGACCAGGGAGGTAACCCTGTGAGAGCATCTGTTGTGTTACAACTTCATTAGGGCTACACATGATGACTTTCATTTGAGAAAGGATATCTCTTCCCCAAAGATTTACTGGCAACCCAGGAACTACGAAGGGTTGAATGAATCCGGTATTTCCTTCTTCATCTTCCCAGTTTAGTAACTGTGAGCTCTGTAAGGTGTTTCTTGACTGCCCAATTCCTTGTAGATGGGTCAAGGAAGCGTGTAAGGGCCAGCTGGAGGGCCATGAAGCCTGAGATATGACCGTAGAGTCGGCCCCCGAATCTAAAATTCCTTCAAATACTTTTCCTTGGATCTTAAGCTTAAGAGTGGGGCGTTCTTTAGTAATGGCTTGGATCCAATATAAGTCTGAGGAACCTGGGGTAGAGGAGCCTCGCTTCTTATGAATAGCAGGGTGAGATGTACTTAAAGGGAGGGGGAGTGCCTGCGCAAGGCGCTGACCTTTCATAATGCTGACAGGGCACTGGGGAGCACTAGCAAGAATTTTTATTTCTCCAGTATAGTCATTGTCAACTAAGGAAGGGTGGACAATAAGGCCGTTTATTGTGGTGGAAGCTCGCCCTAAAATTAGAAAATAAGTATCTTTGGGAGGTGGGCCATAAATTCCTGTGGAAATAATTGTAACTCCCTCTTCAGGCGTTAATATTGTTGAGGAGGAGGCACAGAGGTCAAGTCCTGCACTCCCGGGTGTGGCCCGATAGAGGGCGGGAGTGCTACAGCTAGGCTGTTCCCTGAGGCCGGCTGAAATGGAATTGGCTGGGTGGCCCGGGGCTGGCCCCTCAGCCCGTTTCCCTGAAAAGGGGGGGTGAAAGGATTTGTGGTACTATAAAAAGGATTTGTTGGATTGTTACGGCACTCTTTGGCCCAGTGCCGCCCCTTATGGCAGCGAGGGCAAATACCGGGGACTGACCTAACTCTAGGAGGAGGAGCTGAGGTAGGGCATTGGCGAGCGAAATGGCCTGGCTGTCCACATTTAAAGCAGTTACGCATAGGCGGTGCGCCCCTGGGGAAGGAAGGAGGATAAGAAGCCGGGGGAGTCTGAACAGCGGCACCTACAGCTAAAAGGGCTTGGACTTTGGATGTAAAAGGATCGACATCTCTACACATTCTCAGCATTTCATCAAGAGTTTTGTCTCGAGTCTTACCGCGGAGGACGGCTCGACATGCCGAATTGGCGTTTTCATAGGCTAGCTGTTTTACAATCTTATCATTGGCAGCCGCGGAACCAAGGGTCCTTTCGGCGGCCTCTAACAATCTGCTAACAAATTCGCTATAGTCTTCTTGCGAGCTTTGAGTGATCTTAGTTAGAGGAGTGTTAGCAGTCCCGGAAGCAGGGAGTGATATCCAAGCGCCCAAAGCGGCATCTTTCACTTGAGATAAAAGACCAAGGGGAAGGCGCTGCTGCCTGGTTTCAGAGATATATCTGCCCTGTCCCGTAAGCTTATCAAACGTCCAGGACGCTGTTGGGGAATGAGGGTCTTTTACATTGGCAGCAGCGATGGTCTGACAGCGGTCAGCAAAATCTGCCTTCCAAGTTAAAAACTGACCACGGGTAAGCACAGCCTGGACTATACGCAGCCATTCACCTGGGAGTAAATGTCCTCCTCGAGACAGCGAATCAAGAACAGAAAGGGTAAAAGGGGCATTGGGGCCATAAGCTTTAACGGCTGCGTTCAGCTCTTTTAAGCTTTTGAAATGGATTTTGTGAAATTCTCTAGGGCCATCGGCAGGTTTGGCCGGCTCTGGCTCAGCCTGCTCTTCCCCCTCACTTTCTAATTCCTGTGCAGCAGGGGCGTCTTCACCATCGCTTTCAAGATCGCCCTCTTCCGGGCTACGTGTTGTGGAGGTGGGGCCAGAGCGGGCGGAGGCCCGGGTAAGAACAGGAAAGAGCAGTTTTTTAGGTTTTGTGGCTGTAAGCGGTTTCTTAGAGAGGCTCCTTTGCGAAGATAATGAGGGACGAACTGGTTGGGAGACAACCAATTTTTGGAGATGGCAAGTTATTCTTTGTTCTACTATCTGTGCTATTAGGTCTTCAGTGCTGGTAGGGGGGCTAACAGGACCGGGAGCTGGAGGGGGTAGCGGAGGGGCCGACGGGGGCAAAAAGGCCGGGGCGCAAACATTGGGAGGCCGAATAGGGGGAGTGTAAGAAGGGGGGTTAAGCGACGGGGCGGCAAGGGGCCAATCTGGGTTGTGATACCTGGCCGCCTCGTCTTCTAGTTCGGCCGCGTCTCCCGGATCTAAAGGTTCGCTATTTTGGCTCTTAGTCACGACCGGAAAAACCTTTTGTGTATCGACAAAGTCCGAATCTCGAGGGAGAGGCGGATAAATGCAACATTTGGGAGGGGTATCATGGAGGGCACCGAGCAAAGATGGTGTCAGGCTAGGGGAGGGGGATTTAGCTGATTTTGGAGCAGGGGGATCACTCGAAAGAGACGATTTTGAGGCCGCCCGAGATAGGGGGCGGAGGCAATATTCTGCCACTGACAAGAGTTGACGTTTATCAGGGTCAGTATTTTCAACAATATCTCTGATAAGACTCCAATAGGAAAATACTGAAACAGGAACAGAGTCAGGGCCGTTTTTGATAAGATAATCATTTAAATCTCTACCTACTTTCTGCCATTTTTTAGGATGAATTTCGGGGCCATTAACAATAAACCACGGACAGACTTCATCAACAAAAATAAAAAACTTTACCAAGTCTTTCTTTTTAACTCGAACTCCTCTCTCCCTAAGCGAACTTTTTAGGTCTCTTATGAAGACCGCTTCTTTACTTAATCTAGTTCCCATTTTCTTATAAGGCGGCCGGTACTCACCAGGGACGACGACCTCCGTGAGCGGCGAAAGGCGTCTCCTATTGTTTCATCAAGAAGGGGTCTGGCCAGACGATATCTTACTCGGGGGTCCGCCTGCGAAGGATCCGCGCCTCTGGCCCCACGTTGGGCGCCACTTGTCCCGTCCAGCGGGACTTAGTTATTCGTGGGGACGAGGGGGATCCGACCTGAAAGAAAATGGGGGCGAGAGAAGAGCGAAGGCAAGACAGTATTCTGATCAAGCCTTCAAATTTTATTGTAAGACGGGGGTAGATATACACCAGTGTTCAGGGGCAGAGTGGGCCATAGGATACTTGTAGGCAGGGGATTGGCTGCATAGCAGGGGTGGCGCAGCGAGTTACATTCTGATTGGTATATGACAATGGGGAAGGAGGGGGAGAAGAGTATCTCTTGGCGCGCGCGGGCTTCCTTGTTGGCGCGCGCGGGCTCGTAGCTAATCTCCAAGAAGTGAAGCAGGAACCTCATGAACTGTGGCCATCTTGTTGTCTTTGTGTGGCTCCCAACACCATACCAAGGGTTGGAAAAGATGAGTACTAACAAAAATATCAGCTCCAAGTAGACCATAATAGTTTAGGTATAAATACTATAATCCCTTGATCAAACACTAAAAAATAAAACAAACAGATATAGCCAAAAATCCAATAAAAAATTAAAATGAAAAATTACAACATCAAAATAGTCCAAAAGAAGGCAGAAAATGAAGAGAAATTAACAAGAAACAGAGATGAAAGACAGAAAATAAATAATAACATCGTTGACCTAAACTGAACCATATCAATACTCACATCAAATGTAAATGGTTAAATATACCAAATAAAAGGCAGAGATAGCCAGACTGGGTAAAAATATAACACCCAGTTGTGTATTCTTTATAAGAAATCCACTTTAAATATACAGATATTAGCAGGTCAAGAGTAAAAGGATGGAAAAACATTTCATGCAAAAAAAACCAATGAAAAGAAAGCTGGAGTGGCTACATTACTACCTGACAAAGTCAACTTGAAAAAAAGGAATATTTCAGGAGACAGTGCATAATTATAATGGGGTCGATTCACCAAGAAGATCTAACCATCTTAAATGATTATTCACATTACAACAAGCTTCAAAATACATGAGGCAAAAACATGAAACTGGAAGGAAAAATAAGTAAGTCCACAATTAAACTTGGGGTCCTCAACACTTCTCTGCCAATAGTTGATAGAATGACTGGGCAAAACTCAGGATATAGAAGACCTGAGAAACATTTTCAACAAATATAACCTATTGACATTTATATAATGTTCTATTTAAAAGCAGTAGAATCTACATTCTTAGTAAGGGCGTCTGGAACATTCATCCAGGCAGACCTTATTCTATGAAAACCTTTGGAAAATTTCAAAGATTTAAAAGAGTTAAAGTGATAGACATGATCTTCTCTGATCATAGAAGATTTAAACGAGAAATCAATAACAGAAGGCTATCTGGAGAACCTTGGAAATTAAACACCACATTTCTAAATAATGCTTGGGGCAAAGAGAAAGGCAAAGGGGAAAATAAGAAATATTTTGAATTGAGTGGAAAGAAGAATGAACATATGAAAATTTGTGGGATGCAGCGAAAGCAGAGCTTAGAAGGAAATTTTCCACATTAAAATTAACTAGATATAAAAATCAATTGATTAGATGTTTACCTAATTATATTAGATAAATGAAAGGGCCTAATATCAATAACCTAAGCTTCCACTCTAAGAATATAGAAAAAAAGAAAATTAAATGGAAAACAGTGTTGGGGAGAAACAGTAAAGAGCACAAAACAATGAAATTGAAAATAGAAAATAATAATACAGAAAAGCAATAAAACCACTAAAACTGTTTTTATTGAAAGTATCAATAAAAATCAATAAAATTCAAGTCAGACTGAACAAGGAATAAAAGAGAATAGAATCAAATTACCAATATCATGAATGTGAAAGAGGAAATACTACAGACACCACAGTCACTGAAAGATAATAAGAGGGTATTCAAACAATTTATGCCTATAAGTCTGACAACTTAGATGAAAATGGGTCATTTCCTTGAAGGACACAAGCCACCTCAGGAAGCTCACTCAGGAGGAAACATCCTGAAAAGTTATATGTCTGTTAAAGAAATTGAATTCTTCGTTAAAAATTTTGCTGTGAAACTCCAGGCCTGTCAGCTTGATTGGTGAATCCTATAATGTATTTAAACAAAAACTAGTATTAACTCTATATAAAGTATTCCAGAAAATAAAAGGAGAGACCGCTTCTCAACTTAGACTCACACTATTTGATTTCAAGACTTGCTATAAAGCTTGATCATCAATACGGTGGGATGCAGACAAGGGAATCAAGAACAAAGCCCACATATATATGGTCAGTTAATTTAGAAAAAGTGCAAAGACCATTCAATGGAGGAGGACAGTCTTAATAAATGATGTTAGAACAATTGGACACCCATGTGTAAAACAGACAAACAACCTGAACTCATACTATACGCCTTATGATCCCTAAATTTAAAACCCCAAACTTTAAAACTTCTAGAACAATGCTGTTCAATAGAACATGGCCATGTGAGGTGCTACATAGGTTCTATTTCTGTGCTTTCCAGCATGGGAGCCACCAGACGTGTGTGGCTTTTGAGCATGTGAAATGTGGCTAGTGTGAATAAAGAACTGAGTTATAAATTTTAATTAATTTTAATTCATTTAAATGTAAAGAACTCCATGTAGATAGTGGCTCCCATATTAGACAATGAAATTTGAGAAGAAAATGCAGGAGAAAATTTTGTGTCATTGAATTAAGCAAAGATTCCCCAAATATTACACTAAGAGTATGATAAGTACAAGAAAAAATTTGCTAATTTGGGCTTCATAAAAATTAGAAACTTCTGCTCTAAGAAAGACTTTTAAGGGAATGAAAAGACAAGCCATAGACTGGGAGAAGATATTTGCAAATCACATCTGACAAATGGCTTGTATTCAGCCTATGTTGAGAATTCCCAAACTCAATGAAAGAAATCAAACAACTCAATAAAAATGGGCAAAAGATTTCAACAGATACTTCATCAAGGAATATATGTGGAAAGTAAAAAAGCACATGAAAAAGGCTCAACATTCCTAGTTATTATCAGAAATGCACAGTGAGACACTAATACCTATGTTTTAGAATAGTTAAAAAGGAAAAAGAAAATCTGATAATAACAAGCGTTGATAGGGATATAGAACAACTTTGAACTCTCACACATTACTGGTGGTAGGAATATAAAATTGTATAGATACTTTGGAAAACATTTTGACAGTTTATCATAAAGTTAAATATATACTTGCTATGTAACTCAGCAATTCCACTCTTGATATTTACCCCAAAGAAATGAAAACACATGTTCACATGAGATTTATTAAAAAATGTCAATATTCATTTCATTCATTCTAGCTATAAATTGGAAACAGTTCAAGTATCCATCAGTAGGTGAATGGACAAAGACGAACTGTATCCATATTTTAGAATAATTCTCAGCAATAAAAAAGAATAAACTATTCATACATGCAACAACATATTTGATACAAAAAATAATATGCTGGCCAAGAGTTCATGCTAGTTCTATTTTGTATGAAATTTAAAAACTGGCAAGAATAATCTGGTGATAGAAAACACATCAGGGACTCCCTGTTGGGTTAGGTGACCTGGATTGATTTGAAGGGGGCACAAATGAACTTTCTAAGATGATATACCTAAATATTCATCCTGTTTGATATTTTGTATTGAATGTATTTTTGATTGAAGTATTAGTAACATTGGCATATATGTTTATCAAAAGTTGTTGAATTTTATACTTAAGAGCTGGGCAAAATACCAAATTTAAATTTTTCATCAATTAATATAAATGGAAGGAATACCTATTCACATATATGAAATAATCTCCAGGATAAATGGTTACATGGAAAATTCAAGGTGTGAACCATATACATGGTTTTTTATTTTTGAATAAAACTAATAAAACTGATTACCTCTTGAGGGACACGTGTGAGACAGAAGAAGTGATAAGATGAACACTGTTTCTCTGAGCTTGTCTTGTTCTATAGTTTTGCCTTGGTATCATGTATAAAATCAAATTTAGAAATAGGTAATAAATTAAGAAATCCCAAGGGAAAAGAAAATTGAAAAAGCAGAAAAAAACCTGCACAGTCCAGTATATTTTAACATACATAGTTAAAAATACTGCATTATATACTTGAAAGTTGCTAAAAGAGTCAATCCCTCCCCAAAAAAGAAATGGCAATCACGTGAGTGCTGTAGCTGTTAGCTAAAGCCAGGGTGGTAATCATTTTGCAATATATAAATATCAAATCAACACACTGGACACCTGAAACCTATACAATGTTACATGTCACTTACATCTATCTCAGCAGAACTTGAAAAACTAGCGAGTGAAAAGAACCATTTCTGTTATTCTAGGTTACAATGCTGTGATTGTAAATCTTAGTTCATACACTGATATACTCAAGGTACAATTAATGCTGCAAAGAAATAGATTTCATTTTAAAAGTCTTGCTATTTTTAGTAATATCGGTATTACTCTGTTTAAGGTATGACATAGGAAAATAAAGCAAGTTCATATATTATGTTTATACTGTTAAGGTCCAAGATTTTTAATGTGCAAAGGAGATACCACTACGAAATTAAAGAAATTACATGAAACCCATATAACAGTACATTTGAGTTTGGAGATGTCAGTAGGATCTTACGATATCTTTGTTTTTTTGAAAAATGCAGGCATTGGTGCTGCCCACTAAACATGCCCAGAAGCAAAAAGCATTCTTAGCATCTAGACTGTGGTCTCTATGTGCCCTTCCTCGTGAACAGGAACTGGGGTCCAGGACACAATGTCTGGGTCCAGGACACAATGTCTGATTCCAGATAACAGGAACTGGGGTCCAGGACGCAATGTCTGGGTCCAGGACACAATGTCTGATTCCAGGTAACAGGAACTGGGGTCCAGGGCGCAATGTCTGATTCCAGGTAACAGGAACTGGGGTCCAGGATGCAATGTCTGGGTCCAGGACACAATGTCTGATTCCAGGTAACAGGAACTGGGGTCCAGGACGCAATGTCTGGGTCCAGGACACAATGTCTGATTCCAGGTAACAGGAACTGGGGTCCAGGGCGCAATGTCTGGGTCCAGGACACAATGTCTGATTCCAGGTAACAGGAACTGGGGTCCAGGACGCAATGTCTGGGTCCAGGACACAATGTCTGACTCCAGGTAACAGGAACTGGGGTCCAGGATGCAATGTCTGGGTCCAGGACACAATGTCTGATTCCAGGTAACAGGAACTGGGGTCCAGGGCGCAATGTCTGGGTCCAGGACACAATGTCTGATTCCAGGTAACAGGAACTGGGGTCCAGGACGCAATGTCTGATTCCAGGTAACAGGAACTGGGGTCCAGGATGCAATGTCTGGGTCCAGGACACAATGTCTGATTCCAGGTAACAGGAACTGGGGTCCAGGATGCAATGTCTGGGTCCAGGACACAATGTCTGATTCCAGGTAACAGGAACTGGGGTCCAGGATGCAATGTCTGGGTCCAGGACACAATGTCTGATTCCAGGTAACAGGAACTGGGGTCCAGGACGCAATGTCTGGGTCCAGGACACAATGTCTGACTCCAGGTAACAGGAACTGGGGTCCAGGATGCAATGTCTGATTCCAGGTAACAGGAACTGGGGTCCAGGACACAATGTCTGACTCCAGGTAACAGGAACTGGGGTCCAGGACGCAATGTCTGATTCCAGGTAACAGGAACTGGGGTCCAGGGCGCAATGTGTGGGTCCAGGACACAATGTCTGACTCCAGGTCTAAGGCAGAGAATACACAGGACGAGCCAGCCCTGGCACGTCTCGTGCCCAGAGTTGGGTAGCTATTCACAACCACTGGGTTCTCTCAAAGAGCGCAAGAACCAGCGTGATGGGGCTCCTGACGTTCAAAGATGGGACAGTTTGAACATGAAAAAACAGCGATTGCGACATGTGGAATGTGTGATATCCATACATTTATTCTTCCCGAAAGATGCCCCAGAAAGAGGAAGAAGAGTAAGACAGAACGAGAGATGAGAGAGAGAATTCATTGGCAGCCCTTGGAAGCCCAAAGTTCCTACTCTGAAAATGAGCAATTAAAGGGAAATAATGGAGCATTTATCCTCCTTTTCCAGTAAGAATTGTCCGGTCCTGGGGGATGAGAGAACATTCTTGAGAGAAGAATCTTAGCTAATAAATATGGAAGTACTGTTAGAATTAGAAAATAACCATTTTTCATTCCCTAGTGGGTTAATTGATTCGGGCAAAGATGGAGCCATTGGACCAAAGGCACAGAGAGGTCAGGGACTTGCCCCGTGTCACATGCAGCTGAGGCGGGATCTGAACCCGGCCAGCCTGACTCATCAGCATGGCTGTACCCATGACACCATTTTCCCTCATAAAATAGTAATAGGGGTTAAAATTATTCACTTATTCAACAAATACTCATTGCAAACCTGTTGGGGAGACGCCAGTGATTACAACACACCGAGATCCTGTTTTTTTCAGGGTGAGCACACACTCTGGGGGTTGGGTCTGCGGGTATGTGGGTGTTCATTACACTGTTCTCTGCATTTGGCTGTATGTTTGAAAGTTTTCATAACAAAAATAAGGAAAGTAAATAAAAGGTTAAATCAGTGTTTTACTAACATCATTTAAGCTTAGGAGTTCACGGGTATAACATTTGCTTCCCATCAAATCAGAACGGAGCTGTCCTGCTGCATGTGACATCTGAAGTGGGACATTTTGCATTCAGAAGCTTTTTCGGTTGGACCATGACAGGAAAGCCTTGATTGTCCCAAGATGCAGTTATAAATGATAGCAATTTTAAAAAGTACATCTTGCAATCTCAGGATTCTCTTCAATTAAACTGGCGCTGAAGCTTCCAAGACAGATTTATGCTCCTTAGGGTCAAGACCAAAGTGGCTCAGGAAGCCATCAGGGTTTAAGGAAGCACTTAAACCACCTCCACAGCACTGGCAGCCCCTGCCCCCCATGGCAGCTGGCTGTTGATCTCTAATGAGAAGGAGCCCGACCCCCACGTGGCTCATGGGCGCTGTCAGGCGCACCAGATTTGCATGTGCAATATACCCACACTCCCTCAATCAATGATGCCAGGCTTTGTCGTCCCCAGGAAGGAGGTGACCTGTTGGCTAGGAATCAGGCTGCTGGTCTCTGAGGTGTGAAACTTTCCATTTTACACTTTGGTGAAGATGTTGATTTTTCATTATGTCTCAAAATAGTTCAAATATAATTACAGTGAGAATTTGTATAATCATTCTTGGAATTCTTGAATGAATCCTGAGGGGTCCCAGGCCACAGCGTTTGAGAACCTATTTATATTCCTCCCGGGACCCTCGTCTCCCTCTGACATTGTCATGAGTTATGAGTCGTTCGAGAGGTGGGGACTAAGTCCTTTTTGTGAACTGGAGCTCAGCAAATTCTGGGGCCATCATGTCAGGCTTAATAAATATCTGGGAAATGAATGAATGCATGAATGTATGAGCCCCTCAAGGGAATGGTCAGGACCTGGCAGCGAATCAGTGGGAGGAACGGATGGAGAGAGTCTTTGGCTCCTGGGGCCCTCACACTACGCATCCCTGTTAGGGAAGGAAGCTGGCCCTCTTCTCCATGGCCCCTGGTCCTTGGCTTTAGAAGACTGGCCAGAGAAACCCGTCATCTCCAAGCCTCAGCCCAACCGCATCCTTTGCTGCCCACATTCTTGGAGTAGCCAACCCCAGCCAGAAGTTCCCTTGCTCATCCCTTACTGGTCGGGGAGCCCACCCGCACTCGGGTCTTCGAACTGAAGGCTGAATTTAGATGAAGCGATTTTGGGGTCTCACTGCTTGCTGAGATGGGGGTCCCTGGGTAGGAGGGTTTGCAGTTGGCAGGTCTGGGAAGATGGAGGGTGTAGAGAGGTGGTCCCCTCCCTGCCCTCCCACATGCCGGGCCTGGTGGAGGAAATCGCCAGCCTGCGGAGGCCGTTTCCTTGGACAGATTCCTCAGAAACTGTTGGGCCCGTCAGGACCCATCAAGGAAGGCTGGTTTCAGGCAGTGAATTGAATTTGCAAGCACGATAATCAGTTATTGATTGAAAGGCCCAGCCATGGCTCCTGCATGCTTCTGAGGAAATGAACTTCTCTTTCTGGAATATTTACTGGTCAGAGTGAGGCTGTGATGGCTGACGTGGAGACAGCCAGCGTCAGCTCTGGAGGCGAGATGCTGAAAGCACCGTATCACCAAAGCCCACGCAGGTGAAATAGGGCTGAAACGAGCACCCTGGGGACATCCGTGGAGGAAAGACTGGACTTGGTGCCTAGGCCTAGGAGTCCCTGTGTCTGCAGGTAAGACATCTTCTGGACCCAGGGAGGGGCAGTTCCCCCAGCGCTGCCTCTCCAGCCCACTGCCCTCACCTCAGCAACTCTGGTCCATTATGACCCCACGGTGCCCCTCACTTGCCACCTCTGGTCCTCAGATTCCCACAGAGGGTCTCTACCCACCAGAGCCAGGGGCTGGCTCTGCGGTGCTCACTGAAAGCTCCAGTTCTAGATGCCTTTGTCTGTAGGGGGCGCCATCGACTTAGCAACAGCAACCTGGAGGGACGGCGCAAGCCCATTATATTTAGCATTCATCACAATTTTAAAGCATGTTCCAATTCCAGACAGGCTAAAAAAGGAGGAAAAACATGTGTCACAGAAGCAGGGAGATGTGGTGCTGTTATTTTCATTGTTCTCATTATTAATTTGTTTATATCTCACTTTGTACCCAAAGGGTTTGCCACGGGGAGTTGGGACGGCTACTTCCAGGTCCCCCTGATGTCTTGGCCGACAGGCGCTTAGCCGTGGGGGCACGGGGCGCGTGGGTGGGCACAGCGCCGCGCACAGCCACAGACTGCGCGGGCTCCTGACCGCCTCTGGCGGGCGGGGCATCTGCGGGACCAGAGGACACATTCATTTGCAGCCTGCGTCCCCGCTCCCCCAGTTCAGCTCCTGCTCTGGTTCCCAGAATTTCTGGCCCTAAAGCCTGTTTCCCTGGTGCCCCCAAGTCCATCCTCTGGGACAAGCCGGGCAGCCGTGGGGCTGTGGGGTGCGTTCAGAATATGGTCTGGGGTGCTCACCCCCAGGGCAGGGCTGCTTCCTGTTGGGACAGACATGGGATGGGGATACAGGGTGGGCTGGGGGCTTCCTGGTCCCACCAGTCCTCGTGCTGCCATGAATGAATGTTCCGATGTTTGACTCCAAGGGGTGCAGAGTCCCACAGCTGAGCTTGGCTTTCTGGGTCACTGGGAAGTAAAATGTGAACGTGGAAGGCCAAACGGGCTTCCCTCCAGCCTGCCTGCGTGACTTCTGTGTGGGCCTGTGTTCCTGCCCTGGCCCCGGACACCCGTGTTTGCGGGTGGTGGAGGGCTGAGGTGCTGCTCCTGCACCCAGCGGCTCGGAGCCGGGGGGCTGCTGTGCGCAGCCCTGGGTGCAGGCGCGTTGAAGGCCACTGTCAGGACCTTCCAACTCAACACCCAGGGGTCTCCCCTCCTCCCTGCTGCTCGATGCATAGGGCGGCGCTCTTGGGAGACATTTTCCATGGCTTCATCTTGGCCCAGGGGAATTTTGAAGAAAGTTCTGTCACCCATGGTAGGCGTTATGCTGAGGGTTTCAGCACAAGATGCCCCTTCTCCATTCTCTGCGGAATAAGTTTGGGAGTTGAAAACAGTTCTGACGCGATTCTGCTCTCTCTCTCTTCCTGGCTGTGTCTGTCCAAAAGGGCAAGGCATTTTGCAGTTGGATCTCAGGCTGGCCAGGGACCCAGGCAGAATGGTATTCACGGCGATTCTGGAGGGAGCCCTTTCTATTTGCAACTATTAGCTAACCCGTCGCTTCCCTAGAGAGAGACCCTGGAGACTTAGACAAAGGCTGGGACGGGAGTCAGGCGGAGAACGGAAGAGTAGAATCCAAGATTCTCCAAGTTGCTTAAGCACAGCGGATCCTCAGCCTCTGATGATCTCTGGTTGCATTAGAGTTTGGCCCCTGGTCTCTGCGATGCCCAGGGAACTGGAGATTCTTCCTCATTAATGTCCTCATCACCCTGGAATCAGCTGGGGGGAAGGCAGCTTCCTCGTAGCAGCTTTTGTCGTGGGGAATCACTGAGCCCCGGTTTCCCCCTTGCCTTGGGAAGCCCACTGCAGCACCAAGACGGAGCTGGGGTGGCAGCGGTGGCCAGGTCCCTGTTCTGAACGCTGTGCCAGGTGCCCAGGAGGCGTGCACGCAGAGGCGCAGCAGCCTTGGGCGGTTTCTCTTCCGGCCCCAGGACGTACCCCGCTAACTCTTTCACTTTGCAAACAAGCCCTCCAGCTCGAGTTAGCTTTTCTTACCGTCTGCCTTCCCCCCCCTCGAAAGCAGGGTGGGGTGAAAGTCGATCCCAGGTAGTTCAAGAATGTTTTTGGCTGGCTCCCTGGCAATCAAAATTTTGCTCGATTTTCATGTCTGTTTCTATTTTCTTTCCCTTTCTTCTGAAAGATGACAAGGAGAGAAAAGACACTGAGCGGTTGCTACTGATTGGATACAGGGCAAGAGGGGCTGGCAGGGCTTCCTAGGCTGGGTGCTAGCTGGGCAGTCCAGGCAGGGCTCTGTGATGGACTGAATCATGCCCCCAAATTCATATGGTGAAGTCCCAAGCCCCAGAATGCACCGGGACCAGAGAATGCAGCTGTATTTGGTGATAGGGTCTTTAAAGTGGTGATTAAATTAAAATGAGGCCTTTGGGCCCTAATCCAATCTGACTGGTGTCCTCCTAGGAGGAGGACGAGACACCAGGGATGCTGGAGAACAGAGGGAAGGCCATGTGAGGACACAGCGAGGCGACTGCCATCTGCACGTCAAGCAGGGGGGCCTCAGAGGGCACAGCACTGCCAGCGCCTTGTTCTTGGACGTCCAGCCTGCAGAACTGAGAAAATTCAATTTCTGTTGTTTAGACCACCTGGTCTGTGGCACTTTGCTTTGGGAGACCGGGCAGACTAAAGCAGGCACCCCAGGGGCTCAGGGGGTTGTCCTCCAGCACGGGTGCTCTGGGACTTCAGTAGATTCCGCTCTGTCTGTCCCCCGAACCCTTCTTCCCACTGGGAGCTGCCCCCATTCCATCCCACCTGCTCCTGGGGGGATGCCACACCCCAGTCCCACCAAAGCCTTCAGCCGCCGGCCCAGCCTGAACACCGAGCTGTGGGGCAACTGCTCGTTTTTCTCTCCCAACACAGCGTCCCCGGAGAGCCGCTGCGGGGAGAGCTGCCTCATGCAACTTCCTATTCGACGAATGCTAGTATTTCACCCAACTGGCCTCAAGTGAGGCATCCGTAATTAACTGGAGGAGGATCACTATTTCAAACCACCCCTGGGCACCAATTCTGGAGACCAACTCCTGGGCTGGGTGGGCTGTGGCCTTGGCCAGGGCGACTATTCTTATTTTCTTAACTAACAGGAAAGGATGTGTGGCCAGGGCAAGGAAATGTGTCTCTGTGAGTTTTTTTAAGGGATAAAGTATGTGTCCAAGATTCTGCTGGTAGAATTCTCTGGTAAAAGAAAGAAGCATCTAAATCTATGATGTAACAGCAAGCAGCTCCCCTGTGACAGCCACACGCCTGCCTCCCCATCCCTCCGCTGATCCCCGCCTCTCCATCTGTGAATGGAAGAGCCATGTTTGCATGTCAGGTTCTGTCAGATTGGCTGTGTGCTGGTTGCTGTAAAGGGTGGCTCACAACCTTGCTGTGCTCTGCGGGCTTTGCTGACAGCTGGCGGCAGTCTGGACACCGGGATTTCAGTCCCGGCTCGGTCATGGCATCGGCTCCCCAGGGCTGCTATAAGCAATTATCCCAAACCCGGAGGATGGAAGTCTGAATGGGGCCTGATGGGGCCAAACTCCAGGTGCTGGCAGGGTTAGCTCCTTCTGGAAGCTCCAGGGGAGTTCTTCCAGCACTGGTGGCTGCCAGCATTCCTTGGCTTGTGGCTGCATCCCTCCCTTCTCTGTCTCTGTGGTCACTTGCCTCCACATCTCCCCCTGTCTCCCTCTTGTAAGGACGCTTGTGATGGCATTTAGTGTCCACCCGCAATTCAGGATCACCTCCCTATCTCAAGACCCTTAACCGTACCTGCCAGGTCCCTTCTGCCATCCGAGGCCACACTCACAGGCCCCAGGGATTAGGACATGGAGGCTTTATTGCACTCACCACGTTATCTCTGGCTGTGAAGCTGAGAGAACGGCCGCCTGGGTCGCAGGGCTGATCTCCGCCCTCCTGGCGGCCCTTCTGCAGAGAGCATGAGAGCCCGGGTGCAGACGTTCTGGTGTGAGTGTCTCTTCCTCGGTCACTTTCGTCTAACTCAGGGGTGGCTGTCCCACTGCTGCTTCTCCGAGCTGGTTTGTCCGTGGCTGTCCCAATGGAGGAGGGGCCTGGGAGCCGGTGCTGCTGTGCATGGACCCTCCGGGTCACGGAGCATCCCCTTTGCTCCTCAGGGTCGGTGGGCATACGGCCGCCCCTCCTCATGGGGTTTTGTTGGGAAAAATGAGAAACTGTCATGCTGCCCAGGCCCTGGTGTGGGCCCTGCTTTCAGCCCTTTGGGGTCTGTAGCTGGGAGGGGATTGCCAGTCCCATGACAATTCCAGGTTTAATTTTTGAGGACCTGCCAATCCTGTTCATGAATTTGCTTCTGTTGTGGGGGCTTTTCGATGGGCTTGAGCCCAGGAAGGGGAGCAGAGGGCGGGATGCTCTGGCAGGGAGTCCGTGGGGGTCACCCCCACGTGCCCCGGGCTATGTTCTGGTTGGTGTCTGCTTCCCGGTTGGTGGCAGGGGCCCTGCAGTTGCTCACTGGGCCCAGGTGTTTGGGGGCATCTGCTCTGGAGGAAGGAAGGTGCCGTGGGGGAGGGTGACTTCCTTACACCGTGTGACCATTGTGTGCATAGCTGGGTCACAGGTGTGAAGCGGAGCACGTGGATCTGACAGTAAGATGCCAAAGTCCCAAGGAGAGGCTGCTGGGACTGGCCTTCGCAGGCGTGCGGCTCCCTGACGGCGATTTCAGAGGCTGGCCAAACTGGCCTTCGCAGGTTTGCTCTGTCTTGGAGGGAATTATGTTCTTCCCAGTTTGAAGTCGTGACCCTGGGAGTGAACTGTGGCCGCTTTGTCTCTGTCGCTGCAAATGACTCCGATTCATCCCAGTGACGGGGAATTACGCCCCTCCCCCCTCTCGTTTTCTTCCTCCTTCCTGCCGCAAACCAGGACTTCCTTAATGTTCCTTCCACACGTCACCTTCAGCGATGCTGCCCAAAGCCGCCAAGGTCGCACTTAAAGTAATTTGTTCTTCACTGTCACAGCCCTTCGTGGGAAAAGCCACCAGGCCCCTCCCCTTACTCCCCAGGACCGCAGCGGTCGCTGCCCCCCTCCCCATGTTTAAAAGATCCTGCCTATTCTGTCTCACAAAGAGAAGTGCCCACATTACAACCTCATTTTAGTGAAACCAACTAAAATTTGAAAGCAAACTTCTGTATGCATGTGGTGCCCTTGATTATGAGGAGATAAGCAAAGAGACCCTGTGGCAGGGCACAGGGCGTGGCAGGTCACAGGGCGTGGCAGGTCACAGGCATGGCAGGGCACAGGGTGTGGCAGGGCACAGAGTGTGGCAGGTCACAGGGTGTGGCAGGTCACAGGGCATGGCAGGGCACAGGCATGGCAGGGCACAGGGTGTGGCAGGTCACAGGGCACGGCAGGGCAGGGCACAAGGTGCAGCATGTCACAGGGCATGGCAGGGCATAGGGCATGGCAGGTCACAGGGCGTGGCAGGTCACAGGCATGGCAGGGCACAGGGTGTGGCAGGTCACAGGGCATGGCAGGGCACAGGGTGTGGCAGGGCACAGGCATGGCAGGGCACAGGGCATGGCAGGTCACAGGGCGTGACAGGGCACAGGGTGTGGCAGGTCACAGGGCGTGGCAGGTCACAGGGCATGACAGGACACAGGGCATGGCAGGTCACAGGCCACGGCAGGGCACAGGGTGCAGCAGGTCATAGGGCACGGCAGGTCATAGGGCATGGCAGGACACAGGGCGTGGCAGGTCGCAGGGCACACCAGGGCCTTCCCATAGGGATGAGGAGAGGGGTGGGGCTGAGAGACAGAATCCCCACCTGCAGACTGGCCCTGAGTAGGCAGCCTCTGAATTCTTCTCTGACAGCTGGAGAAGCCCCCCATACGCCCCAACCAAACTGAGTGGAAAACACCTAGTGGAGGTGCACACAATGGGGGGCCCAGAACTCCAGAACTGACCCTGAATTATTGCCTAGGCCGCACAGATGGCAGCTCTCTCAGGTGACCTTGTGGGGGACGGTTTGGGGACATTGAACCCACTTTCCCTTCAGGCAGTGTGTGCATTTGTCCACACTGCCTGCTGTTCTGTTCCTCTCTTTGGGGGAAATTCAAGCCCTCCGGCTCCCCATCAGCAGCTCTGTCCAGCTGTCCAGGCAGCTGCAGCAATCGCTGCCCCAGGGGGGGCCACGTGCGGGCCTCGTGCCCAGGCAGCTCAAGAACCTGTTGGAGGACTTCGTTTCAGGCTATGGCAACAGCATGCATGGCATTTATCAGGTGCCAGGCTCTGTTTCAGGTTCTGCATATATACGCATGTATGGTGTTATACACGTTAGCTATAGTATTAGCATATATACAGTATATATATATATTACATCAGTGTCCTAGCGCTGCTATAACGAAGTGCCACAAACTTAGTGGCTCGCAACAACTCACGTTTATGTCTCACCATTCTGGAGGCAAAAGCCCTAAGCTGTCAGCAGAGCCGCTGCTGCGGCACCGGGGTGGGTCCGTCCTCTGCCCGCCCGATGCTCTGGGAGGCGCCCTCTGTTGTGGTTGCGGGGCGGGGCAGAGCGCCTCCCCATGTCTTGCTCGCTTCCGACTCGCCTTTGTCGTGGCCCCTCCCCCGGCCCCTCCTGCCTCCCTCCAGCCAGACACTGACTCTGGGCCCACCTGCATCTTCTGGGGCGTGTTCCATCTCAGGTCCTTGACTTCATCACTCTGCCCTGTGAGGTCACAGACCCACAGGCGCATGGAAGGGGGCGTCTTTGGGGCCATTATTCTGCCTGACACATGCATATGTGTATTGAAGATGAAGACAGATATAGATATCTGTATCTATTTCCCAAACTCTACAATAATATGCTCTCTAATAATAGGTATTATTCTTGCTCTTCATAAATAGGGAATTTGGGGCACAGAGACTTTGAGCCCCTTCCCAAAGACAGCCAGCAGACAAGCATGAGACCAAGGTTACAGAGGCTGGCTGCACAGTCTGGCTCTAAACCACGTCTTTATAGACTCTTCCAGGGACAAGACAAATAGAAATCAGGGCTAGATGCTAGTCATCAACCCAACAGCTTCAGGTGTTGCTAGAAATGCAAGAGAAATAAAAGGTTAAATTTGGAGCAAGTTGCTCATGAGGTGGCTGAAGAGAAAAGGCCAGTCCATGAGAAGGCGAGAGAACGTTCTAGGCCACGGAAGCTGCAGGCTTTGGTCCACAAGATGCTTGGCACCAGGAAGGACTCACTGGTGACAGCTTCATGTGCATGAAGCTCTGATCAGCAAGTGTCAGGGTGCAAATGAGCTTGGCCCAAAGCGTATCCTTTCACGAAGCAGAGAACGGTTCAGCCATGCACCCAAATATACACGTTTACACACATACATTATAATATATGTTGGATATGTAACCAACAGCACCAACTTAATGGGGAGCAGGGCAAGGGCATTAGCAAACCGTTAGTGTGGAGTATGCTTATTTTTTTAATGAAGCAAAGTTTTTGTATCCAAGTATGTAAGTAAGTCCAGCCAGGCTATGGAATAAAATAATTGTTTGTAATCATCACTTCTTGTGGATGGCCAACGTCCTTTCCACGTCTGAAGTCTGTTCTTGACACTGTCATGTGCACGTGGGGCCTCTTGCTGTGCATGGGTTGTCACATGAGGAAATGTCTGCCTGGTCCCCATAATAATTACGCCAAATTCCAGCTGTGCACGAGAAGTGCTACTTCAAGGTACAGGAGGGCTCCCCACAAAGACCTGGAAATAGGATCATCTCTTTGGTGTTACATGATGGACAAAATGTGCAAGTGAAGGTGGAGATACTGAGTGAGTCCCAGGGCCTGAGCTGGCCTCTAACTGGAGCAGGTGTACTGGCTAAAAAATCATGGCGTGCCCATCAGGATTGGGGCTTCTCAGCCACAGAAGCACCAGAAAGGAGGTTCACAGGGACCATTGAGCTGGGCCTAAGTGAGTTTTTCACCAGGGCTTGTGTTGGGGATCAAGGTGACCCAATAAATAGCAACAGCCCTCCCTGCCTGAATTTTGGATCAACTGAGACATATAAAAGAACGAGGTGGCTGGAGACGGGCAAGTTTTTTCCGTTACAGACATGCTGGGGATGTGGCTGGTATCTGCAGTTAGGTGGGCTTCCTGGAACTGAGCCCCAGAATTAGGCAGATTCCCTTCCTGGGTGCCCCTGGGCTGTGGCGGACGCTGAAGGCTTCCCTCGCAGGGCAGGGCCCCAGCGAAGCTGACTGCCTGGCTGGAGGAGCAGCGTGCATGCTCTCTGTGAGCACACATCCATCCTTCCTTCCAAGTTTGCAAATGAGGTGTTCTTCATGCTCCAGGGAGGACGAGGAAGGCAGCAAAGGCCCGCAGGAGCGTGCCGAGGGGCTCCTCTGCCTGGAAGATGACAGAAGACTGGGAGCCCCCGACCAGCCTCCCGCCAACAGCTGGGTCTCGGGCCACCTCCTGTTCTCCCTCTGCACTGGGTGGCGCTTTGTGTCATGGCTTTGGAGCAGCACACGTGTGTGCACAAGTCCCCAGCCACAACCAACCATGCTCTTGGTGCTGCTTGGACGGGTGACCGACAGCTCAGACTCATCGCCACCGAACCCAGGCCTCACTCGGTCTTCCTTGTTGGGTGTGGGAGGGGGCGGGCGCTTCCTCCCCACTTGCAAAGTTTCCCTCTGGGTTGGGGTTACTTCCTGTCTCCCCCAGGCCTTCACCTGCTCTGCCCTGGGGAGGGGAGCACCTTACCTGAGAAGAACCCACTCAGCTCCCATTGGATACTCACCCACAGATCGGTACTCAGTGATTACAGTGAGCAGTTCACACACACGGGGAAATTCAGGCATTATTCCCAGCAGTGGCCATGGTGGGCATGGGGGCCAGGAGTGGGATGGAGGGAAGAGAGCCAGAGGGCTGGGGGGAGTTGGGATTTATGTCAGTTACAGGAAAGACAAGATACTGTATCGAAGAGACCGCAATGTGGAGTGGCTGAAACAATAAACAGGTATTTCTCTCTTATGTAAGAGTTTGGGTATTAGGAGGGCTTTGCTGTCCCTGACGTGGCTTCTTGACTTAAGATGACATCATTTGCAAGCCATTTGGAAGAAGGAAGGAGGAACTGGCGGGAAATCGTCCTTCTTTTTGGAAACATGACTGAGAAGTTGCATACATCCCATTTGCTGACATGTCATGGGCTCAGCCACATTGCCACATCCAGGGGCAGGGGAAGCTGGAAGCTAATCTCTAGCTGGCCAGCCATGTGCCCTTCTAGCTTGTGGCCAGAGCATTTTAATGCTACAAGGAAGAGATTAGATAGTAGGAGTCAATTAGACATCATGGCTGCAGGATGGGACAGCAGACAGGCAACGCCCAGCTAATATCCTGGGATGAAAATGCAGTTTTCCATAGCATGTAGCTAATGAAATTACTGCCTGTAGTGATGTGGAATCCAATGCTCAGTCAAGCAGAGAGAAGGAGAGGGAGGGATCACATTGATATCACCGTAAAACTGTGTGACATACGAGCGATTTGAAGACTGTAGGAGTGGGCTGGCCATTCTCTCTGAAGGGACTAAGTAAAGACCAGCGAATGGCACAGCTCAAACCTGGCTCCAGGCATAGTACAAAGCTCAGGGACACTCGATGGCTGTGCTGTAAGAGTTCGACTTTTCCCCAGATTGCTTCATTACATCATTACAGTATAGATGTAACGAAGCTAACAGCAAACAAAACACAAAGAACAACAAACCCCCCTGAGCTTGATCTGCAGGATGCTACCAGCTGAATTCAGTTTCTCTAAGTCTTGTATGTAAAACACGAGACTCTGATCGGGAAAGAAATTGGACTAGAAGTGCGTGGAAGAATCCGCAGTCCTCCGGGTAGTCTGAAGTCGGGCCCCTCCTGGGAGCCATCCTGAGGAAGCAGCCCTCGCCCCTGCCTGGTGAAGCTCCTCCCTTTTTACAGACGCCATTGCTGCCTCCCCTGAGGGCCGTCCTTGGGAAAGGAAGAGAGCGCCCCTCAGTCCCTACGTCGTCTTCAGACAGCTAGACTTGGCACATTCCAGCAGATGAACTGCAAAATGAGACGGCAGCAGAAGGCTCACCTGGCAGAAGGGCTGCAGGATTTTGCTAATTTCTTTCACAGAAAATCTGAGGACACGTGGGGATGAATGTTCGGGAGGAACATAATTCATGTGGGGTTCAGTTTGTAAATGTGGTTCCAGGCACTGCAAGGTTCAGACGTTCTGTGAGCTTCCTGGAGCTGCTGTAACAAGGCGGCACGAGCGGGAGGGCTTAGAACAACAGACGTACAGAACCAGAGACCCATGGATCGTACTGTACCACAGATCGGGAGGCCTGGAAGTCCAGAATCAAGGTGTCAGCAGGGCGATGCTCTCTCTGAACGCTCCAGAGAAGGAGCTCTCCTTGCTTTCTCCCAGCTCCTGCGGACAGTCCTTGGCACTCGGTGGCTTGTAGACACCTCGCTCCCTTCCCCGCCTCCCTTGTCACATGCCCTCTCCCTGTGCGTTCCTGTTCTCTCTGGCCTTTCCCCCCAAGTCTCCCCGTTCTTATAAGAGACAATAGTTGCCGCATCAGGGTCTGTTCTACCCCAGTATGACCTCATCTTAATTTGGTCACATCTGTGATGTCCTATTTCCAAATAAGGTCACATTCATAGGCACTGGGAACACATCTTTTGGGGGATACCTTTTAATACAGTATAGATGTAATGATCAGCTGGGGGGGGGCATCTAATGATTTCTTGCTGGTTGATGCTAACCTGGGATCAACATGAGCTCCCAGTCAATGAACAGGGCATGTCTAGGCTTTTAGGCAATCTGTGGAAAGGGATTCAAAGACTAAAGGAGATGTGGGTATAGAGCAGATCTGTGACATTCATCCCATCTCACCAGCTACCCCTCTTCCTACAAAACACACACACACACACACACACACACACACACACACACACACACACACACGTCCCTGAGGAGGCCCATACCACACCTCCTGTACCAAGTACTGGACACATGCAATGGGGAGGTGAGCGCCCACCACTGAAAGTGTATTGGCTGCAATTTGTAAAACTGTAACAGCAATGCGGTTGGGAAGGGTTCCCAGGACAGGCCAGGTGGCCACACTTGGCGGTCAGGAAAGGAGGGGGAGTGGACACAGAGCAAGCATGTGGGTCCATCTGCTAATCAGTGGTCTGTGCTGTAGTTAACTGATCACGGGATTCTTGGAATGAGAATCAGATGGCGGCCCACTAAGGTCTACTTGATTTGTGAACCAATATAAATACATAAACCAGTAAATAAAAGTTAGGTCTGGGAAGCAGAATCATGTCTTGAAATCTGTGGTGATGAGCCCTGAGAATTCATACACCTAAGTGGTTCCTGCCCAGGCCCAGCCTATGGTACACCTGGGGGTGCCTGGGAATGGGGGACAACCAAAGCAGATGACATGCAAAAACACTCTGAGAAGTCAAATTGCCTCACAGCCCGAGGCTAGAGTCAGGAAGCTGGTCCAGCCTCAGGGGTGCTGTGAGGGGGTGTGCTAATGCATCTTCGTGCATCGGCCACTAGACGCAGGATGGCTACCTACCCATCCCCTGCCAACCCATCTATCCTCTTTTCTTAATGTCTGGGTGGAAAGTTTAAAGCATAAAAAGAAAATTGGCCACCTGCCTTGACTGCCCACAAAGCCCTGGTCACCGAGAAAGACCTTCACTGGCTGGACCCCGCCTCCCTGGCACCTACCCCGGACTCTGCAGAACAAGCCTCTGTGGATCAGGCAATCAAGAGCCCCACCCGCGCCTGGGTGGGCACGTGACCCTGCTCAGTGAATTGGGCTCTCCCGCCCCACTTGACAGGCGAGAAAACTGAAGGCTCAGACAGGGATGACCCGGTGGTGGGTGATGCCATGGGATTCAAACCGTGGCAGGTGGCTTGAGCTCTGCTCCTCCCAGTTCCCCTCGGCTCTGAGCAGCTGTGAACCAAGAGAGGGGGGTCCTGGCTCCCCTCCCCTCTCTGGCGTGGGGCTGCACCTGCGTGCTCCAGGGAGAGGTCACGAGGGCCTTAGGACTGAAGGGCTCCTTGTTGTCCCAGCAAGGGCAGGATGGGCTTTCTGACCACTGCCTGAGACACTGGCCAGTCCTGAGGCCCTGGGCACTCTGAGGAGCTTGCTCACCACCACGGAGCCCTGGTGGCGGTACCCCCACTGGGTGGCAGGGCTGATGACCATGCAGGGGGCATGTGGGGCACGATGGGGCTGGGCATTAAGGGGACTTGGAAGGATTACACCTGAAATGATGGTTTTCAAGACGGCACACCCCACCCTGTTGCAAAGGCATCACAGAGGTTTATCGCCAAGAAGCAGAGAACAGTAGAGCCACTTATCAAGTCAGCCTCCGAGGAAGCCAGCAGCGAGCTGGTCTTCCGTCAACAAGTTTCATGAAGCTGCTGGGTCTGGAGGGGAAACAGTGTGTCTTCTTCCCATCTGGGCAAGAGATGCCTGATACGGTTCCTGGGCTGATGGCAAGTGGTGAGAACCTTTGGGCCTTGGGCAGAGAGTCTGCCATGATCCTCCCCCATTTTTAGGGGCCCAGACCTCCTACCCGAGTGGTTTGAAGCTGGCTTGGGGCTTAGGACTCTAGATATCACTGGGTGGGATGCAATGCCCCTGAGTGAGGAAGAATTTGACAACAGAGGAAAAGAACGTGGAGGGAGAGGGGCTGACACCTCCCAGCCCTGCTTTTGGCTGGCGTTGTGCTTTGCTGCCCTGCCGAAGCGATGTCTGCAGCCAGCATCCTCCAGCTCCAGAGACTCATCCTGACTGAGATTTGGTTACCACCACATCCCAAAGGGAGAGATGAGTTGGGGGCACCAAAGACCTGCTTGCAGCCCTTAGCCCATGGGGAAGTCCACAGCACTCTTGGGGAGACTTCATTGATTCCAACAGGAGTTGAATGTCTGCCGAGGGCCAGGCATAGTGGGCATGGGGGGATACATCTGCAAACAAAAGAGACCACTGTCCTGCCTCCTGCAGTTCTCCTCCCACATGGGGGGCTGGGGATTACTAAGGAACACAGCAAGGGCATAGATTATCAGGTGTGTTAGGATGTAGTCAGTGCTATGGGTGGGGGCAGGGAGGGCTGGTACACATATGCCTCTGCATGTGTGTACCTGTGCTGTGTGTGTGTCTGTGGGGAGGGACAGAGAGGCAATGTCATATAGGGAGGTCAGAGCTACTTGACCAAGAAGGTGATCATTAAAGGGAGACGTGGAGGAGGTGAGAGGATTAGCTCGACAGCTGTCTGTATGCATCTGTTCCAGGCTGAGAACATTATTTGCAAATCCCCAGTTGGGGTGGCCTGGCCAGTCAGGGAAGAGCGGGGGAACTGGTGTGACTGTCGAGGGTGGAGTCAGACCTTCCGGAGAAGGTGAGGTCGGGCAGGTGGGGTGATGGGGCCACCAGGGAGAGCTCGGAGGCCATTCGGGGGTTCGGCTTCTCCCCGGATCGCACCAGGAAGCCTTACGGGGCTGAGACGGAGAGGGCCATCAGCAGCGTGTGTTGAGGGGACCCCCGAGCACATGTATGAATGTGGGAAAAGCAGAAGCAGGGAGACTAGGGGCGGCTCTGGGTCTGTGAGACGTGCTTGGTTTCTGGACATCGTTTGAAGGTTGGATTTCCTACTGGATGGGGCTGTGAGGGACAGAAAGGAGTCAAGGATAACGCCTCTAACTCCACCTGAGAGGGTGTTCCCATCAGCGGAGATGGACAGGGACATGGATGGAGCCAGTGTTGGCAGGAAAAAGAGGATTTCAGTTTTGGACAAGTAGAGTCGTACATCTCTAAAGACACCCAGGAGCTGTCAGTTGTGAGTCCCAGTCCCTGAGTGTTGGGGGGCAGGGGCCCTAATCCTCACTTTTGATTTGGTGAAGGGGCTTCAAGTTGGTGAACTTCTGGGCAAGTGAACTACGGCTGGCAATGGGGAAAGGGTGCTCATCGCCTCTCACAGATGCCTGGAGACACAGAGAATCCCACTCAGGACGTCTTCCTGGAGACGCGAGGGGAGCCCCAGGTGGGGCGGACAGCCCGGATCAGGGAGTGGGAAGTTAACAGAAGTGGCTAGAAAGAGGGAAATAAATACGTGTTTTGAACCATGGAGATGGTGAGAACCATGTCGCCGTTTGTTCCCTTAGGGGCATCGGAAGGACCCACAGTGCACCCCAGGAGCAGGCCCTGCTGTGCTCATCTGAGGATGACCCGTGGCCAGAGGGCCTAGTGCCTGCTGACAGTGGTGCTGGATGTAGGAGAGGCTCCCTGCCCCCTTATCTGCCTCTCTGCTCCATCACAGGGTGTGATGTTTGAAGCCCAGCTAGGAGTCTGGGCAGGGGGTTCACAGAAGAGGCTGTCCTGCCTCCTTCCTTGACTCCTTCCAGCACCAACCTGTCCTGGCGAGGGGTGGGGCTTTGAACCTTAAGGAGCTTGGAGCTCTGACCATTGGTTCATACTGGGTATTTTAATGACTGAAGTGACAGGCTTTTGTGACCAAAAGGACTGGAGGACTTGTTATTATGTGAGCATCAACAGGCCAGGTCTGCAGTTCTTGTGAGATCTGATGAAGGATCACGGAGAGAGCAAGCCCCCAGGCGGGTCTGGCTGACGGGGAGGTGGTGCAGAGGGGAAGGAAGGTATTACTTTGCTCAAGGTAAAATTCCCGTCGGTCATTTTGAGAGCCAGGGGAATGGGATTCCCAACAGGAGAGTGTGGATTGGAGAAGGAAGAGAAACATCCAGACGACAGAGGGTCTGTGGCGGAGAGAGGAATCAGACAGAGAGGGAGACCGGGCAATTGCTGTCTAATAATAATCGAGTTTTACTTTTCCTCTGGTTTAAAAAGCAGTGCATATTCATTATGGGAAAATGTAAAATGTAAAAAAGTATAAGGAAGAAAACAAAAATAATTAGTAACTCAGAACTAATTGCTCAGCAATAAGTATTTCTCATTTTTGGTATATTTGACAAACTATTTTTGGAATCACTTTATTACCTAATATATCATGGAAAGGATAGATGTCACATAGGCAAAAAAGATCATGAGAGAATGTCAGCCATGATTTTAAGCCAGTGAATTGGAAAAATTAGACAAAATGGACAAAATCATTGGAAAGTATAAACTTCCAAAACTGAAGAGAAATGAAATCTCTGAATATTCCTATAACCATTAAGGAAATTGAATTTAGTTATCTTCCTATAAAGAACACAGCAGACTCAGAAAATTTTACAGTCAGGTTTTACTATTCAAGGAATACATAACTTTGTTCTTACACAAACTTTTTCAGAGAATAAGTTTACAAAATTAACCTATGAGAAGTATATAATCTTGATATCAAAACAAGGACAGCTTGAGAAAGGAAAATTACAGGCTAATCTCAAGCATGAACATGGATGCAGAACTCCTAAAAATATGCTAATCAAATATAGCAAGATACAGAACAGATAATCTGTTGTTATTAAGTTGGTTTTGTTTCATAAGGCAAAACAGAAAATACATTAATTTCTTCCACATTAATAGCTTAAAGGAAAAAAGGGTATGTTCAGTGCAATAGACATAGAAAAAGCATTACTTAAATCCAGTGCTTTTTTTGTGATGTAAGCACATTTTACTCAAACTCCAAAACAGCAGTGCATAGTCTAAAAACCTTTAGCAAACATTATACCCAGTGGCAACATAATTAAAGCATTTCTTCAAGTTAAGAATGCCCAATCTTATCCCCACTCTGATTCAATGTTGTATTGAGGAAATAAATAGTGCAATAAGACAAGAAAAAGAAATAAAAATATATGCATTAGAAAGAATAAATAAAATTGTCATTATGTGCAGAGTGATATGCTGGCTTTAGAAAAATCCAAAGTAATGTAAGACAAATTATACAAGTTAATTAGAGGGTTTAGTAAGATTACTGGATATAAAATGAGTATACAAGCTAACTGTATTTCTAGTTACCATCAGTGATCAGATAAACATTTAAATTAAATATAATTTATAAATAGAAAAGACAATAAAAGGAAACTAAGAATAAAAATGATGAAAGATGTAAAATCTCTGTACTGAAAATGATAAAATTTTGTTTCAACATCTTTGAAGTACTTAAATAAGATCTATTGCATATTTACGACTCAGACAAACAATATTATAAGCATGTCGATTCTCTCCAATCCCATCTATAGATGCAATGTAATTTCAATAAAAATGCAGTAGGGTGCTATGTGGAACTTGATGTACGATTTCCAAATTTATGTGAAAGAGTAAAGGCTCAAAAATAGCCAAAATGTCTCTGGGGAAGCAAATAGAGCAGGAACTTGCCCATTCTGTTATGAAGATTTATTATGAAACTATAGAAATCAAGACAGTAAGGTCTTACCACAGCAACAGAAAAAAAGGATATGTTGTAGGGGACAAAATGGTAAAACAGAGGTGGCATTGTTGATAGGTGGAGAAAGGAAGGGCTAATCAATCAACCAATCAATCAATTTTGCTGCAACAATGGTTTATTCTTATAGAAAAATGAAATCATATGCTCACCCCTTCATGATATTCATAGAAATAATGAATAATCATGGATCAAGGACATAAAAGCAAAAAGCAAAACTTTAAGACTTTTAGACTGGCATACAGGAGAATGAATTTATGAATGTATGAAACCAGTATCCCAGACACATACACACCATACAATAACTCATCAGGGAAACAGGTTAATATAGCTCAGTATTAACATCTCAATACTTCTGTTCATCCAAAGATACCATAAAACGTGAAAGATGGGCTGCCAACTGGAGAAGATATTTACTACCCAGTCACTGATATGGGATTAGTGCCTGAAAGACACAAAGAAATCTTCAAATCAGTAAGAAAAGTGGGAAAGTGTCACAATTAGTCATTTCATAGAAAATGACACATGAATTCTCACTGAAATTTATGAAAAGATGTCTCCCCTTACTAAGCCACCATGGGAATGTAAATTAAGATCAGAATGAGAAGCCATCTTACCCCCAACAGTTGGTACAAATATCAAAGTCCGACGGGCTGGCTATTTTCCTGCCTGACTAAGCCCATTCAGGCGACCTGTCTGGGCCACATCACCCCTGGCTTCCCACTGGCACCGTTGGGAGGTGGGAGAGATTACAAAGGACTTCTCTGCTCCCTGCCTGCTGCAGCTGCTTCTCTCCACACCTAGAGCTCCTAGGGACAGCCTTGCCCCTTGCTCCCAATGTCACTGGGCTCAAGCCACACGTCTCTCTGTTCCCTCAGCCCCGGGGGTGGTGCCAGCTTCCCGCTCTCCAGGCCCTGGGTGATCGCCACCCCTGTTCCCTCTCTTAGTCTCCCTGCTTGTTGGGGAGTAGTGTGTCCATCAATGCTTCTCCGTGGAACAATCTGCTTTTTGCTGGGACCTAAACTAATACATACATATATATATAACAACAGCAGAAACTGGGGAGGCCACGGAACAACAGGAGTCCTTTTTCATTGCTGGTGGGAGTGCAGATTGGTACAAGCATCTTGGAAAACAATTTGCCCTCAATCCTACGTTTGGAGATGTGCTTACTTACCAATCAGCAAATCCCACATCCATGTGCTTATCTCCAGAGAAACTCCGGGACACTTGAACGCTGACAGCAGTCCCCTTTGTCACAGAAACAAATAAAAGCAGCAGCCAGAACACGACGAAGTAGTGAGGCTGAGGGCGTCGCTGTGCATCATCCCCGGCGGAGAAGGGATGGAACTGCGGCACAAGCATCTGAAAAACAATGCTGGTGATTAAAGCAAGTCAGAAGGACGCACAAATGCAATCTGTTTAAGTCTGAAGCTTAGAAAATGAAAGAACATATTGTGTAGGAATACATACATATGTGGAAAACCAGAAGACAAAGAAGGGAGGGATTCACACGTTCAGGCTGGTGCGTGCTTCCTGGGGTTCGGGTGGGATTGTAACCCAGGAGAGCCCCTCGGGGTGGGAGGCACCCAGGTCCTGGGAATGACGACCTTCCTAAGTGATGCTCAGCTCAAAGTGTGCACGTCTGTACGGTCTTGCACTCGCACATCTGATATGTCTCATCACATAAAAATACTAAAAAGTGTGCTCACTATGGACATTATCCTCCTCCAACTTGGTATTTACTGCAGGAGAGCTCTGTATTTTATGGCTGCATTACAACTGAACCTGTCCCTATTGTTGAACGAGGTCATGTCCAGTTATTGATCCTCAGTAACTAGGTGGGTGGCACTTTATCTCGTGGGACCCGCATGCCCATTCTGGAAGATTCCATCTTCTGTGCTCTTGGATGAGGAACCTGCAGGGCAGGCTAGCGTCCAGAGGGCCCCGATGTCACTCTAAGCTTTTACCTCCCTCCTATCTGTGCTCCTCCACCAGCCTGCAGGGTTGGCCTGCTGCTTTCTTTTCGACTCTCAGCTGAGATTTGGCTGGGGTTCAAGGCCAGAGATGCAGGGGCTGGGCCTGCGGAGATGTTAAACTGCCTCACAGCCACGGCCTGGCTGCAGCGGGGGCTGTGCTGTGCCAGATATGAGACATGGTCCAGGCTCAGAGCGTCCCTGAGGCTGGCACTTACCCAGACTACAGTGGCCTGCCAGGCTCCCCTGGCCCATGGGCTGCTGGCTTGGCCTCCCTTATGGTCTCCAGCCCGGGCTCATGTTTCCCACTGGCTTTCAGTTCCTCCTGGCCAGCCATGGGCTCTGCCTGGAACCTGGTTGCTGAGAGCACTGGGCTGGCCTTGTGCAGACCCGTCCGTGCCCTCGGAGCAGTGCTTGTAGGGTGGTGTCTGAGCCAAGGCTTCGAAGCCAAGCTTCTCTCTTACGGCAAGAGAGTAGAGTTTTGCAGTAAGTTGACTGGGATTTTTAGATCCCTTTTATTTCTGAACAGAACTTGACTTTTCTGCTTTTTGGCTGAGAAACACTGAGGTATGTTTTCTGAGAGCTTGTATCCTGCCAGGCACTGTACACATATTCTCTACATTGTTTATATTCCCTGTTTATCTTCACACCGAGTGGGTATTATTGTCCCCTTGTTACATGTGATGCCACTGCAGCCCGGGGAGATTCAGTAAGTTCCCCACACCCGAGGGGGCATCTGTGGCTTGGCCTTTGCCCTCGGCCCTCCAGGTCCACATCCTCTGTGCACTGATGACCTACTCTCTGGGCACCTGGCCTCCGTGTGACTTCAACACGGTGCCAGACTGGTCGGAGAGACGGTTATGCCCACTCCCTAGGTCCAGCAGAGCCCACAGTCCTGTGACTGGTTGCATCCAGTCTCCCGCAGGCCATGTGACTTGCCAGCTTCTCACCTTCTCCTTGAGAAATGCCCACAGCAGCAGCCCCTGTCCCACAGGGTGTGGGAAGGCCAAAGCAGGGGGAGGGTGTGTAGCTCTAAGCCTGGTGGACAGGCTCTGGGTGCTTATTTAATTATTTAATTAATCCCTATTTAATTTATTAGTGCAGGAGATTATTTAAGAATCTGAGCTGGAGAGCCACAGAGTCCAGGTTTAAGTTGTGGCCCTCTGAGTCACTCGTTGCATGGCCCTGGGAGGTTGTGACCCCTCCGTGAGCCTTGGTTTACCCATATGGAGGGAGGTCACTCAAGTGCCTCGTCTGTGGCCTTGAGGAGGAGCCCAGGGAGGCAGGCCATGCGGCAGCTTGCACAGAGCATCCTCAGTGGGAGGGTGGGGCCATGGTGCCTGCTGACCCCCTGGCCTGTGTTTCTATCCCAACCGGCCTCTGTGGCTGGGGGACACGGAGGGTGGCAGACCTGGGGGGCAGCAGGACTGTCCCCTGGTCCCTCTCAGCTTCTCAGTCGCTTAGACCCTTTCAGATGGGGAGGGGTGGGCATGGGAGGGCTCAGCTGAGCGGCCAGGACCTGCTGAAGGTGGGGAGTGGAGAACGTCCCTGCGCAGCCGCAGGTTCCATCTCCCGCCCCTGCATCCTGCTCACATGAATGCCGGGCCTGAATGCGGGGAGTGCGGTGCAATGAAGGAGCAGCAGCAAATGTGGTGCCCTGGGCAGCTCACTCCTCTGCAGAAAGGGTAACTTCTCTCTCTTGCAGTAAGGAACCCCACGTCCAGCCATGCAGCCCCGAGTCACCTGTTGCCCACCCAGGCAGCCCCTGCCTGAGCCTGCACTGCGGGAGTGCATGGAGGCAGGGGTGGTGGGAGGAGGGCCACAGCCCTGGGCTCAGGCGGGAGCTCTTGCACTTACTGTGTATGCAGAGCTTATTATGGGCACCTGCAAAGGGAGTCAATGGTGGTAACTTGAGGGTCACTGCAGGGGGCATGGGTGTGCATGTGTCCCTGATGTAAGGTAGCTACTAGCTCCACACCAACCAGCTGTATGGCTTCAAGCCCTTCCCTTTCCTATTTCCCTCACCCAGAACATCATCTGATAAGAGCCGTCACTGGCTCCTGGCGGGTACTGTAAGTATGCTCCCCACAAGCTGTCACATGGCCCTTGCTGAGTTACTGCCCCAGTTGGTGAGCCCCAGGGGAGCAGAGCCCTGCATCTTTGATGTATTGTTGGTGTCTACCCTAGGCTGGACACGTGGCCAGTGCGTCATAACCATTCAGTGCCCTCTTGAACTGAACTGATAAGCACATAGAAGAGTCATGGCAAAGGCACCCGTGGGGAGGTAGACCTGAATTTTGCACATAAGCCCCAGGAGAGCAACCGTCTGTCCTGTTTGCAATTCTGGCTCCCAGACCCTAGAACCATGCATGGCATATAGTAGATGCTCAACAAATACGTATCAAATGGATGGGCAGAAGGCGTACACTTCCCATGCAAAGCACTTGGAATGATAAATGAGAAGGGCCACCCCAGGAAGCTGCACCCTGCAGCCCAGGCAGGATTCTCAGCAGAGAGAGTGTGAACTTGCGCTCAGAGGACTAGACTAAGACATTCGAATCAGATCTCGACTTAGGTAGGTTTTTGAGTCTTGGTTTCACCTTCAGCAGAATGGAGATGGTAATAATGGTCCTGTGGTACTTGGCTGCTGAGAGGATGAAATGAAATAACTCAGGTGCTTGCATGTGGTGATGCTCGGTCAGCCCAGGTGCTTGCACATGGTCATGCTCGGTAGCTGTCTGCTGTTACCAGTCCCTTCTTGGATGCCAGTAAATGTAGGCATCAGTTTTATATCTCTTTATGGAACTGAAATTCAATGCAGATAGCACCTTTTACAGTTAGCCGCTTTTATGAAACACAGTAAATCAGGGCCTAAGTGTGGCTGTTTGAACATCCTGTCACCCCCACACGAAAAGGTTGGGCGTAACAGGATTGCTTGACTTGAACAAAAATATCTCACCTCATCCATCTCCCTCTGTCTCAGGCCCCCTAGACAAGTCTGTTTTTTTGGGGGGAAATCTTCTTTGGGTCCTCTTTTCTGGATGGGCTGTGGGCCCCTCTGCAGGTGCCCAGCTACTCTGATAGCCGTCACCATGCATGGCCAGGCAGGAATGCTGTGGATAGGGCCTGGCCCCAGCTAAGGCCTTATTACTGTGGTAATTATTATTACCTTTCCCATCCATATAAAGTGATGTGTATTTTCAAAGTCATGGCGGACAAGGACGTTAGGTCAGCCCCACCTGGACGATCCAGGCTAGTCCTCCATCTCAGGGTCAGATGACCAGTGGCTGTCCCTACTGCTGGGAGGATGGGGGACACGGCCACAAGCCATGGATCCCTTCTCCTCCGAGCCTCGAGGGGGAGAAGCCCTGCTGACCCCTAGATTCTGGCCCAGTGAGACCCGTGTTGGATTTCTGATCTCGGAAACTCTAAGGTGAATGACTGGTTTTGTGTCAAATCACCAAGTTTGTGGCACTTTGCACATCGGCAATAGAAAACGAATATGACAGTCCATCCAAACCGTTATTTAGGTGGCTTAACCTTCAGGTTTGAGGCCCAGCTCCCCACAAGGTGTCTCCTGATCTCTGCCGCCCACAGGGACACCTGCCCTCAGAACCGGGGTGTGCCTCCCGGTCACCCCACTGCCGCTGGCTGTCCCTCTGGGCCCATCTCTCAGACGGGGAGCCACTGCAGGGCAGGGCCAGGCCACTGTCCTAAATAGGAGCTTATGGTCATTGCTCCTATTCAAAGAGGGCTGGGGTCCCTGAACTGAAACCAGCCCCGTCCCTGCCTTACTGCTCACGGCCCAGGAAAACCCAGTGCCTTTCAGACAGGACCCTGAGAAGCGCCCGGACGGTGGATGGGCCGAGCGAGCCCTGTCTGACAGTGTCCGAAGGTGCAGCCTTCGGGAGGCAACTAGGTTTAGGTGAGGCCCTGAGGGTGACTCTTAGGTGAGTCCTCTTTGACCCACCTCCCTTCCCTGGCAACCTCAGCTCCCACGTCTCCCAGCTGCTGGCTCAGCTCTGTCCCTATGTGGCTGAGACTGGAGAGATTGCCGATGACACAGCGTCACCTGAGCGACCCTGAGGGACAGTGACCCAGCGAGCTGGCCGACCCGGCCAACAGAGCTGTGAAGGGAAATATGACCTGTGTGAAGCCGCTCACGTTTGGGGGTGATTTGTTAATGGCAAGATCGACACCTGCGAGCTGCTGGCTAGATAAGGTCGTAAGCCCCAGATCTTGTCTAGCCAGTAACTGTACTGTGTTCCCACAAGAGACGGTTGGCGTGTACTCACCGCCCAGCCACCACACGCGTCTTCACGCTGGCCCACCAATTGCTGCCCCCCACGACCTTCAGCCCTCCAGGCCCCCCAGCACCCTGATGCTCCCGGCTTCCTCCTCACCCAGGCTCCGCTGTCCTGCCCCGGGCACAGATGCTCACTCCTTTAATGCTCTGTCATTGGCCTTTTTGGCAGCATCCACCTCAGCTCTGGGTACGTCCGGCTCTTCCCTCCAAGCCTGTCCCTGACAGTGGCTGGAGAGGAGCTCGTGTACACACGCCTGCTTTGGCTGTGCCCTGTTGAGGCCCGTGGCCACTGCCTTCTGATACCTGTTTCCTGCACACAGCTGCGCCCCACATCCTGGGTGTGTCCCAGGGTGCGCTCGGACAGCTCTCAGCCCATGCCTGCTCCAGGCTGCTCCAAGCCTCCCCTGCGGCTCAGTGGACGCCTCGTCTCCTGTGAGCAGCGTCTTCAGGGAGGGACTCGAGCGCTGCCACCCCCCGCAGGCCTGCATCTTTGCTCAGCGCCCACATGTTTCTTAGCACCTTGTGCCTACTGTGACCTCTTGACCCCGAAGCCCATCCTTTCCATCAAGGATGTTGCTCCAACTGTCTCATTGTCTCTGTTTTGTTTGTCCACTTTCTCCTCTGGCCACTGTCCCCTTGGCCTTTCCTGCCTTAGGTAAGGAAGTCCCCACGCCACACCCTCAACTTCAACTCCCCGCTCTCCGCCGTCCACAGTGACACCTCCCGTCCTGCCCCGTCCTCTCCTAGACCCCCTGCCCTGCCCCACCGCCAGAACCTGCTTGGCCAGGTCGCTCCTGACATCCCACTGCCCCACTGCTATGGTGTGCTGACCTTCTTACCCGGCCCATGAATGCTGTGACCCGTCCGCGTGCCCCTCAGTGTGGACACCACATGGACGTCACACTTCCCTGGCTTTCTTCTCCCGCTTTATTGGCTCCTTCTCGGTCCTCTCTGCTATGCCTCCTAATTTTGCTGAGTCCCAGATGTGGGAGGCCCCCAGGGCTCCTTCCTCAGGCCTCGTCTCCGTCTTCACTTGGTGATGATACTCAGATTTATGGCTCAAAACGACATCGTTGTGCGATGACACCCAGATGCAATGTCCCCCCAGTTGGCCACTCAGCCGCCCGCTCTGGGTGTCTCCTTGGCATCTGTAGGCCCCCAAAGCAGCAGCACCCCGGACGCAAAGTGGTGGGAGCAGTGCTGCCAGGGTGGGGCCACCATGGATGCATTGTCTGTAGAAATAAAAAAGTAATAACACGGCTTGAAAGTCAGCTGATTTTGCTGTCACCTTGTGGTGGCATTTCAAAACAAAGTCAGGGAGGCACGTGCCCCCGCTGCTGCCTTCTCAGACTCGATGTGTGTGCTTTTCCTTCACACTCACATCTCCTCTGTTGAGCAAATGACACCTGCCTCCTTAGCCCCTGGGGCGCCCCCATTTCCTGTATCTCACACCCCGGGGCCGATGGCTCAGCAGATGGGGCCAGTGCCACCTCGGGAAGGTAGTGCTGCCTCCCAGGTTCATGCCACCCTCCGCTCGCACGAGGACTTCTGCAGCGCCTGCTCCATGGCTGTTCCCACCACGGGCTGTGCTGTGCAGAGCTGAGAGGTTCTTTAAAATGTAAATCAGACCCTCTCATTCCTCAGAGGCATCCAGAGGTTCCTATCCCCTCAGGAGGAAAGCCAAACCCTCTAATGGCCCAGAAGGCCCGTGGCCACACCCTGCTCTCCGCCCTCCTCTTCCCCTCCCCTAGCACCCCGCTTAAATCTCACCTGCCCCCTGACTTCCCAGGGACATGCAGGTGTGTGCCCACCTGGGCTGAGTTGACTGGCTCTGTGCTAGGGCCCTGAGGCCATAGGGTACTCAGATTTATGGCTCACAATGACATTGGCCCAGGGGCAGGGACAGCTAAAGAGTCAAAGGTGGGGCAGGCCACATCAGAGAAGCAGATCTGGGTGTCACGTGCAGGTCCGAAGGGGCGGTGTGGCTCTGCGTGCAGACGCTCTGTGTGCTGGGGCGGGTGGGGTCCGCGTGCCGTTCATCCTGGGCCACCGTGCCTGGTGTTGCTCACATCCCAGCGAGGCGCTCTGACAGGGCGTGATGGATCCCCACGCCGGAGCGGCGGCCCTAAGATCTCTTTGTGTGAATTAGTGCTGGGTCTTATCTGCACTGTTCGCCTGGCTGATGGATGGGACAGGCTGGCGCAGCCCAGAATGCAGAGAGATGCTCATCTCCATGGAGGAATTAAAAGGGACCCTGCCTGGGGGGATCAGTCTCTGGTGGTCTGGGTGCCCGCTTTCTCAGCGTGTTTCTCCTTGAAGTCCCGGGAGGGAGCCCTGCGCCCACCTGCCCTGCACCCTCCAGGGGTCTGCGCTGGAAGGGGCCGCCCATCCCACTCACCCTGTCATTTCACAAGTGGTAAATGAGACCCAGAGAAGGGACGTGAGCAGGGCCAGATCTAACTGTCGTTGGCAACAAGACTGGAACCCGTGTCTCCTGACTTCAAACCCCCTGCAGGCAGCCTGCCTGTGTACCGGGGTCCCCTTGAGGACACCGAAACACCCCCTTTGAAGAGCATCTCTCCTCTATGGCCTGTCACTGTGGGATGGTCCCCTGTGGGTTATCCTCTGGGTCGGGAGGAGAAGCCTTCCTGCCCTGCAGCCATGCTCCTGGGCTCTGAGCGGGGTCCCGGAAGTGGGAACACAGGAGCCTGAGGGGACAGCAGGGTCAGGTCCTGGGCCCTCCTGGGTCCAGTGGTAAAAGCCCAGCCATGTCTGCGTTTGCTCTTGCTGTCACTCCAGTGCCCCTCACAGGGCCACAGAAGCTTTCACCACATGTTTGTTGAATGAATGCATGAATGTGCCATCCCTGTCCCCAGCCTGCTCACGGTGTCACATCTCTGCTGGACATGTGGCCTTGGGCTGGTGATAGTCACGTATACTGAGAACTTTCTATGGGCCCAGCACTGTACAGAGGGCTTTAAATGCAGTTATCATTCCCAGTGGGGAAACTGAGGCACAGGACCGTAACTGGCTGCATAATTGGTAAGTGGTGGATGGGGCAGGGCTGCCACTCTAGGCCTGGTACCAACCACAGGAGGTGGTGGCGGCCTGCAGTGCCCTACAAGGGGGCTTTAAGTGTAGTTATCCTCCCAGTGGGACTTTCCAGGGGGTGGGCCGACCTCCAGGGGGTGGGCCGATGGTGCCGGGTTGCCATGGAGGGCAGATTCCTCACCTGTATTAGAATTTGGGGAGTGACTTCTGGAGCAGCTGCCACCGGGACAAACCCTGCTGAGGGTCCAGAACAAGGCGTCGTGGAGAGCTGGGGGTCTGACAGCAGGGACGGGCCCTCATTAGCAGGGATTTGTATCCTGTGGCATCCTGTGGGCCAGCTTCCAGACAAGGGGTGGCAGTGTTTGCAATGCACATGCCACCTTCAGGGAGAAGAAATTTCACCATTACCATTTCAATTAAAATTGTCCTTTGAAGCGGCAGGTCCCAAGGCATAGCTGAACTCCCAAAATGTCTGGCTGTCCACAAGCTGCTCCCCCTTGAAAACCGTATGTTGGGGACCCCACCTGTCCTCCCCCTGGGAGGAAGGAGAGGAGAACTTGGAGAAAGGGTTCTAAGTGGCAGGATGTCACTTATGAACAGCCAGGCAGTGAGGGGCGGGAGTCAGGCTGGAACGTCTCCAGCTGCCACTGCACAGTGCGACCAGAGGGAAGAGGGCGGGTGTCTGGGGAGGGGGGCAGTGCCAGCGTCGGGCCACGCCCACCCTGCCGCCGGTGTAATCACGGGAACTTTATTCTAATTTTCAAGCACTCTGCTCATTACGGAGACTTGGAAAATGCGGAGGAATATAAACAATAGCATCAAAGTTAGTCCTTGATCCCGTCTCGAGGGGTGGCTGCTGTTTTGTTTTTGATCATTTGCATTTGCTTTAACATATACTAACTCTCAATATCACAAAATAGAAATGATACCGGATACTTGGGCTTAGAGCGTGGTATCTTGGTTCTTATTTTAACCTACCACTATACAGTGTTTTTCTGTATCTTACAAGCTTCTTTGAAAATAGGATTTTCTGTGGCTAGATGATATCCCCTTTTATGGGTCTATCATAAATGACAAATAATTTCCACAACTTCTTTGCCCTGTGGGTGCCCATGGGGGCCACCTTACCAGTAATAGACCATTTCTCATTCCATATGGGGCATTTGTGTATATTAGGCATCTATTGTGCGCCAGGCTCTGAACATGGAGCCCGTGGTCTGGCTCACTCAGCCCTGATTCGCAGCCCCTCCCCCACCAGGCCCCCCTTGCTTTTCTGGAGGTTGGTCTTTAGCTACATCCCGTCTGTCCACCTGCCCTCCCAGGCAAGCCTGGCCACTTCCTCTGCTGAGAACATAGCTCAAAGAGCGGCCGGCTCCCTCTCCTTGGGAGGCTCCTTGGGAGAGAGGTGTGGAGGCCACAGGGTGCCTGATCTCCTAGAGTTTCTAGGGCTGCAGGTTTTGGGGAAGGAAGTGCAGCTGGGGCTCCCCAGCCAGACACTCCTGGGTTCAGCCCGGCTCCCCCTCTCCAGGGTTTGTGTCCTGGGGCAGGACCGTCAGCCCTCTCACCTTTGTCTTCTTATCTGTGAGATGGGGCAACAAGCGCTGCTCTGACGATTCAGTTCGCCAAGCCTAACGCTGGGAGCTGTTGAGGAAGATTTGGCTGTGGAGACAATGCTTCCAGGTTCCTCTGAGCTTCTTAGCTCCTAGCACTGCAGTGTGGGGCAAGCCCTTGCTGTCTCCCTCCTGATAACTTTGCTATTGCATCAAGATTCTCCAAAGGGGATAAATTCTCTCCCTTGCTTAGGCCACTAGAGATCCCGCAGGGGAACCAGCTGAATACAAGCAGTGATGCAGAAATGGACACGGGCAAGCCCAGCTACAAGTATCAGAACCAAACCCACAATGGTGGGACGACAGGGATTCATTTTCTTTTATAAGAACAAGTCTGGAGGTTGGCAATGGCTGGAGTCAAAAAATTCTGGTGTTCAAAGATTCCGCCACAGGCCCAGGATCTGCTAGCTTTCTTCTCTGCT
Organism: Manis javanica; assembly: GCF_040802235.1. NCBI lineage: Eukaryota > Metazoa > Chordata > Mammalia > Pholidota > Manidae > Manis > Manis javanica. The sequence continues at coordinate 3,913,308 of NC_133159.1, read as the reverse complement.
CTCTGAGCATGCTAGCTTTTCTCCTCCTTCCCTCATGCTTGTTGCTTGTTTCCTAGTCCCAAAATAGCTGTCACAGCTCCAGGCAATGCATTTGTATCCACAGCAGAAAAAAATGGCAAAGAAATAGTATCAACTAGCGGCCGCTATTGTGTCTGATTTTACAATGGGAAAGAAAAAGTCCCCCCTGAAATGTGAGTCCCTGCATTCACCCATGGGTTCTCTGTGGTGAACAGTCGCCTGGACACCCTTAGCTAGAGGGGGGCTGGAGAAGCGAGCGCCTTGTGTTTTTACCTTTGCAGTGGGACCCGGGACAGGCAGGAATGGTACGGGCTTCTGGCCAGCAGCCCGTTACCACAGCTCCCACCGTCCGACTTCTCCTATCGCTGGATAAATAGACTGCTTCCAATTTCTTATTACACATTTTAATGAGCCATATTTGTAATATTTCCCCAGGTTTATGGTTATTCCTTTACAATAAATTCCCATAAGTGGAATTACCGGGTCTGCGGCACGTGCTGCTTTAGGTTCCTAAAGTGTGCGGATGGGACGGTCGTCCAGCCCTTCCAGTTAAAGCGGCTCATCTTTCCCATTCCCCGGATGCCTGCCTCTGCCCCGTCTGCACAAGGCACGCACTCACCAGCTTCCAGGCTGCTTCTGCCATGGCGCTGCTGGCCCCCTCCGCGGTGGCGCCCAGTGTGGGTGAGGCTCCCCGGCTCCCTGGGCTGTGCTTGCGGCGCCGCCTGTGGCACGTGAGCCTCCTGCCCCGCCTCTGCTGGGGGCTCATAACGGGCTCACCAGGCCCCACGCCATGTGGCCCCATGACTCCCCAGCCTCGTGTCCTAACGCCTCTCCCCATCCCTCCTGCCCCAGGGCCTCCTGGCTGTTCCTTAAACTCACCAGGCATCCCCTCCCCCAGCCCCACCCTCCTTCGCGCTTTTCCCTCTCCTGGAACGTTCACCCAGAATCTTCACGGCTCACCCCCCTGCCGTCCGGTGTCTGCTCCAGCCTCACCCTGTGACTGTCCCCCTGCTGGGAGAGCACGGCCCACGAGGGTGGCGCATACCCCTTGCTTTGCACGCGGCCAGGGCCAGTTCTCACGCCCACCGGTGGTTTGGAAGTGGGGCCCTGTCCTGTCAGTGGGTTTCAGTCCTGGGCAAGTTCACTATTGATTTGGTGAGACTGAAAAATGACCATGGAACATTCTTGGGGTGAAAGGGTTTACACCCAACTTCATTCCCACAGTGGCAGGTCAAGCTCTAGAATCCCATTGACTCAGGGCACGTCTGCGTGCAGCAAGCCTGTCTCTGCCTCTGGGCCTCCCCGCCCCCTCAGCCGTCTCAGTCTCTGTCCCGGGCACTGCCACCACTCCAGCCTCTGCTCTCCTGCAGCCATGCTGCCCAGAGCGCTGGGCGGAGCTCTTTATATAGAGTCAGCAATAACACATTGCCCACACATGTGCTGTGAGCAAGCTGACCAGGGTCAGGTGAGAATCCTGACCACAGGGACTTCATTTTCTCTACAGGCCCTGTGCCCTCACCTCCCCCTCAGGAGCAGTTGAAGAGCTTGGCAGGGTACCCACAGAGCTGTCCCAGGCTGGGTGGATTGGGGTCCACTCAGGGGTGCCCACTTTGGGAGGCTGCCTTTTCTTCTCTGTGGGGCTATTTCCCTCCTTGTCCAGGGTGACTCCAGCTGTCATGAGCCTGGGGATAAATGTCAGCTGTTGTCTGGAGCAGGAGGTGGATGGGAGGGCAGGATTCTGCACGGGAACAGCTGCCTCATTTCCATGGGCAGATCCCTTCCTTTGGCCCGCAGGGTGGGGAGAGGGTTCCTTGCCCCATGTGCTAAGCCAGAGTCCCGGGTCTTTGTGCTCGGACTGCCGGGCAGGGGGACCTGGGGGACCACGGGGTTTTCACACGTGGGCCTCGGAAGAGCCAGCTGGGGGCTGCTTTCTCCTCTGCAGAGCTGCCCGAGGGATGGGTCCTGTTTGGGGCCCTGATGAAGTGCTTCTGCTCCCTTCTCCTTCACCACCAGGCATTTGCTTCTCCCACAAACCTGTATTTTTCCTCCTAAGGGGTAGGGCAGGGCATGTCCCCACAGAGCTCCCAGGTCAGAGCAGGTGAGCGGCTGCCTTCCCACTCCATGGGACATCGGCAGCAGGGCAGGTGGGCACAGGAGACCCGGGCATCTCGGAACCAAGCACAGTGTGGTTAGGGGCCAGTGAGCTGCCCCCTGGCTGTTCCCAGCCACGAGCACCCCATCGGCTGTCACCTGCTGTGTCTTGGCCCAGAGGATGGGGGCCATGTGGCCTGATCCAGTCCTGCTAGGCATGTGGCCCATTGGGGGTGCTCGGGCCCTGGTTGGAGAGCGGCACAGCCCCAGACGGAGATGGGAGGGTCGGATGGCAGCTGCGCCCGTCCGGGAGGCCTGTGTGGCCAGGTCCTGCTGGCTGCTGCTCACCACCTGTTCAGGCACTGAGTCCCCTGACTGGGTGGAGGAGGACATTCCCCTGGGAGGGGCTCCCCCCAGTAGCTGCCTCAGACCCCAGCGGGCTGCTGGGTGCCAGGCCTCAGACACTCACGACGTCCACGCCGGGGCTGGTCTTGTTTCCTAGGGACTGTCCGAAGGCTTCCTCCCGCCTTTCACACAGCCCCTGTCCCGTCCTGCAGCGGCGGCTGAAGCCCTCTTGTGCTTAGGGCCTTGCTGACCTCCTTCTGCCGCATCTGTGCTGCACCAGCTGCAGAAAGCTCTCTGCGTTTAAGGCTTGTGAGACTGTGCTCACCTGGAAAAGCCAGGATAATCTCCCCACTTTAAGGTCTTTAACTGTGCTCACAGCTATAGAGTCTCTTTTACCTAGCAAGGTAACCTGTTCTCTGGTGCCAAGGATGAGAGTGTGGACCTCTTGGGGGGTCGTCCTTCCTACTGGAGAGCTGTCAGCCGCCTCTCAGACCTCATCCTGCAGCCCAGCTCTGGAATCTCCTTCCACCAAGGCGTGGGCCCTGACCACAGGGCCCTCAGGCTTCCCAGATCTTCATACCCCTCCTGCATGTCCCCAGATTTGCTGGCTTACATACAATCCCTACTCACTCAGATATAAGTGAGAAAGATATCTCTGGATTCCATGTGTTCATAGGACAGTTGAATAAATACTTAGGAGCCATAGGGGGTCAACACTCAGGCTCCCTAGAAGTAAGTCTTTGTTTTGGGGTTACTTTTCCCCAGACCTTTTCACAGCACCATCCAGACAAAAATACATCATGGGCAAGGCAGGAGCTGGCGGATGGAATCCTGGTGGGCAGCAGGTCTGAGATCTTTGAGCTTTTCTGGTTGAGGGGCCGGCAAGTGTTGGAAGGAGACTCGTCTAAGGTGTGGGATCTTCACGATTTTCTCCACTGGTATAGAAAAGCTCAGCACATGGAGAATGAGACTTCTGCCTCAGGAGAAGGGAGCGTCTCTGCATTGCTGAGCAGCCAGTCTCTGCATGAGACAAACCACATGAAGATCCCCAAACCTGCATTTGGTGCGAAATCCAGTCTCACCTGGATGCTGCTCTCCACACCCAGGGTGGACACACCAGTGCTGAGTCTGGGAAGCAGGGCTCTCCATGGAAGCTGGACTTGGACTCGTTTCCAACAAAGCAGAGAGAGAGGCAGGGGCAGATGGCTGAGTTCTTCCTCCTGTACAAAGGAGTCTCAGTCATCACCTCCGCGAATGTTCTGTCCAAGCCAGGATGTGAGGTGGCGGCAGCTTTGCCTCCAATAACAATACCCGTCCATTTGCACAGCATGTTATGTTGTTTAAAGCATTCTAGGAATGGTGTGAGGCGGACAGAGCAGGTTCAAAACCACTCTCTCTACAGATGACAAAGACACAGGGAATTTTGCCATCTAGACCAAAGCCACTCAGCTGCTGATTGGCAGATCCAGAAATGAATCTGAGCCTGAATGCAGGGTCAGCAAAGGTCATGACCTTCCTCACTCCTGTGATGAAGGGGGTCAGGGCATGCCAGAGCTATGTGTTCCATCTGCAGAGTGGCTAGAGCTCTGACGGCAGGCAGGGCTACCATCTGGGTCTCGCTGCTAAGGAGAGATATGAGTGGCTATTGTTCTTAGCCTCCTGGGGGCTTTGAGAAGAGGATAGGTCCTTCTGGGTCCTATTCATTCCAGCTGCTCTTATCTATTTGTTGAGTCTATCTCCTTCTTTCCATCCCTGCACCTCCAACTTGAGACTGGCCACCTTTCCTCTCATTTGGACTCCAGTAAACCTATGTCTCCTGTTGTCCCCTTTCTGTACATTTCCCAGCCAGCACACAAGATAATGTTTTAAAGATTCAAATAAGACTGCTTCACTATTACACTTAAAATGTGACCTATGAGGCTCCCAGGCCCTCTATGATCTGGCACCTCCTTGTTTTTTTTGTCTCTTTCTCTCAATATTTTTCATTGATTCAACACAGTTTTTTATTGTGCTTTTCCTATGTACAAGCCCCCATTTGAGTAGACAAATGAAACAACTGGCAAAGTCCAATAGCCCAAGTACAAGCTGGAAGTCACCAGAAATCATTGGAAATGGGATCCCAAGTTCATGACAGCACAGCTCCAAACAAACCATTGTCAATGTAAGTTTTCTTATTGCCTTTGGCATCCTCCTTTTTTTCTGGATTCACTTCCTTATTGCTGACATGATGCTTCGGTAGTTCTCTCTGCAAGGATCTTGGAGAAGTAACTTCCTTTATTCTTTTTATAGCTGGTGGCATCTTTATTTCATCCTCTATTATAAGTGATAGTTTAGCTGGGTACATAATTATAGATTGACAATTATCTCAACTCTTTCAAGTGCTTGTAGACTCCATCTTTTTATGATGAGTAGTTGGCTTTTGTCCAGTTCCTTGTGGAATTTTTCTCTCTGCGATGTTCCACAATTTCACTTCTATGTGTCTAAATGTGGACTTAATATTATTTATCCTGTTCATAAATTGGAATGAATTTTCAATCTGAAGACTCACATCTTCTATCAGTTCTGGAAACTTAGTCATTATCACCTCAAATATCACCTCCCTCACTCTCTAGTCTCTCATTCTGAAAGTTCTGTTACTGTATTTCAGTCCCCAAATTCAGTCTTTCTCCCCCATGTTTTAATGTCTAAGGAAATTGGATCCATCTGGTAGTTGGTGGTTTCTTACAAAAGCTATCAGCTTGGCGGCAGCTGTGCAGTAATTCTCATTGTCTGTGCATACTCAGCTTGGTTGTTATTTCTTTTGGTAGATGGTATAGCTTTGGTCCCTCAAATTTACAGTCAATAAAACATTTAAAGACCCTTTGGAGAAGAAATGTGAGTCCTGTTTTTTTCTCCCAAACCTTGAACTGACATTCTCTGGTAAGATTAAGAAAGTCAGTGCTTGAAGAGTGAATGTCAATGGCTTGGAAAAAATCCTGGAGACAATAGTGGAATACCCTTTTACAACATGTAGCATTACCAACCTTCTTGACAGCCCAGAAGGCTAAACTATTTGGAGAAAAGATGGATGTTGTCTGCCTTCTGTTCAAAGGGGATTCAGAAGTGTTAGACTCGGAAGGTTAAGGAAAGTGAAGAAAAAATTACCTAACATTTTTGCTTATATTTTCCTTTTTATAAATGTATGAGAATTTTATTCAGTCTGTATAATTCATAAAAAGTCTCACTGAGTACAAAGTGAACATTTCCAAATCATAAGGAAACATAATGTCTCAGTTTAATTGGAAAGTTTGTTTTATATTGGCCCACAAGATATTGGTACAGTGTTTAATCCGTGATGCCTTAGATTTGATAAAAAGTGGCGGATGTATTTTGGAGTTCCTTCTCTAAATCTTCTGACTCTAACTGCCCCCACTGAATGTTTTCCCTCTCTTTATCTTTCTGTGTTGTGTTCTCAGTCATATCCTTAGGTCTGGTGCTACATAACCTCAGCCCACCATTGTTTTTCTAACTTTACCTTCTACTAACCTATTTATCTTTTCTGTTGTCTGTTTCCCTTATGATAGTGGAGCCTTTATGAGGGCCAGGATTTTTATGTTTTGTACATCATTGAATGCCCAGAACCTAGAACAATGACTGGCATCTAACAACTGCTCAATAAATGTTGCTTGAAAGTTGACTTAATTATCAAATTGCCTTCTAGGAAGACTGAACCAATTTATTCTTTTGTTGTAGTTTTTTTTCATGGTCATATTTTCATTTTTTTCAAAATTTAAATGGCTTATTTTTTTATTTAAACCCGCTTTCATTTTATTTAACTTAAAATTTTTTATTTCTTAATTTCTTTATAAAGAGTTTTCCTCTGCACCTGATAAGCATATTCATTTTGAAATCTTTGTCAGACTGCTCGAAGAAGTTAATTTAATCTTCTGTAAATTCATGTTATTTGTGAATTTCAGATTTTATTTGTTGGTTTTCTTAGCATTCAGTTTCCATGCTTTTGAGATCTCGGTTTGCACGTCTGCTCTGAACCAGATATCATTTCTTTCCTTTTGCTCTCTGCTCCTCTGAGCTTACTCCCCACCCCGTCTCTTGGATTTCTGATCAGCTCTCCAAGGGCTCCATGTTCAGAAGCAGCTCATAAGATAGCATCCAGGCCTCATATCGTCCCAGTATTTGGGGATGTGTTGCTGACCCTTGGTTCCTGTTGGCAAAGCTGTCTTGCGGCTTTCTGCATCCTTTGACTCACAACTCATGTCACAGGGTGAAGCGGTAAACCTGGTTGTGGTGTCCATCCTGCAGGGAACTTTTGGCCCCATTAGTTCCCAGGAGTGGGGCTTCCACCCACCACTGCCTGCCTGGGGTCCAGCAGGCCTGCAGCTTTGCCCAGCAAGCGCTGTTCATTTCAGTTCCTTTTCTGGTCCCTGGGGACATTTGTTCATTGTTGGTTTGTTTTAGCCTGGCAACATCTTTCTTACTTTCTGTTCCTGGATTGTTCCTCCCACTGCTCTGTATTCAGAGCAGAGGTGTATTAAAGTGTTAGCTCAGCGCCCCACATGTGTCAGGAGCTGCCTGTCCTGAGAGCACTGGGCCAGGCCCACCCGTCTCATCTCCGCTTGGGTCCGTCTCTTGCTGTGGATCGGGAACTCCGAGAGCCAGGAGCGGTGGCACCCCCTCCCGCCATATCCACAGGGCCCTGAGTAGACTTGGTACGGAATGCAGGCGCCATTCTCATTTGCAGGATCATTTGGGGAGCTCCACCTGGCACATCAGAGAGATGATGAGATTTGGGCAGAAACAGACCTGGATTCAGATCCCGACTTGGCCCCTTTCTAGAGGAGCAACCTTGGACCGAATCATTTCACTTCCTCTGACCCTTGGCTCAGCCATCGTCACCCAACTGTCAGGTGGTAGTTCTGGGTTGTTGTGACTGTTAGACATGGCAGTGCCCTTTGTGGAGTGCCTGGCTTGCTGTAGGGGCTCCCAACCACCTGGCAGTGTCATCAGTGGCTTTGAAGCCTCACAGACATGGGAGTGACAAAGCGGTGGAAGGTGACAGAATGCTGAGTCAAATTGTGCCTTTCAATTAAGAGATACATGTTAAAGAGTTGTAAGTGGAGGAAATGAGTTCATAATGAGAAACCATCAGCGTCGCACCCCAGGGGTTAATGTCAGTCTGTGGGTGTCCAGGCTGAGAACAGAGCCCCACAGTGGCCCTCCTGGGAGGACTGGAAGCAGGTAATGAGGGACAGTTTGCAGCCTCGCATAGGAGGAAGGCAAGACACGGATCTGGGTAATGTACGCATCGCTGTGTTACAATCTGTCCTTGTGAATATAAATACTCATGAATGTGGATTGTCCTTGATAATTGCAGCAATGTCATCTTTTTAATGAAAATTAAGTGCTTCAGCAGCACTAAGTAGGAGCTTTGCTGACACACTTAATTGCTGTGCTGGGAGTTGATAACCTCGTTTAAAAGCAAGCAGCACCTGGGAGAATTGGATATGGCCCCATTTAAAGCTATGGGCCCTATTAACTTAAAAGAAGAAACTATTTTCTGAGTTACTGTTGCCCAATTGTACTTCCCTTTATTTTACCTCAAAGGGATGTGATGAATTAATTATTACACTATCTGGTTTTGAATCCAAACTTCCATGTGACATATTATCTGGAGCCAGTGCTTGCTGCCCAGTCCCCCTTGAGGTTGATCAGACCATGTGTGGGAGAGAGAAAATAAAGGTGCCATGTTTGCAGGTCTCCCATCTCTGTTTCCTTTTTATTGTGATTGGATTCAAGATTTACCTGTATTCCACAAGGTATACTAAATCCACCACGAGCAGGAATGCAGATACAAAGGGTTAAGCCCATCCAGGGAATCATTAGTCAAGAACACTAGTGTGCTCTTGGTGCCCGAATGATAATATTAACTGCAAGAGATTCTTACCAGTTTATTAAAGTGGGTTTTCTCAGATTGGCAAGGATAGCGCAGTTGGTTAAAAGGCAAGTTCTGAAGGAATCACCACTGAAAGCTGTTACTCTCCTAGGCTTCTCCCACGGTAAGCCCAAATTAATGAGATTTTACTGCACTCCAACATGGAGGATGAAGTTGGTTTGTTTTTCATTGTTCTTCCTTAAATCTCCTAAAGTGAAGGGTCTTTGTATAAATGAACTCTTGAGAAATAACTGAAAGAAGAAACAGCATTTACCTGGTAAATATGTATGGAGATTGTTCTGGATAAAAATGTGCCAGGGGGCATCTGAGTGTAGCAATGTTGTACATATGATGACATCCTAACTCCCAGGATCTCAGAATGTGATGTATTTGGAGACAACCTCTAAAGAGGTAGCTAACGTGATTGGAGTCACCAGGGCGGGCCCTAAGCCACTAAGACTGGTGTGCTTCTAAGACAGAATTTGGACGCAGACGCACACAGAGAGAAGTCCATGTGCGGACCCGGTGAGAGGCCAAGGAGAGAGGAGTCAGAAGGAACCTTGGTCTGGGACTTCCGGCCTCCAGACCGTGAGAAAGTGAATCTCTGCTGTTTAAGGGACGCAGTCTGTGGTGCCTCATTCTGCAGCCTCCCCTGACTGCTGCACGGAGGAAGCCATCTCAGCAGCTCCGGGGGGACCCTGAGAGAGAAGCAGCAGGGCTGGGGGATCCCCACATGCCTTGTTCCGTGGCTTTGCGGACACTTCCCAATCTGGAAATGATACAGTGGTAAACTGATTGATGGACGTGCATTTCCGTGGCGACACCTTGAGAGGTGGTGGGTCAAAGGAAGCTGGCGGTGTGAGAACCAGGGCGTGCTGGTAGGGATTTTGGCCACATCCAGAGGAAAATCTCTGGGGCTCTCAGCCCTGTTTCCTCTGAAAACATTTTTTTTGTGGGGGGAGGGTGATTATTATTAAATTTCTTTTAGTAAAACCAAAGAAAAATATGACCTGATGTGAACATTGGTTAATTCTTGGGGGTTGGTTTACGGTGCTTTGTGATATTTGTATCTTCAGCGTTTTATTGTAGAAAATATCAAACATAAGCACTGATGTCATCACCAACTACGAAAATCATCACCGCATGTGTGGGCACCGTTTCCTCCCCGCCCCTACCCACTTCTGCCCCCTCCCTGGGATCATCTTGAAATGAACCCGAGGTGTATCTTTTCATCCCTCAGTGTTACAGTGTGTATCCCTACGGGTGAGGGCATTTTCTTAAAGTTTAGCTGTGGAATCAGCATCCTAACCACACATTTTAACCATAATCTCTTAATCTCTCAAGACTTGAGTTTAGCTGGTGGTGAGTTTTTCTCCCCCTGGGAACATATTTTTGATTACTCCCAAAGGGTGACCTTAGAAGGGAGGGCACCTGCCCAGGAGCCCGCACAAAGACTTTCACTATTTTTGGGGGAACAAAGACATCTTTGATGGACTTAAAATTTATGGTGATTGTCCATAAGAAAGGATCTGTTTTATCTCCAATTTAGCTGCATGTCCCTATTTCAGAACCTTGTAGAATCTCGTTCCCTGACTGGGTCATCTCAGCTGCCACTTAACTGAGCTGAACATCTGGGCCCCGTGGGAGACTTCAAAAACGCTGACACCCTCATCCCACCACAGGGCCCTGCTGGGGGCGGCCTGGCCTTGGGGTCGCCAGGTGATTCGGGGGGCAGCCAGGCAGAGAAAACCACTCGCCTGGTGGTCAGCCACCACAGCCCACGGCTCCAGACTCTCGGCATTCACTTCTGTATCCTCTCTGAGTCTCTGCTGTGCGTCTAATCCAAATTGTGGGAAATGCTATGATTTTCAAACATAATTTCACCTAATCCACATGTGTAAATAGAACATAGTCCAGCTCCCTTAAGAAAATACAATACTTTTTTATAAAGCAACCATTGCTGGGTGTAAAGGAACAAAAATCAATCCACTGTTACAAGCTTACTTTCACAAAATAACTTTGAAACCAAAGCTCGGACTGTGTAATGGGCAACATTTTCTGGACTCTCATTGCATGTGCGGCATGAAGGCGTCTGCTGGCTTGACGATGGTTAATCTCTACAACAACCCCATGGGGCAAGACTGCATCATCGGCACTTCACAGATGGGGGTACCCCGGCCTGGAGTTTGCTCAGCTGGTAACGGTTGAGTTAACAAACAGCTCAGGTGGGAGAAGGTGTTGGCTCGAAGGTTGTAGTAGGTTTGTGAGTGTGTGTGTGAGTGCACGCCTTCTCAGCTGTTCACTGCCTTTGTGTACAGGCATCCAGTCCCATGGAGGTGGTGGGGGTGGGCTCTTGTCTGCAGGGATCTGTCAGAGGTCACATGGGTGCATATGGATTGACAGGGATTTTCTAACCAAAGCAATGGGATTTATCAAGTGCAGGGAGGTAAATTTAGAGTTTGTAGGAAAGCATAATCTTGATTTCAGGGGGCGCACTGATGGATGTGAAGATGGCTGGGGATTGGACACTTGTGGGAGGCAGAGGCCAGCAACAGGCTAAAGGTAGACGACTGGGAGCCAAAGAGTCCCTGGGTCTGTGACATGGGCTGGTGTTCAGGGCTGCTCTTTATGGTGGTGGGGGGCTAGCATGGAATGCCAGGGTGGACACCCCATGGGTGCAGAGTGTGGCTGGACCTGCCTCTGGACCATCAGAGGGAGCAAACAGAAGGATTGCTCTGAGTCTTGGATGTCAGTGATGGGTTTCCTTCTGCATTGACTTAAACAGTTAAATCTGCTGCAGAAACAGACAACTCTTATCTGTGCTTTTATGATTTCTTTGTATTATGCAATGTTTATAGCAATTATTTAAGCACTGCATATCATTATTTTAATGAAAAATTACACTTTTACCGAAAAAGCACAAGAGTCTGAGATGTGCACTAAACTCCTGGTTTCTGTGCATTCACAGGGGGTCAGCCAGGGGGTGGGTGGGCTCTGCTGGGCATCGCTGCCTCCTGGTGAATGTCAGCAGAATTGCAGGCATTGAGCCCACTAGGACTGTGTCGTGGATCAGCGGCATCATTTATGTTCAGTCATTTTTGCTGTTTCTCCTTTAGATTGTAAACTCCCTGACCATTTCTTATTTGCTTTACTCCCTCACTCCTTCATTCGACCAATAGCAGTGTGATAAGCATCATGTTTCAGTATAATGCTGGAGGCTTAGGATGGGGGTGGCTTCCCTGAGGTTCATGGAAGGAGCTGGCCTGGGGGGACAGAATGTGGGGCAGTGGGGGACGGAATAATAGTGTGGCAAGGAGTTTGCTCAGGATCCTGAATTGTGGCCCTGGGTCACCCAGGGAACTTGCAGGAGGGGCTGCAGATTAGGCAGAGCCCCTCATTGTCACAGAGCATTAGGTACAAACCTCACACACAGCCCCTGGGTGGGTGGCTGGCCTGGCCAGCACGTGGTGCCTGAGGCTGCTGTTTGGCACAGCCGCAGGGAGCTTCCTGCCATTGCCACCTGCTCTGGGGCCTCCCAGCCTACCCCAAGCTGTGGTTTTATTGCTCTGATGTGGAATGAAGTCCATTAAAAGGGGTGCCAGGGGACAAGAAGGGCAGCAGGGGCAGGCCCTCCCCAGGCAGTGCTGGCCACCCAGGCCTCCGCAGAGCAGGGCAGTCAGAGCAGGCCAACAGCGGGACACCCCACGGCAGCTGTGGTCCTGGCCCCGCCTGGTGTGACCCAGAGCAGACCTGGACCTTGGCCACTTGGGTGTCTCCCATTCAAGGGCCAATGGGGAAGAGCCAGGTATGTCAGGCAGGGCCTCTGAGAAGGTGATGCCAGCAAGGGATTAGATGTGGAGGAGGCAACTCAGGGGACCCTGGCGGAGGGCGCATGGGAAGGGTGCGTGTGTGGTGGGGCCCCTTCAAGCAGCAGAGCAGGGCTGACACCTGTGAAGGACGGGGGTGCGGGAGGGAAGGACTCGGGGGCTAGAGGCTCAGACCCTGTCAATTCTTAGCTGGTCTGGGTCAGGCTGACGGGGAGTCTGTGAGTAAAGGCTGTCCGTCAGAGGAACCCTTGTTGGGCTGCAAAGGCTGGGCCCTGGAACCAACATGCTGGTCATTGGCTGGGAGCAGCCTGGGAGACACGGGAGGCTGTCAGTCCCCAGGGTCCCCACAGAGGCCCTCATGTTGGGATCTGATGGAGCACCTCCAGGGCTACAGCATGGACACCCGTCCTCCCTGGAAGCTGGAGTGCTCCCGGCGTGGTTATCCATCTGGCAGGGCTCTAAGGAAGAAGAAATGAGATGAAATGAGTAACAGGCCCAGTGAGGTGCTGGGAACATACAGATTTGGCAAACATTCACTTACTGCGTAGTTCCAGTGTGCAAACTCTGTGATGGGTGCCAGGAACAGCAGGGCCCTTACCTCATGGCACTCATTATCCAGTGGGGGACAGCAGGAAGCCAGCAAAGCAGGCAGCATGAGACAGCTACAAGTGGTGGGACTTTGAAGAAGGAGACACAACCAGCTGCCTCGGGAGAGCAGGGAAGGGTGGTGCAGGGCAGCCTCTCCGAGGAATGGCATTTCTGTTGAGCGCTCAGGCATGAGAAGGAAGCAGGCCAGAGGCCAGGGTATTGGGCCACAGCATATGCGAATGCCCTGGGGAAGAAGAGAAATCCATGCATTTGCAGAGCTGCATGAACCCAGTGCAGCTGGACTGGAGTGGGTGGTGGGCTGGGGTGCAGGCGAGGCTGGGGAGATGGGGGTGTGAGTACGAGGGTCAGTTCCGTACACAGTAGGTCATGGGAAGGCTTGAAGCAGCGATGAACGGATTCAGATGTGTTTTGAGATGTCCACACATGGTTGGGGATGAGGACAAGTGGGAGGCCAGGAGGCTAGTAACTGCAGGTGAGGTGTTGACTGGGTGGGTGGATGGGGTGATGTAGGTAGAGGGCTGTGGGGGGCAAAGGAGAAGGGGATGGGTGGAGGGGGAGCTGTGTTGCCCCCTCTAAACTGAAAGCGAACCATGGTGGCAACAATGCAAAAACCTGGATTAGTTTCCTGTAGCCGCTGTAACAAATTACCATAAATTTAGGGGCTTAAAACAGCATGCGTCTATTCTCCCACAGTTCTGAGGTCAGAAGTCCGGGCAAGCCTGGCTGGCGCCTCTGCTCCAGGTCTCAGGGGCTGAAGTCAAGTGCCTGCCAGGCATGGCTCTGCAGCCTCCGTGGGGGAAGCTGGTTCCTTGTTCATCCCAGGTGCTGGCAAAATTCACTTCCTTGTGATTGTAGGACTGAGGCCTCCGTTTTCCTCCTGGCTGCTGACTGGGATGGTTCTTAACTTTTGTGGACAACCTGCATTCCCCTGGGTCATAGCCCCCTTCTCCATCCTTGAATCAGCCGGGAGAGGGAGTCCTCACCCTTGGCTTCTTCCTTTGAAGCCCTGCCTCTGCCTCACCTCTTCTGCTCCAGCCAGAGAAAGTTCTCTGCTTTTATAAGGGCCTTTGTGATGAGAATGAGCCCACCCATAACCCAGGAGAATGTCCCGTTGTAAAGTCCACAACCTTAATGACATCTACCAGGTCCCTTTGCCACGTATTGTACTGTATCCAGAGGCTTAGAAGCTGTGGACGTCTTTGGGGAGGACATTATTCTGTCAGTCATATGCTTGGAGAGTAATCTAGTGTTACTCATTCAACATGTCAACATTATTGAGCACCTACTATGTGCTGGGTTGCACCATGCTAAAAAGGACACTCCTGTTTTCATGCCTCACATGGCCCCCAGCACTGGGATAGTGGGGGGCAGGAGCAAGGGGTCTTTTGGAGGCAGGTGCTCTGGCTGCAGAGTCCAGGATGTAGTGGAGCTGACAGGGAGCAGCAGAGGTAAACATGGAGCCATCATGTGGCTCTGCTGAGCGGTGGAATGTCCTGGACCTGCTTTTCTGCCCAGGGGAGGTTCATGGACCTCACATGCCTTCGATCACTTCTGCCCAACATCAGAACCAGAAGAGACTTTAGAAGTTTAGTTCCAATGTTTTCAAAACAGATCTGCAGGAGATAAAAAATAGACTTAAAAAAAGAGTAGCTTTGAAAGAGAAGCTGCAAGCTACAGAGATGGCAGGGGCGGGTGGAGGCAGGCTCCTTCCTCATCAGAGCCCATGTGACTCCTCGCAGAACCCCAAAGCCTTCAGGACTCAGTTTGAAAACCAAGGGAAACTGAGGCCAGGAGAGGAGATTTACCTCCAGCTCAATCGGCTAGCTAATAGTGACCAGGATTCCGCGTTCAGGTCTCATTTCCCTACATGGTGCCGATGACTGAAAGTTGTACCTTTACAGCTGGGGTGGGGGTGGAGGGCCAGGTGACCTTGGTCAAAGGACTGCCAGGCAGGTAGGAATTCTGTATATAATGATGCTCCCTTACCCCAGCCCGTTTTAATTCCACCCCCCCCTCTGCCTGCATTCCAGCATCTAACGATGTGGAGACCAGGAGGCCCCTTGCAGAGTATTTCCAAGCTCTTCCTCTGAGAGCCCAGCACACAGATGGGCTCCATCTCGCACACAAAGAGCTGCCACCTCAGTTGCTTCTGCGTCTTTTGACAGAAGGTAATGTCAGGTTGGTGCCCAATGGGAACACCCAGCTTTGCAGACGCCAACCTGCATGCCCGCTCTTTGGAATGTGTTTTTGTTTTAAGCTGGGTAGACTAACTCCGTTAATGTGCCCTCTGTGGCCCATCGGCTCAGTGCTTCCTGCCTCTCAGCTCCCCCTGTTTGCCTGAGAGACTCAATTACATCCTGGACTCCACACAGGGCAGATTTATGGGGACTTGCCGGCTGCCTGAGGCTGGAGGAGCAGCCTGACCCAGAAAACAATACCCTGGGCAGGCATCAGCCAGATGTACCAGGACTCTGGGGGCACAGCCTGCTGGGCTCCTGGGCCCCCCTCACCCCCCACTCTACTTTCTTCCTGCTTTCCCCACCCCCTCAGCATCTGGGGTGCCTCACAGATGCTCTGGGATCCTGGGTGCCACACAGGCCCAATGATCTGATCCACAGCATTCCTCTGGAGCCGGGGTGGCCAACCCTTGTGGATGGGTTTGCTCTGTTTTCTGGAGGAAGATTGAGTCAACACCCGCCGTAGCTGCAGCCCCTCTGCAGAGCCTCCACCCAGCCCTGTAGGGTCACTTTTATTCCCCGTCAGGAAGGGCCAGTTAAACGTTTGGTCTTTAATTCGGGAGGCTACGTTGCAGACTCAACTGAAATAAAAACACAAAACTTAAAGGTTCTCAAGGACCCTGAAGGATTTGTTCAGGAACCCGGTTGGAAGAGCCGCCTGACTCCTGGCGGGGAGGCTTGAAGGGGCGATAACGAGGGCGGGGAGGCTGCGGCAGGGCGGCGGGGCGCTCAGGGCCGCTCAGGGCCAAGCAGGCACGTCTGGGGTCCGGGCGCTGCGGCTCAACGGACATGCCCTGACCTGGCTCTGGGGCGCGGTCAGCTCGCCAGCTCCTCCGGGGCTCCCCCTTTGCCCTCACACGCTCCCCGCCTCCCTCCACCCCGCCAAGCTGCTGCAAAGTAGCCGCGGGGACCCTGGACCCCCGGGCCTCGTGGTGGAGGCGCTGCCACCTGGCGGTTGGCCCTGCTCACTGCAGGCTGCCCGCGCCAGGCGCCCTCCGTTCGCGGTCCCTCCCGTCCTCCCACCCGATCCTCGGTCCCAGAGGGGCGCTTTCAGGGACACTTGTCGCAGGAGATCGGGAATGCGTCCCTTTTCGTGTGTGCCTGCGCCGCCAGCGAGCAGGGTGGGGCGGGGTTCTTGCGCCCAGGGCGCGCCAGGCCCACCGCGGACCTTCCCTCCTCACCGGCCTCCTCCGGGGCGCCAGCCTCGCAAGGTGTTCCCGCTGGCGGAAGCCCCCGGCCGGCCCCTCGTCGCGCAGCCGCGGGTCCCTGCAGGTGCCTGTCCCCGGTGACCGCGGCGGGATGGTCTCCAGGACCCACGCTCTGCACACGCGCCCTGACTCCCTCGAAGGACCTTGAGAACCTTCAAGTTTTGTGTTTTTATTTCAGTTGAGTCTGCAACATAGCCTCCCGAATTAAAGAGCAAACGTTTGCACAGATCACTGAGCAGTGAACACCAACTTTCCTAAATGCACCTGTTCTTAGTCATTACCCCCTAAGCTGAACCCTAACGGTTCCAGGGGAAACTGTTCCCTCGAAAAGGGAGTCTGCCTGCCCTGTTCCCTTCCCCAGAAGCAAAATACTGCAGTTCCGACAGAATCTTGGCCACCGATTGGCGCAGGAAGACCTGATAATTGTGAATCACCAGCAGGGCCAACTCCCCTTAAGTGCCTGGAGGGCTCCTGCCTCCCCACTTAGGTGCTGACATCCTCCAGGCCCCGGAGCAGCGGCCTCCCAAGGCGAGGGCAGGGTGTCTGGGAAGAGGGAGCCGGTGGTCAGGACCAGTCCCCGCAGTCCTGCCGGGTCACTGGGGAAGCCCGCAAACCCCAGGGAGCTCCCGAATCCCCCCAGGACCCCACACGGGCTTCTGGATGGTGGTCTGGGGTGGAGGCTTGAATTTGCATTTCTGGCTAATGCCTTTGCTCCCCGAGAACCGCAAGTACAGCCCAGGAGCACCCACCTTGGCTGCAGGCTGGGATTGCCTGGGGAGTAGAAAGTGCACAGGGCTGGGTCCCCTGCCCAGGCCCCACATTATCAGGCAGTGTCATGGTCAGGCACAGGGGACTTTGAGGGATCCGCAGGACATTCCCACGTGCAAAGTTGAGAACCACTGATGTATTTGGGGGAAACTGAGCCCCAGAGGGAAGGACATTTACTCCTGGGTCACAGGGCTGGTCAGCCTCTGGGGTGGGGACTTGGGTCGGTACAGCCACACCAGCCTGTGGGCCTTTTAGGGATGCACCCCTGCATAGGCCATTTGGGGACCCTAGTCAGGTGGACTGCTGGGCTGGGGGGGAGTGGGGGAGGGCAACTTCAAGGTTGGTGAGTGTCCTGCTGTGCCCCCAACTCTCCACCCAAATCCAGCCCAGGAACACACACAGGGCTGGGATCCAGACCCCATTACCTGTTAAGAGCCAGGCAGGAAATGAGGGCTGCCTGGGGAAGGGGCAGGCAGGTAGTGGGGTGGATGTGGGCTGAGCAAGGTGATGGGGCTGGCGGACTGAGGGAGCCGAGGAGGGGGAGAGTCAGCCAGAGCCGGCCCATGCCGGGCTAGGACAGTGGTACTCTTTGTGGCTCTGGGCTGACCTTGGCCTTCTTTACCTTGGCTGCATTCCTTTCTCAGTTTCCCCTTTGTTACCGTGGTGGGGAGCGTGGACGTGCTGCCCGATGTCAGGTGCTGTGATTCTCCCTACATGCTCCCCCACTGGGCCTGGGCGGGAAATGTGGTCGCCCACAGCCCGCATCCACTCTGCAGGCTCCAGGCGGCAGTTCTGACCACAGAGCTGCGCCTGCCTCGTGCTCTGAGCCAATAGGCCACTTAATTTGGTGGCACATGAGAATGTTCCCTGTGGAAATGTGGTGTGTAGGCAAAGTGGGGTTATAAATTATTGAGTGAGCTATCTCCTCATTAGTTAAGAGAGGAAGTGCTTCCAAAAGGAATGAGATAAATGGCTCCGTGCCAGAATGTTCCCCTCGCCGTAAGTGTAAATGTTATAAATATGCACATTGTGCCAGGCAGCCATCACCCCCAGCAACTTAACCCACGAGAGATGCCCACGGCTGGGGGTTTTGTGCAGCCCCTCACTACCCTAATCCTGGAAGCTGATGGCTTTCACTGGCATTGGAAGCAGCTAGTCTAAGTGATATTATCCTAAGGAAGAGGACAAATGACTCAGTGAGATTTTTCTAACCGGAATACATCTCTGGGAAGCGCGCCGTCGCTATGCTCCCTCCCCTTAAATTAGGAAGTCAGGAGTGCCCTGCTAGTCAGGAAACAAGCTGGGTTCTTCTTCTCGGGGAACGGGAGCGCTGAACACGGAGCTGGTTCCTGGTGACACTGGGCTTCTACGGTACCTGTGTCGGCTGGGGTTGCTCGTTGGCTGGTTCTCTGTGTCCTGGTGGTTGGGTTCTGGGGATGATGGGCATTTTTAGTGGTGTCATGGGATGAGCTGGCGATCTTATGGAGGGTGAGGAAGGCGGCCGGCCTCTGTGCTCAGACCGGCCTGCCAGGGTGGCGGCTCTGAATCACAGCTCCGGGCTACCTCCACCTGGTGCCCCTGGCCAGCCTGGGTGCTGCCTGCAGGGGACACCGGTCCCTATCCTCCTGCTCCAGAAGCAGGAGCAGGCACAGAGCTGTGGGCTCTGAAGTTTGCTGATGGTCAGGGTGACAGTCTGGGTCCAACCTGCTGGACAGTTGGCAGGTGGCAACTGCACCTCCCACTTTGGACTTTAGCTGTGGCTGAAGGGGCCTCTGTCGTGAGTCCGTGGTTGTGAGACGCACTCGCGCCCATCCTATCCTCTGGCTGTCCCCAGCACACACTGAGCTGCCAGTTAAAGCCCCCGTTAGTGTGCGTGTGTGTGAGCAGAACAGTGTCCCTGACACTGCTCACGTTGGTCAATACCACTTCCTTGGCAAAGAGGTCAGGAGACTCGGGTCAGAATCCAATGCTGTAGGACATGGACACTAAACACGGTTCCCAGGGCTAGGGAAGGAGGCTATCCTCACCAGTGACCCCAGCTGACCCCGTGCCCAGCTCCTATCAGAGCGCAGTTTAGTGTCACCCTGATCGCAGCAGTGGGTGCCCTGCTGGGATGAGGGTGGGCAGGGCTCAGCTCCCAGAGAGCAGACATGCAGGGCATCCAACGAGAGCTGTGACCTCTGTCTGGGGGTGCCCCTAGCACCCCTGAGAGGCAGGGAGCTGCTGCATCTGCTCTGTCGTTTCTGTGACTTCCTGGACCTGGGAAACCCATCACCAGTGGTTGGAGATCAGACAGGTGACCCTGATAGGTGACCTTGCTGCCCCGGACTCGTTTCCTCGCCAAGGTCAGGAGGCCACATTCCATTCTGGAGACACCTCTCTTGAATATGGATGCAAACAACACGTGCTCGGGAATGCTAGATAAGGGTATTTTCTGTGGATATGGAGTTGGGGTGGAGGGAACAGTGTATTAAACCCAGTCCACGCAATGGGTTTGTGCTGGAAAGGACTCCTGGGAATGAACAGTAGTGGAGGTGAGGTAGCAGGCATCCAGGGACCACTCACTGCGTGCCAAGCCCCCAGCAAGCCCATCACATGCTTCCTCCTCTAGTCGGGAACGACCCAAAGGTGGAGATGCCATAGTCACCCTTTTACTAAATCAGAAAACCGAATCTCAAAGGGAGGGAGCATCTGGGCAGAGGGCCTGGAGCTGGGGAGAGGTGAGGTGGGGCTTGCAGGGGCGGCCCAGCACCTTTACCTGTCCTCAGGCTGCCCTCAGGAAGCTGCCTTCCCTGCTAGGTAAACAAGCTATTATCAGAACCAGCCAGTGTCTCAAAGATTCAATTTGGTGAATTAAATCCAATTTTGGGTCTATTACCACTGTCCTATCACATTCCAAGTGTACACGACAAAATGCAAATGATAATTAGGTTAACATTATGCCATCTTAAGCAATAATAAATTAACCCTCCTTTAATAACTTAATTGGGGAGTGGAAATGACTGTTAATATATGAAAAAAATTCTTGGTCTGTGTATACACAACACTCTGGAAAACACATTAAAAATTAATTACACTAAAATCGATATGATTAGAAGCAAAAGTCCTTTATGAGGGGACAATAAATGTGCTTAAAATCTTATGGGAAAGAAAAAATGGGATGCTCTGCGATCAAGAGCTGGGGAGTGCTTATGGAAAAGCTTTAATGGACGTCGTGCCCTTGGGCAATCGGGCGACAAGTATTTAGAACGTGATGCGCTCTGTGCAGTCACGTGATGGGATCACTCAGACTTCCCTTCTGCCGGAGTTTCCTGGCTTCGCCTGCAGATGCCCAGCACCATGTGCTCCTGCAGGCCAGCAGCTGCCCCGGGAGGGGCGGTGGCTCCAGGCCCAGAAAAGCCCCAGATATCAAAGCACCAGGAAAAAAAGGCATGATTAATACAAGCCCTCCAAGTTCCCCAGAGCAAGGCCAGGGCTGCGAGGCCCCAGGTGAGCGTGGGGACCAGGGGAGGGGTGCTCCGCGCCCTTCCTGCCTCAGGGAAGATGGGGGCACCCCCCAGACCCAGCCAGGGTTCTCTCCTTAAATGTAGAGAAGCGATTCCGTGTGGAAGAGCTGGGGTTTGAAACCTCTCCTCTGTTTGTGTCAGGAGTGGGCGGAAGACATTGCCTTGGAATCCAAGTTTGCTGGCTGGTCATATGGCCCCTCACTTAACCTATGTGGTGGTAATTCATTGGGCAAAGTTGTTACTCGCGTTTCATAGATGAGGAAGCGTAAGAAGCAACCGGCCAGACACCTCAGCCCAGAGCAGCTCCCGCGGACTCCGTCACCCCGGGGTGTTTTACCCAGTGCTTTGGTCCCTGCCCCTCACGGAGGACGCTGTGCTGGGGCGCCCGTGTCCCAGGAACAAACGCTCCCCAGACACCAGGCAGAGAGGCAGGGGCCTCTGGCCCTTGCCCCTGAGCAGTCTTGGCTGAGTTTCCAAGTCGGCGGTCCTGCATGTCTCCTGATGTCCCTCAGCCACGTGTTCTTTCATTGATTGTGCACACATCCGCCCAAGGCTTGCCCCCTATGCGGCCAGGTGTGCTGCTTCTGTCCACCTGCATGGCCTGGGGATGCCCACAGAAGCCTCTGGCGGTCAGGGCCAGTGTGGACACAGCCACGGAGGACATGGCCTCTGCAGGCATTTGTGGTTCCTGGCATTGCACCCCCAGCCCAGGGACAGGTGCTTGGTGAGAATCTTAATTTTGCACCAAAGTTCCAAGTCATATTGCATCTTGTGTTTTTTTCTGGACATGCTCAAATTCCCTGCCTGATTCGTGCCCTGGCAGCTGTCTGTGCCAAGAAATCAGAATCTCTGGGTGCAGGAGCTTTTAGGAATAAACCCAAACAAACTTTAAAAGTCACACTTAATCACACTTTCTCTTTGTGCCTGGGACCCAGCCCAAGGACTGATTTGCAGCCCTTTAGTACAACTTGGAATTTGCTGAATTATCCTTCGTATTTATGTTGCTCGTAAGTCTCCCCTGACCGGTGGGATGTCTCCATAAATTCTCTGTGGCAGGAACGCCGGAGCGTGGGCTTGCTGGCAGTGGCGGTGCTCATATTTCAAACATGGCTGCGTCGAAGGAGATGGGTTTGGGTTTTGGCGCCTCACTGCATTCTGCAGTCGCCTGGGCTCCTTGGTGCGTGTGACATGCCTGCTCTTTTTCTTCTCATCTGTGATGTCCTGGACCTTCCTTGGCCTCCCATGCACTGTGCATTCCCTGTGTCTCCGGTGGGGACAGCTGGGGGATCTCCGTCTGTCCCCATGCTCCATTTTAGAGGTGAGGGTGCAGACGTGGAGAAAGGCTCCACGGTCCCAGGTCACCCACTCAAGGCAGGGCTGGGACTTGAACCTCTGTTTTTGGGACTCCCAGCCCATGTCCATATTTAATGTTTCAAACCAAAAAGGAGCCCTTTGGAGCCCAGGACGGAGCCAGACCCAATGCCTGATGCTCCCTGGTGCTTTGTTGGGTCAGCCCCGTGGCACGTCGGCTGGATCTCAATTCGGGAACGCACACGTGCAGTCATGACACCGCTGAGGTAGGCTGCCCTGTCCCCACCTCTGTCAGGGCAACCTCCTCCACGAACTGACCTTCTCAGGAAGGCAGGGATGGCTTCCAGGCTGGAGATGGGTGCACCTGGCTGGGCGCATAGGGCCTAGGCTTGTTGACATTGCTGAGCAGGAGGAGACCAGCTCTGGAGAAGAGACCATCAGTGGCCCCCGAGTGGCGTGGGCTGGGGTGTGGTGTGGTCAGAAGAGGACTGATCGCCCTGTGAATAAAGAAAAACTCAGATGCTAACGGGAAAGGGAAGCAGGGTCTGGCGGGAGGGGTGCTGTGGAGGAGGGACAAGCCATGCACAAATTCTTCATGACAGATGTTGGTTAAGAAAGGGAAAATTAAGAGTCAAAGCACCATTTGCTCGGCTCTCCCAGTCAGCCCTGGATAGTAAATTCCAGTTAACAGCAGCCCAACACGAGCGGGCTTGCTGCTGAGGCTGCTTCTGCTCTCTGCTCAGGAAGAGGGCTGTGCAGGGCCACCAGCCCGTGTAGGGCCTGGGAGTTGCTGACCTCTGAGAGGGGCTGCCAGGGTCCCCAGTGCTGTCACAGGAGCATTTAAAACTGTGCTCCGGTTCCAAGCTTTGGAAAATTTTGAAATTGTACACAATTTCTTTTCCAAAGGTTATTTCTTTCCTGAACAGGTTTTAGTGAGGATAACCCTGGCCAATTTATTTTGGGGAAAACATGCTTGTTCTGAGAACCACCTTCATTCATTCATTCATTCATTCATTCATTCATTCATTCATTCCAATTCCAGCAGAAGGAAAGAGAGTACAGTACTTTTTGCTCTGCATGGATACAACGTGAACAAAAGCCTAACCACAGCTTCTATTTCCATATTTTATATTCACATCTACATTTATCTACTATGCATACATTTGCATGTATATACGTATATCACGTTTTATAGATAGATGCTTGGATGCATAGATGGATGGATAGAGGATGGATGCATGTATGGTTGTCTGAATAAATGATAGATAACAGGTGGATGAACAGTTAGGTTATAGAGAGATAGATGCATAGATACTAAATGACAGATGGGTGGATGATAGATACATACATGGTAGATTGATAGGTAGACAGATTATCACATAGCTGCCTAGATAGATGGATAGACAGACAGACATGGAAGCAGACAGGCTCTTCCACCTGAAACAGAGCTCTCCACCTCCTGGGGGCTGATGCAGATGTTCCCTGTCTAGCCAGCAGGTGATCTAGTTTTCGGGGATCCTTTCCTCTGGGTGGAAGGTAATGGCCATGCAGCCCCACTCTTCCCCCAGTGCTACAGTGGAGTCACCTCAGTAGGTGGCTGTGTGGACCATCTCTGAATGCCCCTGTTCACTGGTCTAGGCCGTGCAGTGGCTCCCATGGCCCCTCGTCACTGACTGGTCGCTTGCTTGTTTAATCTCATAGGCCCTGCTCCCGATGAGGAGGGGAGAACGTCTTTGCTCACGGCTGTAAGCCTGGCCTTAACATAGTGCCTGGTGCATAGTAGGTGCCCCCCAAGTGCTTTCTGAATAAACAAACAAATGAATGAAACTAAGCAATGAGGTCAGAGTCCTCAGCCATTTTACTGCCCTTGCCAATCTGCCCAGCTGGCCTGGTAACCATGCTGCCCAGCACCCTCAGACCTGTCCACCTTGCGGAAGGCAGGTTCTTTATCCACCGAATACTTGATCAGAGGACCCGGGCCTTTGACAGAAGGAAAAAAGCCCATCCCTGCTCTCACTGTACGTCTTGGTAGGAGAAGCCTGCATCGCCTGGACTGTGTCTGCAGACCGTCCGACAGCCGCTGCTCAGGAGCGGCCGGAAGACGGGAGATCTTCCTGCTCCAGCAACTCCCCACGTGGCTCCTGAGGGGAGACGGGGTCCCGCCCTGTGCCTGGTTCTCCCTGGGTGCCCTCTGCCAGCCACTAAGTCTGAGTTTTCCTTGACTTGGGGGCCTTTGGGGTCAGCCTAGAGGTGAGAGAAGGGCCTTAGCGGCAGTAGCCTCCCTCGGGTCAATCTTGGCAGGTGGGCCAGAAACAAACCGCTTCCCATGCGGTTCCCCCGCAAGCCCCTGATGTCTTCAGAGGGTTGTTGGCCGACTACCTGCTCCGATTGTTGGGGGCTTATTAGAGACGAAGGCCCAGCCTCACCAGGTGCCCTCAGCAGAATTAGGATGGCCCCAAAGGGGTGGTCCAGCAGATGTGTCACACTCACGCCCCACCCTGCACTCCTGCAGGTGACAACCTCTGCCTTGGAGAGCACTGCTTCTGGGGGCCCGTCTGGCTTCCTGGGGACCAGCTCCGTGACTTTGGACACATGCCTTTGCTCAGCTGAGCCTCGAGTCCCTGTCTGCTCAGAGGGAAAGGAGGGCCTCTGGTTTGGGGGGGGTCTCCAGTGCTGAGACTCACCGGCCACCTTGTCTGGCCCCTAGCTTTGAATCCCCTCATCACCCCCTCCCTAAGTGCCTTAGACCCAGGAGACCCCAGCTTGGGGAGAGAGTATGGGGACACCCTGACAGAAAGGGGGTGCTCGTGGCTGCTCATAGTTGAGAAGACAGCCCTCTTCTTAAAGGGCAGGGCCCTCGGCAGCCTGAACACAGATTTGCTTGTACTCCGGCTCCATTAGAAACAAATATTTTACGGCCTTAATGTTAACCAGCCCCATTTATGTCTCATAATTCTCAGTACTAATATTCTGACAGGATAGGGAATTGCAGGCCTGGAGAGCATATAGGTCTTCCAATAATGTGTCCTGTTACACCCATTTAATTAAATATGCAGATTCAAACACATCTGCACACATGCCTGCACGTGCTGCTGAGCATCCTTCCCGGTGATGGTGGGAGGGGCTCTGAGGCTGCTGGGGTCCCCGGGCTCTGGCTGGGCATGGCAGCCAGCTGGTTCAGGGCCAGGGCCTGGGGGTCCTTAGGAAGGGGGCCGGGTGTGGGGTCGCTGTGTGATTTGACAAGGTGGAGCAGGACCCTGCAGCCCGACCTGGAACTGGTAGATGGTGAATTCAGGGCTGGACCTTCCCGCCCACAGCCTTGAAGCCCACCCTGTACCCATGCTGGGCAGGGTGGCTGCCAGCCCTCTGTTTGGGTGCTGTCAGTGGTACAGCTTTTCATTCATTTATTCATTGATTCTGCAGATGTTCATTAGGCCCCTGTTAGGTGGTGGACACCTGATGGGGAGAAGAAAGATTATTTGTAATGGGCTGAATGAGGCCCCCCAAAAGATATGTCCATATTCTGGGCAATTGTGAATTTGACTTTATTTGGAAAGAGGGTCTTTGAAAATGTTGTTAAAGATCTTGAGATGAAGAGATTATCCTGGATTATGGGGTGGGTCCTAAATCCAATGACAAGTGTCTTTGTGAGAGAAAGGGGTACAGAGAGAGGAGAAGGCCCTGGGATGACAGAGACTGGAGGGGTGCGGCTCGAGCCAGGGGAGTCCTGGGGCTCCCAGAAGCTGGAAGAGGAGAGGAGCAGCTTCTCCCCTGGAGCCTGCGGAGGGAGTGTGGCCCACTGACACCTTGATTGAGGACTTGCAGCCTCCAGAACTGTGCATGTATTTCTGTTGTTTTGAACTACCAAGTTTGGGATGACGTGTTACAGCAGCCACAGGAAACAGATACAATTATAATAAAGTGGGACTGGGCAGTGATGGGGACTTCCAGGTTCCCCGGTGGCCGGACAGGAGCCCGTTTAGCTGCAGGGGTGGGATCAGGTTCCAGGCTGCCTCCGGACAGACACAGGGCACTAAAAGCGAAGGCCAGGCGGGAGCTAGGGCCTCCCTGTCGGCTCTCCCACCCACTAGCTGAGCCCAGAGTCCCGGGGACACAGCAAGCTGGAAGGTGTCTGGAGGAGCATTCGGGTGGCAGAGAAAGCCCGGGATCAGCAGTGCTGCGAGCTAGCTGCCTGACGCTCCATCGACACCCAGCAGCGTGGGGAGGAAGTGGGGGACTGAAATGGAGGCAGAAGGACCTTCACTGCCCCACCGCCCTGCCTGCAGTGTCACTACCCATGCCTCCTGGAGCCGACTTGAGGCTCCTGCATTCCCTCCCACCCAGGGACCGACCCCGAGCCGGGCTTGCTCGGGCTGGGGGCTGGTGGGCTCCGGGCTGTCCTCACCTCTCCCGCACCTTCCTTCCATCATGGTGAGGTGTCTGCAAAGCCCGCTCAGGTCCTTTTCCTGTTCATCAACGCTGCCAGCTTCCTGCCATGTTTTTTGAGCTGCTACAGGTGGGGCTATGATCCATCCCTGAGTCTAGGAAGCCAAGGCTCCCGTCTGGCCCTGGAAAATTCCAGGAGTAAAAGCGTTTCCTAATCAAAACCTCCTCTCGGGCTTCCTGCTGAAGCATGGGGAGCGCTGGCCGGGATCCGACCAACCTCCAGCTTCTCGGGGACCTGTCTCCCTGGGGACAGGCTGGCTCAGGTGCTGGCATGGCCCCTTCCAGCTTTTGGGGTGAAGGTAGCCTTGCTGGCTGCTGTCCGGCTGGACATGTCCTTCAGCTGACATCTGAGTGCCTGACCCATATCTAGTCTTTCAAAGATATTATTTAGCTTAATGTCACGGCAAATTGGGAGGTGGCGTTGACTATGGTCATTTCTGTTTTATGGATGCAAACAGTTATGTGTGGTTTGTGCAAACTCCCCTAGGTGACCTGGGACAGAGTTGGAATTGACTTTTGACAGTCATAAGCTGTGACTGTCCCTTTGCTGGATGGAATTTGGTGGATGGTGGCCAACAGGCAGGGGAGTCTTCTGCTTTCAAAGGGGGCTTTCACAAGGCCCTTCGCACACGCCCCAGATGTCTTGATTTTCAAGTAGATAAAAATACCACTGCCACGATGTGACTCAGGACAGTGACTTGCATGTCATCCAACCACATGGGGCATTTTACACACATTTGTTTAGTTTGGGGCTATTTTGGAATCTTGCTTTAATTTAGTTTGTTGAAATTTGACTCCATGACAGAGTATTGATCTGGAGGGCTTAAAATTGCTGCCATTTGTCAATAGTGGCTTGCTTGTAAAATCTCATTGTTAATAAATCACGTCTGGGCTGTTCAATATGTAGTTATTACAGTTGGGGTACAGGTGCAGCGCTCCCCCCACCAGAGCACTGTAACAGATTAAAACTATTAAAAGGTCCAAACACTCCTTTTGAAAAGTTTGCCCTTCGCTTTTATTTGGTATCCCCTAACCTGCCCCACTCTTTAATTTGAGTCCAAAAAGAGCTTAGAGAGTTGTTGAGTCCCTGGAAGGATGGCCAGGCTTGTGTCCATAGTGGGGACCATTGGGATCGCCTTATAATTGACAAATGAGGGAGCCGATCTGGGGTCTGCATGTGCCTGCAGAGCCCCATCTCAACAGAACAGCAATGGATGATGGTGGGTGCTGGCCGAGGACGGGACCAGGGTGGCTGTTTCCTAGAGCACTCTAAGGCAGGGGTGACGGTGTCAAGGAACCCACCCATCAATATTTATGAATCACCTTTTTTGTGTGAACTACTCTGCCAGAGGTTTCCTAAGTATCTGTTAATACATATGTGTGTATTTCAAATAAGAAAGGTTACCAGTGGATGGCTGGGACAGAAAAGGACCTGGCAGTTCATCCAGTCCAGTGCCCTTATGGAGAGGGAAACAGGGTCAGCGTGACTCTGCCCAGGAGAGTCGGTGACCCATCAGAGCCAGGACATCGGGAGGGAGGTTGCTGGTGCCTTGTCCTGCCTCCTGACCCGTGCAGGTTGGCACCGGTGTTCCCAGGGCAAACTCCACCCAGGTGGGAAGACTTTCAGAAGGTCGGCGGCGGCCCTGCACTGCAGGGCTTGTGGAACCCACTGGCCCGGCCTGTCCGTCTCTTCCCACGACGCTCACCGACCAGGAAGCCTTCCCAGTGATCTGTCTGGTTTGCGCAGATCTCCATCTATTCCCATTCTTGCAAACCATGCTGATGCTTGGTTTAAAGCCCTTTGAGAAGCCTCTCTCCCTCCTACCACTCATCTCCTTGCTGTGAGTTCCTGGAGATGGCTTTTTCTTCTGCTGTCCTTTGTTCTTTCTTTAATGTTCTATAGAAGCGTCTGAGCTGGGGGCCTGCCCTGGAGCGGGGTGTCCTCTGCAGATTGTGCCAGGGGTGGGGGTGGGGGTTCCAGAGAGCCCCTGTGCCTGAGCCTGGCCCCCACAGGATGGGCATATTTTCTGAAGATGGCTGATTTAGGGGGGGCCGTAGAGGCAAGAATTCCCGACAGCCTCTGCCACCCTCAAGGGATGCTTGGTAGAGGCCATCTGGGTGCATTTCTGTCACTTTTCTACATATCTTCTGGCTTCAGCCCCCAGGCGGTGGCCTCAAAGACCTCTTCAGAGCTGTGGAGCAGGAGGGGCTCAGATGCTTGTGAGGTCAGGCTTTCTGCTCCCGGCACTTTGCAGCATTTCTGGCAACGGCTTATGTTGGATCGAGGAGCTCAGTCTTCCAGGAGAGCCCTGGGCAGCGCTGAAGGGCCCAGCCAGTTGTGCACTGAGGAGGACGTGCTCCGAGCTGTTTGCAAGGCATGGAAATTGCCAGGGCTTGTTTTCCCGCATTGTTCTTTTATTCATAAGCCTGCGTTTGAGGGGCTTGTAAATGACATTACCCATTTTGCATTAAGGAGGCCTGGCAGGGCTGGTTGTGCTTCCACATTTGGGGCTTCATTTGGAGGGCCAGATCTGCTTACAGGCCAATTGTTTTATTAGGTATCCGAAGGCTATGCCAGTATCTTGTTTTTCTAATCTAAACTTCATTAAGGTGCCCTGTGCTGGGTGGAAGTCGATGGACGCGGCCCCCTGTTTCTGTGACCTTGGCAGCTAACTGGGGAGGGCAGAGCCGGTCCCTGAGCCCTCGTGCTTGCTGCACCGCCCCCCCCACCCCACCCCTCCAGGGAGGATGCTCGTGCTTCTGCGAGAAGGACGGGGTGGGCAGACACAGAGATTTGTCTCCTCCACTTTGGGTCCAATCTGTCATCGGTGGGTTGGAGTTGGCCTCTGCCTCCAGTGAGAGCCATTCTGGGCTGGGTTCAGAGAGGAGGTGGACCCATCAGCCCTGCTTCCTCCACCGCTGGTCCTAAGCCTGCCCCTGAGTGCTTTCACCAGGGAACTTTTAAAAACATGGTGCCTCTGGAGGGGAGCCCGGAGTGTGTATTATAAAATGCAGCCATTCCCATGCTCTGCTGTCTGGGGGCAGGTGGGAAACGTTTCCCCTGCACTTGGTAAAGGAGATAATTACTGGGCTGCAGACACAGTATGGAACCTGGCAGGTGGTAAGTGCTCATAAAATGTTTGTTGAGTGAATGCCTGACTTCTTAGTGTTGACTCCTGGTTTCTGGAATCATTAAAAGAGATATATAGGAAGCCCCTTTTCCGTAGCTTTTCAAAGCCAAGTGGCATTTTTTGTTCTTGTGATCACAGACTTTTTCTGGATGTTCTGCTAGGTGTCAGTGAGTGTTCTATATATCCTCATAGAAAAGATAATCCAAGACATACAAATCTGGGCAACATTCACATGAACAAAATTTAATTGCTGCAGGACTTCTCAGGGCCTTTATTCGGTTCACGGCTACTGGAGAGCTTCTGGAAGGGGATATAATAATCAGTGTTTCCCATTCTTGTTACATAAAGGAACTTTATTTTTAAGTTGAGAAATTCAGGAAATGGTTCCTTGGAACTGTGCTGTCCAGTATGGCAGCCTGTATTTCCAGGTAGCATTGTCAATTTTAATGAATGAAATGAATGAAAACTAAACAGTTACTTCCTCAGTTGCAATCACTACATTTCTGGGACTTGGTAACCTCATGGGGCTGGTGGCTACTAAAAATGGACAGTGCAGAAGAGAACATTCCCATCATTCTAGAAAGTTCTGTTGGACAGAGCTGGTCTAGAGAGAGAGTGGTACTGAGAAGACTGTGTGTAGATAGACCTTGAGGGCCACCTTCTTCCTGGTGGTCCCCCAGGGTCGTTGCTCACCGAGCCCCTCCGTGAATATCTCTTTCCTGAATAGTGGGAATAAAAATTGCAAATATTTATAGTGTTGACCACATGCCAGAGACCATTCTTAGTATTGTACACACTTTATCTTATTTAAACCTCAGGTGGAGGCTCAGAAGTAAGTGCCATTCCCAAGACCCAGACTCTACAGAGGGAAGTGACTTGCCCAAGGTCATGGAGACAACATATTTAGGAGTTCAGGGGGAATCCTGGGCAGTCTGAGGCCAGAGGTCCTGCATTTAACCACCAAAGGAAGCTCTGGGGTTGGTCCCGGAGATACTCGGCTATGGGTCCCTCACCAGTGCACCTGAGACTCACAGCCTTAGATCCAATTGGCTTGTAGCTATTTCTAAACACTGTGTCTAACCTCAACAGATACAAGTGGTCACTGTTGAGGACCTTGAGAATCACATATCCTGGCCCTGCGTGGTTTCCCAGGAGGAGTCCAAGAATGTGTTCTCTGCACTGTGGCTGTGACCGGTCAGCCTGTCTCAGGAGCAGGATGCCGGCCACCATGATGGAGGGAGGAGGGCATCTTGTGAACAAGTGGGCATCTAATGAGATGTGCAGAGGACATCCGTGTGCATGAGTGTTTGCGGGGTTTGCGGGGGAGGCCCTGATAAAAGAGCTTTCTTCTGTCATCGCAGAGCTAAAGCCATTCCAGAGCCCCAAAGGGAATTTAAAAATAGCTCAGAGGCTAGATGCAAGATGCAACACAGGTTCCAATGGCTTTGCTGCCTTCTGCGCAGATGGATGCTGGGCACATTATCTGGTCCTGTTGAAGCAGGCCTGTCCGGATCTGGGATCGTGTCTGTGTGTTTCAGAAATGGAAATGTGAGCCTCTGGCAGAGCCTGCTGAGTTGAGGTCTTACTTGCTTGCCACATGCCAGAGACTTACCACTGCCTTGTACCCAGAGAGCGAGGTGGCCGGGAGGCCTGGCTCAGCCTGGTTCTGTGTGTGTGTGTGTGTGAGCGTTTGGGGGTGGGCTGAGGCCACGGAAGGGCTCAGCCCCTGCAGCCCCTCCCTGGCTTTCCAGTGGATCCCACCTCCACGTGGTGGCCAGACCAGATCTGTTTGATCAGGAAGATGCCACCTAGAAGCTCAGGCAGTGCTTCCTGTTGAGGAAAGGTCGGAGCCACTCCAGACCTCCCTTGAACTCCCAGCATGATGCTGTGCCAACTTGGTGGGCACAGGACCTGTGCAGTTCCACAGGGCCCGGGGATGGGGGTTGGGGGTGGTTAAGGCTCTGCTGTCTCCGTCTTGAAATTCATAACCATTTTTAAGCTTTGAACTTGGGTCTTGTGAGCAGAGTCAGATGGGCAGTGCAGTATGTGTACGAGCAGAGCAGATGAGTGTAGCACGTGCACCCATCACTCTTTGCCTTCCGTTTGCACACAGTGTTGGAGATGCCTGGTGCACACTGAATCCTTTCCAGTGGGCCTGGAAAGTGCAGAACTTTAGTGTGGGACTCACAGGGACCCTGTGGCCTCAGGGGAGGAGGGTCACGTCCCCGGCCAAGTTGGGCACCGACAGCCCCAGTGGCCAGGCATTTTGTTTGACCCTGAAGCTGCTTTGAAAGCACAAAGAAGGGGCTGGTATCCTAAGAAATGTGAATGACCAAGGAACCTTCCATCCTTTATCATTCATGCTACTTTCTTGTGCGAACCAACCACTTACATGGAAAATCATATGCAGAAGGGGTGGGATGATACCGCAGCACCTAGTATCCTCTCTTTCCCTTTCAACCCCTCCTTGCCCATCAGTGGGCCAGGGAGGGAGGGCTGATAAAATGCATGTGATCCAGAAGGGAAATGAAGACAGCTGAGCTCATTCTGTGCAGTCTTTCCTCTGTGCTGGTAAGAATGAAACATATATTCATGCACGAGCTACAAAATATGAACTGTGCAAGTCTGGAGATTCTGCACACAGGTAGGTGCTCTTACATTTGCATTTGAGGCTGGCCTTGCCCATTACAGAGATGAACGGTAAAATCCATGCTCATAATTTAGAATTTAAATTTTTCCTTGCTTGGGATGATGCCACATAGCAAATAAAAATTACCATGACAAGTCGAGAGAGAGACTGTGGAAGAAAGGAAAGGGGTTTGTATCTTCATATCTTCAATGGCATTTTTTGCCGCTTCTTAAACAGAGTACCACATTTTCATTTTGCACTGAGCTTTGCAAAATTATGTAGCTGGCTCTGGCTAGTCCTTCCTACCCAAAGTTCTCCAGCTGGGGTAGCAGGAGGGGGTTGTCCCTACCGCGTCTCGGTGACCCCTCTTCCTCTGATCTTTTTGGGGATGTTTCTCTGTAGTCTGAGGGAAAATTGGGTGAGGATCCTTCCTGTCGCTGCCTTCTGTCCTCTGCCGCAGTGTGACAGTCCTCCCTGGGCTCCTGCCCTCTGGTCACAAGCCCACCACTTTTCCGTGTGCTGCGCTTCTGCTGTGCCCTTGGCCAAGCCCCCACCCCCACCCTCACCCCGCCACAAACCATCTATTAGGAAACTGACAATAAGTCCCTTTCAGCATTTGCATCTCTGTGGAACCTCCCTGTGCCTGATGGGGCCTGCCCCGGGGCTCCTCAGGTAGCTTTCGGTGCATGAATGGATGATGGGTGGGTAGGTGGATGGATGGTGGGTGGATGGATGGGTGGCTGGGTGGATGGATGGGTGGGTGGGTGGATGGATGGATGGATGGATGGATGGATGGATGATGGATGGATGGATGGATGGATGGTGGATGGATGAATGGAGGGATGGATGGATGGATGGATGATGGGTGGATGAATGGAGGGATGGATGGGTGGATGGGTGGATGGATGGATGGTTGGTGGATGGGTGGATGGGTGGATGGATGGATGGTTGGTGGATGGGTGGGTGGGTGGATGGATGGGTGGGTGGCTGGGTGGGTGGCTGGGTGGATGGATGGGTGGGTGGGTGGGTGGATGGATGGTGGGTGGGGTGGATGGATGGGTGGATGGATGGGTGGGTGGATGGATGGGTGGGTGATAGATGGATAGTAGGCGGGTGGATGGATGGGTGGGTGGGTGGATGGATAGTAGGCGGGTAGATGGGTGGGTGAATAAATTCCTCAAATATTTACTCAGTGCTGCTCTGGGACCGACATTGTCCTGGGTGCTGAGGATCCATCGGAGAACAGCGCGGACGCACCTCTGCCCCTGGGGACCACATGAGCGCCTAGAGAACGAGCAAATGCCCCATGGTGTCTCCTGGGAAGGTTTCGTCTAAGTTGTGGACACAGACTGGCCCCAGTAACAAGGGGGCTGGCCCAGGGGGCTGTGTGGTGTGGGGACAGACCTGGGTCAGCGGGCACATCCTGCAGGTGGGCGGGTTCATGAGGGGGTGGGGTGGGGGGGCTTGAGTGGGAGATGCTGCAGGACAGTGAGAGGAGTGGGGACCTGCCAGCTGGGGTGTAAGGTGACGAGGCCGGCTCAGGTGCATGAGGCCTTGCTCACAGGGCAGCGAAGGAGGGGCCTGGCCGGAGCCAGGGTGGGGAATAAGGTCGGTGCCCAGGCCGTGGTCATGCTGAGGCGGCCGAGAAGCTGAGCTTGGTCCAGGCTGAGCAGCATCAGAGGGGGAAGCCCTGACAGCAGTCGGGCAGGGACCTGTGCCGGGTCCCAGAGCGAATGGCTGCTTTCCTACCTTCAAAATACAGACCCGGCCAGGCAGGATGGGCCTCCGGTGGGCCTGGCTGAACCCACCAATGGGCCCCGTGTGCTGGCCTCCCTGTCACCACCACAGTCCCCGGACGCCTCACTCCTCACACAGCAGGGTCAGCCCTGGACCACAGGGAGAGACCTGGGATTGCACCGGGAGCAAGGGTCAGAGGGCAGCATCTGCTGCTGAAGAGGCTCCTGGGGCCAGCAGAGGCCGGGGCACCCGGGACGAGGGCCTCCCCACTCAGCCTCCAGGGGGTGTTGGAAAGATCAAACGAGATAAGGGTGCACAAGCTCAACACTCCTAGGGTGCTATTAAAATGACTGGAGGGTGACCATCTTCTAGGGCCACCTCCAGGGGAGCCACCTGCCGACGTCCCCCCATGGGGCCCAAACCCAAGGCCCTGCCAGCCCAGCCCAGCCTGCCCTGCCCCTCCCCTGCTGCCTGCCTCCCTCCCCGTCCTGGCCCAGCTCTCCATTTCCTGGTGGCCCTGGGTGGAGCCCCAGAGAGGCCAGGCGGTTGCTCGGCAACCCATGGAGATGGCTGCCCGGCCTCCGATGGCTGGACTGGGTGTTCGGGGGGCTGCTTCCCTGGGCACAGCCAGACCCTCTGCAGGCTGCAGGCTCAGCCATTGGGTTCGGACGACTGAACTCGTCTTTCCTAGAAATCGATGTTGGATAGCAGCCTGGATTTATTTAATAGTTTTCAAATGTGCCTAATCTGGCGGTAATCAAGGCCCTGCGCAGACTCCCCAGCGATATGGTGACCCTGGTATTTTATTCCTCGCTAACCTTCAATTTCTGTTCCTGACCTTTCCTCTGTGAAATATTTCAATATAAATAATGCAGTTTTGCAAACACATGGCCCTGATTACTTTGTAGGGCCCTGATTCTCCATGTGTGAAAGTCTCTGAAGTAAGTAGTAATTTGTTCCCCTTTCTGGTAATTGCTGTTTTAGAAATAGCTTCTTCAGACGTCTGCCACAAATTGGCAGCTCCCCGACTCTCCACTCGCTTGCCAGGAGCAGCTGCTGGGAGTGCATCTTCTGCAGAGTCGTGGTGCAGAGTCCCAGAGGCAGACGACCCCGGGCCTGCGGGGAGAGGGAAGCTGCTAGCTTTGGCTTTTGGTTCATGGACCCCAACGGTAACCCTTGCTTACGCAGCCAGGAGAGAGGCGAGGGAATGTGCTGTTCCCTCTGCCCGGTCCCCTCGAGCCTTGGGAGGTCAACATCTGTATCCTGGGCCCAGGCGCCAGCCTGCTACGTGATGGCTGGGTGGCCAGGTCGGGGCAGGCACAGAGGTACAGATTTGGTCCTGTCCTGGAGGAAGCTTGCAAACAGATGTGAAATTGGAACCTGTCCATCACCAGTATCCCAAAGTCGCCCTTCTCTTTGAATTTCCAAAATAACACCCTAAGGCATGTGCCTCTCTCCTGGCTGTGCTGAGCATCAGCCATCTTTGCACCCCATTCTTCTGTGTGGAGTCATTTGCTTGCAAGTAAGAATTATGTGGCTGGAAGGCTGATGCTCAGGGGAGGGCAGTGACCTGCCAGCAATGGCACAGTCACATGGCTGGTCAGAGGCTGTGTCTGGCTTTGGACCTGGATCTGGCTGCGTCGATGCTTGACACAGGGGAGCGGGCCCCATGGCAGATGCTTGCCTGTGCTTAAGATGAAGCTCTAAGCATCCTCTCCTCCATGGAGCCCTCCTGACTTCCCCCTGGGAAGTTCCTCCACCTCCATTCTAGGGCTGCAGGGCACCCTGTGCTTAGCCCGGCCACACTCTTGGGATCAGATCTTGGTTCTGTGCGTGTCCATTGCACTGAGAGTCCCTGGGTGGCAGGAACAGATCTGGTTGATTTCCCTGGCAGCTCCCAGAATATCGTAGGTTCTCAATGAATGTTCAGACAGTGACTGCGTGAATGAATGGACCTACAAGG
Organism: Manis javanica; assembly: GCF_040802235.1. Taxonomy (NCBI): domain Eukaryota; kingdom Metazoa; phylum Chordata; class Mammalia; order Pholidota; family Manidae; genus Manis; species Manis javanica. The sequence goes on along the minus strand of NC_133159.1, from coordinate 3,877,553 downwards.
GGCAGAAATCTGCTTTTCTACACTGTCTTATGGAGGCCAAAACCCTTCACTTTGGAATGTGTATGGCTGAGGGGTTGACTCCGGGGTGGGGCTGCTGATGTCATAAGTGGTGGAGCCATTTCCAGCCCTGGGTTGCTGCTGGGGAGGAAGAGGCAGGCGGCGAGGGGCTCCCGGCCATCCTGGAGGGGCCATGTCTGCTCCAGAGGGAGAGCTTCTGGGGAGGGGTGAAGCGGTCCCCCCTCCCTCTGTGGGGCCGTCCCAACCCCTGCCAGGGCTGTGCGGACAGCATGCTAATCTTCAGGGCCAGTTCTGAGCCATCTGGTGATTAATTTCCACAGAAGGTTAAGATTCAACAGGAGGGAAAAGTCAATGGCTAATCTATTAAGCTCCTGGGGTAACTTAATTTACAAGTTTTTCATGATTACTTCCTACCCGGGCATCCCAGAGACTAAGTGCGCTTGGGCGGCCGTGCGCACTAAGGTGGCCTTGTACAGGTGGGGACCACACTGTGGGGTGGCTGCAGAAGCTTCTTATTTGAACAGCAGAACTCCACCGGGCATGCATGTCTGAGGCCAGGCTCACTGGTCATCCCCAGGTGGCTTTGCTTGTCTGTCTTTGGATGTTTTCTTTTGCAATAATCGTGCCTCCATCTGAGGCAGAGGGCAGAGTTTCTCCAGCCCATCCTCTCCAATGCCAAAAACCCTGTGCAAGTCTGCTGTGCTGGCTGCCAAGACCCATTTCTTCAACTTCAACTGCAAATTCGATAAGCCACTCTCCAGGGACCGCTCTGCTGGACCTGGTGGTGTTTCCGACAGTTGGGCAGGGGCTGCGGCCTGGAAACAGCAGGTGAGGGGTCCGGGGCAAGGGCTGATGAGGCCGCTGTGACCTTCTCTGGCAGGTGGTATGGAGCTGGCTTCGGGGCCTTGATAGTACCTTGTGCTGTGAACAGCTTGAGACGTTGGTGGTTCCACTGGTCACTGGACTGGATGAATAGTGTCCCCACGGGGTTCATGTCCACCTGGAACTTCAGAGTAACCTTGTTGAAGAACAGGGTCTTTGCAGGTGTGATTAGTTAAGATGAGGTCACTGCCGTAGAGGGGGCCCGACATCCAGTGCTGGTGTTTTCGGAAGAGGAGCAGACCAAGACGCTCGGGGAGGGGGGCATGTAATGGCAGGGCAGAGAGGGGGCGATGCAGCCACGAACCAAGGGGTGCTGGAGTTATGCGAGCCAGAAAGAGGCAGGAACGACCCTCTGGAGCCCGCAGCTAGAGCAGGGCCCCGCTGACACCTGGATTTCACACTTCTGGCCTCTAAACTGTGAAAGAATCAGTTTTGATTGCTTTTAAGCCCCCAGCTGTGTTACTTTGTTAGGGCACCAGGAAATGCAAGCAGCTGCTCCAATGGAAGTGGGGTGCACCAGCTGCTCTGTCTCCCCACTGCTCCCGGAATTAGGCTGTCAGGGGAGCTTGTGTGCGCCTGTCCTGGAGACCAGTGTCTGCCGCTGCCAGCTCAGAGAGCCTCCTTGGGAACTGTCTCCTAAGGTGGGGTAGGGGCTTACCGGGTCTCTGTTTGCACCATTGGAGCATGTGTGGTGAGGACGGGTCTTCTGGGTCTCTGCTCTCATGGGGTTGTTTCTCAAGTAGCCTGAAGACTTGGAAGACAGACACGGTGCCTTCTCTTCCTGGGGTGACCCTCTCAGGATGCTCATTCAGCCAGAGCAGTAGGGAGGTGTGTCCACTGTCGCCTGACCCTGCAGTCCCCGCACAACCTCTGGAGCCCTCTGACCCCTCCTCCGGCAGAACTTAAGCTCCCCCATTGCATTCCCTCAGTGTAAAGCAGTGCCCAGTGACGGGGAAGACGGGGGCCCCAGATGGGGCGGCAGAGGACCAAGGGAGGCAGCGTGCAGAGAAGCGAGCCCAGGGCTTGGCTTAGCCCCTCACTGGAGAAATGCCAGCAGTGCTAAAACAGCCCTCTAAGAGGCTTGTGGGGAGGACAGCCCATGAGAAGAGCCAGGCCTGGTGTTCCTGCAGCTGCAGACCATGCATGAAGCTGTAAACCATTCATGTGGCTGCAGACATTCACGCAGTTGTAGACCATTCACACTTTCCACTGGCATTGCTACTGAGACTCAAATTATCCCTGTTGTCCCCATGACATCCCAGAGCTGCCTGGCCCCTGGCCCACCTTCCCGTGGTAGTCCTGAGAGCTCCCCTACACCTTTCTGATAAATTCCATTTTTGATGAACTAGTCTGCAGCTGGAGAATGCTGACTCCTAACAAAAGGTTTCTAGAGCAACATGGCACCTACTTCCTAACTCGGCTGAGTGCCCTGACCTCCCAGAATTTCTCTGGGAAGCCAGCCTGGCTGTCCTCTGAGTGAGTTTGTGTATTTAGTGGAGAATCACCTGAGGATTCTATTTATGGTCATGAAATGTCCAAAATAAGCAAATCTACAGAGACAAATAGTAGATTAATGGTTACCCAGGACTGGGGGCTTGGTGGGGAGTGGAGAGTAAGTACTAATAGGTGGGTTGTTTCTTTTAGGGGAGATAAAAATGTTCTAGAAGTGGTGGTGGAATGGTCTCAGACTCTGAATATACTAAAAGCATTTGAATTGTACATTTTAAATGGGCAAATCGTATCTTAATAAAGCTGTTTTAAAACAAAAGGAATATACTGGGACATTGTAACAGCAGTTACCACCAGGGGCCATGTTTACCCTCACCCAGGGGACATTAGGAAATGTCTGGACAAGTTCTCGGTGGTCATAACTGGGGCTGTGGCGTGAAGTGGGTGGAGGCCGAGGGTATTACTACCCATCCTGGGTGCACAGGATGGGCGCCCCCTGCAAAGAATGACCCTGCTTCAAATGTCCACGGGGCTACGGAGGGAAACTGCCGTGGAACGGAGCTCGAAGAGTGGCCTGCTGGAGCCAGATGGTCCCAATTTAAACCCTGACTGCAGTGCTTACTAATGCCTGGGACCTGGAAATATGCTATTCCTGAGCCTCAGTCTCCCATCTGTAAAAATCAGGGTGTTTATAATAGCACTGGTCTCCTGGAGCAATACCAGCAGGTACTGTGCTGAATATCGGGCCCTGGCGTGGTCGGGCTCGGTGCCCGCTGGCCTGGCAGGCCGCCTGTGCTGTGACAAGGGCCTGTGTTGGCAGGGCCCCGGCATCCCCACCACTGTCTCGCCTGCCTAAACCATTTACTCCCTGGGTCCATAAGCGAAGCTAAAACCCAAAGTGGCTCTTTTAAAGGTAACCTTGAGCTTGAATTACATAGGCATCAGAATAACAGTAAAAAGAGGAATTGCCCTGGGGGAGTCTTTGGGTGCCCTTTGTACTTGGAAGCAAGCTGTCTCATTTAATCTTTAGGAGCGAGCCAGCTCAGACACCACAGAGGTGACTGCGGCCTAGGGGGCCAGAGACTTGCAGTGGACACAGCTGCTGAGGGCCCAGAGCCCTCGCCTTGGCCAGACCTCTGTATTCACTCACGCATTCCTTAACCTGGGGCAGAGCAACACCCCGAGGGCCCCCTGACTTCCATCAGTCCAGGGACCAGGGACCAGGGACCCCTTCAGATTAACTGATATTTCCTGGCCCCTCTCCCGAGGCAGTTGTCAGTGTTCAGTGAAAAACCTTCCATCAGCATCAAGCCTAATGTTTCCAGGCAAATCCTTAAATCAAATTTTGTGGCAATGGTATCATTTCAGGAAGCAGGTTGGAAAAGCTGGAGGCAGTTGGGCAGGCGAGCAGATGTGGTCTAGGAGGCCGGGACCCTGGTTCTGAGGGCGTCTCGCCGTCTTCCTGCCATTTGGGGGATACCGTCACTGGGAGAATCAACTGGGGTGACATCTCAAGTGCGTGAGCGGAGCCAGAGGCAGGAAGATAATGTTTCCTGGGAGCTTCGTCCTGTGCCCAGCACAGCCTCCCAGTGGGGCTTCGGACCACATGGATGTCGGGCCCATTAGTCGGGTCCATGTTGGAGAGGACGGGCTGGCCCTGAAAGCCAGCAGGGCCAGGCCCAGTTGCATCAGGCCATCCAAGGACATCTTGTTCTCTGTCTGTCTCGTGTATACCAAACCCAGCCAGAGCCCAGCCCATGGTGACGCTGGCAGCCCACCCTTCCTGGGTCGGACCCCTGCTCTGCTGCCAGCCCGGGTGTGACCTTCCTAAGCCGGGTTTCTAAAATAGGAATGGTAATTGCATCTTAGATGCCAGGACACCCTCTTGCAGGGACCTGGGCTCCCTTCACCTGCCAGTCACCTCAGTGGCTGAGGTCGCCTTGAGATTTCACAGGTGGTGTGGCTGTGGGGATGAGCTGACATGAGGCCTCCCTCACGTGGAGCTGGAAAGGGCTTCCAGCGTTCCTGGGATGTGGCAAGTACTCAGTAAAGTTGGCCACTATGATCAGCGGCATGTTGTTGAGGTAACGTCATAAACACCCATATGCTCTGCATCATTCTTAATGCAAAAATATCTCTGATCAAACATCAGAGGAAACGCAGTGGGTTTCCACAAAGTGGCTTTGCTTGGACTAAGTTGGAGAGGTGTGGGAAACATAAGGGAAGGCCTATATGCCAACATTCAGGGACTGACCCCCACCCAGGTCCACTTGAATTCATCCAAGCTTTTATTCACAGCAACACAGAGGGGCCTGGAGTCTGTCCTGAGGCTCAGGGGGTGAGAGCTCCTGGGGGAAACTTCCCTGGAGCACTTCCATCCCCAGGCACCCTCTTTTCTTCCACCTCAGCCCCCTTCACTACATGCATTGGAGTGGTGCTGGCTGGGTTCCTTGAGCATGTCATCCATTGATTAGGCAATTAATTAGCTCCTGCCCCTGCATGCCCCAGAGCCAAGCACACAGAAGATGTTTGTGGAGTGAATGAAAAACCCAGCATCCAGCCGGGAAGACATCCTCTGTCTTGCAGTGAGGAATGTAGCAGGGGGCAGAGATGATGCCCAGACCCTGTCCACAGGGCCACTGCCCACAGGGCTGGGAGCATCCCATTTGTGTGAGGCTTAGAGCACATGCAGGACCCTGCAGGCAGAGCAGGCTGTGTGTGGGGGACCCAGGGGCAGTGGATCGGCTGCAGTGGAGTGACAACCGCACAGAAGCCTGTGCCCAGGGGGTCTGGGGCCGAAGGCTGGTGGGAGCAGGATGGAGGATGCATGCGGTGTGCAAGCACCTCGGGCCTGCCGAGATTTTGGGGCCTGTGAAATGTTTCAGTTGCTTTTAAAGTTGGAGAGGGGAATGCCAAGTTGAAGAAAAGCAGTTTAAAAATAAATGGGTCTATTACTCTTGTAAACCAACACCCCTGTAATAGTTCATTTTAAATACTTTCATGGACCGCCCCATGGAAGTCACATGGTGGCCCCGTTGAGGCACGCGGAGAAGTCTGCACTTTTCCTTAGGCTGCGGGGGCTCTGGAGGCTTCCAGGTAAGGAGGAAATCCAGGGTGCAGCTCAGAAATGACCTTTGGAGGCAGCCCGGGGATGGGTGGGGTCAGGCCTGGAGGGGATGCCCCTGAGGGCTGGTGCCGCCTTGATGGCAGCTCTGGGGGCAGTGGGTCGCTGGGGCTGAGGGTGGGCGTTTGCTGGTCGCTAGAAGCCCTGGTGCACACCCCTGATCAGGAGAAGGGCAGAGCCTGTGGCCAAGGCTGCCACCCGCTTGCCTGTCGGCTCGCCTGCTTCTGAGCTGTCGCCTCCTGGACCACGAGTCTTGACAACTCCTACATTCCTGGTGTTGGGCACAGGGCCTCGCATATATTAGGGTCACAACACATAGTTGTGAGGCAATTATTGAGTTATTCACTTGATTTTTGATTTAAATGTACCCCATCCCAATTCAAAGGAATGCCACCCATTGTACTGAGCTGCTGGGGGCAGGAGCAGTGGCCCCCGCCTGCCACATAAGGGTCCCTGCAGGTGAGATGATGCTGGCTGTGGTGTGAGGGGAGGCTGCGGGCACCAGCCCTCTTGTCAGTGCCCATCTGCATGTTCCTGGGGTCACATTCCTCTGGGAGCCTCCGACTTCCCCTTTGGCCCCATTCGAGCCAGCGATGAGCAGGCAGACCCATCCATTCTAGGGGCACTTAGAGGCATTGAATTAGTCATTAGAGGCATTTAATTAGTACCCTTTAATCATTTTTTCTAAAATGGATGGATGTTTGCTGCTAAAACCCGAACACTTGCATGCTTTATAAATGACTCAGCCCTGATTTGGAAGACATATGGGCTTTGATAGAAATCAGCCAGGAGACAAATAGCTCATTTATTTGAAACTTGGACATGGCCGGAAGACCTGACTGCTTCTTGCTGGGTCCTCACCAGGGGTAAGGGCCCCAGTGAACAGGTGCAGTGAAGGTCAGCATCTCATCTACAGCGAGGTGACCCAAGGGGCACCAGGTGTGTGCAGGGCAAGGAGGGGGCTTTGCCTGGAGCCTGCGTCGGCCTGTCAGTGGTCACAGCTGGATAGCTCTGCCATGTCATGCCCCAGACGTGGACTGAAGGCTTGTGTCCCCAGAGTTGTATGTCGGAGCCCTGATCCTCTCTGCCACTGTATTTGGGGGCAGAGCCTTTGGGGGTTAAGTTTTAGATGAGGTCTGAGGGTGGGACCCCACGGTGGGGCTGATGGCCCAGAGCTCCCTCTGCTCTGAGGACACAGCGAGAAGGGAGCCGTCTGCGAGCCAGGAAGTGCCGACCCCACATCGGCCAGCACCCTGAACTCAGACATCCAGCTTCCAGGACCATGAGGTGCAGGTGTCTGTTGTTAAGTCATTAAGTCTGTTACAGCCCAAGCTGACCAGCAGGAAGCTGGTCTGAGGACAGGGGAGCTGATGATAGCCTTTAAGTACAAGGAGAGCCGAGCTGAGCTTAACTGGCAGAGAGGCCTGGGTTTCCAAGGGAGACCTGGGTCAGGATGGCATGCCATGATGGTTTGACTGGGTGAATGAGGAGTGGAGAACGTGCCCCACCGAGATGCCAGGACTCTGTGGCTTCCAGGAACCTCTGAAAGAGGAATCAGAACTCTAGTGCCACCACGCCAAACCACACTCCACATTCTGATAACCAACAGCTGGCTCTGCTCTAACAATGATGTCAATGCACCGCATCCTGGAACGCTGAGCAAGCCTCCTTGGCGGGAGGACTGGAGGTCTAGGTGAACGCTGGCGTTCATTCCTGAAACAGGCATCAAACCCTTTACGAGAATTGTTGCATCACCCAGAAAGCAGAGCCTGAGGCACAGGTTAACATGCCGACACTGCGTCTGGAAGGTGCAAACCCCGGGTGGCAAGTGTGAAGAGAAGACGAGGAAAGGCAAGAAAAGATGCCAAGTGACCCAGTGGGATGCATCACCCAGTCCTCACTGCTTCCTAATGAGCAGTGAGGAAACACGGCAGGTGGCTGGCATGTCCCATCAGCGAGGGGGTCTTCTCGGGAAGGCTCGCAGGGCAGCTGGTTCCTGGGAGGGTCGTGAAGGGGAGAAAGAAGGGGGTTACCTGTCCCTCCTTCCCCCACCTCCCACTGGAAAGCTGATTTCCCTGCATTCTCGGTTGTGTCGTCAGCCCTCCAGGGGCTGCTCCGGAAGGCAGATCTCACCCTGCACCCTGTGTTACGGCTTTTCAGCCAAGTTTGGTCATGGAGAAGGAACTGAGTGTGCTGATGTTGTGCCAATGGGGTTCAGCCCCGGGCAAGTTTGCTATGGATTCAACGTGACTAAAGAAAATGACAGCAAAACATTCTTGGGGTGAAAGGGGTATACCCAACTTTATTTCCAGGTGGCAGGTCCGTCACTAAAATCCCGTCCACTCAGAGTGAGTCTGCACACAGCAAGCTGGTCTCTGCCTCTGGGCCCCTCTGTCTGCGCGGCCCTCCTTTTGGCCCCTCTGTCTGCACAGTTGTCCTGCACAGCCGTCCTCTGGGCCTCTGTCCTCTGCTTTCCTGCAGCCTTGCAGCCCTGCCACCATGTCATGCCCAGAGCACTGGGCGGAGCTCTTTATATAGAGTCAACAGCCATGTAGTGCCCACAGGTGTGCAGTGAGCTAGTCAGCCAGGGCCAGGGGAGAATCCTGGCCACAGGAACTCTCATTTTATCCACGGCTGAGCAGTGCTGAGCAAGAAGAGAAAGCCAGGTGGTTGAGGGAATCCGAGGTGGAGTCCAAAAGTCGGCGCTCACGAACACCGCGCACGGAGCAGTCTTTTATACCACAAGGCCTTTGATGGGGTACTGCCTTCAAGGACTCACAGCTGGGGAGAAAATAGCTCAACTCGGGAAATGGCAAATCATTCAATCACAAAGCACAACAGACTCTGAAGGCCGGGCCCTGGATGGTCATCCGCCTGGCCAACGACACGGACACCCGGGCTCAGCTCTGTGTTCCTTTGGCTTGGGGTTTGTCTCAGTGCGCCCGGCGCTCGGGGAAAGAGCTTGGGTGCAGAAGGCACTGGGTTGTTTGGGAAAGTAAGGTTTGGTGACGTGGGAGGCATAAAGATGTTACAGGTGTGGCCATGAATGTCATTTTAACATAAAATATATAATGTGCGTCTCATGTTGTTAACCATTTGGGGTAAGACAGAGCCTCTTTGGCTATTCCCCTGATTAGAGTTCCAAGCATCCCTCCTCCCCTCCCCTCACCCCCACAAAGCACAGGTACAACAGTCAGTATTTGATTTCTAGTTTAGGACTCAGAGCCTGTATAAAACAATCTCAGGTTAGAATCCTTCTGGATTTGTGTGATTTATTTTCCAATCTTTCTTGGTTGACTGGCCCAACCTAACTCAACCACACTATTATTTAAGAGCTTTCCTTTATCCTTTCCAGGGAAGTCTCATTTTTAGAGCAAAGAAGTCTCATTTTTACACCAAACTGGTTGGTTTATGTGATAAACTAAATCACCTGGTTACAACAATGCGGGCCACTGGCACGAGCAGGTTTGGGGACAAACAGGGTGGGTCCGGGGAGTGTATGTTTCCTGCAGCTCCTGTAACAAAGTGCCGCATGCTGAGGGGCTTAAAACACTTTACTTAAACCACTGCACCCAGTTCTGGAGGCCAGAGGCCCGAGATCAAGGTGCGGGTGCGGTCGGCTCCCCGGAGAACCTGCTCCAGGCCTCGCTCATCCCTCCTGCTGGTTTGCTGGAGGCTCGGGCGGCCCTGCAGGTGGCCCTCCCAGGTCTCTGTCCTCAGGCTCACTCAGTGATCTCCCCATGTGTTTGTCTGGGTTTCTTCCCTTCTAGGGACACCCGTCCTCCCGTGTTCAGGGCCTCCCTTAAACTAGTAGCGCCTCGTTTGACTGTGATCGCCTCTGCAAAGACCCTATGTCCAAGGCAGGTCCCCCTGGCGGTTCCATGGGCTATAATGTCACTGATCTCTCTGGGGGTCCCAGTTCGGCCCACCACAGTGAGCTGTGCTTTCTGTGGGGAGCAGGCGGCCCTGGCGTGCTGCAGAGACCTCTGTCCCCGTGGGCATCTGGTGATGCAGGTGACTGTGTGTTCTGCAGCCAGATGTCTGGCGAGGTGGTCAGATGGGGAAGGTCAGGAGAGCTTCAGCTTCCCGAGCTCCTCCACCTGAGGCCTGGGAGCAGGTTTGGCACAGGGACCCAGAGGCTCTTGGTACCAGGAGGGACAGAGAAGGGCCACAAAACCACCCAGAATTCACCCCGGGACAGCCGTCGAAACCAAAAGCCTTCTTCCCACCTTTCACCCCCCAGTGTCAATCTACCACAGGGCCAGGCCGATCTCACCCACGAGGCATTCCTCGGACTCCTCTGCTCACTTGGTTCTTTGGGTCCCAAGCTGGCTCCAAACCATGGTCTGACATAAGGCTTCCTGAGCTCAGCCGTGCTCGCGGCCCTTCCTTGCCCCGTCAGGGTGGGCGCAGCCTGACCATGGCCTCTGAACCCTCATGAGGAAGGGAGGAGGCTGTGGGGGGCCCTGAGGATGAGGAGGGGTGAAGCCAGGGAAACGAGGCCGCTGTGAAGGAAAGCCGCCGTGCGGAGTTCCCTTTGCTGCCCTCAAAGACCGTGTCAGTGTCCAGAGAGTGAAGATCTGGAGCGTGTACTTGACCCTGTTCCTCTGGGGTCTCTGACACGGGGGGCTGGTCCCCGGCTGCAGCTTCCAACGTGCAGGGGACACACCAGTCCTTTGCTGTTCCCTGATGGCTTGGTCCCCCCGTTCCCAGCAAAATACCTTAATGAGACGGCCACACAAATGCTTCTCTGGAAAAAAAGGCCTCGTGGGCTGCAATCCGAGGAATCAGGCTTTTGTGGGTGAGGGGCCGCCTTGGGTGTGGGCTGGCTGCTGCTTCATGCCTGGAACCCCTCTGTGCACCCAGGCCAGCTCTTTACTGTAGGTAGAGGAGAGAGGCAGGTGTCCTGCAGGACCGCAGGGATTTAAACACTGAGCAGCATTAACTATAGTTGTTATAATGGCTATAAAAGTCACTAAATTCTTTGTATTATTACTAGTATTATAAGTTGATCAACAAGGAATTATGAAGCCAGCATTTGTTGAAAAGGGACTTCCGCTTAAGATGGGAAACTGAGTGGGCTCAGAAAGAATGCCTCAGGAAGCGTGTGGGACACACACACGCACACACACCTTTGGACAAGCATTAATGTCCAAGACTAAAACCAAGAAAGTAAAATCCATGGTCCCAGAAACCAAGAGGAAGCCAGAACTGTGTGGGGAGCAAGGCTGGGGGCCCCGGGGTCGCTGGCTGAAGGGGGCTGGGTGCCACGCTGTGGGAAGAGCTGGGACCCAGGCCCAGGGGACACACAGCAGAAGGATGGAAGGGGATATGTTATTACATGCCCGGAAGTGCAGAAAATAGCACAACTTTATAGGAAGGTTGAAATGAGTGTGTTTAAAGTATTTCAAAAGATAGAGGGAAAAAAAGACACTCTAAATCAAGGACATGACATTTGGAAGACGAAATACAGCAGGTGGGTCTGAGAAAGAGCAAAGCAGACCGTGGAAATTACACAAAATAAAACTAAACCAAATAAACCTAAATGGACATGTTGACAGTCAACTGGGATTAATGATTAAGGGGAGCCATCTAGGAAAAAGAAGCCTCAAGATCTGGAGAAGGCGGGGGAGCAGCCCCGACACCTGCCGAGTGGGAAGTTCCCAAGGGGAGATGAGAAGGCACCAGACGAGGCAATTTTCAAAGCCATAATGGCTGAGAATTTTCCAGAACGGATGAAAGACATAAGACAGATGGAAAAAGCAAATCTCTGAACAGGAGAAGTAAAAACGCATCCTGGATAGACACATTTTACTTCATGTTTGGTGACTGCAATTCAAAGAGAAAAATCTGAGCTGCCATCAGAGAGAAAAATGAACACTTTGAGACACTGCTGGGGGGAATGTGGACTGATAAATCCTTTTTGGGAGGTAATTTGCTATAGCAGATACAAACTCTTAAAAAAAATCCCCAAACCCATTTATTTGTCATTTTCACTTCTAGGACTTTGTTCCAAGAAAATAGTAATGATGCGTACAAAGATTTAAATTCAGCAGTGATGATAATGGGGGAAAAATTGGTAAAAAAAAATCTAAGTTACTTTGAAACAAACAACTATATATACACTATGGTACTAATCATAAACCGCGATGTCACCCAGACACAGAAATCATGCTTTTTAAAGAATATTTAATGATGTGGAAGGATGGACATGATATATTATGCACCTAAGGAAAAAGCAGATGGTAAAACCATGTCCAGTGTGTTCTTACATTGCTTCTGCATGTATTTACATGCGTCCATGTGTGTGCACACGTATGCACATGTGTGGAAGGATTTGAGTGACATTATAGCAATTTCCTCTGGATAATGGGCCTACTGTGGTTTCATTCTGTGTCTGTGTTTTTGCACATAGGTGCTGCCTGCAGTGGGGCTGATGGAACTGCCTATCTCTCCAGGCCAGGGAGCATTAATTGAGGTAATTCATGTAACAGGCTTAGCATGCAGCCAGGCACAGTGTGGATGCAAACTAATGAGTTTATTCAATAAACTGACATTACTGCTGGACATCATGCTTTGTCAGCTATACTCCTTTTATGTCCTATAGAGTCAGCCTTGCAAAGCCTCTGCTGTGGAAAGAAGCCAGACTGGCAGGTGAAAGAGGAGAAAGTATTGGTGAGCACGCTAAGCAGGGCTCAGCAGACACCCTCGATGTGGTGGACTTCAGGCTCAGGGCGCTCCTCTCCAGCCAGGTAGGGACTGGGGTCCATGGTGTGGGGCAGGAGGGGGAAGGACAGAGGGGAAGGTGCTGTCACCTGGGGTGGCCTCCTTGGAAGGAGCTACTGGTGGCTGAATGATGGCCCCAAATGACAGCCCCCAGAGATATCAGGTCCCTATACCTGGAACCTGTCAATGGCACCTCATCTGGGAATAAGGTTTTTGCAGGTGTGGTTAATCTAAGGCTTTTGAGATAGAGTTTTCCTGGATTAACAGGTGGGCCCTAAATGCATCATTAGCATCCTTATAAGACAGAGATGAGATCTGATGCACAGAATAGAAGGGAATGTGACCAGAGAGGCGGAGACCAGGGCCGAGGACTGTGGGCAGCCACCGAAGCTGGGAAAGGCAGGAGCGGATCTTACCCTGGCGTCTCCGCAGGAGCAGGCCCTGCCGATACCTCGATTTTGGCCCAGTCTTACTGATTTTTTTACTTCTGGCCTCCAGAACTGGGAGGGAGAATAAACGTGTATTGTTTTGAGTCACCAAGTTTGTGGTGATTTGTCACAGCAACCCCAGGACACAAACTTTTCCTGAAGCCCTGCCCAGTGGCTTCCATTTACTTCTTGGCCCAAACTGCACCTCAGGACCACCTGTGCCTGGCTGCAGAGAAGCCTGTGAAGCGCTGGTGCTGTCAGCCGACCTGGCGGACCCAGTGCTGTGCTCTGTCAATGAGAAAGCAGAGGTTAGTGGCTTCAGGACAGGCAACCAGCAGCCTGTTTGCCCGCCCCCCCCAGCTCCTGGCACATAGTCAGTTAATGTCGGGGTCCAGGTGAACTGTGCTGTTAAGGTCCCGGCTCCGCCTCTGTTTGCTGTTTCCTTTTCTGGGTTCTTCTCTGCCTTACGTCAAGTTCAGGAGGGGTCCGAGAGGGCTGAACACCTCCTCCCTTTGGGCACAAACTCTGCTGGTGGCAGTGGGACGTGGCTGGCAATTAGGACAATAAGAGGGAAGAGCAAGGCTTGGTTCTCCTGGGAGAGAAACCCCAGCAATCTGGGGAAAGCTGAGAGGTGCAGGTAAGGGAGGCCAGCCCTGGGCTGAGGTCTGAGGACACTGTGATCAAAGCCAGGCGCTTGCACGTGAGCCCGCGGACCTGAAGCAGAATGTTCTGGTGGCAGGCAGGGGATGAGTTGGGGGGAGGTGAAGCAGGGGCCCCCTGGAAGCTCACAGATGTGGGAGGGCTGTGGTGTGTCCAGGGCTGCCCCTCCGCTTAGCAGAGCGATTCTTTGCACAAGAAGTTACACACCAATGAACTGATTCGAGAATGTACACCCTCAGGACTTAGTCTAGAAACGTGGTGTTTCTAGGACCCAAGAGAAGAATGGACCTTTAAAAAGAGGGATTGCACATTTTTAGATCCTCACCACTACCACCCATCTGGGCCCTCTGCCTGCATCCCACTTCCATGGTGCAGCAGGGCAGGGAGAAGGGGACAAGAACCTTATGGGTCAGGAGGAAATGGCACTAGGGACATGGATAAAGGCATCAGACTCTTGCCCAAATCAGCAGAGAAGATGTTATTCAAGACTAGTGCAATAGGGCAGAGAGAATCCTTAACTCGGCAGAAACAAGAGATGGAGGGGGTTTTAGATGCTGAGTGAGGTGCCATATCCACCTGACACCCCATATGGACACTTCTTGCCCCCAAAGGGGACACAGATTGCTTTGAATTCAATTTCACAGCACCAACGGCACTGGTGGGTGACACCCCTTCCCCGGCCCTTACTAGGGCCAGTGAGTGAGGCCCCAGGGGGTGCATGCCCCTCACCCCGCCCTCCCCTTCCTCCTCTCCGGACACCGAGGCCCCCAGGCTTTGCTTTGTGGAAGAAGGCCACAAGCTGCGGCCATAGTTTCTGCTTGAAATATTTAGACATCAAACTCCACTGGCCCAAAGTGTAATCAAATGTTCAATTACAAGAAGTTTCCAGGTTGAGCTCAGCCACTGTAGGAAACGGATGGGTGGCAGCAATCTGCGAGGCACCTGACTGGCCCGTGAGTGTGCTTTTGCATAGCTGGCTGACGGCTCCGTCCTCGGAGAGAGAGTCGGGGCTCCATCACGGTGCTCGGGGGAAATACGGCCACCCAGGAGCTGGGCTGCATCTGTTAGCCTGGAACTGTGGCCTCTGCCATAGCACAGCCCTGGGCACTAGAGGTCGGGGAGAATGGTGTCCTCCCCTGACCCGACGGGCTCCGGTTAGTGGGGACTGGCACAGACAGGCCTCCTGCCTTTGTGATGGGCTGGCGTGACATCGGCCCTTGAGCGCCCCTCTTGTCTGGCACCTAGCCGCCAGCAATTAGGTTTCAGCAGTGTGCTTGAATTGGCATGGGTATTGGACATGACCCCTGCCCTGCCCATTGCAAACTCCTGTCTCAGTCAGTCAGCTTCGGCTGCCTTAAGATAAACTCAGACTGGGTGGGGGCTTCAACAACACACATTCATTTCTCATGGTTCTGGAGGCTGGGGTCCCAGATCAAGGCACTGGCAAGAACCCTGTTCCCAGCTTGTAGACAGGCACCTCCCTCTGTGTCCTCCCTCTTTGCAGAGACAGAGCAGGGAGAGAGCTGCGTTCTGGTGTGTCCCCCTCTAAGGGTGCTAATGCCAGCATGGGGCCCCACTAGCATGACCTCGTCGGAACCTAATTGCCTCCCAGAGGCCCCACCTCCTTTGCCACCACATTGGGGGTTAGGCTCCAACATGTGGATTTCAGGGGGACCACGTGCCTCTCACAGCACCCCCTCTCCCTGGGACCCCCAGTGGGCTGCCAGCACCCAGGTGACCTGAATCCTCCACACAGGCTTGTGGACACTCATGTAACACCCTGCTGCTCCCGCCAAGTTCAGAACCTATAAGGGAGAGACAGGTGATGGCAATGTGGGAATAAGCATGTCTCTTTATCACTAACAGATCGAGGGCCCTGGGGAGAGCCCTCCCTTGCCTTTCCCAGCTTCCAGGGGCTGCCCCCTCATTCCGTGGCCTGTGGCCCAGAATCATCACAGCCTCTCCTGCCCTCACATCTCTGACCCCTAACTCCCTCTTTCCCCAAGGGCCTCCGGGTAATCGAAGGTAATGCCCACAGCTCAGAGTCCTTTGGGGCTCGCCTCTGCTGGAGGATGGGGTCCGCAGCCAGGAACAAAAACAGGACAGAGCCCCGGCCCCCAGGGGCTTACATTTTAGTGTAAAACACATTTCTTTCCTGCCACGGCATCCTTCTGCAGGAGTGGGTGTGGGGGAGCATGTACACTAGAACAGGGCTTCCACGCCTCCTGTGAGGATGGAAATGTTCTCTATCTGCACATCCAATCCTGTAAGTGCCAGGATTAGACCTGTGGCCAGGGTGACGACGGGACTCTCTTAAGTTTCCTCTCATTTTAATTAATGGAAGTGGGAATGCAAATAGCCACAGGAGGCTGGCAGCCACTGAGGATGGCACAGGATGCGGGTGTCTCGGCGGGTGTCCCCTCCCCCTGTGGGTCCCACCTGCTTCTTTGCTTCTGCTGCGTTGGCCCCCACACGCTGGCTGGCTGAGCCTGCTGGCTCTCAGGGCCACCCTCCTCTTATTTTCTTTCCGTTTGCTAAACCAGGTGCTTGTTTTTCTGACATTTTCCTCTGGATTGTTTCCTGTGGCAAGAAATATGAAATCGATAGGTCCTAAGTCTGCCAAAACCACAATTTAAACAAATACTTTCCTCAGCACTTTCCTGATTTGGAAAATCTCGCTCTCCTGCGTCCCATCCTGTGAGCTGCCCGGAGTTCCCATCGCTGCTTCCTGCAGCCTCAGGCCCCCAGAAGGGGAGACCCCTGGGTCAGGCTCCACCTCAGCTCTCACCTGCAGTCTTAAACACGTCCTGTCCTGTCCTGCCGCTGCCGGGAGCTCATCACTGCCGCTCTGAGGAGGGCTCTCCCACCTGGACACAAGTCCTTCCTCCACGTGTCCAACCTGGCCTGCGTTTCCCCCTTTCCTCATGTCTTTAAGAGCCAGGGACCTAGAAGCTGTCTAGGTCCTCCCCATCCACCCACACCCGGCCCCCGCTCCCCCGCGCCCACCCCAGGAGAGCCCTCTGTCCCGCACCTGGAGTCTGCGTGGCTGCCCCCTGCCTTCCTGCGTGTGCAGCCGCTGTCCTGAGTCATTCTGAGGCACATTTGTAAGCTCCCCACTGCTGGGTGTGAGCCGTAGCCTGGGGGTTTGGCCCAGATCCGCGTCCCCATTGATTTCACAGGAAGGGTGCTCATGACTTCGTGGCTGCCTTCTCATGACTTCTATCTTCTGTGGGTGAGGGTCCTCTGGGGCCTCAGAAGGCTTGTAAGAACCCCATGGATTCACAGCTGGTGCCTTCACAGACCCTCTCTTGGCCTTGAAGGCAGCTAGAAAATAAGAAACGGAGGAAAGGTGTGGACCAGCTGGCCAGCCCTGCTCGCTGCGCTGGGCACAGGCCAGCTGCCACTGGAGCCTCAGACTGGTTCTCTGTGCAGCCAGAACCCACTGGCCTCTGCAGTTTAGATCCTGGCTCCCTGGCCTGCCAGCCTGGCTGAGAAGTACAGCTAGAACCAGCAAAAAGAAGTGGGCCCACCCCCGGTGCCTTGAAGTCTATGCACCCAAAGCTTCCACTGTCAAAGCTGTGCTTGCTAAAAATGGCACATCAGCTGAGGTCTACACCTGCTAACAGAGCTGGCAGCCTGTGGTTAAAGCTGCACAAGCTGCAGTGACCCACCAAGGTCAAGATCTGGTGGAGCTCGGGCGTGCCTTGGACTAAGGCCCAGCATGCCCACCAGTCTGCACCCCGATCCCTGGCTGCATGGAACCTGGGAGTTTCACAAAGTCAGAAACCCGTGAGGGCAGGTGGACGCCAGGGCCTCAAGGCACTCACTGCCATGGAGAGCCATCTGCTTTCTGTCTGTGGTCCTGGGTCTCCTCTCAGTCTCCTTCATCTTGTCCTGGAAAGGTAACAGGTGTTGGAATTCGAGTGGGTCCCCTCGAAGCATGCCCTCCCCCAGCCCCGGCCCCCAGCTGGGGAGGCGGCCACAAGAATCAGGCAGAGGAGGATGGAGGGAAATCATCTTTGTTTCTGGCATGGCCGTTGGAGAAGGGGGACCCAGGGGCTGCCAAACGGTCTTGCTCATATTCCCAGACTTGGGGCCAGAGCTGCCTGGCTCGGTTTATCATGCAGTGGGGCAGGGGGCCAGGAGCTGCCCCCTCTGCAGGCTGCCCCTTTTGCCAGGGGGTGCAGAGGCACCCATGTCCACTTCCTTCCCTCCTGCTAGGCTGATGCCCACCCTGTAGGCTGATGTCCTAACCCCTGGCACTGGTGAACACGAGCCTCACCTGGCTGAAGGGACTTTGCATGTAGGATTAAGTCAAGGACCTGGATAGGGAGATTGCCCTGGCTGGCCCACTGCCATCCCAAAGGTCAGAGAGAGGAGGTGGGTGAAGATGGGAGCTGAGCTCAGCGGGAAGAGGCTGCGGGCTGAGGGATGCAGCCAGCTCCCAGAGGCTGGAGAAAGCAGGGAACTCCTCCCTCTGGGTCCTCTCCGTGTTGTTTTAAGCTACAACTTGTTACAGTAACTGTAACTTTGCAGTAACTTGTTACAGTAACTGTAAGAACCTAGAAGGAAAATGATGACTGATCAGCCTCAGCAGCCCCACCTGGAGAGGGGGGACGGGGTGGGAGGTGGAGAGGCCACGGCTGTTGTCCAGACACCTCCGTGTGGAGGAAGAAATGAGTGATGGACGGGCATTACCTCTTACCGACCAGGCCTGGGAGAAGGGGTCCGACTGTTCAAACAGAAGGAAACATAGGTGCGGAGTGCGCGGTTCCTGGCTCAAGTGCAGCAGGGGACCTGTGTCTGGTGGCACGGTTCTGGCCTTCATCGTGGCCACACGAATGACGTCCCCCAAGCAGAGGGATTAGGGACTGGGGAAGAGGCGCGGTGATCTGGTCACAAGGTCACTCAGCCTCGATAACGGGCTCTGAGCTGTGCGTCCAGATACTGACCGTTCATTATTCGTGCTGACCTATTGATGCCTCTTGATGGGGTGAGTCAGTTCACACCATGAGGGCTTCTGCTGCCAAGTGAACAGCGCATTTTGTTTTCCCATTTGGCAAGGACAGCAGGACATGGAGACCGAGTTCAACCCGGTGGCCCGGCATGACCCTGCTGGTCATCCCCCGCCCCCCACCTTCTCGATGCCACTTGCATCAGCCCCTGGTCTGCCTGTAGGTGGGGCTCGTGCTCCGCTCAGGTGATGACGTCACCTCCGGCATGGGCTATTTTAATCCACTTGTTTATAGGACAAATACTTGACGGAAGCCTGCAGTGGGTGGTGAGGATAGAGCAGTCGCCCAAGCGCACGAGCTGGCGGCCTCGTACGCACAGTCAGGGGACTGAGTTCAGCTCCCCAGCTGCCGTGGTGCGGCCGGGAGTGGGTGTGGGAACCCAAAGCTGGGCCCGAGTCTCCTTGCAGCCTTAGCCCCTGCTGGCCCTGCGTGTGAGGTGTGGCCCTCTGCGGCGGGAGTTGCTGACGCTGCCTCCCTTCACCCTGCGTGATGGCCGTGGCCCCTACACGGGCCGCCCTGCAGGAATTGGAAAGGTGACGGTCAGTGTGTGAATTCTGTGCAGGGCAGCCTCTGCCCCACTGTTCCTGCCTCCCTGCCTCCCTGCCTCTCACCTGGGTGCTAATCAGCTACCGAATGACTGTTTGACCTTTTCTTGGAGGGACCCTGAGGGTCCAGGGGTTGGCCTTCAGTTATTAAAGAGATTAAGTGTAAAGAGTAGTTCCCGGTGCAGAAAGCATCGGAGACCCTCCGTGTGTGGTCCCTGCCCCGGCTCCTGCCCCCAGAGCAGGGGCACTTGGAGTCACTTGGGATGTTAAAAGACAGATTCTAACTCGGTGGGTCTGGGGCAGGGCTCGGGAATCTGTGCTTGGTAACAGGCTCTGGGCTGATGCTCACACTGGCCTGGGGACCCCACTCTGAGCAGTAAAGTCCTGGGGAGACTGATGCTGGAAATGTCACGCTGGCCGGTGTACCTCTTCCTCTTTCTGACCCTGGGACCCGGGATGTAGCTGGTGCAAAATAGGTGCTCAATAGACATTTGTGCTGGACGGGGCTGTTTGATGCTGGGAGCTGGCAAGCTTGGTCCTGTTTCCAGCGGTGGAGCAGATCCTGCCTCCCTGTGGATGGGGGGCTCCTGCCCGTTTGGAGGTGGGGACGCTCACTCCCGGCGGGAGCCTTCAGAGGCGCGGCGAGTGCTGGTCTCCCCCCCTTGTCCCTGCTGGCCCCTCCTGCTCCTCTGCTCCCCGGGGTGCAACCAGCCCAGGTGTTCATGCTGACTCTGCTCCTGCCATTCTGAGTGGGTCTGAAAAAGTGACTTAGCTTTTTCTAAGTCAGTTTCTTTATCTTTAAAATGCTGCTGCTGGTCTCTCAGGGTTGCCATGGGGATAATGGGGGCGATGCGCTAAGCAGGGGTTGGGTGCGAAGTACCCTCTTTATGTATCAGCAGTTTGCCTGAATGCCCTGCCCGCCATCCATCGTTACTCAGGCAATTCCAGGCTCAGGAATCAGCTTGAACATCACCTGTCTCCTGGGCCGGCTCAGGGGAGATCACCCTTGCCAGGCATCAGAGGAAGAATATGACATCCTGCAATTCCCTGACACTACTAGGAAGGATAATTTTCCTGGCAACCTCCTATGCATTCTTCAAGACCCAACTCAAATTGCCGCTTCCTTCTACCTCCATGCATGAGGTCCTCTGAATTTCCCAGCCTCACTCTGGCCAAGTTTAGAGCTCACATGCCCATATTCCCCACTGTACCAAAAGCCCCTGGAGAGCAGACACTGGGCTGTTGAACTTGACTCCCTGGGGCCTTTCCTAGGCTTTAGCACACAGTAGTTGCTCAGTAAATGTTTGAATAAATGGATGTTGCTTTGTGACTTTTACATTCTACTTGAAGGGTACCAACTAGATCCCCTTCTCTTTATGCATCTTCTGCTGATTAATTTGTCCCTGTCATGTCCCTCTGCCTCCGGACATGCCCACACTCTAGGCCTCTCCAGACTCAGCCCCTGGCATCCTCCTAATGTGCTCATGCAGATAGAGGCCTAAAGCCTGTGGCTGGGATTGATTTTTGTCTTCATGATTTAGGCTGTGATTGATTTTCTCAGGTAGGGGCTTTGCACTTAATGAAGTGAGGGCTGCTCAGCTCCATCCAGACAGGATTACGTGCAAGGACAATTACCCTTCTGGTGACAGCTTCTCTCTTTTTAAAATATATATAATGCGATGAAAATAACTCAGCCGATGAGGCGAGCTGCGATATGAACTGGGTGGTGACACAAGTGGGCTGCTTGCAATTTTCCCACTGCTGGGGGAAGAAGACATTGTTAAAAAGATTAGTTCATCATTATTATTTTTTTTGTAAACTTGGAGGAAATGTACAGTGTTGACTTAGAGTAAAAGGATGAAGCATTTCACTTAGCAGGAGAATGTTTTAGATCTGTTTTTCTGTCGCTGAAGCCTAAAGGTCTGCAGAGAGAGACTGAGACTCCTTCGCAGGATATAAGGCTCTGCCTTGGGATGAAGGTGTGCAGCCCACCTCCCGTCCCGCGGCCCTGTGGGTTTCCCAGGGCTGCCCCTGCCCCCTTCCAGGCTCACCTCAACTGCCTTGATGTGGGCTCAGCCACTCTGGCCTGGCATTTTATTAGATCTTCAAGTTGGCATGCAGTATAAATGAGTATTGCTAGTATTGTTCTTTTTCCAGAAACACGGAGGAGACCAGCTCTTAGATGAGATGACATCCTCATCTGATACCTGATGAAGGGCTAGTGTCCCTTGGAGATGTTTTCTATTTGAAGCTGGTCCCTAGGCTCATTTCTCTTAAGAGGCTCAGATAGGGTGACCATTCGTCTCATTTGCTGGCCATCATCTAGGTGTCAGTCCTGAAAGCCCACATCCCAGAAAACCCTCAGTCCCAGGTGATCTGGGACAGGGACCACAGGAGACGTGGACCAGCTCCTGAAAGAGGGGAAGGGAAGCTAGGGGGGCTGGAGGGAGGGAGGGGCCCAGTGCAGGTGTCTCTCTGACCAACAGGAAAGGAAGACAGGACTGGCAGAAGGCAGCCCCCTTTCTTTGCTCTGAAGTGCATCGATGAAACAGCCAGCACCCTCAGAACATAATGTGAATTTTAAAGAACTCAGGTTTTGTAGGACTGTATGGTCCAGAGTGAACAGCACACGTCAATGCACCATCCAGAGCTGTGGGTTTAAGTGTCAAGAGAGGCACTGAAGGGCTCTAGACTCAGACCCCACCTCGGGGCCTGGGAGCCTGCTGCTGGGTCTGGTTCCCTGTCTTCCATGTTTCTAGAAACGGGAGGCTGGGCCCAGAATAGCTGTGAGTCAGGGTCACGGACCCTCTTGGTGTGTCTGGGACGGAGGAATTCCTGGGAAGCAATTGCACTCGGGGGGCTAAAACAGGAAAATGTTGGGCAAACAGGGCCAAGCTGGTCGCTCTGTGAACGTCCTGATTGTTTTTAGAGACTAGGACACAGACGGCCAGAGAGGTTCCCAGTCATCTGATGACCAAACCTGGGCTCCTGCCAGTGTCCCTCTGGGGAGGGGGTGGGGCCTGATCCTGTGGCTACTGGGGTGATGTGCGGGGCTTCCAGAGCCAGGCGGCATCTGGGCCAGCGTGAGGCCATCGTGTGCTGCTCGGCACGCACCCCTGATGACCTGGCCACGCGTGGGTTTCACTGTGGGCTGCCGGCAGGCTTCCGGCTCCCCGTCACCCATCTGCCCTCCTGCTGCCCATTTCCCATGTACCCAAGGCGTCAGGGAGCATTTGGTGTTCTGAGCTTGAGATAATGGCTCTGTTACCAACTTTCTTAAAATGAGAATCCCGAGGACAGAGTGGCCTGTGGTACGGTTGAGAGCGTTTGAGGAGATTGCACCAATCGGAGCCCTAATTAATGTTTGTTTTATGATGTTCCAGGGAATGATTGCTCGATAAGATAATGCAAATAGAACTAAAAAAAAAGCGTATGTTCAATTTAAACAGTGGGTACAAACAGACGTGTTGGAAAGTAGCCTGTTGGAAGACGTTATTATAAGAAACGATATTGCTCCTCCCGCAATCTGTGCTTGGTAATCATCTCATTAACTGTAAACAGACTCCACTGGGTGTCTGGTTCCCAGCTCTCTGTAAGAACATAGGGCCGAAGAGGGAAAGCCCTTCAGGCCCAGATGATCCTGGGAGCCGACTTCCTGGGGACATGTCCAGAGGCGTCCAGGCTGCTGGGCCAGCTGGGTGGGGCTGGTGGGAATCTCTGGATCAGGTCTGGGTTGTCAGGGTCTCCGGCTGAGTGCAGACCAGAGCCTCACATGGGGAAGGGGCCGAGGGAGAAGCCCCGCCTGGAGCACCTCTTTACTGTGGGGAACAGATGCATTAACGTGTCCTGTTACTCCCAAACAAGTGCCACAGCCTTGCTTGTTTAAAATAACACACATAGGTTACCTTCCAGTTCTGGAGATCAGAACTGGTCTCCCCGGGCAGCAGTTGAGGCGTCGGCAGGGCTGGTTCCTTCTGGGGGCCACAGGGAGAGGTGTTTCCTTGCTTTCCAGCCCCAGAGGCCCCTGTATCTTGGCCCGTGGTCCTCCTTCCAGGGTCAGGGCGAGCAGCGGCCGTGCCCCCCTTGCTGGTACTGCCTTCTCTCTGCCCCAGTAAAGGATCCTCATGCTGACAGGGCCCACCTGGGTCACCCGGGACAACCTCCCCATCTCCAGGTCAGCTGATTCACACCCTAATTCTGTCTACAGCCTTCCTTCCCTTCACCATGGCTAGAACCTGGTGTATTCACAGGTTTTGGGGATCAGGGTGTTTGTGGATATCATTAGGGGGCCTTTATTCTGCTTCCCACAGATGGTGAATGCATTTTGCCTTAGAACATAACTAGTTTGCTTTAGCTATTTTGTACTTTTTAAGAAAAGAGGCCCAGAAGGTTCTGGAACTTGGGGATTTTAAGTTTTTTGTCTCCTCAGCGTTCCACCCTGGGCTCTGCTTACTCGGCCTTTCTGATCAGTGGGTCACTGTTCTCTCAACAGTGGAGCTGCTCGCCCTACCCGGGTTACCCTGGGGAGACAAAACAAGAGACAGACATGGGAATGTGGCAGGAAGTATTGGTGTTGTGCTGTGAACTGAGATTGTACTCCCCAAGCTTCTGGTGCAGAGAAGTTTTAATGCACTGTCCCCAGAGCCCAAGCTCCAGCTGCTATGCAGAAGGAGCATGCCCACAGGTCTCTGGAATGTTCTTTCCATCTGCCGGGGCCAATCCCACCCCAGCAGGCGCAGAAGAGGTTGAGCCTTTTAGAGAAAAGCCTACCCTTCCTAGAGCCTCGGGGTGGAAGGTGAGACTTGCCCTCATGCACATTAGCTTTCTGGCCTGGACACTGCCCACCTGGGTGTTGGCTGGAGTCAAGGCCACAGCTGTCTGTCCCACTGTTCTAGGGGCTACTGGAGCTGCCACCTGAGTTTTGACAAATGCACACACCTGTGTAACTCGAACCCTTGTCAAGAGACAGAATGTCACCATCACCTGGGAAAGTTCCCTCCTTCCCCTGCCCCGTGCATCCCCTCTGGAGCCAGTGGCTGGAGTTTGCAAGGCCATAGATTAGGTGCACCTGTTCGAACCTCAGGCACTGAGCCATCTGGTCTCTACTCTTGTTCCCAGCTTCTGTCGCCCACTGTCAGGTGCTGCGTGGATCTGCAGTTCATTGCGTTGTGTGAATTTGCCACCGTGTGTTTATCTGCTCTCCTGTAGATGGATTACTTGTCTGTTTCCAGTTTTGGTTGCTGTGAATAAAGCTGCTACGAGCATGCTGGTGGAAAAATAAAAAGGCATGAGTTTGCTTGGTTCCCTGTGTTCACTCACATACTCCTTGGCTCCTGGAAAAGCCCTGGAAGTACCCACGGAGTGACAGCCTTTGTAAAGGGGGCCCTCGTGCTGGGATTCGGGGTACCCACCAAGGCACATCCTCTGAGGGTCGCGTCCCCGCACGGGGGTCTGACCACCTGTGCTCACCCCCCAGTTTGTGTCCTGTCTCCTTCCGTTGGCTCCTGGCCTCGCCTGTGTTTGCTCCTGTATTTATGAGCCCTAGAATTGCCGCTTCCGGCACACTATTTACTTAACAATATAACAGTAATTGTAGGATAATTGTACTGTGCTGAAGGAACAGCCAGGGTCTGTGCTGTAAGTAGATATTAAAAACCAGGGTTTATGGGTTCTGCTACTGGGAAGATTTGTAGCCTTAATATTGTATTATGTAACTCATCATTTCCAGTTCAGAACAGGCTGGAACTCATACCGAGACCCTCAGCCCTGATGGAAATCAGGGATTAGGAAGGAACAGCAAGCCACATGGCTTCTCCCCTGCCGGCTACGGTCTGTAGATTCAAGCCTCCTTCCTCCTGCCTGGGAAGAGGGAGATGAGGACGGGCCTCATGGCACCGTCCCCTCTTTCTGGCCTCTGCAGCCCCATTTATACGGGTCAGCAGGGCATCAAGAGCCCTTTCTGATGACAACCTGCAGGGGTAGCACCAGCCGGCCCCGACACTTCTGGCCCACACCAAGCCCTGGGCATCTGCAAAGGGCTTCCTGAGCTGACATCCTTTCCAGCTTGTTCCTGGGTGTAAGTGCCAGAGCTGAAAGGGTCTAGTGGGCCACTGAGCAGGCCCTCCCCCTAGCTATGCTTTAACCAAAGACACTCAGCTCCAGAGGATGGTGGCAGCACTGGGCCCCCTCTCTGCTAGGCGCGTGCTGACGGGCTGGGCAAGGCCAGTGGCTGTCCTCTGTTCTCTCTGCCGTATGGCATGGCCAGCTGCATGTGCAAGCCATTGCCAGCCCAAACCCAGCCAGAGAAGAGGGCCAGAGGCAGCCAGGGTGGGCACCAGACCTGGCTCACTGGCACCAAGAAAAGAGAACGGGGTGGCGGATGGCCCAGGTGAAAGGCACCTGCCGGGCCCCAGGTGCTGCAGAGGAGAACAAGTGACGTCAGCCTTTGGGAGCGAGGGTGGAACTCGGAGTCACAGAGGGGCTCAGAGAAGGTGCCTTGGCCTGGGAATCTCCACAGCCGGGTGTTTTTTGCCTCTAGAATTTTGAATGCTTGGGTCTTTTACCAGAAGGACAGTACTGGGGAGGCCTGAAGAATTATGCATTTTCTCTTTGACCCTCTCACTTTTCCTAACGCAGCGGGAAGGCAGCCCTGGACCCCCGCCTGCTCTGCCACGGCCGTGCTCTGACATCTCGTCTCTGCCGAGAGGGCCACTGAGGGGAGCCGCAGGCCTGTGCAGATGACCCAGGGCTCGAGGGCGCTTTCTGAATGGCAGCGTTGATGTCGTAGGAACCGCATGACTGGATTTGTGGACTTTTCCCTGCAAGTTATCTGGGTAGGAAACCCAAGTCCATATCAAGTCCAGTGAGTGGTCACTACTCTGGATGACAGTCGCCCACACCCACAGTCCCTACCCAGCAGCCACACCTGGTTAGGGCTGCTCAGTGACTTCTCGTTGATCGTCACCGATGTACACTTGATTTGACACTTGCTTAAAGGCACATTATACTGCAGTACAACAGTCTGAAAATGGTCCACACTTTTTTCTTAATGAGCATGCTGAATCCTGGTACGAGTCAGGGTGACAGGTGATCCTGATGGCTGCCTAGTGGGGGCGTAGTTGGCAGCTTCAAGGGACTTCTGAAAGTTCGTATTCTTTGAGCAGTTACTGAATTTCCCGGAGTCTACCCTAAGGAAATGGTAAAATATAAATACAAAGATGTATGTTCCAGGATGTCCATCATTGCAATGTCAAATAAAGTTTTTAAAAGCCTACATGCTCAGCAATTAAGAAAAAAAAAGCAATACCAATACGTCTTTGCTAGCATGAGTATAAACAGAGAGAAGGTGATACCGAGGGAGGATCGCTGAGGACATGACCAGCTCGAGCCCTCGTTTGGGGTGGGGAAGAAAAGCAGGGCAGATAACACTTTGGAAACAGCTCAGCAGTTTCTTATAAAGTCAGTTACATATTTATCCTATGACTTGGTTATACAACTAGGTTTTACCCAAGAGGAATAATGTATGTCCACCCAAAGACATGTACATGACTAATGTCCATATCTGCTTTATTTATTATAGGCAAAAACTGGAAATAACCCAAATGGCCATAACAGGAACACGGATGAACAAACGGTGGTGTAGTGACACAACAGAACCCCTCAGCGATGAACAGGAACCACAGTGACGAGGGTGAAGCAGTATCCGTATCCGCACACGGGCGCCGCCTGCAGCCACTACGCTGGGTAAACGAAGATGCACACAAGGGATACATACCGCGTGATACCGTTTGCATGAAGTTCTGGGACAAGTGAAAGGATCAGAGCAGAGGTTGCCTTTGGGGGTGTTTACTGGGAAACTATCCTGGTGATGTCAGTGTTGTCTATCTTGGAAAGGGTGTGTGTGACGTGGGCACGTACATTTGCCAAAACTTGTGAAATAGTCCCCTTAGGATCTGTGCAATCCATAGCATGTGAATTTTACCTGAAAAAAAAAAATACCTTCTAAGTGCATCTTGAACCACAGAGAGCTGGCTTGCTTATTTCAGTGGTGTGGGTTAGCCTATTGCTAGAACTATTTTCTCTTTATTCCAATGTTGAGCACGGGAGTAAATACATCAAGGCTAATGGGAGCCGAATCTCTCAGCGATGGGGAAGGGAATTACAAATATGGACAGAAGGAAGATTGAAATGGAGCTTGTGCATTGGAATAGGAGTTATCAGAGCAAATTTATCTCTGTGTGTGTGTGTGTAGAGATCCAAACATATATACACATAATATATACATATGTATATGCACACATACAGAAGGAGTATATATAGATACATGCATTTCTCTATATTTATATCATAGAGATTTATATAAATACATGTATGTCCATTCCATCTTCCTTCTGGTTCCTTCTTCTCTTCTTTGTCTTCTCCCCCTCCCCTCATCCCCCTTCCTCTTCTCTTATTGTTTATCTCTCCATCATGTATCTGTTTACCATCATCATCGCCATCATCATCCCTCCCTTCCCTGTCAGTTATCTATTTTCCTATCACCTCTCTAATGTATCATCTATTATCTATCGCTTAGCTCTACCTAGAGAGCTCCGAGGTGGTGACACCCCGGTTTCAATGAGCACGCCTTCCTTAGAGCCCAGGCTGTGGCTTCTAATACCGTTTTCCTTCCAAAGGAACCAGGGGTCCTTGGGGAAAAGGCTGATCTCAGGCCCCAGGCAGGGAAAGCACAGGGCGAGTCTGGAATGTCTTGGTGCCCCAGAAAATAACAAAGTGTCCAAACAGCAATGGGCTGTGAGCATGACACGGGGTTGGCTCGTGGGGGCTGCCGCAGGCCACATCTGGGACAATCTGGGCACCAGAAGACGTGACAAGAGTAATGGAGTTCAGTCCGTTGAATAAAATAAAAGCAATGAAAACGTAGTGATACCAATCAATCAATCAGTAAACTGGGGAGAGGGGAAAGCTCTCCTTACCTTAGAATTCCCCCAAATGAAGGGTTTGGAAAGCCATTGATGGTGCTGAAGCTGGAGGGTGAAGGTTCCATGAGTGTGATATTTGTGGAATCAGAACATCTGCCTGCACCTTACTTATTAGTTATGACGGGAAGAAGGGTCATTTGACAGTGGCGGGAACTCGAGCAGAGGTCCAAGGCCTGCGCCGGTGTGGGATGCGCTGTGTCTCCTGACATGGCATCACCTCATGCAGCCCTGCTAAAGCCCATCACCTGGCCCTGCTCATGAGCAAGCACAGAGCAGACAGCGGACCTTCTCAAAGTCACAGCTTTTTCTCTCTAGATGTGTCAAGGTCAAGAAGAGAAAGAAACATAAGGGACTGTTTTGGACTGAAGAAACCCAAAGGGACAGGGAAAGGAGGGCCCCTGGGTTGGGGGGGAGAGAGGCTGTGACAGGTCCCCCAGGCCATCTGGGGGAAAGTGCACTTGTGCTGGTGGCCAGTGGGCCGGATGGCATCAAGGTCCAAGCTCCTGGTTTTGGTAACCGGGCCACGGCTTTGGAAGACTGGTCTCTTCTTCCCGTTCGGAAGGGAGAAGGCGCGACGGCAGTGTGAGTGGCTCAGAATGTGAGCGATTAGTTAATCTGGGCAAAGGCTCCCTGGGTGTCCCTTGGACCATTCTTGTGTCTTTTCTGCAGGGTTGAAATCACAACCGAATAAAAGGTTTGGATGGATGACGCTGGCTGAGTGAACTTCTGTATGTGACATCATTGGCGCAAGATGGATGTGCCCTGCAGACCCACTCCCACCGGTCTCAGAAAAATGAGAAACGTGAGGAGCACATCCAGACTGAATGGAATAGACGTCTGGTGGTGGTGAGCCGAACAAAACGTGTCCGGATGCGCCAGAATCAAGTCTGTGCTGAGAGCAGGTGTGGGCCTTGCCTCTGGCGAGTGTCAGAGCAGCTGAGATGGCTTTCTGGAGCAGGTGGCCTTGCAAATTGCCAAAGACCAGGATGCCTGGGCACTGCCAGCTGAGTGTGAGGAGGGCTGGCAGCCGCCTTTGAGGGGACAGTCTGCTCAGTGTTAGATTCCAAGCTGTCCTCTGCACTAACGTTTTCCTCCAATTTACCCTCCTGTGTGGAGGGAAGCAGGAAACATGGGGCTCAGCCTGAATGCCCTGGGCAGGCAGGTAACTGGCTGCGCTTTACACTGTTTCCCATTTCCCAGGATGTTAATGCAAATCTGAGAGATAGTCTCCCCAGGCTCCTGCGGCTGTGGGGGGGCACCTGCCATTGTTCTGTGTGCCTTTTATCCCTTTTATAACCCCTTTAGTTACTGATCTGGTGACTCTGAGATCCACCAAAAGCAGAGATTTTAGAAGCTCCTAGAAGGACGGGAGGAAAGCAAGTTCTGGAAGGCAGGCAGCAGCTCGGACTAGGCTGGGGGGCAACAGGTTCTGCCTGGCCTGGATGCCTGGTGGGTCTGGGCTTGGAAATGTGGGGACAAACTTCAGTGAGCTCAGCCACAAGGAAGAAGTTGGCACAGCGGCCGGGGCCACTAATGTGAGCCCAGGGAGGGCGGAGAAGCCCAGTTGGGGGCCCCCCGCCCTGCCCCCACTCACCACTCCATCTCGCTGCGAGAGGGAGCTTGAGCCTCCTTGGAGACCGTGATCTATCCTTTATTTTATGTTGGAACTTTGCTCAAATTCTGTGGTTGCTACACATATGATTTCAAATGGGGTCTGTCCCTGTTGTCCTTTGGGGCCCCTGAGTCCCTTAGGGCAGCCTGCTCTGACCTCCTTCCCCCGTCAGTCATCCCCAAGGCCTGGGTCAGCCTCCGAAGGCCCGAGTCTCCCCAGCCCGTGATGGGAGCCTGAGGGCAGGAGGCCCTCTCCCGTCCTTTGCACGGCAGGTGCCCTTGGGCAGGACCCTCACGCGTGGGACCTGCCTGGGCCCATGCTGGGGAGAGGCAGGGGGCTCCCTGCTGCAGCAAGCAGGCGCCCCGAGGCGGGCAGGGGAATTCGTGACCGCTTGAGGCGCCCATGTCCGGAGGCTTGAATCCAGGCCACGGAGGTGCGTCTGGAGGTCACGTATACCACTGTCTGTCTGCGTATTCTCCTCTCCTGAGCCCCAGGAAATAATTATTAGTTAACAACAGTGCCATGAATGTTTAACTGGAAAACATCGTATGGTGTAAAACAGCAAGCCATTCCTGCGCTCATTCATGGGCTGGATGTTATTCTGGGCTCTGGGGCCCCAGAAACTAAAGGCACAGGGTGGACGGGGATGTCCAACTCTCCCGGGGACAGAGCCGTTCAAGGTGCGCCCCGGGGTGGGGCCGTGGGGTGGGGGCACCAGGGGGAGGAGGGGGAGGCTCCCGCAGCAGGATCGGGGCCTCCTGGTGTCTTCCACCTCCAGGGGAGGCTGGAACCCCGGCCTCTGGGCCTCGATTCTTCTCCTGCAGCGGCTTCCCTCTCTTGGCGCCTGGCTGGTGTTTGAGGGTCTGAAAGCCCCATGAAGGCGGCTGCTGAGTCTTTTGGAGCCCCAGCCTCTAAGCCCCTGGCTCTTGGCGGCTCTCTGGTCTACGTGAATCACAGCAAAGCAAATAGAGGAGTGTCTGTCCGAGGGTGCCCTGCAGCCCGGGCCCGCTCCTCGGAGGGCGGCCTGTTGGCGGGCCTCCGGGCAGTCTGCAGGAGCCTTCCTGGGAGACGAGGGGTTTCCAGCCACAGACTGTTAACCCCTTTGCCCTGAGAGTTGGCAGGCAGATGTGGGGTCCACAGGGTGGGCTCCCTGTCCGGACCCTTCTGGTCTGATGCCCCAAACTGCTCCATCCCCTCATGTGGAGTGCTGCCAGCACGTGAGGTCAGATGAGCCCATGGGCAGCTCAGAGGGGCAGGTGTGGGGGCCCCAGGGTGCTGGATTCCGCTGGGGTACCTGGTTGCAGCCACGTTAGCAAAATGCCGAGCAGAGACAGGGCATCAGGAGACCCGTCGTCCCCAGGGAAGGCCTCTACCATGGTGTAAAGAAGAGCCAGAGAGCCCGTGTGAGGGCCCGGGGTTGCCATAACAGTGATCAAATACTGGAGGCTTAGAACAATAGAAATTTATTCTCTTGCAGTTCAGGGGCCAGAAGCCCAAAGTCAAGGTGTGTGCAGAGCTGCTGTCTCTCCCTGAGGTTCTAGGGGAGGATCCTTCCTGCCGCTTCCAGCTTCTGGGGGCTCCTGACACCCCACGGCTTGTGGCCGCCTCAGCCCAGCCTCTACCTGTCTTTATGTGGCCTCTCCCCTGGGTCTGGGTCTTCTCTTCTTTCTCTTGCAGGCACACCTGCCATTGGATTTTGGGCCCTTCCAGACAGCCCGGGGTCCCACGGGAAGATCCTTTCTTCAGATAAAGTCAGAGTCACAGGGGCTGGGGACTAGGGCAGGTTCTTATTTTGGGACCACCATTCAGTGCACTGCAGAGATGTGATCCTTCAAGGGTGGAGCTGGGGTCTTGATGAAACTGAGGGGGCACTCGGAGGGCAGGGAGGGGCACTCGGAGGGCAGGGAGGGGGCGCTTAGAGAGCAAGGCCACGTGTGTTGGCTCAAGGTTGGCCAGAAAGCTGAGAAGCTTACCTGTCTTGGGGAGAGGTGTGCCCCTGCCCTGGGTGGGCATCCTGCCTGCATTCAGGCGAGGAAGGTGGGGTGCCTGTGGGCTCTGTATGCAGGAAGGTTTAATGGGGAAGGATCTGGGCTAACAGGCTGGCCTCCTTCTCCTGGAATGGGCAGGGCTGTGGTGCAGGGGCCTGGGGGTTGCCTGGGGGTTCCCTGGGGACACGGGAAGGGCTGGTGGTGAGATGGTGAGCTCTGCAGGGATGCGACTGCTACTGGGTTGTCTTAATGGCACACTTGCCTGGGTCGCTGCTTCTTAAAGCTGGGGTGGGCGAATGCCTCTGATTTCTCTTCATACAGGATTGAGGAGCTTATGAGGTGGACAGATTCTTGGTGGGCTCAGGGATGGAGTGAAAATCCCTACCAGACTGGGCTGGGCGGGAAAGCTGGCTGACTTCCAGCTGGGTATTTCTGTGTCTCCCTTGGTTCCACCCAGGGTCTCACGTTCAGGACTTAATGTTGGTTACGAATGAGGCACAGCAGAAGGCGGAGGATGGTGTCCATTGCAGCGGGAGGCTGGGGCTCCCAGTGACCAACCATGCTTCGCCGCCGCCTTGCCTCAGGACTGTGGTCGCCTGAGCCAGACCCCTCCCTGCTTGCATTTCTGTCCTCGGTTGGACAGACCCGCATTTCTTTATTGGAGGGATTTTCTTGGGTTATTCTCTCACAGCCAGGAGCGTGGGCTGGACTCCAGCCACCAGTATCCACAGACTGCATCCTCGGCATGTGGCTCACAGCATCCTTACTGGCTGCTGGCGATGGTCTCCCCTGTGCGTCTCTCTGTAAGTCAGCTGATGCTTACCTTCTCTGATGCACACCGGAGCTCTTCCACAGCACATCCACCCTGATGGCCGCATCTTCTGGGGCAATGTGGGTGAGGATCAGTAGTGGATGCCAAGGGAGAAAGAACGTGGGGTTTGGGGCTGGGGCTGGACCCGCCCAGACAGTCACTGTGAACCGGTGATGAGCGAGTCTGCAGCGTCTCTGGGCCTCGCTCTCCCCTCTGCGGACTGGGCCGGATGAAATGGTCTCTGCAGTCCTGCCACCTCGAGGCTCCTGCAAATCTCTTGTGTGATGCCCAAGAGTAGGAAAGATCAACTTTCTCCGTTATACGATAGGGTGGGTTATCAGTCCCTTTCCCTGGATGTTACTGTTCCTTTTAGGAGTCAGGCTTCACTCTACCTGGGATGCCCTGTCACCTGTCTTCCACCCAAACTTGGCTAAATGTGCCAGGCCACCTCCTCGATGAAGCCTCCCTTGGTTACCCAGCCTACAACCCTAACCTGAGCTGTTCTGCATCAGCACCAGGGTCTGGCCTACAGTGGGTGCTCCGTGAGTTCAGGCTGAATGAGTGAAAGGAATAATGAAGAAAGGAATAATGCAGATGAATTCATCAAAGGATTTTCTGATGGTGATTCACTCACTCATGCATGATTTATTGAGTGCCTATTGAGTGTCAGGCAAAAATCCGGCCACATGACAGACATACATCCCTTCTTCCTGGAGCTTCCATTCACAGGCAGAGGACATTAGATAAAAAACCTAACCAAGTATGTGATGAAGGGCAGGCCGGAGAGATAAAACCCTGCAGAACCTAGAGAAAAATAAAGCCGGTCCTGGGAAAAGGTAATAGAAAAGATGTGTTCTTGCCTTTAGTGATTTATGTTGTGAGTGTCTATAGATTTAAAATGCTTCTTGTTCTGCAAGGAGGTGTTCTGGGGGGTTGAGAGATGGTTGGAGCAATCTGCAGTGATAGGAGGAGGTGGGCTTATAACTTGGGCTGAAGAGAAGGGAGGTTGTTCTTCAAGGTGAAAGTCCCCGCATAGTCACTTGGCTGGCATCACCCTCTGCCCAGTAGATGGCTGACCACCTCATTAAGCCTCTGACATGCAGTGCAAGGGGATAAGCACCCAGCCAACATGGCAGGATTGCACTGAGCCCTCCCAGGGCAGTGGGAGCGGGTGGAGACTGCTGTAGCCTGGGTTGAGAGAGACCAGATCGTTCCAGAAGCTCCTTTTCTGACAGCTGTGCCAGACACCTGGTTGAAGTCTCTTAAACTGTTGTTCAGAATCAGAATGTTCCCAAAGAGTGGTCAATTTTTTAAACATTCTTTTTTTAATTACCCTGGTGAGAGACAACTGGGATCTCTGAAATGTTCCAGCTGGTCTTATAGTCCCTTGATTAATTGGACGTTTTGAACCACACCGAGTGTCCGCTGATCTGCAGATAGCGGAGTCTGAGAATTTAACAGGGAAGGAAAATGGAATCAGACTAATTTCCTTCCCAGAGAGCTGGGAGGCCAAAGTCAGGTTTTATTATCGCAGCTATTAAAGAGCTGTGTTTTCTCAGCACAGGGGGTGCAGCACACTCTCCATAAAAGTGCCTTGATGATCAAATACACAGCATTTATGGGTCTGGGAGCCGATGGGATGGCGTCCGGCAGATGTTCCCTTCCAGCAGCGGAATCTGAGACCGGTCCAAGGAGTGTCATTTCTTCATTTCCATCTGAAGTCGCTGGGGCCCTGGGGGCACAGAGCTCTGGGTGTCTCATGGTGGTCGGCCACCTGTCCTCAGGGTTCTTTGTCACCTGGGAGGTGACCCTGCCAGAAGCGCTGTCAAGAAGCACGTCTTGCATGTGTATTTACACACACGCACGTGTATGCATACCAAATGCTTTTCTGGAGCAAAAGTAATACAGATGAAAGGCCAGCTCTGCTTTCAAATTCACCCCCGAGCCCAGAGGGAACTCCTGTGACGTCATTTGTCCACCTCGTCTTGATGAGTCATCTGGTGGCCCGGGAGCACCCATCCTCTCCAGCTTCCTCTCTCCACTCTAACCTCCTTTCTGTGGCAGTGGGAGCAGAGGAGGCTCTGGACATCAGGGGTTCTCTGCTCCTACCATGTTCTTCCCTAGGGTCCCCCAGAGCTGATGCTCAAGGCAGGTTCCCCCTTAGTTCCAGGATGCCTCCGGAGAGAACGTGAGCTCAGAGCCTCACAGTTGGGATTCAAGCTGGGTGCAAGCCCCGTGATGCCGTGTAGGGTTGCCGGATAGGAGACAGGCCATCCAGTTAAACTGTGATTTCAGTTAAACAACAGATCATGTTTTAGTATCAGTGTATCCTATGCACTATTTGGGACATACTTATGCTAAAAAAAATACCCACCATTTGTCTGAAATTCCAACTTAACTGGGCTTTCTGTGTTTTTATCTGCTAAATCTGCCAACCTTATCCTCTTGTGACCTTGGACAGGTTTCTTAAAGGTTCTGTGCCTCAGTTCCCTCATCTTTGCAAGAAGGGGTGCTACTAACAGAGTGATCTCATGGGCCAGTGTGGGTACCAAGCTTGCACGAGTGCAGCCTGGTGGGTTACTCATTCATTTGGTCACCGGCCCTGAGCCTGGCTGGGGGTGGTGGGATGACCTTGAGCATCACAGACGGGCTCTGCCTCCTGCACTACATCAGGACATAATGAATCAGACAGGGGTGTCTGCAGGTAGCAGGCGGGCCACTTGCTCCTCTGCGGCAGTCTCCGGCTCTTTGGTGTGGGAGGAGTGCATTTGGAGGCGTTGCATCCCTGGGATGATGAGCAGCAGGTTGCTGTGAGATGTATCAGCGTGGCCTCACAGGGCAGGCACGTTCCACCCGAGTGCCTTGCCTGGCTCTGCTGCTCTCCTGAGATGCCGCAGAGATAGCCCATCCCTGCTGTTAGGGAGTGTTGGCGGGACTCACGGCTGGCCTGAGCCCCACTGCTTGGGAAGGGGTGGACGGGCTCTCCTCTAAGAGAGCAGGGCTGCCTGCCTTTTCTGCAGTGACCAGGCTTGATGAGCCCTGGGTGGGCTGCCTGTTCTCCAGCCCATCCCCTGAGCACGAGCCAGGACTTAGCTCGTATCCTTGTGTGGACAGACAGGCCGGTACACGGCATTTCAGAGGAGTGGGTCCCTATGAAGGGAAGTTGCAGACCAAGGTTGTCTGACCCCCATCTAGGCTTTAAGTTCTTGGCCAGTTGAATGATTGGCCCACTGGACTTCACTTGCTGATGGCTTGTTTTGTGCCTGCAAGGATTATCCTGGGCCTAGGCTGCCCCGTTGGCTGTCCACTGGCTGAGCAGGGACGAGTTTCTGTGTTAACATGTCCAGAGATAGAGAGAGAGCAGATGCCAGGAGGGGAGTCAGGGAGGGAGCTGGGCTGAGCTCTGCGGGGAGCTGGTTTGCCAGTGGGGGCCCATGGACCCTCTGGGGATGTGATAGGTATGAGACTCCCCTTGGGGGTTGCTAGGACAATATGTGAAGAATTTCATCCAAAGTGAGGGTTTCCTGGATCCCCAGACCAGCCTAGGGATCATGGAGCCCTTGGCATTAGTTGAGCTGAGAAAACCAAGCCTGGTCAGTGTGCCCAGAGTTCAGGAGCAGGTTGAAATGCGTGGAGTAAACCGATAAAGGCTGCAAATTTGGGGAAGTCAGCATGTAGTGGAAGGGGCGTGGTCAGGTGCGGCTGCAGTTTGCCCTCAGTGGGCCAGGGGCCCAGGTGATGGAGGGTCAGGAGAACTTACGGGTACAAGGTGGACATGTGGGGAATGAGTATGGAGACCCCAGGGAGCTGCTGTGACCCGGGTAGGAGTGGGGTGGCAGTGGGCTCCTGCCCTGTGCTGGACCAGGTGGGGCTGTGGGCAGGGGGGCCTGCTTTGGTGGTTTCCCAGGCAGATGACAGCCACATTACCCTGTAGGCTGAGAGAGAGGCCGTTTGCAGCTGTGATCACTTTGTGACGATGCAGGCGGGTGCTGTAGCAGCCCCATGTTTTCTTGACAGCCAACTTTTGTTCTGTTTTCAAAATATTTCCCTCATCCTGGGTCTGTTAATGAACTCCCAGGAAGCGGGACACGTTGATGTCAATTGTGCGGAGTCCCAGGCAAACGCATGGCCACCCCGGAGCCCCTGGAAAGGGATGGCAGCGTTTTAGAGGGAGCTGCTGCACGCTTAGGCAGAGCTTTTATTTGACACATTGCTATATTAATGTCAGGAAGTCTATCCTAGTCAGTCTCTGTACAAGTCAGCCTGAGGAATTGCTTCACTGACAGGGAGACTGGGGTTTCAACATCTGCCGCTGGGAAAAATAATCTCTGAGTTTCATTTTGAACTGTAAAAATCAGAACGAGAAAGTCTTTTAATTGTCTGATGGGACATATATTGTCTCATAATATCGTGTTCACGGATTCTCTTTCGGATTCGTATTAAAGCTGAGAAGCTAACAATAACCTTGGCCTGCATGGGAAACGTGGGTGTGGGGGCTGCAGGCTGTGCGGAAGGCAGAGTTTGCACAGAGAAGGAAGGAGATGAGTTCACAGGGGACCGGAGTCTGTTGTCCCCCTTCGCATGGAACAGCGCGTGGCGGCAGCGTGCAAAGGGGGCAGCCACGGCGTTATCACTAAATTATTACAGCATTATCTTCATGCCTGCTTCCTTTGTGTTGGGTAAATGATGCTCAAGTGAGAGTGCAGTCTGTGACCTCGAGTGTGTGAGCAGAGCTCTGCTAGCTGCCGTCGGCTGTCATGTGCACAGGGCTTTGGAGGAGAAGGAGGGGCATTGAACCTCGGTGGTGGTTGCTCACACAGATCTGAAACTCCATAGGCTTCTCAGGTGTGTTTGCTGGGCACCTACTTGAACTCTCACCCCACGTGGGTACCTTGGGGGCGAACCATCCAGCCCGGATCAGGGCTTCAGGAGAGGCAGCCTTGCTGAGACCTCCTGAGGGACCCCCAGCCCGAGTCACCCACAGCCAGAAACACCCCCTCACAGACACACCATCCCAAAGAGGGAGGCTCTGCTGACCACGCAGCCCCTCCGTTCAATGACGCACTGCTCCGCCTGCACGACAGAAAGCCTCTGGAAAGGTGACCTCATGTGGCACGTGCTGGTTTTCACATTCCTTCCGTTCAATCTCCAGCTGACGTGGATTCATTTTCTCCCTCTACCAGCCACTCCCTGAACTGCGCTGGTTGGAATCACCACCATCTGCCACGTGGTGGCCCCATTGTATTCTTTCCTGTCCCAGCCTCCTGGATAAGGCCCCTGGCGGGCCCCATCTAGAATGTTCTCCTCTTCGCCCCACCTCACAGGTGCCTCCTGTCCCCTTGCTGTCTCTTCCTCCTTTCCCACCTCTGCATCCTTGTTCACATCATTTCAGACACCAGGAGGTGGAGGTGACCAAGTCTGGAGGCTTATTTTTTGGGAATATTTTAGGGTTTAAAGCGATGGCTGGAC
Source organism: Manis javanica (assembly GCF_040802235.1). NCBI lineage: Eukaryota > Metazoa > Chordata > Mammalia > Pholidota > Manidae > Manis > Manis javanica. The sequence goes on along the minus strand of NC_133159.1, from coordinate 3,839,845 downwards.
TCTGGATCCTAGCAATTCAACTGTCTCCCAGTCGGGAGTGCTGGCCCTTGTCTCTGCATTTCACCGCGGCCACTCGTGCTGGCTCAAACCTGCACACATCCCGCTGCGCCTATGACCTGACAGGTGCCTAGGGAACGGGGTCACGCTGGACGCTCTGGGTACAGGGCTGCTGAAGCGCCCCCAGAGCCAGATCCCACGCCACCGAGTCCCACGTGAGCTGCTCGTCTGAACTGCTTTGGTTCCCAGATGCCCCTTCTCAGCGTGGCCTTTCGCAGCTCCTGCCTTTCTCCGCTTAGGCTTGTGCCCATTTTTCTGCTCTCTCAAACCAATTCCTCATCATGGTGCACAGATGACATCAGCGTAGTCAGGTCTTCCCACGTTTCAGAGATGACCCTGCATATTTGGGACTGAAGTTATGGACCTGACCACTTCTTTGTTTCCGGAGTCCCTGCTAGATTCCCAGGGGTCTCCTTGCTTCCGGAGGCAGACTCTTCTTAGACCCTGATTCTGTTTTCAGTCCTGCTTCTGAGCAGAGCAAGCCTAGCTGTTTCCCTCCTTCCTGTTCATGAGAGCCCTCTCTCTCCTCCCTCGCCTCTCTCCCTTCTCTCTGCTAACACAAGCAATGAATCAGGCAGATGGAAGCACCATGCTATGAGGGTCCCCCCTCGGGCACAGAGCAGGGGGCTGCCTCCATCTCTACCCAGCCCTCCGAGAGCAGACCACCCCCAACAGACAACCACAGAACAAGCCCAGAGTTGTCTCAGGGCCTGCACAGCATTCCATTATCATCCCGCACACTGAAAACCTGCTTACTTATAAAGCTATTTGCTCCTACGGGCTGGTTTGAGATTAAAATGGTAATTATCTTGCAAATGACTGTAACTGTCTTTCATAAATGTGGCAGTGTTTGAGATGTGACTGACTGTGGCCCCAACATAATGGGCTTCATAAACGATAGCTTCAGTGTATTGTCGGAGAACAGAGCCTATTAGTTTGGGGTGGGACAATACAGTAATTTCAGGGAGATGGATTCCATTCTTCTCTCCAGCTATATTTTTAAAATTCCATAACGGGTTTGCATCCTTTTTTCTTAATAGGACATTTTTCCTTAGGATAATTTGCAAATTGTTGATCTGTTTTTATTCTCTCTCATTTCTTTTCCCCCTTCAAGGCTTTGCTTCCCTGTTACCACTGGGAAGAGCCCTGCCAGCCAGTAGGAATGTGGGGAAATGGTCATGCTGGCTGGGAAGCAGAGGTGCTCTGTAGCCGTGATGGGCTGGTGGCCAATCCCAACCTGTGTTGCACAGGGGGGTTCCCTACACGACCAAGCAATTCCCCAACCCCTGCTGGGTGTCCCGCAGTTCAAGCCAGTTCTGACACCGTCTGCCTGAGGTAGCGTCAAATTCTGCGGGTTACGGGCCGAGTCCTACAAGACTGCAGTCCACTCAGAGCCCGCTGAAGTCCACGTCGTCCCTTGTGCTTCTGACCAACTGGCTATGTCAGAAGCTCCCACGACCTCCTCCTTGGGTTCAATAAATTGTCTAGAAAGACTCACAGGGCTCAGGAAGTCAGTCTACTCACTGGATTACCAGTTTATGACAAAGGACATTAAAGGATGTGAACAACCAGATGCAGAGATACGCGGAGTGAGGTCCTGGACAACGGGGCTCCTGCCCTTGTGAAGGTGGGGCCTGGTGCAGTGGCATGTTGGAAGCCCTGGGAACCCCATCCTTCTGGGAGTTTTGTGACGTGTCATTACAAAGGCATGACTGATTAGATCATTGGCCACTGGTGACTGAATTCAGTTTCCGCCCCTTGCTATCGCTCAGGAAATCACACCGGTTTTAGGAGCTGTGAGCCCGGTGTGGGATGAAGGCCAGATGTCTGTGAGAAGTGCATATTGGGTTGTCTGAATGACCAAACACATATTCTCATAAATCACCAAGACTGCAATAACTGTCCACAGTCACTGTCACACCTGAGCAGGCATTGGGTGACAGCACCTGGAACCTGGGTGCTGGAGAGGAGAGATCGAGGACCCTCCCTCCCTTTTCCTGCAGACAGAACCCAGAGGGTAAGGCTTTAACTGCCTGTTTTGCTTCTTGCCAGATCAAAAATCCCTTCTCAGCAAGAGGCTGGGAGGTGGAGGTTGCTCAGTGCCAGGTGGCTCTGCCCTCAGCCTGCAGAGGCTGCGGGGACCAGACCCGGAAGGCCAGGAGCAGGTGCCCATCGGGACCGAGGAAGGCGGGGGCTGGGCGGCTGGGGCTTGCGACTCTCTCGCCAGTCTTGGCTGTAGCTGAGCCAGTGCCTCAAAGCTGATGGGACACAGAGGGCCTGGGAAACCCTGGCTGGGACCACCGTTGGTAATGACCTCAATGTGCAGGTGGCAGGTGTGTGGTTTCTATGCAGCTCTGACTCTCTCGGGCCCTGCCTGGTGGAGGAGTGGACAAGGGCGCCTGGGCCCAACAGACTAAGAGGCTGGTACAACGGGGACCTGCTCGTCAGCTCCAAGTGGAGAGCCTCTGCCTCGCCTGGCACCAGCCTGGGATCCCAGCGGGAGGGCCTGACCTGGGGGCAGGGGCCTGGTTGCCGAGATGTTCCTGGACTCAGCGTGCAGCTATGGATGTGCATTTGGCACACGCCGGAACCAGGGGATGCCAAGGGACCGAGAAACTACCAGGAAACCCTGGGGGCCCAGATCAAAAGCCTGTGCAGGTTTCTCTGAAAGGTACCCGTGGCATTACCACATGAGGCAGCAATTCTGCTTCCGATTATAGACCCCAAAGAATTGCAGTCAGGACCTCAGGTGCTCATACACCAGCATTCTGGCAGCTTTATTCACAGTAGCCAGAAGGTAGAAACAACCTAAATGTCCACCAAGGGGTGAATGACAAACAGAAGTGGCCCATCCATCCATACAATGGAATATTATTCAACCATTAAAAGGAATGTTCAAGGTTCATCTGTGTTACAGCATGTGTCAGCTACAACACAGATGAACCTCGAACGTATCATGCTATCTGAAAGGACCACATGTTGTATGATCCCACTCACATGTTTCATCTAAGCTAGGTGATCCCGAGAGACAGAAAGCCTATTGGCGGTCACCAGGGATGGGGGAGGACTGCTAATGGGTATGGGTTTCTTTATGGGATGATACAAATGTTTAGCTTGAGGTAGAGGTGGTGGTCACACACGGCTATGAATGCACTAAACACCGCGGAATCAAAATGATTCGTTGATTGTGTGAATTTTACCTCAATTTAAAAAAATTAAAGAAAAGACCCCACGCAGTTCAGGGGGAAGGGTGCCGCTTTCCCCTCTGAGCCAGGGTGGTTCTGGGGCTAGCTCAGAGGCAGACATAAAGTGCATCGGTATTGCAAATGAAAACACTGCCCAGTCTAATTCTGGAAGCTTACACAGCAAAAGACACGGTCATTTTGCACGCTTGGCTGTCTGTGCTGGCTGGGAGGAGAGGACATTGTGTTGGGAAGGAGGGAGCTGCTTTGGTGAGGGGGAAGAGGCTGTCCCGGCAGACTGGGGTATGGCCCTAAAATAAATGTCTAATCACATTGTCAATCTGGCTCTGGATATGGTAGCACAGAGCAGCCACCTTCATTCAAAAGGCACGACCCTGTTCATTTTGCAAAACAGAAGCCAGTGGCTACCCCTCAGCGGGGAACCCCGAGCCCCACAGAGCTGCCTGTAGGATTCTCTCGGGGTCCAATCGGCGCCCAGCGTCACCCCACAGCCACTGTTTCCAGGCCCATAGACTTGTGCTTGGCTTGTTTCATTTGCTGAATTCCAGAGCAGGGGAGTCCTTCTTTCCGTGAAAACTATTAAGTCTGTCAATGCCTTGATGTCTATTGAATCCTTTGTGGCCCCAAATAAAATAGAAGCTTTTCACATCCATGCTTGAAACATCCTCGTTCCCATTTCCTTTCATCCAGAGGACTTCCCCGTGTGATTGTCACAAATCACTGCTGAATGGTGCTTTACAATTCAGCACCTGGGCATTCATTAAAAAGGCAGACAGATACCTACCTGTTTCCATGCAGCAGTTTTTAAACACTAGACGTGTGTCCGCGGATATTTGTATATACATCCACAGTATTCAGTGGCGCAAACGCCATCACCCACTTCCATTAATGAAATTATCTTTACGGAATTATCGTCGCTGAACAGTTGCCTTTCTACCACCCTGTGACTCATTGTGAATTCTGCCATTTTCCATCACAATGACTGCGGGCAATTACTCAAGCTCAGTAATTCAATGCCCAGCTTCCTGCCTGTGGAGAGTGTTAGAATAAGATGCAGGTTTTTTTTTTATAGCTGAAAGAATGTTCATGGACCTCAATAGGCTGGGCTAGAGACCCACGCCTGGGAGAATCGGCCGTGGGTCTCTGTGTGTCTCTGCGGCACTGGTAATAAAAGCTTTCTCAACTTTTCTGTTGCTTGAACAGCAATTACTAAAACATGCTACTTGGGAAAATTCATTAATTAGATGCTTTCTAGAGATTTTTCAGGTTTATCAACCCAATAGTCTGCAGAAGCTCCTCAGAGGAAATGTGTAAATGCTTAGGGAGCCTGACTCTCCAGTTTAGCCCGAGTGCCAGTTTTCTCTGGTTCTGCAGCCTGGCCTCGACACTCACCCTGCTCCTGGGCTGCTCATGGTCTTCCCTTGGGAGGGGCTGGGCTGGCCCGGGGCCCCAATACCAGAATCACAGCCAAGGGGGAGGGTTGCTGGTTGTTCCGTGAACATGCCTGAAGTGCCTCTCTGTGAAGACTGTGTAGAGGCCACAAGGAGAGTGACCTGTGACCCCTTACCAGCTGGCAGTAATTGGTCCCAGCTTCTCCCATCCCAGCTGTCCCTGGCGTATGGCTTTGGGCAAGTTTCCTAACCTTTCTGTCAACTTCCTCATTTATAGAATGAGAGCAATAATAGCATCCCTCTGAAGATTAACTGAGATAATACATGTAAGGTACTTAAAAGACAATGCCTAGCACACGGTGAGAGCTCCATAAATGTCAGCAGTTGTTCAGTTTCTGCTATTAGAATGTCAGCTACAGGGAGCAAGAAGTGTGCCTGTCCAGTCCACTGACACGCTCATGGCTTAGAGTAGAGCCTTGTGCTAATCAGGCCTTCAGCTGATACTGATGAACTGAATATAGTTATTATTACCGTTGTTATTGTCATCATCCTGTCACTTGTGGTCTAATGGAGGAGGGGCATTGGAGGACATAGAAAGGTAGGGCAAGGGGTGTGTGGGGGGGTGCAGGTGCTCCCGGCAGGCATCCAGGAGGGTTTGCACGGGGTGGTGCTCCGGCTGGCCTTCCCGGGTGGGGAGGACATTAACGCTGGAATGAGCTGCTGCAGTGAGTTGAGGGCTCCTTACACGCTTGGCATGGCTTTCCTGCTTCTCTTGATGTCTCCCAGTGTCCCCTCTCTACCTGTGTGGGGAGCTGGCTTCACATCAAATTGGAAGGGCGACAGCCAGGGGCTCAGGGTGTGCTGGTGACATTCGGTCAGCCCTTCTGGATGCTTGCATCTGAGCCGGACTCTGCACCCCCTCTGGGAAGAGAGATTCACAACCTCCAGCCGGGCCGCCCAGCCCATCCCTCTATCCAGCAATCCCTGTGTCAGGTTGTGTTCAATTCTCACGGCACTAAATGCCCCTATTTCTCCTCACCCCACCCTCTGTGAACTGCCAGGTCCTCCATTTAGAGGCATGACCACCATGCTTTTGGAGTGGGGCTCTGGCCTGCAGAGCAGCCCCACTCTAGCCAGCTGCTCACTTCCAGCAAAGATGAAAGCCCATGTCTGTGAGACAGCCGGCCTCCCCGTACATGTCAAGGATGGGTGCCAGCCAGGTGAGGTCTAAGGGGTTTATGTGGGAGATGGGTGAGGTCACAGGAGTGCAGGAGTTGGCAGCTTCTGCCCAAGGCCTGGGAGGCAGCCCCGTCTCTCTCCATCAGAGACCGTGTGGATCTGTGCAAATGGCTGAGGGCCCGGCATGAACTCTAAGGCAGGCCTCTGGGTGCGACCTGCCTCACCCCAGGGGCCAAGCCCCTACCGCGGACCCTATGGCTCAGATTACGGCCCTGCACCACACAGGCCACCTTGATGGAGAGGGAGCTAGGAAGCAACCTGGGGGCCCCAGCTGGGGTTAGTTTCTGGAGGGGCAGGGGTAGGTGAAGGGACCACACCAGTCTGCTGCTTTACAGGGACCCCAACTTCCCTCCAGGCTCCAGGGGTGTGTGTGGACTGGCCCTGTCTGCAGACCCAGAGCAGAGGCCTCAGGGCTCACAGGGGCTGCTGCGTCTGCCAGCGGCTGACGGGGTCCTGTCAATGTCCTGGGGTTGCCTTACAAAGCACCACAGACTGGGGGCTTAGCAGCAGAAGTTACTGCTCACAGTCTGGAGGCCGGAAGTCTGAGATGGTGCTGTTGGCAGGGGTGGCTCCTCCTGGGGGAAAACCTCCTGGGCCTCCCCAGCTCCTGGATGCTGAGGTCAAGGTCCCGGTGCTGGCAGGGTGGGCTCCCTCTGCGGCCGGGAGGGAGAATCCATGGGCAGGCCTCTCCCAGCTCCCGGGGGCTGCCGGCATCTGCGGCGCACCTCGGCCTGTAGGAGCGTCGCCCTGATCTCTGCTCCATCTTCACACGGCCTCTCCCCCTGTGAGGGTCCCCTTTCTATAAGGACGCCTTCATGTCCCATGCCTGGGTCACCCTAATGACCTCATCTTAGTGAATTGCACCTGCAGTGGTGCTCTTTCCAAACCAAGCCACACATTCTGAGTCCGGGGGGGACCCCCCACGGGAGTTGCTGCAGACACAGTCAGCCACCCCAGCAGAGACGTCCTCTGTCAGCGCGGGCTGGCCAGGCTTCCCGCAGGAAGCGAACCCAGATGCTGCTTTCACCTCTTGTGTTTTGGGTCCCTCTCCTCCCTGGACAGACTTCACTGAGTCCACTCTGAGGAATACTTTGTGACCATTCAAGATAAACCTTCTGGAGGTAATACAACAGCCTGGAACAGCCTGGCATGCAGAGAAAACCTTCATCAAACGTGGCCAACTTCGTGATTTCAAGTAAGTTACGATGAAGCCATTGTAGGGGGGAAAGACGGAAGAGAGAGGACAAAATACTAATGGCGGGATCATAGTTTAGATTTGTTTTCCAGGCTGTGAGGTACTTTTCTGTGTTTTGAAAAGTTTATTTAATACACAATTATTGCTTAAGTAATGGGGTGGGGGAAGCCTTGTGAAGAAAAGGGACCTGTGTGCAAGCCCCCAATAGACACTTTATTTTGATCATGTGCTTCTTGCTCCCAATCCAGCCAGAACTTTCTGCCAGGAACACAAGGGGGTGAAGAGCAGGGAGAGGCCATGCGGATGTCTGCCCCGGGCAGGAGGAGGCCGGGCCGCCTCAGCCAGGGAGAAGCCATGCTGCGGAGGGCTGCTGGTGGTGGAAGCTTCTTTGAGGGTTCTCATATAGTGCTTGATATTTTGTTGAAATGCATGAGAGAGGGGCCCCCTAACTGGCTCCCCCATCTTTGGGGCATGCACGGTGCTTGGGACAGACTTACATGCAACATACATATGGGTGGTGTACTGAGCAAGGGAAGTTTGGAAAAATCTGAAATGCCACAATGGTGGCCCTTTCCTGCCGAGGATTCCCTGTGTGATGTGTGAGGGTGGGAGAGGGAGACAGGTGTCTGTTCTCCTCCCCAGGAAACTGGTCTCCTTGGAGGCAGTGGGTGACTCCGGGCATGTGGGAGAAGGATGCAAGCCCTGTGCTGACGGCCCACGGGGGCTCTGACCTGGCCTGATGGTGCGGCCGGGCCTCGTCCCCACCGAGGATGTGGGGCCGTGGAACAGAGGGACCGGCGGGCATGGCAGCTGGTTTCGCCCAGCCCTCCTCAGCCTGGCTTTCTAGGGGAGATGTGGCGGGGGGCGGCTGGGGGCGGGTGGCTGGCCACTCACCTGGGGCAGCCCCAAGGAGGAAGGGTTACTTCTCACCCAGCACCCCCTGAATATCTGATTAAGAGCTCTGGCTGCTGTGCTGGTCGTTTCCGGCTGTGCCCTCTCCCCAGGGCTGCCCCCCGTGTCCAGTTTCTTTCTCCTCCCTTCTGGCCAGTCCCACTCACTTCTGGGAAACTCACGTCCCTGGGGATGGTTAGGGTGCATTTAGTCAAGGAAGGAACACACCGTCTGGGGAGCAGCTGTCCTCACACCGGGAACCCTAACAGACCTGTCAGATCCCCTTCAACTGGGGGACAGTGGCCACCTCGGAGCAGGAAAGGCCGGTGGCGGTGGGATATTGACAAACAAAGGTGCCATAGAGAAGGGCCTCTGGTCCTGACATTAGTCATGAACACCCAGCGTTTGGCATCATCCCTCTGGTGGGAAGAGGTCTTTAGCTCTGATGACAAGGAGGTGGGGGGGCAGCAGGTACAAGGGGAGGAGGTGGGCTTCGGGCTCAGGGTCCGAGTCCCTGCTCGGCTGGTTACTGGTCATGGTAAATTGACCGTGGCTGGGCCAGCCACGCTGAGAATCACATGCTCTTAAACCATGACTGTTTAAAGCCTCTAAATTATGAGGTGGTTTGGCTTTAATTGAGAAATTTGACTTTTCGTAGCCTCAGTGTCCTCTCTGATAAGACAGGGACTAAACACAGTAGCTACACCGTTGTTCATGATTCCCAAGGTGCCGATCTTCGTTTTTGAGTGACTTTAACACTGAATGTGAATTCAGGCCAACGTGCGATGCGGGGTGTGGTGGGGAGGGAGGTGGAGGACCCCGGACAGAGATCCGCCCTGGACCCTACATCTCACCCGTGGCAGACGAGGAAGGACTTGTGAGCAGTGACAATGTGGCCACGTGGGCCAGACGGTGGGAGCCATCAGACCCCAGGCCAAGGACCCACAAGCCCGGAAGTACATGATGAAAAGGGAACCAGGCTCCCTGACACCAGCAACCAGACGGAAGGATGCTCCCCAGACGTCCTTGCCCCTCTTTATAGCCTCTTAGCAGCATGTCACCTGTGATAACTCACACTGGGTGCATCCTGGGTCTACAGGGCATGGGGGGGCAGACATGGGCCTGCTGTGTGCCAGCAGCTGGTGCTCAAGTGTCGGAGTCACATTTTGCAGAGCCCCCATCAGTCCATGGCACCCTTCCCCGCCCCTCCTGCACAGCTCTGCCAGATTTGCTGCTGCAGCCAGGCCAATACACAGAGTGCCTGCGCTGGTCTCTTTGAAGGAAGGTGACCACAGGAGTGATGTTTGCAGCTGGGCTGGCCTGCAGAGGGCAGCTTGGTGGAGCCCCATTCATGCTGAAGAGACACTTGTTGCAAACCAGAAAGCTGGGAGGAAGAGCAGAGAACTTACCCCTAGCAGCCAGTCACCACGGAGAGGAGCATGGGGGTCCAAGGGGAGCGGGAGGGCAGGCGAGGCCAGAGACGAGGCCAGAGGAGTGCAGGGAAGCGGCACAGAGAGAGCGGGCCCCGCCGTGAGACGGGCCTCCATCTGACAATGAAGGTCAGGCGTCTGACTGGCTGATACCCGCATCCTTTACATGATGATTTGACTCTGGCCTTGAATCAAAGCCTGAGCCTCAGCCTCCAAGCATGTACTGGGCTGTGGCTGTGATGCATGTTCTCATGCATGTACACACACACACATGCACACACAGACACACACGTGCACGTGGACCTTGGCTTATGCATGGATGTATCCCTACAAATGTCTCAGGAGAACATAATCTCATTTTAAATGAATTGAATCAGGATCTCATAGAAGTACCTGCACACCATGTTCATGGCAGTGGGATTCACAACAGCCAAGACATGGAAGCCCCCCAAGTCACCGACTGATGAATGGATAAGCATGTGGGTCATACACACAGTGGAATATTATGTAGCCTTGAAGAAGAAGGAAGTTCTACTACTTGTGGGAGCATGGACGGGCCTGGAGGACATTGTGTGCAGGTGCAGAAATGCAGACAGTGCACAATCCCTCTAAAATAGCCAGACTCATAGAATCCGAGGCCAGCGTGGGTATCAGGGACAGGGGGACGAATGAGGGAGTCGCCGTCCCGTGGGCACAGTTTCTGTTCCAGAGCCCCGCTGGACATTATGCGTATAGTTAACAATAGGGAGTTCTGTCCTCAAAATTTTGTTAAGAGGGAACCCTCTAGCTAAGCATTCTTACCATAAGTTATTTACCTGCTGTGCTCAGTAAGCTCTGCATTGAGATGCTTGGAGGTGATTGTTAGGTGTCTGCTGTGCCCAAGGGCTCAACTGCAGGCCCTGGCACAGAGCCCCTGACAGAGGGGAGAGGTTGTCTGACTCACGCGCTGGTGACAGTAGAGCTGAGACTTGATTCCAGAGCCACACCCTTAGCTCTGGGGCGACGCTACCTCCTACGTCCAGGCCCCCAGGAGAGAGAGATCGTTGGCAGTGAGCTCTTCACACTGCAATGGTGGTGATGGCCAGGGTGAGTCGGTGGTCCCCTGCCTCTCACTGCAGGGATATTGTTTAATGCCAGCTGCAGAGTGCCCCCCATCTCCCCACTCTTAGGAGTCAGTGAAGTCACATGGCAACTGTCTGTCCATTTAATTTCATGCCCACTTTGGAGCCTACCGGGCCAGGGCTGGGACCACATGCCCCACAGTGTGGCTGGCTTCCCAGCCCAGATCCCTCTTGCTCGAACTGGGGCTGCCACCTAGGTGCTAGGACAGACTCAGTGCCCACTCTGGGATTCTTAAAGACTGGTCTGGGGCACCACCTGAGAACCACATTTTTAGGTAATGTTATCAAACTATAGAATCTGGGGTCCTGCTCCTACAGGTCTGATACTCTAACTTTGGACAGTGTCTAGGACACTGGTTTTTGAAACTTTCCAACTGATTCATGTATGGAGACAACTCTGACCCAACCCCACAAGCTTCCCGGCCACAGAGAGAAAGTGTGAGCCTGAGGACACGTGGTCCTCAGTTTATCAGCTCAGTGCCCAACCGGCCAAGCATCGTGCAGCCATTCACTCTCCATACATGACCTGCGCATCTTCCATGGCACTGCCCAGCAGTGGTGCTGCAAAGGTGAATCCACTGGTTTCTCTTGTCAGGGAGCTCGTTCCCCAGCGGGGAGTGGACATGTGAATTGTGGGTACATGACAGCATTACAAGTGCCTGAGATACTGGGGGCAACTCTCAGGGGGTCAGACGCACAGGATGTGGAAGTACTGCCTCACCGGAACCTGGAAGCAAAGGCTTTTGGATGGTGGACCCCACATCCTCGTGACACATACCCTCTTCCCCAGCCCCTTGACCGCAATGGCTTGAGCCTGAACCACATCTGGCTGAGGTCTGGTTGTGCAGAGACAGAAGGCCTCTGGGCTGCAGCCTGGGTGCCCAGTGCCCGGCTGGTGGGCATGTGGGCCATGACATGACAGGCTGCACCTCATGACTCACTGCCCACCTGTCCATCTGAGCAGGGTGGGGCCTGTGAATGCTGGGTCCAGTACAGGAATAAAAGGGAGACCTTACAGACCCTCCTGTGAAATGCATGCTCAGGGCGCTGAGCAAGGGGCCAGCCTGGGGACCCACACCTGAGACGTCAGACTGGCAGCAGATTCCTTCTTCCTTGGCCCAGCAGTGGGGGGACGTGCCCTGGGCCACAGGTGAAGGTCCAGGTCTAGACGGTGCTGTGATGCTGGTGGCCAGTTCCCTTTGCCAGGCCTCAGAGTCCTTCCTTGTGGAGGGAGGCACGTGGACAAGGGAGGTCCTAAGGCCACTTCTGCCTTTTGAGGTCAGCACTGAAATCAGTGACCTTCGTGTTATGAGATGGACAGACAACACTCATGTAAAAATGCTGTTTGACTCTCCGGTCCTTGTGCCCCTTTTGTGGCCACCAGGAAGCCACGTGTTTAGATGCCTGAGACTCTAGAGGGAAGAGAACCCGGCGAAGAGGAACATGGGTTGCATGGGTGAATAGGCACCCTCTGTGGGGTCCAGGGTCCAGGATATTATGTACCTCTGCATAACCCAGCCCACCGTGGCAACCAGAGGCACCATTTCCAATGCTGAAATGGGATCTATCTGAGGATAGAGGGGTGTGCTGGGTCCCAAGGGGGGCCGACCAGTAGAAAACAGGTGGGACACAGTTCTGGGGTATACAGTCGGTCCTCGTCCAGGGAGCCCCTGGGCGTCAGTGAGCACTCCCCACCTAAAGGCTCTGGGCGTGTACCTGCCCATCTGCCTGCAGGCCCTGGGCATGTGCTGGCCGCTGTGCTCAGGGCGCTCTAGCAGGGGGTCAGCACAAAGGGAGTGTTTGCTCGGGTCCATCGGGACAGACCAGGGCAGGGTAAGGCTGAATACAGATGATACTAAGCAGGGCTTGTTCAGTTACAGACAACTCAGCTCAGCTGAACCTAAGCAAAAATGGGAACGTATTTGCTAAATAACAGAAAAGCCCAGGTGGAGCTCAGGCCTGGCTGAATCCAGATGGCCATATGACTGGTGTAACCATTCTCTGGGTCTCAGCCCCCTGTTCTGCTGTCCTGTCTGCTGGCCTCATTGCCACGTGAGGCAGTCTGGCCACCAGCAGAGTACCTTCTATCAGCCTGGCGACCCTGGTGAAAGAGATGACCTTTTCCCTAAACATTTCAGCAGAAGCCCTGAGGCTGGCCCCTCCTAGCTCAGGTGAGGTTTCCTGACACCCCCTTTATTGATCACTGAGCCCAGAGGAATGCTTGCACAGCCTGGGCTGGTCATGCACCCAGACGGGGAGCCCAGGGTCCTTCTGTTTCCCCAGAGGACCATCTGACCGCAGGCCCGATGGGGGGAAGTCGGGGTCAGGGGGGAGAACTCCTCCATCTGTGACACCATCTGGCTCTTCTCTTCAATGTGCTCTAACCTCTGTGATGAGCACGGGAGTGCAGCTGCCTGTTTGAGATCCTGGTTTCAATTCTTTCGGATATATACCCCACAGTGGGATAGCTGGATCATAAGTTATTTCTATTTTTTAATTTTTGAGGGCCATCCACATTGTTTTCCATAGTGGCCACACCAGTTTGCATTCTGCTAACAGTGCGCGAGTGTCCTGACGTGTCCAGATCCTCACCAGCACTTACGCTTCTCTGGGCTTTTGGTCACAGCCAGCGGAACAGGTGATGGGTGGCACCTCATTGTGGTTTTGATTTATGTCTCCCAGTAATCAGTGATGGGGAGCATCTTTTCATGTAAAACCTGTTGGTCATTTGTATGTCTTCTTTGGAGAAACATCTATTTAAAAGTCCTTTGCATGTTTTAAAATTGGTTTATTTGTATTTTTGCTACTGAGTTAGAAGAGTTCCTTATAATATTTGTTGCTAGCCCCTTATCGGATAGTTGCAGCATTATTCACAATAAAGCTAAAGATATGGGAAGAACCTAAATGCTCATTAATATAAATGTATAAAGGAGATGGGGTACACACGCAAAGAAATATTACTCAGCCTTAAAAAGGAAATCTTGCCATTTGTGACAACATGCATGGACCGGGAGGACATCATGTTAAGTGAGATAAGCCAGTCACAGAAGGACGAACACTGCATGGTCCCTTTCACGTGTGGGATGGAAAATAGACTCATGGAAGCAGAGAGCAGAATGGTGGTTCCGGGGGCTGGGGCCAGGGGGCGATAGCGAGCTGCTCAGTGGCAATCACGTTTCAGTTAGACAAGACAAATAAGGTCTGGAGATGGGGTGCATAGCCCTGCACCTATAGTTAGCAATCCTGCGTTGCGCATTTAAAAACCGAAGAGGGTAGATCTCATGTTAGGTGTTCTTACATAAATAATAAAAGAGAATTGATCATAAAAGTTATTTTTAAAAAAAGTTATTTCTAGGATTTTGTGATGGTGGTATATAAAAGCTTTTAAGAATTTTCATCAGTTGTGGTTTTCTGTCACTCTAAATCAATTGTCGTTCTTGCATCCATACAAGCTTGCTCCCGCTGCACGAGGCCTCCTCTCATGCTTCTGTTCAGCCGATTCTTATTCTATACTATTAATACTGGGGTATCCAGCCCCCCTCTAGCTCCTGAGGGCCTTCCCCCAGGTTCCCTGCGCTGTCAGTTTTGACACTAATTATGTGTGAAAGTGTATTTTCGTGTTCAGCTCACAGGAGCCACTGGACCCGTGAGTATCCGGATCGTCCACACAGGGGCAGGCCCCTGGGGGAACGGAGCTCCTGGCCACTGGACTGGGTTTGTTTCAGTTCCTGGAGAGGATGTTGCCCCACCCTTCCTCGCCGTGGTCTCTGCAAACACTTTGGGGGTGGTTTCTTCACTGGCTAGGCCTGACGTGGAGTGTTTTCTCCTGGTGACACTGGCTTTGCTCAGACCAAGATGCTCAGCTCTGGATAAGCTTGGCCTCTCTCCCCAGAGCACATGAAGGCTGACTGAGGCTGCAGGTGCAGGAAACCACGAGCTGATCTGGGGTACCCAGCTGGGCCGCCCTTCCCTGAAGCTGGCGTTTGTTTCCAAATCAATCGGCGGATGACTCCGGTCGCTTTGGAAGTGGATTGTGCTGAGGATGCCATGGGTGCCTTGTGACACTGGGAGCGCTGGGCCCGTGCTGTGTGTAATGGGGTAGAGATGGAGGTTTGCAGCCTTCTGAAGGCATTCGCCCGGAAGGGCAGCCAGGTGAGCCGGATGCAGTGGGGACCAGGAACCAGGGGCTGAGGCGCCGGCTCCTCCACACGGGGCCTGGTGGTGGTGATGCAGAGACAGCAGGTTTGCCGTCCTGGCTGCTCTGGAGACCGCACACCTGGCCCAGAGTGGCCACTTCACAGCAAGCCCGCCTGAAATGACACCTGGGGCCTGGGGCGGAAGTGGGGGCTGGAGGGCAGTCCTGCTGGGGGTGGTCCAGAACCCTTCAATGGCTTTCCATCACTGCTGGGCCAAAGCTCCTAATGCAGATCAAGTCCTTCTCCTGGGCCGCCCTCCCCGCCTTGCCTGTCCTGCGTCCTCCGGTGCCTGCCCCGCTTCTCCGTGGGAAGGTGCTCAGCCAACAACCTCTCTGAGCTGGGTGGGTGGAGGCCATGTGCCACAGACTCCCACGGCACCCTGCTGCCTCTGCACGGCCACTATCTCAGGGGCTTGCACACATTTACTTCGGAAATCTGTTCGTTTGACTTGACGGCCTGGTTTGGATAGCTTAGTGAGGAACAGAACCACATGCCTTCCTTCCTTCATTGGATTGATAGTGATTGAGCCCCATGTGTGCTGTCGGAGGTGTTGGGGTTCCAGGCAGGGTGGCAAGAAGAAAAGAAAATCAGGCACTCATCTCTGAAGCCTGGGGCACAGCCTGGCACAGCAGCAGGGTCAGGGGAGGCCCTCTGTCCTGTTAATTCTGGATCCCTGGCACAGGGACGGGGTGCCCAGGTGCAGGGTGCTAGGTGCCTAGCAGCACCCCCTCAGGGCCCCTCCCCCATGACCTGTGGCAGCTCAGGATGCCTCACTCCTTTCTCCTCGCCAGCGGCAGCTTCTCAGCTCAGCAGAAACCCTCTGCAGAGATGCTGATGTGAGGACTGACGCCAGCTCTGGAATCCATTTGAATCGCCTCAACATTTTGTTCTCCGGCGTTTCCCATGAATTAGATGTCGATTGGCCACGCCTGCAGGTGTGAATGTTGGGGTAATTGGAGCAGGAGAATTTCTTCTGCCTTTTAGCCACATGAAAGACACACTGGCTTGAGAAGGTGGCCAGGAAGATGGGGTGCTAGGAAGCAGGGTGCTGTGCTCCAGTGCCCCGTGTACCTCTTGCAACCCTGGCAGGATGGATTCTGGCTCTCAGTGTGTGCACACCTGCTGCCCTGGGTCAGGGAGCCTTTGAGAGCAGGACCAGGTGCTGCTTATCCTCATATCCCAGGCTCTGCACCTGACAGAGCACAGCCTGCCCACAGGTTTGGCAGATGAAGGAGTGAGTGATCTCTGGAATCACAGAGTTAACCTGTGCGTGGAGACAGCTGCCAGGGTCCTGACACTCCGAGAAGGGAGAGTGGTTCAGAGCACTTCTTGCCTTCTGCTGGAGCTCATGGAGGGCCTGCTGCCCTCCCTGGGGCCTTTTATTAGAAGCTTCCGTCCTGAGGACGACAGGTGCAGCGGCCTGGGAGTCAGAGGTTCGTGTGCCGGAACTGTCCCTGCCCCACGGAGCCGGTGAGTCCAGGCCCAGCATGCCTGGAGGTGGGGCAGGATGCCCGGCTCCCATAGCTGTGTTGGCAGCATGGAAGCCCCTCAGCTGGGACCCCTAAGTGGGGCTGCTTCCCTCAGAGCTTGGCGATACTGAGGGGTTCGCCCAGCACAGCATATCTGCTGGTCTATCTATCTGGGTGGCATGGTGGAGAGAAAATGAAATTCTCTCAGGATTCTCACCTGGCCCTTGTCGGCTCACTGACAGCACACGTATGGGCAATATGTTGTTACTGACTCTATATAAAGAGCTCTGCCCGGGGCTCTGGGCTGCACGGCTGCAGGAGGGCAGAGGCGGGAGTGGTGGCAGCGCCGAGGACAGAGACTGAGACGGCTGCAGGGCGGAGAGGCCCAGAGGCAGAGACCAGCTTGCTGCATGCAGACTCGCTCTGAGTGGACGGGATTCTAGTGACTGTCCTGCCACTGTGAGAACAAAGCTGGGTATAAGCCCTTTTACCCCAAGAACATTCTGTTGTCACAGTTTTGGTCTCATTGAATCAAGAATGAACTTTCCTGGGGCTGAAACCTATTGGTGAGATGCACGGGCAGAAGGTTCCCCTGGCCCGTTCTGAATTCCGCTGGTGGGTCATTGTTTTGGGGTTCATCCCTTTCCCTCCTTTTCAATGTGTCAAGTTCATGATCGGCTTAGAGAAACTGAACCATGAGAAGCAAGGATGCTCCACAGGGCATGTTTCTTCATCAGTGTGAGCCTTGCAAGGAAGGAAATTAAAGGCAATGGTCAGAGGCAATCGTGGGAGCAGAGCAGGGCCTTCCAACACCCAGCCCCGTGGGGACGTTTGGCTGCATCTGGAGACAAGTTTGGTCATCACACCTGCCGGCGGCAGATGGTAAGGAGTCCTGGCATCTAGTGGGTGGAAGCCAGGGATGCTGCTAAGTATCCCAGGGTGCCCAGGGCAGCCCCCAGCAGAGAATGTCAGTTGTGCTAAGGCTGAGAAACCGGGGTAAGGTGTTTGGTGACCCCGTGGTGGTGATTAGACCCCCTGGGGGTGTTGCCTTAGTTACCTGGAGAGAGCCTGTTAGACATCAGAGGACGTCTGCACCTAGCCTGGCTCCTGTCGTGAGCCAGCTGCAGGACCTTGCCCAGATCGCGTCCTGTCCCTGCAGGCTTCCCTTCTGGGAGTTACAGCGGTGTTGCCCCATGGGTGTCACTCTGGAGGCTCCACTGAGATGCTGGAGATAATGGGAAGCTTTGCAGAGTTTAAAGCGCTTTACAAACACTGGTGGGTGGTGGGGTGGGGGGTGGGTCTTAGTCAACCGCCTCCAAAAGCAGAGTTAAAGTAAGAAATCTGAGTCTTGGTGTCTCATCAAAGCACTTCCCGCAGAAACCCTCTCTCTTGTGCGTGCGCTTTCCTGACTGTATCCCTGTGTGCATCCTGCAGGTTGTGCACGTAGGACTGTGATAGATTAGAGGCTTTAACAGCCAAGATTTGCGCGGTGCTTCTCCTTGGCTTCCTCATTACCCGGACATTGTTTTCCTATCGAAGGTCCACCATCTGCACATAAATTATGTTCCAACTTTTTTCACTTTGAAGTTTCCTTCATCTCATTAACGCCTTCTTGTTTCCGGAGGGCAGGCCATCTCTAAGATGCCTTGTTTCCGAGCTTGTTTTTGTGTTTCTGGCAAACTTGGATTTGAGGATGAGGAAATCAGAGGGCCGGACTTTTGGGATGGGAGCAGGAGACGACAGAGGCGCAGCACCAGGAGGGGTCCCGTGGGTCCTGGCACCAGAGCTCGGTGCTCAGCTGACTGGTATGGGCCCGGGGAGGGTGGACGGGCTGGCGGACCCCAGGCTGCAGTGCTGCGGATGGTGTCGGGCGGACACACACGGTGTTGAGTCTTGGTGGGAAGAAGTTGAGGATCGTGGAGTGCAGGACCGACTGTGGGGCTTGAAGGGGCCCTGCCCGTGTCAGCGGGGGTGGAGGGGACCGGGAATCAGAGAGGAGGAGAGGAAGGCTGTGGCCGGAGAGCGGGTGTTGTCATCACCAAGGGGGCCTCCCAGTCCAAGTCTGAGCGAGGCCTGTGGAGGGGTGACAGAGGTGGGGCGAGGAGTCCAAGTGGGGGAACAAAACGGGGCAGGGTTCCTGGGGATGACGAGGTGGGGATCCCTTGGGATCCGAGATTGGAGCAGGGTTCCCGGGGAGGTGGCTAAGGTGCAGTGGGGTCCCTGGGGACATGACCGAGGTGGGACGGGGTTCATGGGGATATCTAAGGGGTGTTCCCTTGGGGTGACCAAGGTGAGGCTGTGGACGTCACCCTCAGCTTCCCAGGATCATCAGGATGTGGAGCAAAGGTGGGTCTGGGTCCTCAGAAACCGGAGGAGGGGCCTGTGGGGGAGCTGACCTCTCCCTGGGGAGAGCTGGGGGCCCCTGCGGTATTCTGGCCGTGCGGCAGTCGTGCTGTTTGCATGCCACCTGGACAGTGGTTCTGTCACAGCAGGGGCTCCAGCCTGATGCCCGGGGAAGGGACAGGCACAGTGGTGGCAGCTGGCAGCCCTGCCCCGAGAGGACAAGCAGCGGGTGTGCCCTGTGGGCTGGTCCTGAGCCAGTTGCAGAGGACAGACACTGCTGACCCAGGCCTGACCAGCTGTGGGCTGGGATTGCCCCGTGCCCTGTGCTGAGCAACAGGAAGGGGCACCTGCTCCAGAATGACAGTCTAGCTGCTGACTTACTAGGTGTCCCCTCCCAGCCTCCTCCTTCCTGGCCTCTGACCTCCACCCCCCAGCTCACCTGGGCAGGCCTGGCTCATGCATTAGGGCTTGGGGGCAGTGTTTGGGGGGGCGTGCAAGGGAGAGCCCAGTGGGGTGACAGAAGGCAGGCTGGCCTTGGGTGGGTGTCGGCCAGGAAGGTGGTCAGGATGGACTGAAAGCTGTTGCCCCAACTTCCCCAAGGGTTTCCTCTCAGAGCCTGGGATGGTCATGGCCTCCTCTGCCTGAGGCTGTATCCGCCTCCCATTTTCCAACCTCCTCCCCCTGCAGCAAGCACAGTGGAGGCAGGGCTGGGGGACAAGGGCTGGAGGCTGAGGCTGAGGCTCAGAGTTGGGCCTGAGTGTGGAGGCACCCTGGCTCCTCCCAGATGAACTGAGGGGGACCAGACCATCTGCTTCCCAGGTTCTCACAGCCTCGCACCTGACCCTTGGGGATGCCCCCCTGCCTTCTGGCGACCCTGGCCTTGCAGGTGGGCATTCCAAGGTGGCCCTGATCCATGGGCACCCATCCCAGCAGCACCGGGGACTCCTACTCTTTCCTGCTCTGTCAACCCTTCCAGAAACTTCTATCAATCTCACTTGAGCCCTCAACTAATTTAGCTTCCTCTGCACTTTACCTTTATGGGGAGGAGCTCTCATAATAAATAAATGGGGTCAGAAAACCCATTCAAGATGCAGGTAGCCTCCCATTATGGACTGTGTGGTGTCCTCCAAAACTCATGTGTTGAAGCCCCAGCGTCCAGTGTGACCTCCTATAGGAAGATAATTGAGGCTAACTGGGTCATAGGGGGGACCCTAATCCAGTAGGGCTGGTGTCCTAGAAGGAGCAGGAGAGATACCAGAATGTGTTCTCTCCCCAGGTGCACAGCAGAGGCGCTGGCTGAGCACCCAGCGAGGGGGAGCCCTCCTGCAAGCCGGGAGAGGGGCCCCACGGGATCTGGGACACCCAGCCTCCGGAAGCGTGAGAAACGGGGGTCTGGGTTTAAGCGGCCTGGGCTGACTCAGTCCCTGCCTCTGTCGCAGAAGGGGAGAGTCCCTTCCCTGCAGCCTGGGGCCTCTGTCTGGCTTCCCTTGGAACCCTTGGCAGCTTCCACAGAACGTAAGCCAGCTGCTCCTTCCCTGGGACCCGCGGGCCTGGCAGCCCAAAGCTGCCCCGGACGCAGAGGAGCCAGGAGGCATGGATAGGGCTCCTGTCTGCCCTCCGACGTTTTGGGAGAGTGGCCCTGGGGGGCATTGTGGGGACAGGCGCCAGGGGAGGAGACTGGTGGGGCTCCCTGGATGGGCTCTGGGCGGGGGCCGCCAGCGTGTGTGTCCCACGGTGATTCATCCTCCTTCGGTGGCTCTGCTGACACCAGAGAGCTGGGAATGTGGAGCCGCCACACGTGCCCCTGAGCGACTGAGCTCCTTTGGTGTCCACCTGTGGGAAGATGTTGACTTTCACCTCACCTGCCATCTGGACTCTTTGCTGTTCAGAAAATGGCTTGTGGGCAAATGGAGACTCCACGAGGCCTTAGCCACCCCTGGGAGGCTGTGGCACTCCCCAGAGGGACGGTCGCTTGCTCTGTGTCATGCATTTCTATTTAACAAATATTTACAAGGGACTGTTAGGTACCTGGGTCTTGCTCTACCTGCTGGGGATATATATTAGTTGAACCAGCCAGACAGCATCTGGGCCCACGTAGCTTTTGCTTTAGTTGGATGTGAGTGTGTGTGTGCAGAAAATGAACACCTAGGAAATATCCAGCAGTGACAGATACTTTGAAGAAAATAAAACGGGGTACTGTGACGGTGGGGATGGTGGACGTCAGGGGAGCCTCTCTGAATCAGGAGAATCAAGCCCATTTGGGAATGCCAAGAAAGAGGTGGCCAGGTGGGCCTTGGGCAGGAGGGCTCCAGGCCAGGGAGAATAGTGCAAAGGCCCTGGGGCAGGAATGAGCTTGGGATGTCAGGGCAGTGAAGCGAGAGGAAGAAGAGAGGGTCAGGAGAGAGGCGGGGGCCTCCCCAAGAGTCCTGGGGGTTGGCTCAGGAGCCTGCAGGTTGAGGGCCACAGAAAGCCACTGGCAGGCTTAGTTGAGGAGGGCGGGTGAGCAGACTTACCTTTTCAAAGGCTCCCCAGGGGGCTCACTGGGAGAAGCCCCATGCATCGCCTCTCCCCAGACCAGCTACCCGCCTGGTCCAGGCTGCAGGTTTCCCTGGGGAATGTGTCTGCAGGCTTCTGCCCGACCTCCTGCCTGCACTGTCATCTTTGTAGGACAGGCTCTGACTGAGCAGGTGACACCACTTACTCCTCATCTCAAAGCCCCCTGGGCGCCCCTCCCTCCCCGGGTGCCTCCTGCGGATGCCGCAGCTCCCCCTGCTCTAGGGTGAGGCCCCTGGGGAGGGGCGTCTGTCCGGCTCACAGCTGCCTCCCAATGTGCAGACCAGCCCAGGTGCCAGCGGGCCCAGTCAATCCCCGGAGGCTGGATGGACAGGGCTCCTGTTGAGGCTACTGCCCAAGTCCTGATGGGTGGTGGTAGGGGTGCTGGTGGCAGGGTGGGCTTTGTGTATGTGGAGGGAGATAGCTCCAGGTGGACTTGAGGGCTGGCCCATCAGACATGGGGGCTGCCAAGGGGGAAAAGGCTCCTCCAGGATGGGCCCCAGGGTTTTTGAGTGGGCACACCACAGTACATGTGAGGCCAGCGTTGCCAGCTGTTACACACGGCTTTCTGCTCTGCTCTGGGCTCTGCCTTTTCAATCAAACTACCCCAGGGCCCACCCTGCAGCCTGCAGTTCTGGGAATAAATGAGATAAAGTGGGTGTGAAATGTGGGGGGTGCTCCAACCCACAGGGGACTGGACATGTGGTTCTTGCTGTCTACCCTGCACTGGGCCGAGGACCCGAGACACTCACGTGGCCAGTTACACATCTCCTCTCACTCACAGCCAGGGATCTCTGGACCTTAAAGGGAGGCATCTGGAGCATCTTATCAAAGCATAGCTCAGTGTGTGTTCTGGGGCCCCAGGCCGTCCTTCGCTCCTGGCTGTCTTTAGTGAGATCTTGCTCTGAGCCACACCAGGGCCTCCTCTCCCACGAGTCCTGCACAATGCCAGCCGTGGGCGACTCCCTACAGGTGAGGCCAGGGGGGAGGCAGGCCCTTTTCCTGGGGAATGCGCCACCCTATATGAGGCTGCTTTATCACTGGGCAATTTTAATTTTCACTCAGAGACTTACGGTCCCCCATTTCTGTATTTCCATTGAGTTGCAGCCAATCGGCGCACGATGCCTGTGAAAGGTGCCTGGATTCCAAGCTGTTTGTTGAATTGTTCAAGATGCTCCTTCATGATTCCCTTTGTGTCGGTCCATGTGGCTTCTTGCCAGAGGCCTGGCTTGCATGGTCGCTGAGAGCCTACTGTGTGCTGAGTCCAGATGAACTTAAGTGGACAAGCAGAGGAAATGCAGCTTTGCTCCAGAAGTGCACCGTCTGTGGGACCAGGCATACGGGCTGAGGTCACAGCTGGGAACAGCGTGGCCCAGCAGGTCAACAGGATGCTGCGAAGGAAGGCTCTCAGGAGCTGGGGAATTCTCCCTGTCGTTGGGATTTTGAGATCGTTCATTATTTAGCAAACAAATAGGTACTGGGCATTGTTCTATGGAGTGAGAATGTGAGGAGGGAGGCACTCATCTATCCATCCACCATCGACCTGTTTATCCAGCCAGCCACCATCCACCCATCCATCCACCATCCATCCATCCATCCACCATCTATCCATCCATTCATTCACCCATCATCTGTTCATTTGTCCACCCACCCATCTACCCATCGTCCATCTGTCCATCCACAAGTACCTACATGCTAAGCATTCTTTCATATCAGGAATCAGGGCTTAGTAGTAAAACAAAAAACCCAAAACAGTCTCCTCTCCTTGAGCTTTCTTCTTGGTGGGCAAGACAAATGAAGTTAACGTATAAAAGGACAGAGGATGGAGTCCAAAGGACATGAGGCCTCAACTAAGACATGGTAGATGGTAATGACAAATAAAACATTGTGTGGCTGAGGGGATGAGAGGACTGTCCTCCCAGGGAAGGACCACCTAGGGCCTCAGCTAGTCCACAGCAGGTGGCTCAGTCTGTACCTCCACCTAGGGGTGAATGGTGCCTTCAAATGGGTGCCTAGGACGGGACTGGCCACGGTCCACCCCTCAGGTGATAACCAGGGCCAGGCCTTTGAGGCCCAGGGGCACTGCCCATTCCTCGCAAGCAGGGGGCTGGCCAGCTGGTGTTTGCAGCCCAGCAGGACCCAGACTGAATGAGCAGCACCGTTGGCCAGCAATCAGGCAGCTTGAGGGATGGGCCTGAGCGAGGCCCCTTCTCTCTTCCATGGGCGCACGAATCAATAAAGGATTAGAGTTGAGTCTTGTCACTGCCACTGATTGATTTCAGAATTTCAAAGGATGTTAATTTAAGACGGCAGCATTTGGGGATATTTCATTATATCCCATTAGGACATTGAGAGCATCAAGTATTTTAATCTGGGTTCCTGAATTATTTAGGGTCCAACATTGACATGCCTGATGAAATATGCTTCCTCCTTCTTTGGGGGGTTCCATATCTGGCTACGGAAATTATTCATTAAGAGCGAGAGAAAGAGAGTGAGTGCCCTTATATTAGGGCCATTAAAGTGTTCTATTCTGATGATCTATAAAGGGAAAAAACACTGCTCGGACTCTACCAGGCACACTAGAACATTCAGAATATCATTAATTTTAATGATCTGTTCCAAAATCACAGAGCTACTAAAATAAGACTTCAAGTTTTGTGGGGAGAAAAGGAAAAGCAGTCTAAATTATTGCTGATGAGTGGGAAATATTTAAATCATGCTAAACTGATCTCAAAGTTTTGCCTAATACTCTCATCAGACACAGATTATTTTATTCCATTGCAGGCTGTCCCCAGCTTGTCCCAAGCTCTGTACTCCTTGCTACTCCGAGGGCTCTGCGTGTCGGACTTCCATGCACAGCCCTTTAGCAAGCAGGGCCCTAGACCCGGAAAGAGGGCGTCTTAGCTGCTAGAGGCATTTAAAGACCAACTCGTTGAATGGCCAACTCTGGGCAGAGCAGAGGGTTGATCAAGTGCTTCTTAAGCCATGGTTTATGCATAAGGCCAGAGAGCCTTCGGGTGCCATCAGCTCAGTGCTGTGGAGAGCTCACTGCTTATCTTTTCCACAGGCCTTCGGCTGTGTAGTCAGGGTGCAGGGGAGTGATAGAGAGAGAGAGAGAGACAGTGTGTGTGCGTGTGCGTGTGTGTCCCGCGGCAGGTGGCTTTGCCTCTCTGAGCTTTAGTTTCAACTCCTTTTCATCCTTTGAGACTAAGCTTAATTGCCACCTCCTTGGAGAGGGTTTCTAGGACCACCCTACCTGAATGAGGGACATCCATCTACTTCTCTATTATACAACCCTCTGTGCTTCTCTCATAATACTTAGGAGGTCTGATATCGTCGCTTATTTCTTAGATTTGGTCTTTCCCACTTAGGTGAAAATTTCATGTGCGTAAAGACTTTGTACTTTTTGCGAATGATCAGATCCCAGTGTCTGTTTTGGGGCTGGGCATAAAGGAGGCCCTCAGAAAGGGTGGTTTGAATGAATGAATGACGGTGAACGGAAGGCTATATATGCCCCTTCTCGCTCACTCACCAGAGTCATGTGGTCCGCATCTCTACAAGTCGGGGGGATGTCTGAGTCTTCCTGGAAATCTGGAGCAAGAATGCTTCTAGTTGGCTTACAGAGCAAACAGGAGTAATAATCATGATAATGGCCCATTTTTATACAACACTGTGTTCTTTTCACTTATATTTGTGTTTGTACTCTTCTTTGGTCACCATAGCAACCCTGCCAGACTAGCCCAAGAATGTCCTCTTAAATAAAAAGCTTAGCTAAGATATAGAAAAGTTAAGGGACCTAATTAAAGCCGCAGTGCGCACCGATGGTGCAGGGAGTCCTGAATTTCAGGAGTCTTAACCTTTAATCCAGTCCCCTTTTCACCCCTGCCCCACTGCCCTGTCATACTTCGAATTATCTGTACACAGACTGTTGATAAATTAAAAAAATCCCATTTTCACTTATAGCACACAGAGGTTGTATGTGGGAACTTTTCAGTGTTCATCACTCCATGGGCTTCTGCACACCCATGCACACACATAAATGGCTTAGTTCTCCCCTGCCGCTGCCCTCTACATAGGGGAGTGGTCTTATGTGACCCAGAGCCCACCAGGCAGCCTGGAACCCATGAGGGCACGTGGTTATGGCTACAGGGGTTTGGGGTGACATGGACCCGTGCAGTCCTCCCAGCCCGGGCACACCTGGCTGGGCTCTGGCTGTTGGCTCTGAGCTCTATTCTTTGCGGCCCTTTCTGCAGGGATGGATGTGGGCAGAGCCCTGCGGCTCCCGCACTACACAGTAACTGAAAATGGTCAGTGCAGGATATTGCAAGGTGGCCTGAGGCACTGCAAAGCTTCCCACAGGAGAACAAGCCTGGGCTGACCTGCTACAAGGTACAAGGTCACTTTGAAGAGAACCTTCCCGAGTGGGGCCATTCCTGATCAGTCAGCCTCCAGCTGACCCATCGGCTGACCAGCAGTGGGCAGATGAGACCGGCTGAGTTCAGCCAAGCCCTGTCCAGACCAACAAAACTTCCCAGCTGACCTATTGACTTAGGAGCTCAATAAATGCTTGTTTTTTAAAGCTGGTAAGGTCTGGGATGGTTTGTCACACAGCATCAGTTAACTGATACATACTCACTGGCTGAATGTGTGCAACGGGCTTAAAGCTCAGGCCTGGCATCAGTGTGGACTGGACTCAGATGCATTTCAATTAAG
The DNA here is from genome assembly GCF_040802235.1 of Manis javanica. Lineage (NCBI taxonomy): Eukaryota > Metazoa > Chordata > Mammalia > Pholidota > Manidae > Manis > Manis javanica. The sequence goes on along the minus strand of NC_133159.1, from coordinate 3,814,044 downwards.
TTCAGTGAGAAGCAAAACTGGGTAAACACAGTCTCTGATGTGCAAGCCCTGGGGGCACCAGGGGGAGGAGGTGAAAGTCTGAGTCAGAGAGAATGGGGAAAATTGAGGAAATGGGGAAGAAAGGGTAGGGTAATCACACCCTAAAGGCTCTATTTGTGTGTGTGCCTAGAAGCATTCCTGCCCGAGGAAAGCAGCAAAGCAGAGGCCAGCAGGCTCAGACACAAGCACACAGTGGGACCAGAAAGCAGGCTCATGGGCACCAGTATACCCACCTGCCTGGCCTCACCTGAGCCCAGGAGCCTGTGTTAGGTGGGCCAAGTCTGGGCAAACCTGACCTCGCCTGAAACCCCTTTCTGCCATCCTTTAAATAAAAAATGAAATATTCTTTGGAGAGATCTTGGTCATTATTTACTGTAATTGTGACAAGATGAATGAGTCAACGAGATTTAAAAGGAAGCTGCCGAGAGTGGCTAATTATAAAATGGTGCATACCGCGTCTCGTAATTGACATGAAGGGCTATTTGCACAAGGAAAATCAGCAATTTCCAATTAGCATGAAGGAAGAAATGGCTCAAAGTCAATTCATATTATGTGGTTATGATAGTAGAGGATGTGTTTGATGGAGCTGGAGGCATGAGGAGACCATCTCCTGCTCTGGGAGACGCTGCCAGGGAGGGTGTGGCAGCGGCGGCCACACAGTCATCAGGCTCCGTGGGGACCTCCCAGCCGGCTCTCGGGAATTGTAGAATATTGTCAAGGTATTTCAGGGCTTGGGTGGTCGTTTCTTAAAGCATATTGCTTGTCTATTTAGTACCAAAGTTGATTCGTTATTTGTAAGGAACTTTCTCTTAACTGGGGGCTGCTGAGTGACAAGAATGGAGGATAACATGGCCTGTGCTGGGGAAGGGGGACAGCATGTGCGAATAGTGAGTTCTTAGGGAGGAGCGGGTGCCCCGGCCTCTCTCTCTGCCTCCATTCTGCCCTCTCTTTTCCTTCCTTCCTTCCCCCTGACCCTCCCCTCTCAGCCTAGGGACTGACCAGACCCAGGAGACTGATACCTGAAGTCAGCACCCACTGTGCAAATGCAACTGTGACATTCATGGGATCTAGTCTGGTAAAGTGTGTGTTGGAAAGCTCAACAGGCTCTCTGCCCATGGTGGAAACATGGGGACACTGGGTCCACGTCAGTGTCTGCCAAGCGGATCCCCTGTCCCCTGGAGGCAGCTCTGTCTCTGGGAGCTGCTCCTGGGGGTGGGATCTCACTCCCACTTTGCGTGGGGCTGGGACGGGTGGGCGCTTTCTGGGGGCAGGGCAGGAAGGCCTTGCCTTCGTTCAGTCTTCTGAAGTGGCATGTGGAGAGCCCCTGGCCCAGTGCCCCTCTGCTGGACACTGCTGGGCGGCAGGACCCGGGCTCCTGGGCTCCTGAGTCCCTGCCCGCCAGCGCTCCCTGGGACGCCCCTGCCGTAACCCTGCTGGGTGTGCCCACCGCATCTGGACTTTGGTCTGCCTGTGCCCCTTGTGTGTGAAGGCTCTGTGGGCACCTCAGCTCAGCTCTCGAGTCCTGGGAGATTTATACAAAAGAGAAATAAATACAGAGGCAAATACTCCTTTCGCAAATAGACCTTTCGGTTATTCTGTCCCTTTCCCCTCGGGCTTCCTGGATCAGCTGGTTGGGGGCACGATCACAGAGCAGGTGTGTTTGGGGGACTCACAGCACGTCAGGCCTGCATGGTCCAACTCACAGAACTCTCCCTATAACCTCCTAACGGGGCAGGAATCTAGATGTAGGGAGCCCAGCCCCTGAGTGGTACACACACCTATAGGGAGCAGTGCTGCCGCCTAAGCTCAGCTCTGGGGCCCCCAGAGCCGCCCTGTAGAGCCCTGTGGTCCTGCAACAGGGAAGTAAGAAACCTGACCCACTGCGTTCCAGGGAGGCCGGACGGCAAGACCTCTCTCCCCACGAGACTTACATGAACCCCTCGCCCTTGCTTCCCTGGGGCAAGACCAGACACAGGCCGGCACGTCCCGCTCTTTGCCTCACCAGAGATGGGCTGAGCAGCCAGTTCCCACTGATCAGCCGGAACGGCGTGTGTGTTAACCAGCCCTGGGCCGACTTCTCCGCTCTGCACGCTGACCCTCGGTCTGAGCAGCCCCTCCTGAGACCAGCTCAGCCTCCGGAGGATGTTCTCTGATCTCCTGTCTACCTGTCCTACTTCCCCACGCCTAGTTCTTCCCTTGCTACTCTTCTCTGTGAAAGAAAAATGCTTTTGCCCAACCTTGAGACACCTGCGAACTCACGGTCCCCTCCCCTTAGTGCAGTGACCCCCCAGCGCTGGCACCGGTCCTTCTGCATCCTGACACCTTGAGCTTCCTCTTTTCCTTGTCAGCCTGAACTCTGGCAGGTGCCGCTCTCGATGCAGGGTGGCAACGTGCTGCTTCCCGATCTGAACGGTCATCACGTTCACCCCTTGCCCGAGGCTCTGACCCCTGCAGCCCCCAGACCTCATCTCTAGGGTGACACGTGTGCAGGTATGAGCAACTGCTCGGTTTGGGCTGAGTAACCAAAAGAACTGATAAAGCCTGGGCTGGGCGTCCCTCCCTGAGCTGTTGGGGACTGGCTTTGGACCAGATGGGCCCAGGAAAGGAGAGGAAGCATCTAGAAACATTTATAGCTATCTGACAATGTTACTTTGTTTCCTTTGAATCCAAGGATAGTATTTTATAAATTGGGGGTTATCTTCTGTACATCTATTTTTGTTTCTTACTCCTCCTCCCCACCCACCCACCCCATCCGGGGCTTGAGGCATAATTGGCAAATGAAAATTATATATATTCATGATATACAACGTGATGTTTTGATATATGTATACTTTGTGAAATGATTACCACCATCAAACATAATTACCTTTTTGTGTGTGTGTGTGGTGAGAACATTTAAGATCCGATTTACTTAATTTTTTTTTTTTTCTTTACAGGAGTGTCAGTCTGTGATGGAGTAGTTCTTCCCGTTGGCCAGTTTGAGAAGCCGGGTTCTGGAGGGCATCTTCCTGGGCTCTGCAGCGGTGCCTAGCCTCTCAAAGGCGCATCTTCCACCTGATGGGACAGAGGGCTCCGTTCCCCGAGGCTGGAGGCAGGGACCGAGCGGAGGCGGCCAGCGGCCTAGTGAAGGTGGGCCTGTCCAGGGCAGCTTCACAGGTGGGGGAGTGGGGTGGGCAGAGACCTACCACTGAGACACCTGCTCCCTCCGGGGGGGAACTGATGGTTCCTGCATCTCAGGAGTACCTGCTAGGCGCCCAGCATTGGTTAAGGTGTCCTGGGGTGCACGGCCATCCTGTGAGGTCTGTACGAGGATTGACATCACTTTACAGACAGGATAAAGCAGCACAGGGACCTGAGGGAACTTGCCAGATATGCGCCAGGATGGAACAGGGGCAGCCTCAGAGCCGGGATCCGGAGCCCAAGGGCCCAGACACCCTGAGGTGTGCACGTGTGCACACATGTGGGTACATACACGAGTGTCTCTGTACATGTGTAGGTGCACGCACTGGTGTACACGTGTGGGAGTGTGTCTGCACACATGTGAATGCATGCATATATATGCACGTATGTGTGAATGCTCGCTTGTGTGCATGTGCATGTGGAGAGAATGAAACTGGCCGTCGGGTGGCATAGCAGGCATCCACCCACTTCCCCTCATTCTCCTGGGCTCTGATGCCCCCCTCAGGCTCTGGGCCTTTGGTCTCAGCCCTCAGTGATGGGAGGGGTGAATGGCACAGTGATGGTGCCTGGCCTCCCTCCCAAACCTGGAGCCCAAGATAGCCAGTTCCCTTGTCCCGCCCATTCCTCCCTCCCAGTAAGGGTGTTGGCGATGTGCCCCCGCCAGGACCCGAGGAAAGAACAGAAGAGAACCTGCATCTGACCTCGGGAGGAGGAGTTACCAGCAGGAGACTCCTCACTCCTCAGCTTACCGGGGCTCATTGCTGTGACCAGCGATGCAGAAATGATAGAGCTGCATGTCCACCTGTGTTCTTTGTCCCCGTGCAATGGCCTGTTGCTAAATAAAGCTCAGAGCAAGGTGTTTGCTCCAAAGAGGCAGGACATTGTCATTGAGGTCAGATTCAATCAAGACTGCTCCTCAGACCCTGGGCGTGCATGGCCAGGCAGGCGCACCTGCTCTCCCAGCGAAGGAAGCTTCTGTAGGAGCTGACTTCCCACTACAGCCCCTGCCCCCACACCTCTGTGGGGCCTTGTCTCCAAAACAGTCCCTCTCCTGTCCCAGATACGAGCCTACCCAGCCCAGAGGATGCGTCCACACTGGGCACCTGCCTGCCTGCCTGCCTGGAGGGAGTGGAATGGCCCAGGCCTTAGACCTGTCCAACTCCTTTGTACCCCCAATTCAGGCCAGACCCTACAGTCTGCAGTGTTTCCTGCATGGAGGCTCCCAGAGTCTGTCCTGCAGGGAAACATGTTTCCTGCCAGCTGCTACAGATGCCTGAGCCCAACACAGCAACCCACAGCCAGAGATGCAGACTAGCTTCTCTGCACAGGACACAGTCACACCTCCAGGAAGGGCGACAGGGCAGGCTGTGGTCCGGGGTCAGCTGAGTCACCCCATGTCTGATTCCTAGAAAACCAAGATGTAAGCTGATGACAGGTGGTAATGGAGGGTGCGTCTGGGCGGGTGGGGCTGCAGGCCCCAGTTCTCTCAGGCAGGGCCGGCTTTAGAGTCCCTAACGCATCACCACACATTCCGAGACCCCCTGCTTGGGGTCCTAGATCCATCTTCCGGAAGCACCGATGTCCTTGGGAGGCAGTAGCAGAATGTTGTGCTGATCCTGCTTTTGGAAAATATAGTCCTGGTTCAGTGAAGGTTTTAACCTTTGAAATCTGAGGTTCTTTTTTGATTTTAGAAATTGCCTTTTCCCATGTGCTTAATAATATCCAGCTGACCCCCATTTCCTGTTTCCTGTGGAGGTGATATTGCTCCAGGCAAATTCCTCTGTTACCAGCAGCCCTGGGCCCTTCCTGGGGACCCCAGGGGAGGAGGGAGGAGTGGGACTGGGGGCACCACATTCACTGGACAGCAGGGGGGGCACCGTCTGGGGAGGCAGGGTCCTGTTGGTGGAGGATCAGTCTGTGGGGGGGCAGGACATCTCCCGGCTGATGGGGGTGGAGGAAAGAGGCCTTATCACGACCCACGAAAGGGGGCTGCCAGGCCTTAGGGTGCAGGGTTCCAGGTGGGTCTCCAGGCCCGAATGGCTCTGCCCAGCAGAAGTCGGAGGATTGTAACCCTGGACAGTGAGCCCAAGGCAGCCACTCCCATGGCAGGTGTGAGCACCACGTTCTCAGGTGTGCACCTGGGACAGCAGTGGGAAGAAACCCAGGGTCCCACCAAATGCCAGAGGCCAGACCAAGCAGAGCACCTGCTACGGGAGGGAGCTTCCGGCTATCCATTCCCGGTTCCGACTTCCCAGAGCAGCGCACGGATCCCGGCGCACGACTCCGGACGAGCCTGATGTGACCATTACCACAACAAATCATGCGTCTCCCGAGCGCCAGCTTGCCAGGCAGATGGCCTGGAATGCGAGCTGCTCACAACACGGGCCTTTTGCTATTGTTGTTTTTTGTTTTTGTTTGTTTTTTTATACGGACATTTCCTAAAATAGTGGTCTTTATCCAGTTGGCAGTAAGTTCAGGAGCCGTGAAACACGATTCGTGCCCACTTGGGGGCAGCTGGGGCCAAACACTCAGTGAACCTGCACATGCACTGGAGGGGGGTTCTTCTTCCCCTAGGTTCTTGGCTCCCGACCCCCGCCAGCCCCCCATGGGTCAGGGACAGCAAGCATTTCCTGCTGCCGCAGTGCTGGGGACTCAGGACTGCACACACCGCTCTTCCAGTCGGTAGTTTATTTTAATTTCCTTTTCTTTGAAAAGAAGTCCTCTCTATTCCTCTACCCCGCTTCTTGCCCTGAGATACGAGTCACAGATGAAAGAAAGCTGCTTTGTGAAGAGAGGGAAACACACACACACACACACACACATTTCCTGTCTTTGAAGATGTGGAAATAGCACGTCTTGAAGAAATAGCTTCTACGCAGAGACTCTCTGCGTCTGAAATGCATCCCCATTGGAAATAACTGGAAAGTTCTCTGGGGGAGAGTTGGGGACGTGGATATGGAGGAGGGAATATTGTTCCATCAAAATTTTACAGCAAACTTAAAAAAAAAATTGCCATAGAAGGCTTGCAGCACCATCACAGTGACCGACCAGCCGTGGCGTTCTGATGGTCAGTCCCCTCACTCCCCGCGCTGCCCGCCCTGTGGCTGCAGAAGGATGCTGGGTGCCTGGGCTGATGGAAGGCAAAGAGGGTGGTGCCGCTCCCATGCCCATGAGGGGTCTCCCTGGAACCGGTGGCATCTGCGTGACACACGTGCTGAGATGGGACGCACTTGGGGAGGGGACACTACACAGACCCTCTCTCCAAGAAGCCATCGGACCAGTTCTGCGGATGATTCTGGTCCGAGGGCTCTTCTCGGGAGCCTCCAGGACATCTTGAAGGGTCAGGACCATGCTGGAGGTGCTGGGCCCTCTACTGGTTGGCATGTCTTCAGAAGTGGCGCCAGGGGACATTCGCAGGTGAGGTCATAGCACAGAAATGACACATTGCCCCGCTGGTTAGGAAACTACTTTCAGAAGTGCCTGACCTCCTTCACTCAGAGCTTTGGGCACTGGCGTCTGGTCGTCACAGATGGGTTGGGGAGGGCCACGTGTCCAGGCAAGACACCTGCTTTCGGATTGGCCATTTTTCTTAAAGAGTTTGCTGGTCTCCAAGAATTGGCTATATTGGTAAAAATCCCAGAGGGCCAAGACTGGGTTGTGGTCCAAAGCCCTGTGATTTCAGAGCCCGGGCTGTCTTTTCTGACACCAGCCTATCCCCCGATCCCAGAGCGCCAGCTGGGCATCCTGCAATTCAGTTCGTTTCTTACTCTGCCTATGCAGATGGCTCAGATCCCACAGTGAAAGGGCTCAGTCCCATAAGACCACCCGCACTGCAGCTGCTGAGTATCCCCAAGAAGATATGCTCAAGTCCTGATCCCCGGAACCTGAGAATGTGACCTTATATGGAATTAGGGTCCTTGCAACTGTCCTCACATTAGATTGTTGGATTCTCCCAGAGGAGGATGCCGCCCCAAATCACTCACGAAAGGCGTCTCTTGATGCAACAAGCAAGAGGAATTTATTCAGGAACCAGCTAGCTGGGGTCCAAGTGTTAGCCCGACGCAGCAGGTCTCAACAAGGACCCCAAGCAGTCAAAGCCGGAGGTTTTTATAGCATTTTCTAAAAAGACAGTATTGTTCTACAAGCATGTAACAGGGTTTTTTTTTCCAAGGACGCATAAATCTTCGGTTGGCGCCACATCCTGGGGGTTTCACGAGATAAGAACACCCTCAGCCATACAGTGTTTCAGCAAGATAAGCTTGGTATGTATGACTAACTGACCAAGGTTAGCTGTCTGAAGGCCGCAGCTGTCCACCACCTGGTGTTTATGATTAACTTGTTTTTCACCTTGTTTTTCAAGGCCTTTCTGAGTCACATATTCAGAAAATGGCCTCTGAGCTTCTCAAGATGGCTGTGCTTAGGCTAACAGGCTAACCTGTTGTCTTCACTGAATGCTTAGATCCTACAAGATGAAGTCATTAGGGTGGGCCTTAATCCAAGATGACCTATATCCTTGTAAGAAGAGGGAAAATTTGACACGAGGAACATGGGGGAAACACCGTGTGATGATGGACGCAGAGATCGGATGCAGCTGCAAGCCAGGCCCTACCAAGGGTTGACGGCCACAGAAGCCGGAAGAGGCACGGGTGGACCCTGGCAAAGAGCTGCGGCAGGCATCCCGGCCCTTTGGTCACCACCGTTGCAGACTTCTGGCCTCCTGAACTGTGAGAGCATACATTTTTGTTGCTTGAAGCCCCTAGTTTGTGGCACTGTGTGATGGCAGCCCTGGAAACCTCACACGATGGGCAAGGCAGAGTTCCTGCTTTTCTTCCCACACTCATTTCTCCGCATCTTCTGCCCACTGTTCATGCACTGTTTTCCCACCTTGTCCCTCATCTCTGGCATCCAGCTCAGCAGCAGGGTCTTGAGGCTCTATGCCAAACACGTCTGAAGCTGCCCCCTCTCTGCACCTTGTTCAAGCCTTATTGTGTCTTGTCTGAAAAGCCAAGTCCCAGCCAGGCTTCCAGCTTCCAGGTCACCGTGCCCACTCCCTCGCCCCCCTGCCCACTCCCTCCCAGCAGCCGAAGAGGACCCTTAACAATGGGCCCCAGTGGCTCTCGGCTCCCTCCTCGTCCCTCACGCCCTCTCCCGCTGACCCAGGGCGCCCCAGAACTCCATGCTCTGGCCACACTAGCTGTCTTTCTTTTTCATATTCCCCCTCTTTAAACATCTTTTAAAAGCCTGATAGTTCTGTGTGGCTTAGAATAGAACTAACAGCCCTTTGACTTACACTCTCTGCTCTTATCACCCACTTCCCAGTCCACCCCCTCAGCTCTTTACATTCTTGCTTCTACTGTGTCCTTGGTATTTGTAAATAAACGCTTATCCAACTTCCTCTTTTTAATTTCAGTCGCCTCTCTGTGGATTACCTGCTGGGAGGATAAAGATTTTAATCTCTAAGCTTTGCTCTCCTCGCCCTGCCAAATGACAACAGAGAACACACAGCTCCTCCCCAATCCTCCCAATGGCATAATTTGTGGTTAGATCAATACTTAGCATTTACATAATTATGTAATTATTATTCACAGCTGAGCCACCACAGAGTTCTATGATTGCATTTCCTTTCCTGATCAACTTTGTATTTTCCCTAGAATGAGTAAACTACCAGTATGTTCATTGGCTAGGTTTCATGCACCTATCACTAACGTGTCCCCAAACTGTCAACCAGAGTTATGAAATGTCTCACATTTTGGCCAGAAACGTCGGGTACTCTCACAGTTTTGTTTTTGTCTTTCTAGGCAGGATCACTCCTGGGGTCTCCTTCCTCCTCCCCCACAACACACCCATCGGTCCCTAGACCCTAGATTTGGCTGGGAACTCCCTTTGTTGTCACCCGGCAAACATTCTCGGCCTCCTGGGAACCCATGTTTTCTCTCTCATGATTCACTCTTGAATTTGATGGAGTTCATCTTCTAATAGTTTCTTGAAAAAGGGGACATGGGAACTCAATTTTTTTTGTATCTCTCATCTGAAAAATCTATATCATCCCGACACTTGATTCATAGTTTAGCTGGGTATAGACATCTGGGCTGGAGATGTTCCTTCTGGACTTTGCAGGTATTCTTCCAAAATCTTATGAAAAATCCAATGCTATTTTGAACCTTGATGTTTAAGTGACAAGTTTTTACCTTCTGGAAGCTGTGAGTATCACCTTTTAATCTCCAGTGTTCTGAAATTGTATCATTATGTGTCTTGGTGGGTCATTTTCCTAATTTTGCCGGACACATAATAGGCCCTTCAGCTTAGAAAAACAAATCCTTCCCTTCTGGAAAATGCTCTTCCTTCCATTTTTTGGTATCTCCTTCCGGCAATTTCTATCAATAAAACATTAAGCCTCCCAGATTTATCTTTTAATTTTCTCCTCTCTGCCATTTTCTGTCTCTTTGTTTGCTGTTTTACTTTCTAGGAAATTTCCTTAACTTCATTTTCCTATCCCTCTATTAAAATTTTAATTTCTACTAGTGTATTTTAATTTCTCGAAGCTTTTCCTTGTTCTCTGAATGTGTTTCTTCTTAAAAGGAACATACTGTTGTTTTTTCAAGGTTACAATATATTCTCTTATATCTGGGAGGTCATCAATTTTACATATGAGAAGTTCTCTCTTGCTTCTTGCATTATTTCTGTCTCCTTTGAGTTCCTTACTTGTGTTCACTTGTTTTGGTCTCGACTTTTACGCTGCAGGCTTTACTAAAATATTTGTGCAGTTATATTTAAGAGTGGAGTGCAAAACAAAAATAGGAATAAAAATAGAAAGATCCCACACCTCCGTGGAAGGTCTGTGTGCATGGTGGGGCTGGTCCCAGGTGGGGTCCCTATGGACTGAGAAGGCAGCTAGTGCTGGTGGGCCTGGAAGCGTTCCTAGGAAAACATCTGATGTCTGGTGCTACGGGCTCCATCTCTAGCATTCAGGGAGCAGAGAGAGGGATGGTGTAGCCTCTCTGTTCAGTGTAAAGGCTTTAACTATTTTTAGTTCAGTGTTTTATCTTTGTTCTCAAATGTGCAGACCTCTCAAGAACACAGACCTCCATTTTCAGCTGGGGTTTGAGAAGAGTTGTCCCTCGACTGTGGGGTTTGAGGCAGTCTTAGGGTTGAGCTGTTCCAGTGCAAATCTATCCCGTATTTTATAAGTTCTATTTTCGGTTTCCGTGCTTCCCTTAGAATCACCAGGTACATGCAAGCCTGGAGCTTTGTGGGGCTATTTTATACACACGGATTCAGCCTCCTCCCTGGCAAGCTTAGATCTCAGCTTCTGAGTTGGCTAAATTGAGACCATTTGATCATCTGCCCTTCCACTTCCAAAATGTTGTCAACTCATTTCTCTGTCTTACCCTTACTGGATTTCATTGTTCTGTGTGCTTGTGTGTCTTTTATTCCTTTATTGTTATTTTGGTGGGGTTTGGGAAGGAAGCAGAGCTACATATGTATTTTTAATCCATCATGCTTAACTGGAGGCAGTGCGCCAGCCTTTTGCCATTCTTTGCACAAATTCTGTTCAGTTTCAGGGTCTCATTGAAGGTGGGCTCCTTGGCCTGTGATGTGCACCCCCCCTCTGCACTTGCTCTCTGTTCCCATCTTTCTGCTCAATCGTGACACAGTTGAAGAGGCTACAGGCCTCCCCCTTTTGAAAAGGTGCCTGTTAAAAGTTTGGTTTCTGGAATAGTGGCCTGAGGAATTCCGTGGACCTGGCTTTTGGGGAAACAAGGAAAACCTGTGAAAAGCAGAAAGAAACCAATAGCTGTTGACTGTCTCTGGGTATTGTTCTAAGGGCACACACAGCACACTGAGAAATGTCTGTTCAAGAACGTCTACTGAAACTTGGTGAGGCCGTTGGGTCTGTGGCCACAGCCCCTTCCCTCACCCCCCTAGAGGAGCTCCCCTCTCACAGGTGTGGCCAAGAAGAGGGGGTTTCCTCTCCCCTCAGCTCCCCATCGAGGGATGTGATGTGCCTTCCCACCAGGGGGCACAGGCACCGATGTTCCTCATCACCTCCAGCTCAAGCCTGAAGAGGCTAAATTTGCGGTGACTCAGAGGTCAGGAGCTTCCTTCCTCCGTCAGCCCCTACTAGTAGGTGAAGATATTCCTCCAGGTACGGCAGGTGGAGATTGCTGGGGCCTTGCTCATCCTCACCCAGCTTGCTTATAGGGCAGAGGGTCTACACCTGGGGAGGCAAGCTTGGAAAACCAGTGGCTCCCACAATGGACAAAAGAAGAAATAGCTAAGTTGGAAATCATCAAAACTGAAAACTTTTGTGCTTCAAGAACACCATCTCAAAAATGAAAAGACAGCGCACAGAGTAGGGGTAAGTTTTTTCTATGGGGAGAATGGAAGTTCCTCTGGCCGGGATCCTCACCTGACCCTAACCCACTTGATGATGTGACTGTCCTGCTGCTAGGCTGCTGCTGCCACATAGGTGGGCAATAAGCTGTCGTTGACGGAGTCACTATATAAAGAGCTCTGCCCAGGGCTCTGGGTGGAGGCACAGAATGAAGGAGGATTGCAGACCTGCGGACGGCTGGGTGAAGGCGTGATTCTAGTGCTTGTTACCTGTTGCCAGGAGAATAAAGCTGGGTATAAACTCTTTTACCCCCAAAATATTCCATTGTCATTCCTCGGTCTCACTGAATCCATAGTAAACCTGCCCAGGGCTGAAACCCATTGGCAATACAATTTTTACAAATCATATTTCTGATAAAGTACTTGTATCTAGAATATATAAAGAACTCTTACAACTCAATAATAAAAAAAAACAATGTTTACCCATTTAAAAATGGGTAAAGGATCTGAATAGACATTTCTGCCAAGAAGATACACAAATGGCCCCAAAACACATGAGAACAGGTCTACATCACTAGCCATTAGGGAAATACAGATCAAAACCACAGTGAGACATCACTTCACACTCATCAGGATGGCTGTAGATAAAAAGACAACGTGGCGGAAGTGTGAACTAGTGCAGCTAAAATGACACAGACTGGCAGTTCCTCAAATGCTTGAAAAGAGTTACCATGTGATCTGGCAATTCCACTCCTACGTACTCCCCAAGAAATGTACATCCACATGAAATCTTGTGCATGAATGTTCATAATATTCATCATAGGTGAAAAGTGGAACCATCCCAAATGTCCATCAACTGCTTAAAGGGTATATAAAACATGCTACGTCTATGCAATGGAATATTTTTCAGCATTAAAAAGAAATGAAGTACTGACACACGCTACACGAAGGATGGACGTTGAAAACATGCTGAGTGAAACGAGCCAGTCACAAAAAGTCCTGTGTTATGTGAGTGTATTTCAATAAAATGTCCAGAACAGTCAAGCCCATAGGGACAGAAAGTACACTGGTGGATATCAGGGGGTGTGGGGTGGCCTGGGGGGAAGCAGGGGTGACTGCTAATGGGTATGGAGTGATTTCTGGGGTGATGAAAGATGTTCTGAGATGGATTGTGGTGATGGTTACAGATCTGTGAATGTGCTAAAAGCCACTGAATTGTACGCTTTAGATGGGTGGGTTGTGTAATGCATGTCATCCACCTATGCCCAGGTATTTGTCTCTGAACTTGTGCTTTTCTGTCCCAGTTTTTCACTCCACATGATTTCCTGTGCTGGGTCTGCTTGTTGGGGTCCAGGGTCCAGACGGGCAGCTGTGTAAGGGTAGAGGGTTTGTATGGTGTCATGCCCCAGCATACTAGGGTGCTGTGCAGGTCTAACGAGTGTTCGTTGAGTGAACGAATACTTCCTATTTTACCAATATCCCACAGGACCAGGGCTCCTAGCTGTGCCCTTCAGAAAGCACTTGGATAGAGCCGTGCTTCTCAGCTGGGTGACTTTGCACCTGCCTGCAGGGACACTTGGCAATGTCTTCAGAGGTTTATGATGGTCAAGGCTGGGGGTGGTGCTACTGGCATCCAGCAGGTGGAGGCCGGGGATGCTGCTAAACACCCTAAATGCACAGGTTTATCAGGCCCCAGATGTCCGTAGTGCTGCTGCTGAGAAACCCTGCAGTGTAGTATAAATGAGATTTCCAAAGGCATGTGTTACAGGCCGAATTATGTTCCCCATCCCAAATTCATGCCTGGAAGTCCTCAGAAAATGACTGTATTTGGAGATGGGGTCTTTAAAGAGGTAACTGAGGTAAAGTGGGGTCATTAGGGTGGATTAGTCCCATGTGACTGGTGCCCTTAGAAGAGGAGATTAAGACACAGACATGCACAGACGGACAGGCATGTGAGGACACAGAGAGACGGCTGTCTGCACCCCCAGGAGGGAGGCCTCAGGGGGTCCCAATGAGCTGACACCCTGATCTCAGACTTCCAGTCTCCTGAAATGAGGAAACAATTTTTGCGGTCTAAGCCATGCAGACTGTAGTACATGGTTATGGTGGTCCTGCTTGCCTAACCCACCACGGAAGTTTCCTCTACTTCTGTGGACCAGTGACTTTCAACTTGGGGGCCCATTAGCACAACTTGGGGAGCAGTTAAAAAGTCCCCAGACTCCCTCAGACCTGTGAAGTCAGCTGAGACAAGGGAAGCCACTCTGGTGAGCCTTTGCTGTGGACCGAGATCGCAGTGACCAGGCCTGTGCCTCCCCAGGGACAGGGACATAGAAAAGCGTCTGTGGACAAGCCACCCTCCTCCCCTTTGCTGGGGTGAGAGGTGGGAACAGTGTGAATAGTGATAGCATGAACTTCTACCTGTGCTTCTGGAAACTCTGACCTTGCCTTTGGGACTCTGCTTTGTAAAGTGGGTTTAAACCCTGTGCCCTCCTCCCTGGTGCCGCGGCTGCTCCCCTGGGCCTTCTGGCACCTGCTGAGCATGTTCAGCTGAGCCAGGCAAAGGGTCTGGACTGCGTTTTGCATTTAGATTGCGGTGGCTAGCAGGAGGGCAGGGTCCGGCATGCCTTGTCCTCTTCCAGGGACCTCTTGTCACCAGCCCTTGCCAGGTGGGGAGTGGATTTCAGTGATTTACAGCGTCCTCAGGGGGCTCTTCTTTCCTAAGGAGAACTAACTAACCTGCAGTAAATAGGGAAATGCTCACATTTCCTTTCTGTGTGTGGAAACTGCTAATGCTGCTCAAAGGTTCTGACTCACTCTGACGGCTCCCACCCTCTCAGGTGCATCCCAGACCCTCGGCTCGTCCGAGACTCTGAGTCATCAGCTGGTGTAGCCTGCTGCCCCGGCAAGAGCAGACGCCGTGTTGGAGCCTGCTGGGAGCCATCCGTGCCCCAGGGGTCCGGAGACTGCAATTAGGCTGGTCTCCCCTCCACCAAACCCATGTTATGGGCTGGCTGAATTTTGTTCCCCCCAAATTCATATGTTGACATCCTAACCCTTAGCACTTCAGAACATGGCTATATTTTGAGACAGGGTCTTTAAAGAGGCCATTATGGTAAAACAAGGTCAACAGGGTGGCCCTTAACCCCATATGACCAGTGTCCTTATGAAAAGAGATCAGGAACAGACATGCACAGAGGGACAACCACGTAAGGACACGGGGAGGATGGCCATCTGCACGTTAAGGGAGAAATCAACCCTGCCAGCACCCTGATCTGGGACCCCCAGCCTCTAGGACTTGGGGAGAATGAATTTCTGTTGGTTAAGCTGTCCAGGCCGTGGCATCTTGTTACGGTACCTGAGCTAAGACACCACCGTCTGATTGATTGGAGCCCGTGGTCCCCTTCACCAGACATGGGTGTTTCCTCCCCCATGTCCCCATGTGACTTCCCATAGCAGACCCAGGGGCCACTCGCTGCTGAAGCTCACTTGTTGTTCTTAATTGGAGACATTTTGTTAGGAAAGTAAAATGTGGTCACCAATGGTCCAAGGAGAGGCCTCCTCTGCTGAATTCCCACGCATCCCCTTTGAATCCTGGGGCACTGATTGCAGGTTGTGGAACAAGCTGTTAGGGGATTCATAATGTGTTACGCATCCCAGCACAGAGCAGTGGTCTCAGACTCGGGTGGAAGAGAGGGTCTGAGATGTGTCCCCAGGGGCCCTGGAGTTTCGGGAGCCTTTTAAAAATGATGTGTTTTGTTGATCATAACCTAGAGCAGCGTGAGCACCATCTGCATGCTGGGGGTGCCTGCTCACACGGGCTGGGGTGGCCACCTGTGTTCCCATTCATTTTCCATCCTGTTGGCGCCCAGGGAAGTGATCTGACTTTGCTGGGGGCCCCAGAAAGAACAAGGAAGAGAGAACACAATGGGGGTTGAGTGCCCCATGACACCCCCAGTCTGAAAATTGCTGGCTCATGACTCAGGACAAGGTCCTGAAGCAGAAACTGTCCTGCCTGGGCCAGCCAAGGGGGAGCTGATGTTCCAGGAAGAATTTCAAGTTAAACAGTGTTTCCAGGTTGTTTTTTTTTTTCAGTGATAAACTTTGTGGTGCTACGCTTAAATGGATATTTGTCCATAGAAATACCGGATCAGTGGTTAAAAATGATTTCATTTTAAGAAACAAAGTTAAAGACAATAATAATGATGAATCAGTGGGGGATCCATTCTGCTCCAAACCAAAAAGACCCCAGGTGATTGATCAGACCTAGAAAGCCCAGGTATGTTGTGTATTTAGTTTCAGCAAATACCACCATCAGCCACCTTAGGGCTGTTAATTTGAAATGCATTGGTTGTATAGTTTTGCTTGTATTTAAATCATAAATTTGTTTCTATAGTTGCAGAGGAGCTATAAGCATAAGCAGTTTATACCTGGCTTTATATTTATGCTTATTTAAATAACATCACTATAAAAATAATTCGAATCAAATTGCTCACACTATCTAAACAATAAAATACCATTTTGGCATCTAGACTGAATCTCAAGAGAAATATACGGGAGTGTAAATAAATGAAATATTATGTGTGTGTATATATATTTCTATGTATCCATATATTTTGTTTCTGGGTATATGTATATTTTACGTGGTGTGTATGTGTGTATATATATATATGTACACATGATATATTTGATATATATTTGAGGCATCTGCATATTACTTAATTTTGGCCAAGAAGGAACATAGATGGGATAAGACATATCAGGATTCTCCTGCTCACCCTGTCGCTTATCAGTTTATTTGATACCTCTAGGCCTCAGTTTTGTCAAAAGTAAAATAAAAAATAGGAATAATATAGCAACATAATGATATTATAATATAATATAAAAAGTGATATGATATGGTATAATGTAAATTGGAAATGATACCATACCTACCTTGTGGTGTTGTCACGAGGACGGAATAACTAGTGCACAATGTCTGGGCACAGAAGAAACGCTCAACAGATACTAGCTCCATATTGGTCCTGAGCTTGCAGTGAGAGCAGAGTGTGCCTTCGCAAGCCAAGGGGGGCCTGGGGGGTCCCGGGGCAGTGAGCTGCCATCGCAGGCAGGCCTGGGGTGAGGGGGTGCTCCCTTCTATGAAGCTAGGCTGGCTGCAGCCATCCTGGAATTCGGAAGCTGTGCGGGCTGATGCTGGGTGCTGACAGGCCCTGAGGCTGCTCTGGGTTCTGGAGGCCCGGGAGAGGATGCCTGAAGACAGACAGGTGGCTGTGTGGGGACATGGTGGCTCCCTGGGATGTCCCAAGGCCATCACCAGTGGGACGGGTGCGTCCAGGTGGCTGTGGCCCTCTGTGCTCAGGCCCTAACACCTTCGCTCGTCGTATGTCCCTCCTTGGGAGACGGAGTGGGCAGAGAGAGGCGCTCGGGTGCCACGGTCTTGCTCTGGCATCACCTTCCAGCTGAGGGCTCTTGAACAAGCTCCTAAGTGTGCTGGTCTCAGATTCCTCGTCTTTGGGGGTTAAAAGCAGCTCTCGGTGCACCAGGTGCGTCTCACAGGCACCCATGTTTGGTGGGTGTCTGGGCAGGGCTCATTGTTCTGGCCTCTCCTGTCCGATGTCCCCTAGAATCCTCGATTTGACACAGCCCCTTGAGGGGAAGCTCTCTCATCCCATCCCCTTCTGTTGTGCCATACAGACCCTTGGCAAGACCAGTTGTCCAACAGGATCCTGGGAAAGTGAAACTCTCATGTCCCAAAACCACACAGCCAGAGAGCGACTCCAGGCCAGTGGGACCCACACCCGCTCACTCCGCCCCTGGAGAGGAAGCACGTGTGCCTCTGGCTGGCCTGGCTCTGCGGTGCCCTGGACGCTGGTGCCGAGGAGCTCCCATGTGGTCCGGGCACATGACCTGCAGATCCTAACCTGAAATATCACGGAATGCCGGCGTGCGTGGGGCCTCTGCTGGGGCCCGTGGTGTGATGAGGGAGGGCCTGGCCGTCTGCCCCCGCAGGACCTCTCGCTGTCACTGTGCCCAGCTTAGGACGGTGCCCGCACTGGCCCAGGGCCCTCCTTCCTGGTTCTGTGAGGCCTCGAGGCCAGCGGATTACTGATCCTGTCCGTGAGATTCCTGTCCTCGACGGCTACTGCTGGTTTCACCCCGGGAAGCGTCCCCTGCCGGTGGCCAGTGTGTGCTCGGGAGCAGAACCCCCCCTCGGGAGAGCAGAGGGCAATCAGGAGGCCGAGTCTGCGTGGGGACCGCATTCCAAAGCCCAGACAGAAGTCTGCGCGCGGAGCCGGGCCCTCTCTCCCCACCGAGCTTCACTGCCCTCTCCAGCCGGAGCTCTGAGCCTCGGACTTCCACATCCCTTGACGCACAGGCTAGAAAACCCAAATCTGTGTGGTTCGCTCCAGGGCTGCCCTGGGCGAGGGTCCCGTCGCTGTCCTGGGCCCCCTGGGGTGTCCCTGCTGCTCCAGGAGGTGTGAGTCTGGCCTCCTTCCCGCAGGCCAGATGTGTTTACCCACCGCACTTCCTCTGCTAGGATGCTTTGTACAGCGAGTGAGGGGAAGGAAGAGGAGATGCAAAATGGGAGGGCTCGGTAATTAATTCAGAATGGAGACGCGGGGTTGCATCGGGCGGAAATTGGATCGGAACCCCTTGGGAGCTGTTTGGAACGCGGACGCTCACGTTGGCACTAGCTTTCCTTGCAGTGCGTCGCCTCTCAGATCTGAGGAGGGTTGGAACCCGGGGAGGACGCGTCCTCGGTTGGGTGGCTCTCAGAGGCAGAGGAGCGTGGGTGACCCTGGAGCGATTCCTCCTGGCGGGTGGGCACGGGTGGGTGAGGCCGTTCTGGGTCATCTCGAGCTGCTGGGGGATGCGCGGGGATTGGCCTCTCCTTTCTTCTTTCTCTCCTGTTTGGCTCCTAAAATGGTTGTAATTTCTGGAAGTACTGGGGGAATCGTCCCTGCGGTCTTCCAGCAGACCTGATGGCGAAGCTCAGGGAAGGGGTGCAGGCAGATGTCCCCACTTCCGGGCGCCTTCGGGCCGGCCCGTCATCCTTGAGCTCCTGCCTCTGGGTGGAGAGCTCATTTGGTCCAGTCCCCGTCATGGTTTCAGGGGCAGCTCAGTGGTGGTGGCGGGCGTCATCCCTATGCCCGACTGGGGTGCTGCCCGCCGGTGTGGGCTGGCAGGGCCCTGGGTGCATCTGCTCATAGCTGCTCTCCTCTGCATTTGGGGGAGTCTCAGGAATGGTGCCCCCAGAGTTGTGCAGGGTGGAACTTGGCGGGGGGCTGGTATGCAGCGGCTCCGAGGCACCATTACTTTCCTTGTTTCACATGTGTCACAATCGGCGTGCCTGTGGGATCCCTAAGGGCAGGGTTCGTTCCTGGGGTCCCCAGCAGAGCAGCCAGTGGCCTTTCGGCTGCCAGCCTGGGTCTCAGGGTCAGTAGATAGATGGGTTTTGAGAGTGTTGACGGGGACTGACTCTGCTTATTCTCCCTTCTTGTCAGTTGACAACAGGACCCGGCCTCCCCGCGTCCCCCCCTCCAGGCGACCTTCCTGAAGTGTCCCATCCAGAATGTCTCTGTTCTCTTCTGGACCTCCATTACCTCACAAGCCAGCGCGTTGTTTAAACTCCTGTGGTTCTCTCCCTGGGTTTTGTGGGATGTCACATGTCCTCGGGTACCGTGCTCTGCCTGCCTTTCAGCGCCGCCCCTCTCATGTCCCCCCCCACCCCCCCTGCCCCCCGTACCCGCTCTGGGCTGCAGGTGCCGCTTCCCACCGATGACGTTTCGCAGACTGCGTTGTCTCCTGGCCACCAGCTGTCCATCAGGAGGCGATGGTGGGACAGTGTGAGGAGGGAGGAAGAGAGAGTCCAGGGATTTCTCTCCCTCTTTCTACTCCTTGAACGGTTTGTTTGATTTTCGTTCTCCCATTTAGCCTCCAGGATATATATTTTTCTCTTATGTGGAGGGAAAATTGTGTAGTTTCAGTCATTTTCTGTTATGAGCATGTGGGAGAAGAGGGGGCCCCTGGACCAATAATTTTGGCAAATTTGCCAGTGGTGTCATGGTGTCGGCAGTGACCCCGGCTCAGGAACCCCCCCACGTGCTCAGAGGACGTGCTATCTACCTGTAGGCCCCCCATGCAGCTCCTTGCTGCCAACCCCTGGATTTTCATCTGGCCCTCACCCCTCATGGATGTGGCTGGGCGAGAGGCTTTTGTGGGGCCCTCCAGCTTTGGAAACCGGCCTGGACCACACATGGGCATTTCTTGGCACATCTTCCTTGCCTATTCGGTGGCCTAGGGCAGGATTACCATGGTACCCAGATGACACATGGTTGTAACAAGATGTGTGACCGGGAACGATGGTGAGCAGCATCTGTCAGCGGGCCCAGAACAGACTCCATGGAGATGGAAATCTAGCTACATTAACCCAGTTGCCTCTGGGTCTCCCGCACATTCCCACACTCACCGCCTTTTTGTGTCGCTGTGGTACAGGGAGAGAGAGGAAGATATTTGTTTCACAGGAAAGACCCATTTTGGGCATTAATTTTTCATCTGGCCTTCAAAGAGCTTTTGTAGAGCAGACCCTTGGCATAAGGGGACTATGCCATCCCACTGCCATGCAGGAGTCCAGACAGACTCAGATCCGCAGCTGACACGTGTGCCTTCTGCATCCCTCCCCAGCCGGCCGGGCTGCTCTTGGTGCTAGGCTGGGCACCCTCCACCCCTCAGGCTCTGTCCCTCACCCATATGGCTAAAAGATTGACCTGTCCCATCTCTGAGGGCCTCTTTAATCTAGAGGTATTTAAACAACTCACAGAGAATTTAGGAAATAGACACAAATACAAAAAAGATCAAAATCACCCATAATCCTCAAACCAAGAGAAAAACCAACTAAATACTATTTTTTCATTGATTCTTAAAATATATTTGTATAATCCACTCATACAAGATTGGAGTATTCAGTGCGTTTAGTTGAATATTGAACTGTTTTCAGAAACCCAAACATTAAATACAAGGCTTGTTGGCTTACAATACCCTTTCTGATAATGGGGCAGAGATAAACTTCTGTTTTAGTTTACTAAGAGTTTTCATCAGGAATGAATGTTATACTTTATTGAGTTATTTTTCAGCAGTTGTGAAACTGAACAGATGGCTTTTTAAAAATGATTTGACCTGTTAATGGAACATTTGTTATGAAAGTCACTTTGTACCTCCTCCTGGGGAGGAGCCAATCGAAGCTGGAACAGTTCACTAAGTATTTGTTGACTGAATGGACATCGATTAGATGAGGGTTTCTGAATAATTTAAAGGCAGTAATGTTTGTCCTTTGCTTTTTCCAAAAAGTTAAAATTTTTTTAGAGCTGAGACTGGTGCATAAGATGAGTATGTCAGCAGGGTATCACAGTGCGGGTCCGAAAATAAGAGACAAAGACCTCATTCCTCCATCCTTGGGCTGAACCCGCCTCATTGGTGAATTACTCCAGAATGTCCCAGGAGTTTGACCCAAACTGCCTGCCCTGGGAGGTGGAGGAAACAGCCCCTCACCTGCCCAGTGCTGCCTCGGGCACCTCAGTGGGATGTGACCTGCAGGGCCCTGGACTCTGGGGTGCTCAGCTTTTGTGCACAGCTGGTCTAAGTGTAACCCCAGGTGCCCCACGCAAGGTGAGCTTGGGAAACTCAGCGTTTCCCTGCAGGCCCTGCTTACCCATCCCTGGTGGGGGTCTGGGTGGTGGAGCCCTCACGACCTCACTTAGGGTGGGAACAGGTGGTCTGTTTCTGTCGGGATATAGCTAAGCACAGGTGAAACGGGTAGAACCCATTTCTCTAATAGAGAAAATAGAGAGAAGAGCAAATGTTTTCCCTTACAGCATACTGGACTCTGATCTCGGGCCTCCCGGGATTGCTCTGTGACTCTGAGGAGGTCATTTCCCCTCCTCAGCCTCTGTTCTGCTCTCTATAGTGTGCGTATGGGATGGGGTGGGTGCCATAGGGTGACCCTCAGAGAGTCATGCCTTCATCAGATCCTCTCCCCTTGAGTGTGGGGAACCTGTGACTTACCGCCAGCAAGCAGAATGTGGCAAAGGGGCTGGGATTTTGCACATGTCATTATGGCCCCTCATCAGTTGATTTGAATGAATCAAAGGGGAGATTATCCAGGGTGGGCCTGACCTAATCAGGTGAGCACCCTACAGGGACTGGGGCCCCCTCTGAGGAAAGTGTCTCCTTCTGGCCTGATAGAGGCAAACTTCTATGTTGAGAGAGGGTCCAGGAGAGGGCCTCATGACAAGGGACTGCAGGTGGCCTCTAGGACCAAACATCAGTTTGCAGCCAATAGCCAGCTGGAAACTCGGCCCTTGATCATAGAGCCACGAGGCAGTGAGTTCTGCCAACAACCTGAATGAGCCCAGAAGCAGATTCCTCCCCAGCCAACCCTTCAGATGAAAACACAGCCTGTGGGACAGGTTGACAGCAGCCTCTGAGACCCCCATCAGGCAGAGGACCCATCCAAGCCATACCTGGGTTTCTGACCCATAGAAACTGTGAGAAAATAAATGCATATTATCTTATTCCTGTAACCATGGGAATTTGTTCCATAGCAATAGAAAACTGGCAGTCTCTCTGCCCCTGGTATGAGATCAGGGATACAATTTCAGCTTTCTTCTTATTCACTCCTGCTGTGGTCTTTCTCTTCCATTCTCATTCATTCATCTGATAAAATTTTTAAAGATTCTGAAGCGCCACAGCCTTCCAGGAGCTGTGTGTGGCCCTGTCCTCATGTCCCTGCCAGTCTGGCAAAGCTGCTATGAAGTTCTGATCAGATGATTATCCCAGAGAGGTGAGCTGTTATCCATGGGGACTCATAATCACTCACTAACTATGCCCCAAGCCATTTGGTTTGCGATGGTCACATCCCATTTGTTAATATCACATTCATGACACAATCTGTACACTAGCTTCATCATTGCCCAAGGAGCTTCCTGAATACATACACTTCCCGTGCACACCACTCCCCTTTGTTCTGCACTTTCCTAAGTGTGTTGAAGTCTATTTATGATCTCACCACCAACAGTGTATAAATTAAGGAATGGATGGATGGACGAATGAGTGGACATGCGTTTATAATAGCCCAGGCTTGCTTCGGGACCTCTAGATGCAAGGATATAATTTCTCAGCCTCATACATGAGAAGCAGCTTCCCCGTGGAGCAAACGCTGCCTCAGCAGTTGAGCTCAGCACACAGCGCATCCATCTCTCTGGGGGACAGTGCCAAGGATAATATTTTGGCAGGTTATCTCTACATAGTTACTCAGTACAACACTGTCAGTCAAAGGGCAGTTTATGAAGCAGGAATTTATAAAGTGTACTTGGAATCGGAGCTGGGCCAGTCTGTTCCCAAGCAGCAGATCTGTCTCTTGGCTTTGACAAATTCTGATTGATCATTGACTAAGAGCCCAGCATGGTGTGCTGGCTTGCAGATGCTCAGCTCCTGTCTTCTGTGGCTGCCAGTCAGCACACGTCAGCTTGGAGCTGCTGTTCTGATACTGGGAGACTGGTGGAAGGGGAGGCTGAAGACATTGCTCCAGGCAGGGCTGGGGGTGACGGGTGGTGGGGGAGCAGGAAGAGGACACTGGAGCAAATACACCATGGTCTAGGAGCTAGGTGTATGTTTTTCTGGTTTTATTTGCAAATTAAAAAGTGATATGTGTGAGTGTGTATGCGTGCATTTGTGTATATAAGTGTATGTGTGCATGTACATGCAGATTTATATGTGCGTTTGCACACATCTCTGGGTGTCCATGCACGTGCATCATAAGTTTGTGTGTGCCTATCCACGTTTGCATGTGTGCACAAGTATATGTGTGAGTATGTGTGTGCTTGCATGTGTCTATGCACCCTGTGTACATGTGTGTATGTGTTGTGGCATGTTTACATGCATGCTTACATATAGAATGTGGTTGCATATACATGTGTACACATGTACATGTGCATTGTATGAGTACATATGACTGTCCCTGATTGTGTGTATGTGTGTGGTGTGTGAGGCCTGGTCTCTAGTGTGTGTGTGTGTGTGTGTGTGCATATGCGTGTGTGTTTGTATTTGTGTGTATGTGGATGAGTACATGTGACTGTCCTTGCCACCCAGTGGCTGCAGTCATGTCTCAGATGGTGTGGTGGGGAGGCCTGGGATTCAGTCTCTTCCCAGGTTCTTACTGGGAATAGAGGCGAGAGCCCCCACTGTCCTTGATGTTGGTTCTCTTACACAGTTTACTTGACTTCCTCTGGGCTCCACAAGGAGAATGGGGCACAGTTGGCCCTCCCTCTGCCCCTTGGGGTGCCTGATTACTTACTGGCCCTTTGCTTACTACACTGACATCATTTCCTCCTGCCACGAGGCTTTGCTGCTCCCTCATTTGGGGATAATTATGGAGAAGCTTCTCCCAGGTCAGGGAAACCTCTAAGCCAGGAGCTCCCAGTTCAGCCACAGACACGTTAACTATGGAAAATAAAGGAATCTGCCCCTTCCTCTTGAGATAAGTGCTTTTGGCTGGCCTTGCAATTCTCTTTTGCATGTCCAAAGCTGGGTATTACCTCATTCTTTCCATTTGCATTTCCTGTGTAATACATCCTGGCATTTTCTCCCAAAAGATAGATGCTTGAGGTAGACTGGGATAAAGGTCTCTCACTTAGAAAGACAAAAGAAAAACAATCACAGGAATAATTTTCAAAATGGGATGATGACGATGGCTCCCTTTGGACGAAGCCAGGCTGGAGGCCCGTGGCTCTTTGCTCACCCTGCTTTGGGGTTTACTAATTCCACACCTGGCTTTTAGCACCGTGCCCTTAAATGCAGGAGGGAGAAGGAACCCACGGCTGGTGATCTCCGAGCTGATTACTATGTGGACTTCATTAATGGGCATGGCAATAAGGAACGAAAGAACACGGGTCCAGTGCTGCCCATAGTTGGGGCTATGTATGCTTTGCCCTGTGTGTGATGGGCACCAAGGACCAGTTTAAAGAGGAAATGAATAAAGAGAATGAGAGCACGCAGGAGTTGGCCACCACCACTTGTATTTTGGCAGAGGCTCAAAGGTGGGCAGGGGTGTGTGGGGGGGCTTCACAGAGAAAAAAGGGAAATTTCCAGATGTGTTCAGTTATGAAAGCAAAATTCAACTGGGTAGATTTGAAGATCTGATTGGCTTTATTCAATGATTCATGAATCAGGCAGTGTCCCATCTAGCAAATAGAAAGCAGCTCTAAGTTGCCATGCAGAACAGAAGGCTTAGATAGACGGAAGGGAGAAAGAATGGGTTGTTTCAGGCAAGGTCACCTTCCAGTGAGGGACGGGGGTGGGGCGTCTATCAGGCAGGTCATCTCACAGTGATCACCAGGTAATTCCAGACGGGCTGGCTAAAGACCACACTCCTGGGGGGCGGGGGTGAACCTGCGACTGGGCTGGACATCAGATCTTGGTTTGCTGTCATGGGGCTTAGCACAAGTGATGCCATTTAGGGTCTGTTCCTTTTTTTCAAACAGTCCTGCTAGAAGCTGTCAGCCAGGGGAAATTGGGATGTTCCATGGGATTGAGGGCAGGGGTCACTTGGAGGCAGGGATGAAACTTAGACAAACAATTATTCATTGAGTCCTGGCCTTTGGGGCTGATTGTCACAAGGGCTACTGCTTGGCTTCCTGGGCCAGTCAGTTGCCAGGGATGGTAACCTGACTTCCTCCAAGCCTGACTCAGAGCTGGTGGCTCCCTGGTCTGGTCACTGCAGATGAGGGCTTGGTCCCCTGGGCAGGTAGCTGAGGTTGAGGGTCAGAGTTCTACTTTTCTCTGTGGTCTGACTAGTGTCCATTTTACATATTCAGTCTCAAAGGTAAGCAAACTGCCTCTTGGAAATACAACTTCAGATCATAACACAAAACACCAGTGCTTTCCTTGTTGCAAAGCTCAGTCGGGAAGACTGGTTGGCAGTGCAGGCCTGGCTGTCACAGCCGGTGATGGAAACCCTGGCTGTGGTTTCAGGGACATGGAGGCTGAGTGTGACCTTCCTCTCTAGGGGATGGGCATCACCAGCTCCGGGGGTTGGAGCGAGATAAACGGCAGCCCCTGGCTCTGCTCGGAAGCCTGCTGACAGGGGTGTCAGAGCGCATGCTGTAATCATTCCTAATTCCATCGTCTCTGGGCAGACGGGAAGATTGAGGCCCCAGATAGGGCAGGAAAACCACATTAAGAGGGCAGCACAGCCCGGAGCGGGCGGGCTTCCAATTCAGACTGACGCTAGAGTGGCAGCAGGAGACGGCTCTGCTCGGCTCTGGTCTGCGGAGACAAAACGTGTAAGTTCGGTTCATACCTGGCCATTCCTCATCTCCTTCATGGCGTCGGAGGCAGAGTCCAGGAGCTGTGCATCGCAGGTGGCGATCCGCTTGAAAATGCCTTGTTGACGAGCGCTGGGGCATCAGAATAGACGCGTGACGTGCTGCCCTGAGCAGCGCTATCAGCCTGTGGTCTGATAGGACAGACGATCTGTTCCTTCGAGGCCGCCCTTCAAGGCCAGCCTTCTCTAGATATGAAGGTGCTGCTTATGGACTTTGGTGTAAAGTTCAGCTCTAAGCAGCCTCACTGTGCTGGGAGATTGGAAGGGCCTTCTGTGTTGCAATCTGGGGCATGAGTTGAGAAGGGGCCTC
Source organism: Manis javanica (assembly GCF_040802235.1). Taxonomy (NCBI): domain Eukaryota; kingdom Metazoa; phylum Chordata; class Mammalia; order Pholidota; family Manidae; genus Manis; species Manis javanica. The sequence goes on along the minus strand of NC_133159.1, from coordinate 3,787,804 downwards.
TCAGCTATGGCAGAGCTGGTCCCATTCTAGAGGGGCTGCCCCTAATGCAGAGGTGCAGCTGAAAATGCCCACATGTACCCACAGCAGCTCCTGGTTATGTTGCAAAGTCCTCGTTCTATTAGCTCTATGCATTTTCCTACATCTGTAACCACCCCCCGTGCAGGTGAAATGCAGAGTTCCCGGGGAAGGTGCACACGCTCTCTAGGCTTCCTTGTGCATCTTGAAATCCTGCCCCTGCACCCTGTGGACTGCCAGATTTAGACTGAGCCTCTCTGCCGCCTTGAAGCCGACAGAGCAATGCCGGGAACCATCGACTAAGAATCAGAAATGCCACCTCCTGCCTCCGCCTTCCACCTCGAGCCCCTCATTTTTGTAAAGATCAGAAACCTCATGCTAAGGACCGTTTGTAAACCATTTGTGGCTCCTCTCTTCCTTCTCTGAAGCTTCTCAGTTCTCTCCCCACATGCACAGAAAACAAAATCCTACCCGTTTTCCTTGAACCAGGCCGCTGCCACGGAGCAGCACACACGCTCTTACACGCCATGGCTGCTGGAGTGGTGGCTGGGGAGGCATGCCTGCCATTCCCGCAGGGGCTCCTCCGGCTGCAGGCTATGAGCCTGGCCCAGGGGTTGCCATCCAACAATTCGGCTTGGCTGTGGTTGGAAGCAGAAGGTGGCAGAAGTGGCTGATGCAGGGTCCAGCTGCTCATACAGGCCTCACTTTCTGCAGCCCCAGAGCTACCTGGTGGGAGGTCGGCTTGGGTGGTATGTTCCACACCGGGGTCCCCCAGATCCTCCCACCTCCTGTCTCTGTGTCCTCAGCCATGTGCTCCTGATGCAGTCTAAGCAGGGACCCAGGCTGCCTGCCGCAGGGCTTCCTGGTTGGTCATGGGATACCTTGCCCGGCCTCTGTGGATGTCCTGGTCCTTCTCTTATTAAAATTCCTTAGGTATGTCTTTCCCTGTTTCCATCTTAAACGGAAAACCAGGGCTGCATTGTTTCTTCAAAACAGACGAATGTCGCACTTGAACTCTGACTTTAATGAGTGAATTCTGAGCTCACTTAAGAGAAATCCACGTTCCCACTCAGAAGCCTGTCAGCCAAAAACTCAGTCTGGTTTTGGGCAGACGCACCCAGAGTGAATGCATTTTCTTGTGGTTTCCTGTTTGAGAAATGTGTGGGTGAGGGACTAAGTCAGGTGCAGTGAGCAGGACGCCCCCCGAGAGATGGAGCTGGGAGGTGGCAGCCCCCTTCCCTGTCTGCCTCTTGGTCTCAAAGGGCTCATGTCTAGTGTGGCTTCTTGGGACAGGATGGAGGTTCAGGACGCTGAATCTATGCTGAGAATCCGGCGCTTCCCCAGGTGTCCTCCCCACTGTTGTGGCCACAGCAGGACCTTCAGCAGAGGTGCCTTGTCCGACTTACTGCCCCTTGGGGCCCGATACACGCAGACGGGTTTGTTGTTGATGTGACGTCTGCCCGTCCTCCTGTGCTCGTGGGCAGGTGTGCCGGTAAATATTTACTGAGCATCTCTTATTGCCAGGCAGCGTTTTAGATGTTAGGATGTGTTCATAATCAAAACAGACTCAGTTCCCAACCCTGAGGAGCTCACGTTCCACCACCAGCACAGAGAGAGGAACTCTGAGCAGTGGACTCCACGATGACGGGTACAGGGGTTAGGAGATGCGGGGGGCTCACAGTGGGGTGAGGGTGGACTGGAGAGGCCTTGGTGAGAAGGCAATGGGGAGCCAGTGATAGGAAAGGATCTGAGCAAAGGCCACATGGAGGGCACACAGGATGCCCTGCGCACCAGCACAGAGGCCAGGAGAGGAGCCAGGGGGTAATGGGGACCCTGGGCTGCACGGCACAGTCTTGGCTGGAAGTCCTTGGGCTTTTTCTCTGGATGGAAAATGATTGCAGGGTTTTGATCAGAGGATAGACAGAATCTCACCCAGATACATATCGGAATATTACTCAACCATCAAAAAGAATGAAATCTTGCCATTTGTGACAACGTGAATGGACCTAGAGAGTATTATGCTCGGTGAAATAAGTCAGACAAAGAAAGACAAATACCATATGATTTCACTTAGTAAATCATAAAGAACAGAATCTAAGTAACAAAATCTAAAAAGCAAAACAGAAATAGACTCATAGACATATAGAGCACGGATGTAGATGCTGGTGGTTGCCTAGGGGAGGGGGTGGGGGGGCCAAGTGAACCAGATGAAGGGGAAAAAATTTTACTGATAATGTTTGGGGTCTTGATCTGGGTGCTGGTTGCATGAGTGTGTACACATCACGATTCATTGAGCTCTACTCTAAGATGTGTGCTTTTTATTGTTTGTGCCTCAATAAATAAAAGCTCCCTCTGACTGCCATGCCAAGGAGAACTTGGAAGGGGCATGGCAGAATTGGACCAGTTCAGTGGCACTGCTGAGGCCTGGGCGGGAGACGGGTGATGGTGCCCTGGCCAGGGTGGACGTGGAGGGAATAGCGAGATTCTGGGGATATTTAGAAAGTAGAGGCAATGGGTTGGGTTTTCCTATGAAAAGGAGGGGGTGAGACGAGGTGATGATTCCAGGTTCTTGGCCTTCGAGACTGGAAGGATGCAGCTGGCATTCCTGAGGGGCAGAAGGCTGCGTGTAGAGAGGTCTGGGGTCCCTTGGTGTACGTGCTCAGCTGGCAATGCCCGGTGAGCAGCTGGAGCAGATGCTGAGAGGGTGGGTGTACCCACAAGTCTGGGAATCAGAAGAGAAGCCTGCAGCTGACCAGCACAGAGACCTAAAAGCAGGTGTCTGGTGTTTACAGCCAAGAGCCTGGACAAGATCACCAAGGGTGTGAATGTACATAGTGGAGAGGAATGTGCTCCACCTCTGGGCAGCACCAACCCAAGGGTCTGGGGGGAAGCAAGGCCCAGCAAGGAGATAAAAAGGAGTGGCCATCAGGCCAGGAGGCCATCTGAGAGTGCGGTACTATCGCAGCCCGACAAAGGGACAGGGAAGGGCTTGTGAGCGGAGGAAGCGACTGCTGTGTTGAGGGATGCTGGCAGTTCCAGGGAGGTGAGGATGGACTCAGAGGGCTGGGTGGAGGTCACTGATGACCATCTGCTCCAGAGTCTATGGCTCGTCTTGGGATTTCAGCCCTGATTTCCTGGAAAGCATAGGTTTTTGGCAAGTTGGCGAGCTCCCTTATTCTCCTTTTTTTCCCTGCAGTGTCCCCACAGGGGAGTTCTGCGATGGCTCTTGGACCTCCGGAGCTGTGACCTGCGAAGTGTGAATACAGCATGGCTGGTGGCCTTCATGACGCCCTGTGGACAGAGCTTGTGGGAGAGCAAGGCGAACAGGGCCAAAGAGAGGAAAACAGCCCAGAAACCATGTCATCCCTGGGTCCGTCCACGGCTGCGTGGGCAGAGGAGCCCACTCGTTGCAATGACTGTTCGACTGCTTGTAACGGAGAAAAGTTGAATATTAACCACTGCAAGGCGGGGAGGGGGCTCCCGGGGAATTCACCTTCCATTTCCCCAGCTCTCTGAAGACCTGCGGGCTTCTCTGGGCATGAATGACATTTCCTGCCCGGGCAGCTTTTCATCCTTTGCCTGTTTTCTTGGTTCAAACAGCCCAACCCAGCAGGAAGCAGCGCTTGGTGAGAAGCATTCCGGGAGGTTGCCTGGTGGGCAGGGAAATACCGTTCTTGACCAGATGAGTGAAGAGCGAATAACTATCCTCGTTGCTTTTACACCATTATTGCCTTCGGTATTTAAAATTAGCCCTCAAGGGGGACCTTTAGACCTAAAAAATGCTTACTAGGAGCTCATCCTGGCCGATCTTGGGGTTGATGATTCATGAGCACCGTCCTGCTTCAGACCCACACAGTGTCCCCTGAGAGCAGGGGGGCAGCCGGAGCCTGATGGTCTCACAGAGGCAGAGGAAGGAAAAAGAGCAATGATCACAAGACGCCTGTGACATGTCTGTGATGGGTTCACCCCGTGTCTCTGCAGGAAGTGGACTTGGCAGAGGGGGCAGGAGCTGCAGGGGGTGGGCACCTGCTGCAGTGACTTATCTCGGGCCCGACAGATCCCGGCGCTCATCGGCCCTTTGCTGCTGCCTGTGTCCATCCATATTGCCTAAAACCGCGGGCCTTGGCCTGCGCCCATCCGTCTTTTGCTAGCTCTGGTTTGCACTGCGGTTCTGGTTTGACTGCTCGTTTCTCATCTCGGCTCCATGTTCATTTCTTTGATCTTTTTGGCTTTTTGGTGAGTCTTCTGTCATACCCACTGAAAGGTCGCCGCCATGAGAGCCCTCAGCTCTATTCACGGCTGTATCACCTGTGTCTGCATGATGTTTGGCACACAGTGTGTGCTCAACAAAATGCCTGTGGATGAGTGGACAATTGGATGAGACTCCCCAGAGGGGAGCAGCCGTCAGGTCTTTTCCTAGCAGTCACTGCCATGCAGACAGCTGGAGGCTGGCTATCTAGCAGGCAGAGCTGCATCTGATCACAGCTGCACTGAGACAGGGGAGTAGGGACGGGATGTCCTCTCGGCCCGTGCACCTCAGAAGGGCTGCGTCCCTTCTTGGCCAGCCCCACTGTGCAGGCATGCTCCTGGGTGAGCCACCCAGGCGTGCCACAGCACACAGCCACTTCTGTGTGTGTCCTCCTTGCCTGGAGCATGTGGCTCTGGGCAACACTTCACGGGAAGCCAAGCCGAAGAGGTGCCTGCTGTCTACTTCCTTCTGGTCCATATTTTCACCTGTGCTCTGCAAGCCAGACTCAGCTTCTTTATGACACAGCGTGCTCTGCCTGCATATGGACCACCTGATACCTGTCAGTCATTGTCACAGGGTCCCCTGTCTATGGAGGGAACAGGGTTTTTATCTCGGTGGTGACCTCGAGCTGTTGCTTTGCATCTGTCAGTGTCCCGTTGTGGAACAGTGTTTATGCAGCCACAACGGCACCCATAACAAACACAACTGCCTTGTGTTCTTCTAGGGTGTCCGAATAGCCCTGGAGCACCCGCGGAGGAATGAGACCAGGAATCCAGGAATAGGACGCTTGGGATCCGTCCTTCTCAGAGTCTAATGTTCGCGACAGGCCAGCACACGCAGAGGGAGGCAGTACAGCCGAGCCGTTGTAAGAGCTGCCCAGGGACAGACGTGTCAAGGTTGGCTATTTTCCTGCATTACGTCTTCAATTTCATGCATGTGACATTTCATTTCCAGAGGAAATCGATATTCCAATCGGCAAATAGACACAAATGTTGCATTCATTCTCCAAAATGTTACACCAACATTACAGGCACTTCTTGTCCCCAACAGGGTGAAAGGGGATGTTTGAACACATTTTGCTCAAATAGAAATAAGAGGGGAAAGAGGAGCAGAAAGGGCAGGCGGAAATGGTACATAAACATTTGATTATGGAAATGGAATGGCTGCTGAGTTCCCTGTGGGACTTGTGTTTTCTTGATCAAAAGCGGCAGGCTTGGAGCAGTGGTGGAGGGCACACGTTGGCACCTGGCATGGTCTGCCTCAGGTGTGAGTTTGGGTGTGACCTTCAGTGCAACGGAGACTCGCGTGGCAGTTGCTTTGTGCTAGGCTCTCAGCTATCTACTGGGGAGAGAGACAGAGGAGACAGTGAGCTGCCCTAAGAGATATTCCCTCTTATCTGGAACCTTGCCCAGCGCACGATCTCCTGGAGATGGACCCCGGCCCTGTACCCTGGCCAGCCAGGGCTTTCCTCTGGATGTTAACAACCAGTTTACAAAGCCCAGGTTCAGATGCTCTGTGGCCACATGCTCACAGGAGATTTGTCCCCTGAGGACAAAGGACACCAGAGAGGGGTGGTCAGAGACTGGCTCAAGGCCACTGGGGAAGTAGGTGACAGAGCTGGAAACAAAGCCCCGTCTGCCTTAAGGGACCCATGCTCCCCGCAAACCAGGCTGTGGCACCACAGATAAGCCCGAACCTCATGAGAGCTCTGACGACATCCACTGTCGGTCACCCGCACATCCGACTTGCACAGCCATTGACCTCCTTTTGTCTCAGAGTCTTGGAAATAATTCACTCCCCTGAGCAAGCTTAGCAACATTTTCCTCTTTTCCCCCCGCTGCAGATAAGAGGGAAACAGATTGAGGCATCTTTAACCTCTCTGCTGTCCTGGCTTTGCAATTCACATGGCACTAATGGGCTCCAGTTTGGCCCTGAAGTGATGCATCTCCCTTCACATGGTGACCCTGAGACCCTCTGGAAAGGAGTCCTGCCAGTCCTGTGTCCAAGGTGAGACCAAAGGGCCATCTGCTTCAACTGGGGGTCACCACATCTCTGTCCCCTGGCAGAGCCTGAGCCCATGGTGTGGCACGGACACATGTACACCTGGCCGTGCATATTGGAAGCTGTGCTTGGCCTCCAATCTTGCTATAAGGAAAGGCTGGGGAGACCAGCAGAGGGCAAGGGTGCAAACCACAGGGTCACACGGACCTGGGTGCGAGACTTGGGTCTTGCATGCACTCTTTAGGAAGGTCACATAGCTGCTCTCAGCCTTGGCTGCTTCATGTGTAAAATGGGTGTGCGTAAAAGCACCTACCTCAAATAGCTGCTGTGAAAATAAAATGAGACAATGCACATAAATCCTAGTATATACCTGTTCCAAGGTGGGTGCCTGCCAAATGGCTCTTACTTTCGGTGGTGGTCTTGGCTGCACTGGTGGTGATGGTGATGATGGTGGTGGAGGAGTAAGAGTATTGCCAGAAAGATGCACCCTGTCCCTCAGCAGCGGACTGAGTTCCAGGCTGGCCGCTCCTGAACTTCCCACCTATCAACAAGGAGAGTTGGGTCAAACCTACAGTTCTCAAACAGTTTTAAAGATGTAGGGCTCATTCCTTACACTAAGCTACATGCAGACAAGAGGTCCACTCCCGGCTGGAAGGGAGGAAGTGGCAGGAGACCATTGGTTTCACCCCAGTGACCAAAACAAGCTTGATACACTACAAAATTATAGTTTTTATGAATCCATCAGGTGGGTGAGAGGCAAAGAAAGTAAGTGGATGATAGAGCAGAAAGTGATGAGCCCGTTATAGGAAAGAGGAGACTCATGGCTGCCCTCTTTCCTGGCAGGGCATCAAGAGGGGAAGGAATCTGACCTGGACGGGGCTGAGGTAAAAGCAGCTGAGACCTGAGCACACCCTCAAGGGCCACGTGTGGGCCAGCAACGCGCATTAGAATTTTGAGAGTCTGCACTGACCCACTGACTCTTGCTGACAGGTCTTCATTGGGATACACCCCATATATGAGGTATGTAAGGACTTTCCACAAGGTCAAGGGGCTTTCCCTTTAAAGGTGGGGTGGGGGCAAGATGTAGATCTGTGAAAAATCAAACTAAAGTGCTCTGGACAGCCTTCAGCTACTGAGGGTGAGGTCTGGGAAGCAGTGAGGACGGAAATTCATCTGAGCCGTTCTGGGCAGTGAGAGAACTCCCGAGGTGTGAAACCTGGGGCAGGACAAGAGAGCAGAGTGCACTCTTCAGCAACCCAAAAAGCTGGCACCGAGGTGGGAGCAGAGAGAGATTTCCCATGGTTGGGAAACGTGGTGTTTCAATGACAAATTACAGAGGTCCTGGGGTCTTTGCTCTGCTCAAAACTTAAGCCCTATAGGAAGGAAAGACCTGATCCTACTTTCAAAATATTTTTTTGAGTCAGCAGAAAACTAAACCATAAACTAAAGTTACAACAAAGCTCAGCCCTACCTGAACTACAGATCAGATTATTCCCCCTCTAGTGACCTGACATAAAAGGGGGTACACCATTGCTGATGATAAATATTGTTTGTCAGTCACTATTGTTGTTCTGTAAAAAAAAGCCTTTGAAGGAAATAGTACCAGCTGTGCTAAAGGATGTATTAATTATCTTATCTGTGGTCATTATTTCACATCTTTGTGTAAGTATATATATAATTCATATGTATATCTCTATATAAGTTGTACACATTAAACGTATATATTTTATTTGCCAAAAAAAAGTCTTGAAATACAAAAAAAATTTTTCAAGAGACATAAGGAAGCAATGAATTATGACCCTGGTGAAGAGAAGATATAGTCAATAGAATCAAACCCATAGAAGAAACTGATGTTGGGATTAAAAGGACTTAAATAATGATGAGAAAAATAATAAAGGATCTAGTGTAAAAGTTAGACAAGAAATGGGCTTGATAAGAACCAGTTATGGGATGTCCAGTTAATAAATGTAGAATGAGGGAAATAGAAAAATCACCACTAGAATGCCACAGCCATAATTATTGCAGGCAAGATCCACTGATGCATGCTAAAATTAGTGGGTAAAACTTAAAGGAGAAACAGCTTACTTGCATAGCCTCAAAGTATCTACCCAAAAATAGTTATCAGTTTCTATGGTGGTTTTTACGAATGTCCACAGATTCTATTTTTACGTCTTCCTCCAGGAGTTTAAGTCAACTCATCTTGGATGTACTTAATTTAGTGACTCAGTTGCAAAGAATCAAGTATAAGAAGGGAAAAGTCATAACTTTACATGAGAGAAACTGGCAGATACCACTTTGATGAAGTGATCAAGGTCAATATTAAGTATAAGAAGTAATGGTGCTATGATGTGCACCCTGATATGATGTGGTAAGAAATGCACTTCACATCTGCAGTATTTTTCTCCAAAATCCTCAACCTCAGTCTGATCATGAAAAAACACTGGAAAAATCCAAACTGAGGGCCATTCTATAAAATATCTGGCCATTGCTCTTCAAAAGCATCAAGGTCATGAAAGATAAGACCATGAAACTGTCACAGATGGGAGGACATGAGGAGACACAGTGTTTAGATATAATACATCATGTTAGATGGGCTCCTACATCAGCAAAAGGACATTAGTGAAAAAACTTATGAAATCCAAGGGAAATCTGTATCTCAATGGACTATGGTACAGTTAATAGCATGGTATCAATGCTAATTTATTACTTTTAATAAGTGTTCCAAACGGCTATCAAATATTTTAACTTTAGAGCAGGGATTGACATTTTCTTTTGGAAAAGGTTAGACGATGAATACTGATGGCCATATGCTCTCTATCATAACTACTTGATTCTGTCACTGTGGTGCAATCATAGCCATAGATAACACATAAATGGTATGACTATATACATAAAATGTTATTTACAAAATAGCCCAGAAACCCAATTTTTCCCATAAGCTGTAGTTAACTGAAATGCACTAGGGGAAGCTGGATGAGTACACAGGAGCCCTTGTACTTTGCAACTCTTCTATAAATCTGAATTCATTTAAGAGTAAAAAGTAAGTTTTTTTAAAAAAGGGAAGAAATATGATTTTTGTTTAGCAACATGGAAGCTATTAAAATCAAATTAAAAATGTTATAAACTTAAAGTTATCATGTCAGAAATGAAGACTCCATTAGATGGGCATAATGGAAGACTGGACCCAAAAGAAGAATGTGTTAGTGAACTTGAAGACAGAGCAACAGAAAATAGCCAGACTGAGGACTCAGTGGGAGAAGATGGTGGCGTGAGTAGGGCAGCAGAAATCTCCTCCCCAAACCATACATATTTTGAAAATACAGCAAATACAACTATTCTTAAAGGAGAGACCAGAAGATACAGCACAACAGCCAGGCTACATCTGCATCTGTGAGAACTCAGCATCCCATGAAAAGGGTAAGGTACAAAGCCGTGACCCGGCAGGTCTGAGCACTCCTCCCACCCCAGCTCACCAGTGGGAGGAAAAGAATCAGAGTGGGGAGGGAGTGGAAGCACAGGACTGCAAAATAACAAACCCTAGTAATCTGCACCAGGAGCACAGACACACATTGCGTGGTGTGCTGGATATTAGAGAAACAGAAAAGTAAAATCTGAGATGGAGACTGTGAGTGGGTCCCTACAGCCGGCTCCCCTGGGACAAAAGAAAAGCAGGTGCTTTAAAACCCTTAAAGGGACAAGGGTTTAACAGGTGGACAAAATCATTCCAGCACACCCAGCCAAGCTGACTGGGAATCTTAAGGAACTTCAGGTGCCCTAACCCCCTGGGTGGCAATGCAGCTCCGAAGACCCTCACAGTGATAAGCAGCCTGCTGTTCATTCCCTGAAACCAGCAATGCAAGCAAACCAGCGGACCTGCCATTGCTGCAGAACAGATGGGGAGCAGCCCCACCCACAGCAACCACACAGAGTCTTCTCCCACCCAGTGCACAGCTAACTGGGCCAGACCGAGAGGCTGCCCCCAGGGCGCAGCTGCCTGGCACAGGGAGAAGAAGCCAGGGCAAAGTCTAGAAGACATGAAGTGGTGCCATTCTTAAAGGAGAAAACACCCAGCAGACCTGCAACCCACAGCAGGGCCCTAGGCTATCCCGAGGGCTGCCCTGCCCATAGCAGCTCAGGGGATTAACCCAGAGACTGCTTCCTGTGTGCAGGTAACTGGCACAGGCAGTGGAGAAGGGCAAGGCAACCAGCGAGTAGGAAGGGACTTTGTTCTTCCAACTGACACACATGCCACTTTAATCACTTCTATCACCATGAAAAGGCAGAAGAATCTGGTCCAGTCAAAAATCACTCAAACAACAGCAGAGAGAGGGCTGGTGAGACAGATATCCAATCTTCCTGAAAAAGAATTCAAAATAAAATCATAACCATGCTGATGGAGCTTGGAGAAATATGCAAGAGCTAAGGGATGAAGTCCAGAGGGAGATAACAGAAATGAAACAATCAATGGAAGGACTTAAGAGCAGACTGGATGGAGTGCAAGAGACTGTTAATGGAGAGGTGAGGCTTAGAACCTAACGCCCCCTGTTTTGAGAGAAATCTTCTGCATCTGTGAATGTTTTGTTGCCCTTGTCTAGCTTGGATTCATACTTAGTCCACAGGCACACACCTGATCATCTACATTAACCCTCTTACAGCACTAAACTATGTTTTCTACCTTTATCTAGCATCTACCTACCACTTCAGCATTTTATTAATGATAATAATAATAATAATAAGGGAGAAATGTGGGATTCACATATAAATCAAGTATAAAAATCAAACAAATAATCATATTTGACCTGATTGTTTATAGGTCATAATGCGTGATCAAAACCGAAAGTTTCTGTGATGACTGCCCTTGCACTGTTCACCATGTAAGAACTTATTCACTATGTAAGAACTTGTTCACCATGTAAGAACTTGTTCGTTATACTTCAGAAGATTGGAGACTGTTGAGAATTAGGCTTGGGGTTGATTAATGATTGTGCATTGAGTCCCCTATACAGAATTTTATTGTTGTTAACAACCATATGATCAATAAATATGAGAGATGCCCTCTCAAAAAAAAAAAAAGAAACTGTTAATGGAATAGAAATCAGAGAACAGGAAAACAGAGAAGCTGAGGCAGAGAGAGATAAAAGGAACTCTAGGAATGAAAGAATATTAGGAGAACTGTGTGACCAATCCAAACAGAACAATATTCGCAATGGTGCGAGAGAAAAAGGGATATTCACAGTAGAAGAGAGAAAAAGGGATATAAAGTGTCTTTGAAGAAATAATTGCTGAAAACTTCTCCAAGCTGGGGAAGGAAATAGTCTCTCAGACCATGGAAGCCCACAGATCTTCCAACACAAGGGACCCAAGGAGGACAACACCAAGACACATAATAATTAAAATGGCAAAGATCAAAGACAAGGACAGAGTATAAAAGGCAGCCAGAGAGAAAAAAGATCACTTACAAAGGAAAGCCCATCAGGCTATCATCAGACTTCTCCGCAGAATCCTTACAGGCCAGAAGAGAATGGCGTGATATATTTAATGCAATGAAACAGAAGGGCCTTGAACCAAGAATACTGTATCCAGCAAGATTATCATTTACATTTGAAGGAGAGATTAAACAATTTCCAGATAAGCAAAAGTTGGTGGAATTTGTCTCCCATGAACCACCTCTACAGGGTATTTTAAAGGGACTGCTCTAGATGGAAGCACTCCTAAGGCTAAATAGATGTCACCAGAGAAAATAAAATCACAACAAAGAAAGCAGATCAACCAGATACTAACTAAAGGCAAAAAATAAAATCAGATATCCACAAAAGCAGTCAGGGGAAAGAAAAGAGTACAGACTAAAACACCTAACATATAAAGAGTGGATGAGGAAGAATAAGAAGGGAGAGAAATAAAGAATCATGAGACTGTGTCTATAATAGTGTATTAAGTGAGTTAAAGTTAGATGCTTAAATAGTAAAGAAGCTGCCCTTGAACATTTGGTAACCATGAATCCAAAGCCTGCAATGGCAATAAGTACATATCTATCAATAATCACCCTAAATGTAAATGGACTGAATGCACCAATCAAAAGACACAGAGTAATAGAATGCATAAAAAAGCAAGACCCATCTATATGCTGCTTACAAGAGACTCACCTCAAACCCAGAGACATGCACAGACTAACAGTGAAGGGATGGAAAAAGATGTTTCATGCAAATGATAAGGAGAAAAAAGCAGGTGTTGCAGTACTTGTATCAGACAAAATAGACTTCAAAACAAGAAAGTAACAAGAGATAAAAAAGGACATTACATAAGGACAAAGGGTCAGTCCAACAAGAGAATATAACCATTATAAATATCTATGCACCCAAAACAGGAGGACTGACATATGTGAAACAAATACTAACAGAATTAAAGGAGGAAATAGAATGCAATGCATTCACTTTAGGATACTTCAACACACCACTCACTCCAAAGGACAGATTCACCAGACAGAAAATAAGTAAGGACACAGAGGCACTGAACAACACACTAGAACAGATGGACATAACAGGCATCTACAGAACTGTACACCCAAAAGCAGCAGGATACACATTCTTCTCAAGTGCACATAGAACATTCTCCAGAATAGACCACTACTAGGCCACAAAAAGAGCCTCAGTAAATTCAAAAAGATTGAAATTCTACCAACCAACTTTTCAGACCACAAAGGTATAAAACTAGAAATAAATTGTACAAAAAACCCAAAAAGGCTCACAAACACATGGAGGCTTAACAACATACTGCTAAATAATCAATGGATCAATGACAAAATTAAAATAGAGATCAAGCAATGTATGGAGACAAATGACAACAGCAGCACAACACCCCAACTTCTGTGGGACACAGTGAAGGCAGTTCTAAGAGGAAAGTATATAGCAATCCAGGCCTATTTAAAGAAGGAAGAACAATCCCAAGTGAATAGTCTAAAGTCACAGTTATTGAAACTGGAAAAAGAAGAACGAGTGAGGCCCAAAGTCAGCAGAAAGAGGGACATAATAAAGATCAGAGAATAAATAAATAAAATCGAGAAGAATAAAACAATAGAAAAAAATCAATGAAAAGAAGAGCTGGTTCTTTGAGAAACTAAACAAAATAGGTAAGACTAGCCAGACTTATTAAGAGAAAAAGGGAATCTGTGCACATAAACAGAATCAGAAATGAGAAAGGGAATATCACGATGGGTCCCACAGAAATACAAAGAATCATTAGAGAAACTATAAAAATTTATATGCTAACAAGCTGGATAACCTAGAAGAAATGGACAACTTTCTAGAAAAATACAACCTTCCAAGACTGACCAAGGAGGAAACAGAAAATCTAAACAGCCCAATTATAAGCAACAAAATTGAATCAGTAATAAAAAACAACTACCCAAGAACAAAACCCCTGGACCAGATGGATTCACTGCTGAGTTTTGTCAGACATTTAGAGAAGACATAATACTCATTCTCCTTAAAATTTTCCAAAAAATAGAAGAGGAGGGAATACTTCCACTCTCATTCTATGAAGCCAGCATCATTCTAATACCAAAACTAGGCAAAGACCCCACAAAAAAAGAAAAATTACAGACCAATATCCCTGATGAACAAAGATGCAAAAAACTCAACAAAATATTAGTAAACCGAATTCAAAAATACATCAAGAGGATCATACACCATGACCAAGTGGGATTCATCTAAGGAATGCAAGGATGGTACAACATTTGAAAGTCCATCAACATCATCCACCACATCAACAAAAAGAAGGACAAAAACCACATGATCATCTCCATAGATGCTGAAAAAGCATTCGACAAAATTCAACATCCGTTCATGATAAAAACTCTCAACAAAATGGGTATAGAGAGCAAGTAGCTCAACATAATAAAGGCCATATATGACAAGCCCACAGCCAACATCATACTTAACAGTGAGAAGCTGAAAGTTTTTCCTCTAAGATCAGGAACAAGGCAGGGATGCCCACTCTACCCACTTCTATTCAACATAGTACTGGAGGTCCTAGCCACGGCAATCAGACAAAACAAAGAAATGAAAGGCATTCAGATTGGTAAGGAAGAAGTCAAACTGTCACTATTTGCAGATGACATGATATTGTACATAAAAACCCTAAAGAATCCACTCCAAAACTACTAGAACTAGTATCTGAATTCAGCAAAGTTGCAGGATACAAATTAATACACTGAAATCTGTTGCTTTCCTATACACTAACAATGAACTAGCAGAAAGAGAAATCAGGAAAACAACTCCATTCACAATAGCATCAAAAAGAATAAAATACCTAGGAATAAACCTAACCAAGGAAGTGAAAGACCTATACCCTGAAATCTACAAGACACTCTTAAGAGAAATTAAAGAGGACACTAATAAATTGAAATTTATCCCATGCTCTAGGGTAGGAAGAATTAATATAGTCAAAGTGGCCATCCTGCCTAAAGCAATCTACAGATTCAATGCAATCCCCATCAAAATACCAACAGCATTCTTCAATGAACTGGAACAAATAGTCCTAAAATTCATATGGAACCACAAAAGACCCAGAATAGCCAAAGCAATCCTGAGAAGGAAGAATAAAGCAGGGGGGTCTCGCTCCCCAACTTCAAGCTCTACTACAAAGCCACAGTAATCAAGACAATTTGGTACTGACACAAGAATAACCCATAGACAAGTGGAACAAAATAGAGAGTCCAGATATTAACCCAAACATATATGGTCAATTAATATGCAATAAAGGAGCTATGGACATACAATGGGAAATGACAGCCTCTTCAACAGCTGGTGTTGACAAACTGGAATGAATGTTGTATCATTCTCTAACCCCATACACAAAAGTAAACTTGAAATGGATCAAAGACCTGAATGTAAGTCATGAAACCATAAAACTCTTAGAAAAAAACATAGGCAAAAATCTCTTGGACATAAACATGAGTAACTTCTTCATGAACATATCTCTCCGGGCAAGGGAAACAAAAGCAAAAATGAACAAGTGGGATTATATCAAGGTGAAAAGCTTCTGTACAGCGAAGGACACCATCAATAGAACAAAAAGGCATCCTACAGTATGGGAGAATATATTCATAAATGACAGATCCGATAAAGGGTTGACATCCAAAATATATAAAGAGCTCATGTACCTTGACAAACAAAAAGCAAATAATCCCATTAAAAAATGGGCAGAGGATCTGAATAGACACTTCTCCAAAGAAGAAATTCAATGGCCAACAGGCACATGAAAAGATGCTCCACATCGCTAATCATCAGAGAAATGCAAATTAAAACCACAGTGAGATATCACCTCACACCAGTGAGGATGGCCACCATCCAAAAGACAAACAACAAATGCTGACAAGGATGTGGAGAAAGGGGAACCCTCCTACACTGCTGGTGGGAATGTAAATTAGTTCAACCGTTTACTGCTTTGTGGAAAGCAGTATGGAGGTTCCTCAGAATGCTCAAAATAGAAATACCATTTGACCCAGGAATTCCACTCCTAGGAATTTACCCTAAGAATGCAGCACCCAGTTTGAAAAAGACATATGCACCCCTATGTTTATCACAGCACTATTTACAATAGCCAAGAAGTGGAAGTAACCCAATGGATAAAGAAGATGTGGTACATATAAACAATGGAATATTATTCAGCCATAAGAAGAAAAGAAATCCTACCATTTGCAACAACATGGATGGAGCTGGAGGGTATTATGCTCAGTGAAATAAACCAGGCGGAGAAAGACAAGTACCAAATGATTTCACTCATCTGTGGAGTATAAGAACAAAGAAAAACTGAAGGAACAAAACAGCAGCAGAATCACAGAAACCAAGAATGGACTAACAGTTACCAAACGGGAAAGGGACTGGGAAGGGAGGGACAAGGGGAAAAAAGGGGCATTACGATTAGCAGACATAATGTAGGGTGTGGGGTACACGGGAGGGCTGTCCAACACAGAGAAGACAAGTAGTGACTCTATAGCATCTTACTATGCTAATGGACAGTGACTGTAATGGGGTATGTGGGGGGACTTGATAATGCGGGGAGTCTAGTAACCATAATGTTGCTCATGTAATGGTACATTAATAATACCCCCCCCCAAAAAAAAAGAAAATAGCCAGACTGAAACTCAGAGAGAAGAAAAAGGAATATTTCAAATCTGTAGGTAGTGTGAAGTGGTATAAAATATATGGGTTTGGTGCCCAGGAGGAGAGGAGAGAGGGAATAGAACAGAAGAAATAATTGAAGAGATGATGGCCAAGAACTTTCCAACAGTGAGGAAAGGCATCAGTCTGTTTCATGGATTCAAGAAGCTCAATGAAATCCAATCAGAATAAGTAAAAAGAAAAATAAGCCACTTATATACATTAAATTCAAAACTAATGAAAGCAAACAGTAATGAACAAATCGTAAAAAAACAGATATACAAAGAGATACATTGCACACAGGGGAATGATGTGAATTATGGATTTCTCACCAGAAACCGTGGAGGCCAGAGGACAATGCGAGGACCTTCAAAGTGGGAGAAAAATAAGCAAAAAACGACCAACTAGAATCATATATCCAGAGGTAGTAGTCTTGTGCAAGTAATGTGCAAGTAATTCACGATGCTCCCAGGAAGAAAAAATTAAGATAATTTATTGCCAGAAGGACTATGTTACAAGAACTGATAAAAAAGGTTCTCCAGCCAAGGAAAAAAGACACAGATGAACTCAGAACTGCAGGAGGGGAGATAGAAGACCAGATAGGGCAGATTCTGGGCAAGTATGAGATGCCTTTCTTCATTTAATAAATATATATAGTTGAATGTTCTTAAAAAATAAATTCTTATAGTTTATGTTGGAATTTGGAGCACATGTAAAAATAAAATACAGAAAATCAAAATCACAAAGAGAAGTGGGCAAGTGGATTTAAGATTTTTAAATGCTGCTTTAAGATTCTTACGTTGTTCCTGAAGGGAGGCTGTGCCAGCTTAGAAATGATTATTGTCATCGGACTCATCGCTGACACATAACACAGAACAGGTTTGGCTAAACATTGATACACTAAATAAGATGAAACATTCCCTCCTCTTAGCTCACCGATGAGTGTACCCTTCTGTAGGTTCCGACACAATTTCTCCCATATCTCCTCTGCTGCTCTTTCCTGTTGTCACATCATATTTCCCATTAGCACCTCTGCGTGGATCACTTAGTGACATTCCCACCTCCAGCTTTTCTCCATTTTATTAATCATTTAAAAATACTGCTCTGGTCCTGCTAGTTTAGGCTGTAATTCATCCCTTTCCTACAAGAAAAAGGCCCAAATCTCAAACCTGCTCTTTAAACCCCCACATCCATGGCTGCTTCTAGAAAAGACTAGGGGCTGATACTCAGAAGCCAGTACCGGTTCCTAGGCCCTTCATTCAATCCTGTGTTCCTTGGAAGGGGAGACCTGTAAGAGGGAGACACTGAGCAACAGAAATATGAGCCCCCCTGGGTAAGAATGCGTGGCATGGTTGGGGCGTGAACTCGGCACCTGGGAGCCCGTAACACAGTCGTGGGCCGTCCAGCTGTAACACTGTGCTAGGGCTTCCCTGCCCCTGGGCTTTCTCTGTTTTTTTTTTTTCCTCTCTGACGTTGGTGTCCTTCCCTTGCCTACCTGCTCCACTTCTATCCATCCTTCAACAGCGAGCTCAGCTTCCTACCCCTCCCGGAATCTTCCTGGAGCACCTGTTAGGCAGACTGGCCCCTCTGCTCATCTCCGGGAACTGCAGAGGAATTTGGACTCCAGCCTGCCAGCTGCCGAGGGCCTGGCCGGCCAGCATCCCAGCTGACTCCGTGGGCTGCACGTGGCACCTCAGAGTGCCTGGCACACGGCAGGTGGGTGACGATGGCCCAGGGCTTGCAGTGTCCCCGGCTGCGGCCGTAGAAGCCTGTGACCCATGGCAGGGTGGGTCACCACAGGCTGCAGAGAGGCGGAAGCGCCGGACATGCTCTGCCGTGGGTGCAGGCCGCATCTTCCCCGCACTGGGGACACCTCTGGGGATCCGACCAGAGCAAGCGGCCAGCCAGGAAATGAGATGACACTGTGGCAGTAGGGCCCGGGGCCCCTACCCCGACCTGCAGCACCTCGCCGGCCTCACATGTAGTAGATGCGCGGTCAGTGTTTGTTGTCCTTATTTTTACCCCTTGTTCTTTGTTCACCTGCCGCTAGTGCCGGAGGGTCACTGTGCTTCCTGAATGGGGCCCGAATTGCCCCCAGATGCCTGGGCAGCGGGAGGCCACCCTCCCGAGGAAGCCTGATGAGACAAAGGTCCTGCCAGGGACACGGACTTGTCCTGCAGGAATAAGTGTGTGTGAAGTCGTTGCCTTCTGCGGGGGCTGGAGCCACGTGCCGAGGGTTTGTGAAAGGGAAGCTGACCCCTGACCCACGAGGATGATCATGGGGGCAGGGGTCCCCTTTGGCATCTGGGATATGGAAGTGCCTGTGACAGAATTCGAGTCTGTCCCATTTTGTTCTATCTCATGACAGGCAAGTCCCTGGCCCAGGGCTGGGCAGGACAGACAGATGACAGGGACCCTGGGCCGGGGAGCTCTGAGCCTAGTGAGGAGGAGGTGGCGGGGATGACATCAACATAGATGCCGCCACGGAGGTGAGACTGGGCTGGTGTGTGGTGTGTGTGCCAGGGCTCCACCCAGCTTGGAGGGAGTGGGAGTTTCTGGGGCGGCCAGGACACCATCTAGCGCTTAAAACCACAGACATTTATTGTGTCACAGTCTGGAGAAGAGGAGGCCGAAATCCAGGTGTGGCAGGGCCATGCTCCCCGGAGGCTTAGGCCACGGTGCTTGCCTCTCCCAGCTCCGGGCGGCTGCCGGTCCCCTCGGCCTTCCTCGGCTTGCAGACCCATGGCTCCATCTCAGCCTCATCTCACATGAATCCTTCCCCGGGCTTCACGCCTCCATCTCTCTCTGCCTTTTTCCTATAAGGACACTTGTCATTGGAGTTAGGGCCCATCCTAATGCAAGACGACCTCATCTCAAGACTCTTAGTCACATTTGCAAAAACTCTTTCCAAGAAAGGTCACATTCACAAGGTTCTGGGTGTTGGGACATGAACATATCTTTTTGGGTGCCACCACTCGGCCCACTGCTGAGGGCCTGGGTGCCTGTGGCTGAGGAAGGCTCCCTGGGGAAGCCTGTTGGAGGTAAAGTGGAGTCATCCAGGTAAAGGAAGGAGAAAAGGACCTCCCCACACCTGCACGGCGGTGGGAAATTGAAAGTCAGAGGCAGGATGCAATGAAGGAGCTGAGAGTCCTTGAACACAATGCAGAATTTGGGGATCAGGGCTTATCCATAAGTCAGTGGGGAGCCATGGAAGATGTAAGGCAGAGGGAGAGAGCTCAGTTCTGGGAGAGCAGAAAGGGAAATGGGGACCTGACCACTGAGGGACCCCCGTGGGAAGGAGCCCAGGGAGGGGACCCTCCCTGCCTCTAGCCTCGTTTGAACCCTCCCCCGTCCACCGAGGGCAGCACACGCACACTTTCCTCTCTGGGGCAGGCGGGCAGTGTGCCTCCGGCCCTTTGGCCAGACAGACGCTGGAGCTGATTGAAATTTCAGGCACGAAGCAGGTCTGGCTGTGGGTATGGGGAGCTAATGTCCCTTTTCAGTATGCCGGCTGCTCCCCACTGCCTGCTATTGAACTATCCATCTATACCATTTGTAGGCCTATTAAGAGGGAAATGCAATTTCATAGCTACAGATAAGAGATTAGACAGATCAATTTGAAATCTGTGGAACAGACTGAGTGGGGGGAGTCATAATTTCCAAATTGCGATCCTGCTGACTTTGGGGCTATTGGCTTATTGGATTGCAGTCTGTCTCCTGACCGCATAGGGCCAGGAATCTATTGTCAAGTATCTGAATTCACTAGAGGGTCCCAGGGACCCAGGCTCCACGGACAGGGTTGCGGAGGCTGCCTGCAGCAGTGGGGCTGTCACCACTTTCTGTCTTCTGCTTCTGGGTGTGCAGGATTTTCCAGCAGAGTGAAAGGTTATGGGTTTTGCTGGATGCTTTTAATCCAGTGAAGCAGGGGGCTCGTGTCTAGAATGGAGTTACCTGCTCAGGCCGGCGCTCCTCAGAGGACCCCGCTGCGAGCTGCCGTTCTTGTTAGCAGCCCACACCGACGGCTCGATGCTCCCTGAGCGGGACGGGCTTGCACGGAACATCTGAGAAAGGCCCAGTCCTCGCCTGGCAGCTGGTCACCCTCGGTTCCACCTCTGCGCCCGCTTCCTGGAGCCCCGCCTCCCTCACTGCTCCTCCAGTCACCCTGCTTTCCCTTTTCCGCCCGTGAGGGCTCATGGGGCCTTTCTGGTGTGGCCGGCCAAGAAGCAGGTGTTCTTGTCTAAGTCCCAGGATTTCTTAGAAGGACACTCAAGATTTCTTCTTATTTTCTTCCATAAGGTCAAAGCATTTCAGGAATTTTCATGTCCTGGTGTTGGCTGCATGGTCTTGGGAACATTCTTTCACCACTCTGTGCCTCATCCCTTGAGTGGGGATAGTCACGGTGCCCGCCTCATGAGATGGAGGGGACGATGTATGGAGGGGTTTACACCAGGCAGCACGCAGCAAAGTCCGTACAGATGTCAGCTGCCACCACCGTCACCGCCACCACCACCACCATTCTCACCGTCTCATCTCATCACCACCACCACCACATCTCCACCATTACCATCACCACCACCACCACCACCACCACCATCACTGTCATTATCGATTTTCTAGTCCAACCTCCTCATTGTTCAGGTTGGAACTCTTACGCTGTAGAAGCATTTCTTTTTTTCACATTTTAAGAAAAAATCAGGCACAGGTGCACACACGCATATAGAGATAGGGGCTGACAAATCCAGTGAAGGAGAGTTGATCAAAGAGAGGGGAACCCAGGAGACACACCAAGAGTCAGAGACACACACAGAGATGTTTGGAGAATGGCTGAGAAACAGAGCAGATCCGACATCAGCACACCGCCACCCGAGGCGGCGGGGACATGATCCTGGCTCCCATCTAAGTAGCAGCCTCCGTCTGGCACCTATTTAACAAGCAGCAGCTCAGGACTCTTGAAGATATTGTCATGTTCATTTTCTAGACATGATAATGGTGATTATCACTGGAGTGGTGGGGACATCACCTCTTGTCTTTCAGACTGAATTAAATTGGTGAAAAGCCTTGGTTCCTCTTACACAGACCATGAAAGCAATGGTTCAAATTGTTAAGAGTGACTAGAAGCAGCATCACAATGGTTCATAGGACATTGGTGTTGGTGGGACTTTCTGTGTCATTTTGGGGTCACAGTGGAGGCCCCAGAAGGGAGATCAACAGATAACACCTGTCCCCAGTTTCGAAGGGGAAGTGGGCCTCTACTTTGCAGGCTAAGAGACAGTGAAACTGGTTCTGTGACTCTGTGTGTGATCCCACCCAGCTCGGGTGTAGGTAGGAGAAGATGGGAGACTCAGAAGAGATTGATCAGAGGGGAGGGGCTGTCTGGTCGCATCCTCTCCCTGGGCCAGAGGGAAGAGTGAATTCCCTGCCCAGTCTAAGGGAGGGACACTTCACGAAGACTGCTTTGTGAGAACGGGGGGGGGTGCCTGTCTGTAAGAACCCCATTTCTGTGGCTTGGAGTCACACTGGCCCCTGTGCCGTGGGTGGTGAGACAGCACTTGGAGGACCCGCCTGAGGCTCGGGCTTTGTGCGGCCCAGGACTGGAGCCCACTCCCCCCTGCTGGAGTATAAGGGAGGGGCTGGCTGGATTGCTGGTGGCAGTGAAGAGAAGCGAGAGGCAAGGGCTGGCGCGGCTGCATTTCCAGAGTGTGGGGGAAGGAGAGTCCGGTCACCTAGTTTCCTCATGAGCATCGTGGTGCCTGTGGTATAACCAGGCTTGAAGTGTCCAGACCCAAGAGCTGCCAGTCTGAGCAAGCCCCCCTCCCCCGCGGACTCTGGCTGCGGGGAGTGATGGTTCCATCAGGAGCTTCAGCTGGTCAGTGACAGACAGTCCTCAATCATGGCCACGCTGCAGCTGCGCCAACCGCTAAGACTTTATCTTTTCAGATTATCTGCAATCCCCCAGCTAGCTCTGCAAGAGCCAGAGCAGTAGCTATTAGGAGAGATCCCATTCTATGCTTCTAGCTCCCTTGTGATCAGCTGAATTCATGGTCTCACCAGAAATTGGAAGCAGAAGTATCGAAGTGGATGAGAAAATTGAAGTTTTGATTTAAATTGGACTGAACTTTTAACTACCCTGACTGAAACTGCTCTTAGGGTCATCAAGTACATCTGTACAGGTTGTGCACTGCACAAGGTATCCGGCCAAATGGATGACTAGTTGCCCCAACTCATGCTGAGCTCTGTTTGCCGAGCTTGCATCCTAGCAAGGGGGCTGCTTCAGCCCAGATGGAGAAGACACCCTTTGTCGAATTCATCCACCCATAGGGCATCTTACAAAAATTTGCATAAAAGCGTCATATAGACTAGTGGGTGGTTCTGATCATTCCAGTAGTTGAAATGTCTGGGGATATATGTGAGCTATCATTCTGGGTTGGTCCAGGGAGCTCCAGCCAGCACAGATGGACAGTGGTGGGAGGGAAGTAAATTTACATCTCCATTGAACTTCACTGAATTTGGTCCATGCATAAAACATTCACAGCACACCAGTCCAAGGTGGAAGGGGAAATATAAGGGTCAAATGGGGACTTGCTTAGGGTCCTGAGAGCCATGGCATGTATCCCCCAGGTCCAGAGAAATAGGGCTTCTGTAGCTGCAGGTGTTCTGGCACCATGCAATGAATGTGGCAGGAATGCCCTGGACTTCATGAGCTACTGTGAAAATGGCCATAGTCCAAGCATCGCAAGACTGGAACTCGAGTCAGGACCCACGCCACTCACTGACTAGCTGAGCAGATGGCCCCTTCTCTGGGTCTCAGTTTCTGCTGTCCAAAGGGAAGAAAAGGACCCCCTGAGGTCATGTTCCATTTCATAGCCATGCAGTGGTGGCGATGGCACAATAGTATTATTACCTGATATGTGGTTCTTGTTAGATGCCAGCCAACATTGTGCCGATGCTTATGTATGTCAACTCATCCCCTATGGGGAGGTACCTTCGTTATTCCCATTTTATAGACAAGGAAATAGAGACTTGGAGAGGCTGAGAAGTTTGTCCCAACAGTCACACATCTATAAATGGTGGAATGGAGTTTTGAACCTAGTCTGATTCTAGAGTCTGTGTTTTTAATGCCATGTCCCATGGCCTCTCCAATGCACACACAACACATCAGGTATCCTGTGGTCAATGCTTCTGGTGGACTGGGATCCTGTGGGGGGCTTTCATCTGCAGCCCATCTCACCATCAGGGCCCTCCTGAAATGCTGAGGCTGTCTACGGCATTATCTGCTTTAGGAAATGAAGAGGGCAAACATCAAACTGCCCAAGTACACAGCTGGCCAGTGAAGGCCCAGTATTCAAACCCAGGGCTGTCTGATGCCAGAATGACAGCTTGTCTTCTGTGCGAAGCCTCCATCTGTCAGCCGGGGCACGCGGGACAGTGTCTGGTCTGGTACTGACCTGCTGTGGCTTCGCCCATTCAGGCTGCCTGGTCTGGTCCCTGGGTGTCAGAGGACTTGTGCGGCCCGGGACCAAGGCTTCCGCGGTGTGTGTGAAGCAGGTGGGTCCCAAAGGGGACACGAATTCACTCGTGGCCTCAGGAGCCTGGCTCCTGCCACCCAAGCCCGTCCGATGCATAGCCTTCTTCACTCAGCTTCTGTGCAGTTTTCTAAGGGACTTACGCCTCAAACAAAGACCTCTTCAGAGCAGAGGTTAACAGTTATTTTTGACTAGAGGGTCAGAACTAAGGTCCTGGAGGCTTTTTGCTTCCAGTGGTTGCCTGCAGCTATGGTGACGGACGGAGCAAGTGGCTCCACTTCAGTTTTACAGTAGTGACACCATGGTCAGGCTGCCGGGCCCTCCCTGCAGAGGCCGCAGAGGCCTCCTGCCCCTGGAGAGGACGTGGTCTGTGCCGTAGCCTGGCGGGGGTGGGGGGCGCCGCTGGGAGGACAACAGCCCATTTGCCTCTAAGATGCAATGAGAAATCCATGTGCTGGTTCTCAGGTAACCACAGAATTCCTGCTCCATCCTGCTTGGCTGAAAATCGCCTGTACCACACAGGCAGCCCTGAGCCACACGTGGCTGTCAAGCACTCGGGATGTGGCTCATTCTAATTAGGAAGGGCTGTGTCCAATACTCCCTGAATTTCAAAGACTGAGTGCAAAAAAGAAGATGTAAACTATTTCATTAATATGGATTATAAGTTGAAATGATATTTTTGACATATTGGGTTAAAATTTGCAATGAAATGTAACATGAAAATCTGTTTTTCTTTTATGATGTTTTTAATGTGGTTGCTAGAGAGTATAAACTGAAGTGTGGGGATTGCTTTTCACAGGGCAGCATGCGGCTGGGGCTGGACTCCGGCTTCTGAGGAGGGGAGCTTGGAAGGGACTCCAGGCTGTGCTAAGCAGTAAGGGGACAGCCCTAACCTTGGCTCTCGCTACCCTCTCTTCCCTTCCTTGAACTTGATCTTAGCGAGGCAGGGGACTGCTGGCGATGGGCCATGTGCTTGATTTGATAGTGCCGCTTCAGCTCTGGGCTCCTGTGCCGATCGCATGCTCTACACCGGGCACCTTCCTTATGTCACATTATTAATCTCACAACTTTATGGCACAGATGCCATTTGGATCCTGTTCCTTGGATGAGGAGATTGAGCTTGGGCACGTTCATCAGTGCCCAGGGCTCTGAGTTCTGGGGGTGGTGGGGGCAAGGTCTGGGTCCAGGCAGCCTGGCTGTGCATGCGGGGCCTCAGCTACCCCATGGCAGTGAGAACAGGGATGAGAATGAGAACCCCTAGACCAGAGCTGGCTGGTGCCTGGACAGGGAGGAACCAACGGGCCCTGGAAGCTGGGCTTATGGCCTGTGGTGTGGCTTCAGGCAAGGCTGCCAGCCTGGTCCTCTTTTCGGTAACACACTGCATCTCCACGTCCTTGGGGAGACGGAAGGAGGGGAGGGAGGCAAACGGCCTGCGATCTGGCAAGCGGTTCTTACTGGCTGAGCTGGTTCTGTGACCGGGGAGGGTTGTTTGAAGCTTGCCTTCAGCCCTTTGCCCCCAGCCCTTCTCACAGGCTAATCCATTCGTTCAGCCCCTTCATGTCCCCACCGACCGCCACTGTGTGCCAGCTCCCATGGGGTCTCACGGCCCCAAGTCTCACAAGACATGAACCGGGTCCCCGGCTGGAGAGGAAATGGGCCTGGAGGTGGGGCCGAGCGCAGCCCGACTGCCCTCCCAGAACTGTGGGCAGCAGGAGCATGGAGAGGACGCTCAGTCACCTGGGAACCAGGCAGGAGTACCGGGGCCAGGGGTGAGGAGGAGGTGGGTGGGTGAGGAAGGGAAGGGGGTGTCCTTGGCGGGGAGGCCTGCCACAGCCCCTGCCCCATCCTAGTGGGGGGTCCCTTCAAGCTGTGGACAGGAGGAGTTCCGTGCTCTGGCCTTGGCTCTGAGGCTCAGCTGAGCATCTCTGATAACCACAGTCCTTTCCTCCGCTCAGCGGGCGTCTGCGTTTGACGGAGTGTCTGTGGAGTCTCTCCGTGAGTCTGGGGACACAGCGGCGGACAAGCTGGAGGCGCTCCTTGCCTCGGGCTCTCACTTTCCAACGGGGAAGGTACAAGATAAACACATGCACGGTGGACGAGATGACTGCAGTCATGGTGGTGGTGAGGACATTCGGCAGGAACCACATGATCAGGACTGTGGGATGTCCCCACGGGAATGTGGACCAGCCAGTGCCCACAGGGGAAATGAATCCCTCTGGCATTTCATCAAACAGAGGAGATTTAATACAGGAATTGGCTGCAAAGGCATGGGAAGGGCTGGCAGCACAAAAGGAGGGAGACGAGATGACCGCAGATGTCCAGCTTCCAGAAGCTGCCACCACCCTTAGCGCCGGAGGAGGAAAAGGACAGGGTGCTACCCAGAGCCACATGCCTGCTGCTCCCGGCACTGAGCTGTGATGAGCCGCCTGGGCACAGACCCAGACCGAAGTTTGCCAGCTGCTGCTCCTGCCCTGCTACAGCTCCCAGACCCTCAACTGGCAGGACCCAGCGGAAAGCAAGGGGACCCGAACCCTAGCTGAGCAGGTGCAGAGGCCGGCTGCGGAGCTGAGCAGTAACAGACGCCCAGGCTCTGGGGCTTCGTGTCGGCTTTCTGGTTGAAACAGGGGTCTAGGACCCAAGCTAGAGAAGCAGCAGGTAGTTTTACTGAGGTTGATATGTTTGGGGTGGCTCTTGGGGGCTGATGAAGGCTAGGGACTGAATGGGCCTCACCGCCGGTGCTCTGATGAACGCTTATTGATTGGGGTGCTGAGGAGGGGCCCCGAGCACATGCGCTGAGACCTGCGGGAGGCGTGTGTCCCCTGAGGAGTCCACCCGGAGTACCTGAGGATGCGCCTTGGCGTGGGTCACTCCTAGTGGTGCAGCTGCCCCAGGACCAGGCTCCACCACACCCGCTCGCTCCCTTCTGCGGTCTCACCCGGAGCCCTTCCCGGCGGCTTCTGGCAGGTGCAGTGATGGCCCCCAGCTGTCTGGATTCTGGAATGTCATGCCCTGGGTCAGGGTCCTCAGGCCGTAAAAATGTACCACAAATTGGGGGACTTAAAACAATAGAAATGTGTTCTCTCACAGCTCCGGAGGTCGGGAGTCCCAGATCGAGGTGTGGGCAGGGCCACCCTCCCTCTGAAGGCTCCAGGGAGGAGTCCATCCTTCCGTCTTCCAGCTTCTGGGGGCATCCTGCGGCTTGCAGCTGTGTCACGCCAAGCTCCGCCTCCACCCCCATCCCTCCCCCCTCCCCCCACCCCGAGCCCCTCCCCAGGCTTCTTCCCCTGGGAGTCTGTTCTTCCTCTTGGGAGGACACCGGGTATACTGGATTACAGGACCCCCCCTCCCCCGACCCCAGCATCACCTCACCTTAACTAGTTACATCTGCAAGGACTGTTTTCAAATATGGCCACCATCTGAGGTTCTGGGAAGGACATGCCTTTTGGGGGACACACCCCACAGTCACGTTCCCCCCCATCTGTAGGAACACCTCATTGTTTTATGCTTAGCTTCCAAATCCACCTGCCTTCCTACATTAGAATGGCCAGCTCTGGCAGCCAGCTTGTCCCTCTGGTGCTGGAGCAGGGGGCTTCAGAGAACAGGGTCTGAGGGGCACCTGTGAGGACCCTCCAGCAAGCCCCCCAGCCAAGAGAGGGCACCACTGTATTGTTTTCATTCATCCGACTTGTTTTTATTTCAGTCACTTGTGACCCACAAAATCACCTACCAGCTTGCCGTGCCAACGAACGAAAGTTTGCTACTTTTTCTCTATCCCCTTCCTGTCTTTGCCCCAAGCACTGAAAGTATGGTCGTTGTGGAGACACAGCAGTTTTATGCTTTCACTGTACTTTCTCACAGAGGAATTTTCCAAGTATCTGTGGGCTTCATAATTATGGCCTTCAAAGCTGCATGGTGTTGCATTAGGAGGATGTACTGTGATTTACTTTAACTGAAAGTCCAGCCGCGGCAGAACACTTGTTCCACTATTTAAATAGCATGATTATGAACATCTCTGGAATTTGGCTTTTTGATTCTTATTTAATCCCTTGAAGGATTACATTTAAAATTAAACATTGCATTTTCAGTTTCTTTAAATAAACGATCTCTCCAATATGCTGACATTTTCCAAAGAATTTAGAACTGAGGAATGGTTGTCATATATAAGACTTCGCTTGTCCAACTTTCCCTTCTAACAGTAAAACCATGCCCCTTGGGGGCCCTCCTGCCTCTATTCGACCTCCTCATGCTCTGGCTGGAGTCAGCCTCACCCCAGCGCCCGGGGCAGCAAGGGAATGAGCTGAGTCAGCTGAAATGTCCAGTCCCCTTGGCCACAGCAGTTGGCGCAGGGATGGGCAAGTGGCCTGGTCTGTGCCAATCAGGGTGGGTCTAGCATTTCTGGAGATGGAACATCTCTTCCTGGAGCTATGAGGATGGAAGCCTGGAGGCATTGCAGCCATTCTGCCACCATGAGGTAAGAACCTGTCTGGGAACAAAATAAAATGGAGGGGAGTGGGGGAGAGAAATGGGGAGAGAGATGTAAGAGAGAAAGAGGAACTGGGTGAGGGAAGGGAGGAGGAGAGCTACAGGTCCCTGAGATCATAGCTTGAGCCCCTTGATGGTTCAGGTACACAAGCAAGTAATTACCCTTTCTTGTGCAGTCCAGCTTGAACTGGTGTCTGTTTCTTATCACCAACGCTGCATGGTCCGGTGTTCTGCACTAACATTTTCACACTACAGAAGCTACAGGGAATGTAGAAAAATGAGGAACCTTTCCTCTGTTGGCATGGCAAGCTGGCTGGTGACCACTAGGCTTCCGGTGGGGGAGAAGGGGCACAGCACTTGTATGTCCTGGTGATGTGGCTGGCTGGGGACGGAGCCAAGCACATGGGGGTCCGTGCAGCCACACACCCACTGTGGTGGGTTCCAGGAGCCCTGGACAGAGAACGCATGGGCCTGGGACTGGCATCAGCATCTCTGGCATCAGCTGGCGGCCGTCTCTGTGACCCTGATGGAGGGACTGTTGTCCCTCACCTGCAAAATGAGGCATTAGATCAGTGTCCCAGCCACTGCAGGGGAGGCAGGCAGATAGCCCTCTGACCTCCCAGAGTGGCTGGGCTTGGTCTCTTTTCTAACATATGTTCCACATAAAATTTCATTTGAGGAGAAAAGGGCACCAACCAAAACAAACGGCCCCACTATGAAAGCAAACAGCTGGCGAGTCGCTGAGCTCAACGGGTGATTTCCACAGGGCCTTCTGGCTCCAGATCCCGGGACATCAGGATGCGTTTGCTTCCCTCCCTGTTCCCAGTAAATCCTGCCACCAGCTGCTGGGCTCAGCAAATGTGCCTGTACCCCTGCCAGTGGGGGAAAGAGGGGGTTCTCCCCCCAACACCGTGGACAGGTGTGTGGGATTACATGGAAGCATTATATGGAGAACCCAGCATTTTCTAAAAATACAGCGGCTCCTGTACAGTGAACGAGCAGGTCACCTTCTCAGATACTCCCCGTATCAGAAGACCGAGAGCTGTGTCTGCAGGTGCATATTCCACACCTTTCGGAGCAGGACCCCCACATCGTTCTGGCATCTTTGACCTGGTCCCTCTGGGCATTTGTTCCATCCAGAGTTGGCACATGGAAGAATGTTTGATCATCCTGGGCAAGAGAGATTGTCTTTTTAAAATACAGTAACTGTGTCAAGACTACCTTGGCCCATAAGTTCACCCAAGCAAGGGTGAGGCCCCACAGAATTATCTGGTCCTCTGTTACGGGGAAATTGTTGAAGGTCATGCTGACGACACAAAGAAATACATTTTATGGTCTTCAGGAGTCATCACCAAATAATCTCTGGCCTGGCCTGGCATCTGTGCCCTTGGCTCAAAGCTGATGAGTCCAGTGGAGATGTTTAGGGCTAAAATAAAACACTTGTTCTATTCGAGCTCCTTAACTTTTCCAAAGTGGCTTTATGTCAGTGCCCTCCCTATCTTCCCCCAACAGTGTTTTGAATTAAGTGGGGAGCAGGTGTCATGATCCCAATTTTGCAGGAGAGGAATGAAGACCCAGGGGAGGTATGGGACTCCTCCAAGGTCACCCAGAGGTTAAAAGGCAGTGTTGTTCTTGACTCCTGGTCTTCGCCAGTTTGGATTTAGCAGCTTAGTGAAACTGGAAGCACAGAGTTTTACCTGCAAGTCTTTGTGCTCCACTTTAAGGACCTGGGAATGTGTTGCCTAATTTACTGACTACAAGCAGAATAGTGAATTAAATATGAAGACAGCAAGCTTTGAAAGCGAAGGAAAAAAAATCCCCTGTCAATGTTCTTTTCCTGAATGATGAGAAAGTGCTGAGCCATCTGTCCAAGACAGCAACCCCAGGTGAAGACTCACTGTTCTCTGGTTATTGTTTAAAAAAAACACAAAGCCTACAGTCTTCCGGGCACAGGTACAGAGGACCTGTGAGGAGGGCGAGTGTGGAGTTGGCTTCATATGCGCGGTCTTAGTCCTTTGGAAAAACAAAATCAAACAGAACTCTGAATACGTTCCCCGTGAAGACCAAAATGAGATTAAATTCAATATCTAAAGACTTTTAATAAGGACGAGGCCAGAAGGACTCCACCACGGGGAATAGCTGGCCAAAAGCACTGGAAAATTGGAGACGAGGAACGAGCAGCCAGAAGCCATGAGACGCGCCGGGTTGCCCTGGAGATCCTGCGCCCGGCTGGGGCGGCGGCAGAGTCTTAGTCTTTCTGTCTTTGAGTGAACAAAGCCGAGTGATCATCTCCCCACAGAAATCATGGCAGGCGGTGATTAATGGGCAGCGCTGGTCCTGACCAGAACACCTGTCTACACAGCCCACAGCGAGGGAGAGACCCTTTGAAAGTATCACCTTCTGCTGACATACCACTGGCTTCTCTGCAGTCAGCGACGGTGTGGGCCACCCATGGCGATACAGTCTCACTGGGGGTCAACAGGATAGTTACCTTTCATCCAGTTCTTGATGAATTGTATTCCCCCGGAAGATATGTTGATGTCTTGACCCCGGTAACCATGCACTTGCTGACTTGGAAACAGGGCCTGTCTTTGCAGATGCCATCAAGTTAGGAGGAGGTCATTAGGGAGGCCCTGGTCCAGTATGACTGGTGTGCTTAGCGGAAGAGACAGAGGCACATGGGCCACAAGATATCGGAGGCTGGAGGCAGAGGTTGGACAGGCACCTCTATAAGCCAGGGACGCCTGGGGCTCCAAGCTGAGTGAAGCAAGGATGGGGCCTCCCCTCGAGGCTCCGGAGGGAGCATGGCCCCTGGGTTTCAGACTTTTGGCCTCCACACAGGGAGACAATAAATTACTGTTGAGCCCCCAGTTTTTGGTACTTTGCCATGGAAGCTATACAAAACCACGAGAACGTCCGTCCTGCAGTCTGGAAGTCCCAAGCAAGGCCGCACTCACCCCAACATGCGGAGTGGAGGGCACTGGTTAGTGGCGGGAACCTGGGAGCTGGCAGAGCACCTGTGGGGGGGGGAGGCCCAGCAATGTCCCTCAGATGTGGGTGAGCACCTAAGGGTGGCTGGCATGGGCTCCCCTGCAGAGCCATGGGGTGGCTAGAGGTCTCCTCCAATCAGCCACTTAGTGCTGCAGCGGCCCTGCCCTGACCCCTCTCTGTTTTAGGTTTCCTCACAGCAACTTCCTTCTATGCTACGTTCTGGGTCTGTAATGTGGCTGTGCCCTGGAAAATGCCCTGTGAGTCTGTTTCTTCACCCGTGTATCTGAGTACACATGGCAGACACTCAGTAAATACTTGTTAGCTGAGTAAGTGGATAAATGAATGAATCACAGCCACGGACCTTTGGATACTTTGGGTCAGGCGGCTCTGGGTCGCGCATGCCTACTCCCAATGCGCTGCTAGAATGATGCTCGTCTCTGCCGGAACAGGGATATTTTCCTTTCATGATGAAATTCAAAAGTCATGGCTTTTCCCATGGATTCCCATGTGCCCCACAGAGGAAGGGTGGCTGTTATCACTCAGCCATTGCCACTTCTTAAAGCAGTTGGTGGAGAAGGACTGAGGTGTGGCTGGAACGCTGTCTGAGTCCGTTTGGGCTGCAGTCACAAAAATACCATAGCGCGGGAAGCTGAAACAGCAGAGTCATCTCGCGGTTCTGGAGGCTGGAAGGCCAAGATCAAGGCGCCGGCAGATTTGGTTTCTGGGAAGAGCCCACTTCCTGGTTCGCAGAGGGCTACCTTCTTGCCGTGTCCCCATGTGGTGGAGGGGAAGGAGCTTGCTGGGCCCCCTTATAAGGGCACTGAGCCCATTCACAGGCCTCCACCCTCAGGGCCTAGACCCCAGGGACTCACCTCTGAACACCATCTCACTGGGGATTAGGACTTAACCTATGAATTTTGGGGGGACAAAGATTCAGTCTATGGCAATTGTGAAGTGTGTCAGTCTTGACTTTAAGTACCTGTGCTGGTTGTTCATTCATTCACCACCTAGAAGGCACCAGGCACACCCAGATTCCTTCCTAACTGAGCTCACGGGCTGGTGGCAGACGGAAGCCACGTTTCAGCCAACAGTGAAGCAAAGCGGGAAACAGGCAGCTGCTTGGCCTTGAGACGTGTTCAGCGTCATGCTCAGAAGAGCCTGTGGTGGCTTAATGCTCGGCTGTCACCACCTTGAAATCCTTAGTACTTTTCTCCCATCTTGTGTTTTGTAAGTGAAGTCTGTTGGAAACGATGGAGCGTGTGCACCAGCAGAGGACAGGGATGGGGCACGTGTGATCAGCATGGCTTTTTGCCAACAGTTTGCATGTAGTGTTCTAGATGCCCCCACAGGTCACTCCGGGGAGGCTGGCCGGCCCTGTGCGTGGTGCGTGCAGATGCGAGCTGCAAAATGCAAATGGTGTCATTGTGGTGACTCTACCTACAAGTTAAACACTCTTTGCATTTAATGCTGGCATTGCAGAATATAGAGAGAAATGGTAAAGTCAGGCTCGTAATTTAAAATCTTAGTTTTTCTTTACTTAAAAAGATGTTAAATAGAAACAAACACTGTGACAAGTCCAGAGAGAGATGGTGGAAGGAACAAGTTTTGCTTTTGTACCTTTAAAGGCGCTTTCTTGCTGCTTTTGAACAAGGGCCCGATATTTTTCTTTAGTAGTGGCCCCTGCAAAGTATGTAGTCCCCGGAAGGAAGTAATCGGTTCCATTTAATAGGAACAAATTAAGTCCCATGGGAATTCTGAAGAGAGAGTTCTTCCATTTGGGGCAAATCCTGAAACACCCTGTGGAGGAGGTGGCTTTGAGTCCTGGGCCACACTATGGAGGCACAGAAGCCCCTGCGGCCCTCCTGCGTTTGCCTGGAGAAAGCTGGTGGGGCGCCACGTCAGAGCAAGGTGGGGTTCCCTGATGAGGCTTGAGCACTCTTAGGTTTTGGTGATGTTACCGAGCAGGATGGTGGAGCAGTTGTTCTCAGAACTCTGAGGCCAGCGGCAGTCTGAGTCCCCAGGAGGAGGCGGGGCAGCCTCAGTGGCCACGGAGTCACCCGTCACACCTGACACTCACCCTGTGCCTTTGACATCATGCCCCCTCGGCATGCCAGTGCCAGTCTGGAGGTGGCACGAGATGAGCCCAGGGTCTGCCCAGCACATACTTGGATGAAAGACAGGCAGGCAGGAGCAGGTGCTTTGTGGGGAATTCTTTCCCAGCTTTGGGGTGCTCTCAGATTGTGGGCTCCAAGTGGGGTCATGAGGAATCTGGTGCTCCCACCCAGACACCGCTATCAGGCTATCAGCCGTGTGCATTGGAGAGAAAGGAGCCCAGGCCTTCATACTGGCTGATAGTTACCCAGCCTTCCCATGGGCCAACTGCCTGGACGTGATCCTGCCATGCAGGAGCTTGGCCCAACTTCACACAGGAGCATCTGGACGCACAAGAGAGGGTGTATAGGTTCCCTCAGGTCACACGGCTAGAGAGACCTGGATTTAGGACCAGAATGCAGTGTGGGGCCCTGCGGTAGGGACTCCTCCCCTCCGTGGCTTATTTCTTTGGTGGCTGGATGGCTGGAGCATCAAAGGGTGCTGCTGTCTGCTGTCTTCCATGGTGGAGGCAGATGAGTGGCAGCTCCTGCCAGCTTTCTGTCCGAGTCCCGGGCAAGCCTGTACCCATACCTGTTCCCAGGCAGGCATGGAGTGGCCCGGAGAGCCCAGGGTGGCCACAGACCCGTGGAGGAGCAGCTTACACAGGGGCGGCCACTGGCCACAGTCCCCTACACCCCAGGCAGGGGTCCAGGCTCCTAGGAGGGCCGTTCCCTGGCCTCCCTGCTGGGCCTGTGCCACCAGCAACTGCAGCTTCTTAGGGGCGCCCGCCTCAGCTGGTCCCCATGGAAACAGTGTTTCTGCCTCCCCCCACTCCTGCCTCTCTGTCCCCTTTCCCCTCCCTCTCCACCCCCTCCATCTCTCCCCCCTCCCTCTCCCTCCCTCTCCTTCCCCCCCACCCATACCTGCTGTGGTATGAGAGGCTTGAGCTCTGTGTCCCCTGCGTCCCCACCGCCCACCGGCTCAGCACGGTCCTGCCGCGGCTCTGCTCTGCACAGGGGCATCCCACTCTCGCCAGAACCCTCTCTTCTTTTTCCGCCTTTTCAAAGTTATTTGTGTTTGTGAAAAACAGTGATCAAGAGGTGTGGGCAGGAGCTTGGGCAGGAGAATGTTCCAGAGCTCCAGGAGGCTGGGGTATTAACTGGGGAGTTTTGTGGGGAGAATAATTAATGTCTGTGATGACTGCAGTGGGGATGGAGGCAGAGAGCAGAGCCTAGCGGGGCGTGTGGCTGGCCTTCCTGTGGGGGAACGGCTGGCCCAGGAGGGCCCTCTTTGGGCCCCAAGGGAAGGGTCAGCAGAGACAGTGCTGGCCCTGCTGCAGCATGCCTCGGGGCCCCCTAGGCACTGAAGAAGCCAGATGGCATGACTGAACGGTGACCCCTGGGCACCCACTGGGTGAGAATGGTCAGGGACAGCGAGGGCATCCAGGCCAGCCACCCAGGCCTCTGTGCCAGCCAGACAGCCAGCCTGTTTTTCCCCCACGAGCTCACCCAGCCCATTCCTATTGCTGCCGGGAGGTTTCCCTGCGCCTGCGGCCCCAGAACTGCCCTCCTGTCCCCACTGCCTGACCGTATCTGATTCCAGCGCGGTCGGCTGGGCAGGTGCACGCTGCCTTGGAACTCTCTGCTCTGATGGAGCAGGCTGCTCGCTCCGCTGGGGTGCAGGCGCAGCCTCCAAGGGCAGGAGGCCACGCTGTGGGCCCCCATCTTCATCAGCGAGCGGTCAGTGGACCGTAACAGGGGCTCCTCCTCCTCTAGGCCCTCAGAGGGGGTCGTGGCTGACGGAGCTGGCGCACTAGGCAGTGTCCGCAGTGCCTGCTGAAGCTGGCCTTTCCTCCTCAAGGGCTCTCACTGCTCCTGCTTCCTGGGGTCTGCTCCCAAAGGACCACCGTCCCCCAAACTCTTGCCTCGGGCTCTGCTCTGGGGAGAGACCCAAGTGACGCCATCCCTCAGTCCAAAGGCTCTGTCCTGATATGTATCTTTTGGGGTCTCAGTGACAAACCTACTGTTTAGTTGAACACCCCCATGCCCCCTGGAAGCGTCGCCTGGGTTTTTGGGAGTGGGACGTGTGGCTCTCTGACGGCAGGAGAGGATGCGCGCGGGGTCGGCACACAGGTGGGGCCGCCCAGAGCATTTACTGACCAATGGTTTGGTTTAACTGACTCAGCGGCCTGATTGACTTCTTTTCTCATTTGTCATCGAGTTTAAGGGTGAACGACATTCTCTGGCGCCTCATGTAGACATGAACCTAAGCAGGGAAGGATCAAGTCTGAATGCCGATCTCGGGGTTCGGAGAGAAGGGTATCAGACGTCAAGTGCTGACTGCGCCAGGCAGTGCCCTTCCCCCAAGGAATGAAACTCATCCTAAGCACAGGGTAGGGGGTGTCCCTCAACTGCAAGACAAGAGGGGCCAAGGTGCCTTCCTAGGGAAAACCAGCCAACCAAAAGAAACAAAACAAAGGTTTCACTAAAAAATGCATTATTTGCATTTGTGTAACAAAGTTGGCTTTTCAAAATGGGATTCCTGCTCCCCCATGAGCTTCTGGGATGGGAAGGCTCCCGGGCCCTTTTTGTTCTCATTTTGCAGCAGGGAAACTGAGGCACAAAGAGGTGGGATGAGCTGCCCGGGGTCACACGGCTGTTTCGTACAGTCCACTGTGAGGTCACGTCTGTGCGGAGGATGCCAGCTGCATGCACACGGTGAGTCCAGCCCGAAGAGCCCTGCGCCGCCCTGGGACAGGCAGCCCATGAAAAGCAGAGGAGTTATCGATATGGACAAATAGAAAACAAACAAAAGCAGAATGTATTGGAAAAAGCATCCTCATGAAAAACAAGATTAGTCATCCGAGGGAGAAAGCGCGGGGAACATGAATATAGAACAGAAAGTAATTCCCCTTGACAGCCCCAAACCGCCAGCCTCCGCTGCGAGGTTCTCCACTTCGGTGCTATTTGTGAAGTTAACCTTTTTCCCATCCTTCCTTCCACTTCATTTCTTGCCCTGCATCTGTGGTTTATGCAAACACACAGGAAAAACCATTTCTCTCTTGCCATCCGTTTGGTTTTGGGGAGTGTTTCTCCTATTTTTCCATGTCCATTTGTTTTCCGTGTCCATTTGTTTTCCACTGTGTTTATGAAAGATCTTATGTCCAACTCCAGGGGTTAAAAATCGCAAAAATCTAGTGACAGTTTTTTAGCAAGAAAAATGGCAAAATGCAAAAGCCAGTCCTCTCACCATCCTCAAACCTGAGGTTTTAATTCAAGTCCTGACCTGGTAACATCAGCCAGGGCTGGTGTGGAAGGGTTAGTGAGGACGTAGGAGGTTCTGACGGTCCTTGAGTTCCCTCCAAGCATTTTGGGCTCAGGGGAATGCCAGGGAAGGTTCTTGAAAAGTGTCATATGGGATGTTGGTGAGGGTCTTTGTTGAGGGTGATCGGGGGTTCAGCTGGAAGAGGACTGAGGCCAGCACGGCAGACCTTCTTCTGGGGTGGGTCCCTACAAGCAACTCATCCATCTGAAAAATATCTCAAATTTTTAGATAGAAAAGAATATGCAGTGCTTTTCCCTTCCCCAAGAGCTTACAGAATGTAAATGAACTCTTTCACGCAACACCAAGCCCAGATGCAGAAGATCATCTCATACCAGCCAGAGGAAAATATGATTAAACAATATTTTCCCAAGCATCTTCCTCTCATTTAATGTCCCCCACCGGATACCACGCTTAGATCTGAACAGAAGACGTGCGAAAAAATCAGAACC
Organism: Manis javanica; assembly: GCF_040802235.1. NCBI lineage: Eukaryota > Metazoa > Chordata > Mammalia > Pholidota > Manidae > Manis > Manis javanica. The sequence goes on along the minus strand of NC_133159.1, from coordinate 3,750,519 downwards.
ACAGTCGGTCCTTCTTGGTTCCACACATCTGACCCAAGAGAAATTAAGCGGCTCTGTGCACCCCCTGGGGAGCACGTAGCTCATTCCCTGACACAGCTCTAATAATCATACCACCTTAACCTAATAGAAGAGGGTAAACACATTATTTTGCATGAAATTATGTTTCTTAATGAATTAATAATAGGGTTACAATTCTCAACTCAACAAGCAGGGAAATACAGAGTATGAAATAAGGGCAAGCAATTGCATTATAATTAGTTGGTCTTTGCAGCGCCGTGTTTAGGAATGCATTAGCTCTGATTGCAGGGAAGGAAGGGGTAAATCATGGGCTGGGCTGGCTCTCACTCCTGGGGAGTTCACGTCGGGGAGACACGGGAAGAAGAGGCTGCAATGAACAGGCCTGGAATAACACTGAGTTATGTCTGCCAACTGACCCCAGCCATTCCAAGATTCTGATTTTTAGAATCTAATATAATTTGTCTTAAATAGAGCTCCTTGTCCAACACATTCATGACCCTGCCAGCCACAGCCTTCACGTGCCGCTGTAACCCAAGGTCAGCATGTCCTCCTCTGGATCCCCTCATAGCAAAGAATTTGGCTTGGCCCAATGACAGGTCTGGCCTTTGACCTCAGCTTCTGGGAGGTGACCTGGATTATACCTGATAGGAGGGCCTTTGTTTGGCACAGAGACTGGCCCCGCTGGATCACAGGATGCAGGCTGACCATGCCAGAAAGACCAGCCATGTGAGGCACTGGCATCAATCGACCTGGGGAGTGATGGCAACCACATGAGCTATTAATCCATCAACTACATCCGGGTAATGAAACCCCAGCGAAAACCCTGGACCCTGAAGCTTATCTCTGACTGGTACCAAGAGCACATCAAACATTCAACAGAACTTTGAGTGTGTTGTGCTGACACCTACAGGGTGTGGGGGAGGGTGAAAGTCTTGGGTTATTTGGGAAGAGAAAGACGTGGTGGAAGAGAAGGAGAAGTGAGGGTGAGGACAGGAGAGGTTGTTACTTAGAAAGAACATCTCTTATGCAGCCACACCTGGGAGCCGGAGGCGGGTCACAGCCCCAGAGACTGGAAGTGTCCCCCTGCAGGGAATTTAGAGTCTCAGCTTTAATGATACTCAGCCACACATGAACATCTCTGTGGAGACCCCCTGGGCCCATGGACACCTTGCAGGGGATTCTTCCAATGCACTTTCCATGTGCACACAGGTGTGTGCCTGGAGCTTAGTCAAAATGCAGGAGTGGGGCTGAGAACCGGTGCACTACGGGGTCTGCTAGCTGTTGTGTGAGCTCTCAGGTTTCCACGTGGAACACACCCATCCAGGGATTCCCATGTCCCTGGATTTAACAGTGGTGGAGGCGCAAAGCACCTTCCAGTTCTGAATCCTGCGTCTGCCATTTCACCGTTCACCTTGGGTATGTGGCTTAGCTTTCTGAGCCTCAAGCGTGTTTGTTTGCTTATCTGTAAAATGGGGACGCATCACCTGCATCTCGGGCTTGTGATCAGCATGAAGCTAAATGATGCAGAAGAAAGGCTTAGACCCCTTCCTGGTTTAATGAACAGTTTCTAGTTTAAAACTGGATAGAAGAGAGGATGCCCCCATTTGGCCAAGCGCCCCTGCAGGTTACGACTGAGGCAAATGGCTTCTGAAAGGTGCAGCATAAGAGAAAGAGAAGCATGTAAACAGTGCCTCTCTCAGAACAAACTCAGTTCCATTGGTTTGGACCTGGTGGTAATCTTGGCCTTTATTTGCTATTAACCTGAGCAGAAGAATTCAAATAAAGTTGTTGTCAGGAGTATATTTCTTTCTAAATCCAGAGCATAATAAAAAGCAATGACTGATCTGGATGTCAGAAGAGTAATCGAAAATTCTACTTGCAGCAAATGCAAACAGTACTTGCTCTTAAAAGGACAATATATTCCAGAGAAAGAGAAAATTCTCCAGATGACCAGCTCTATAACTTTCTACCGACTCTCGGCAAGGCAAATTTCAGGACTTGAATCAGAAAGGAAATTCAACTCTAATGTTTTCCTTTCAGAATTTTTTCAAAAGGAGCCCCTATCTCAAGGAGGTGGAAGGTATTTATAACCTGGGGCAAACACATTTTTGGTGTTCAGAGACTGGGCTATGTGTCACTTCATGGTGACTGGGACTCGTTGCAAGTTATAGTTACTCAACTTAAAGTAAAGGGAGGAAATCTGGACTCATGTTCTTGGGAGATGCGGGGGTGGACAGGCCTCAAGGCATGATCCGAGGCAATGCCTGACGTACACGCCTCGGCTCTGCTGGTCTCTGCTTGATCTGACTTCCCCGCAGCCCTCTATGAGTAGTGGGTAAAATAATGAAGATCGGCACAAGCTAAGGCTCGGGCAGAGCCCACCCCAGGGCCAGGCCTCATGAAGCACTGGAGACCAGCTCCCCTGTTTCATCTTCAGGACGCTCCTCTGAGGCAGCGATGAGGCTCGTCGCACAGGCGAGGAAACCGAGGGCTGGCCCACTCACATCACACTTTGGGAAGTGCACATGTGCTGTTGGGACCCCAGCGGTCTGCCTCCAGTGCTCAAGCTCTCAACCTCTGGCCTTCCAGGACTCAGATTTCTCTAGCTGCCAACCTGGAGGAGGAGAAGAACTCTCTCCAAGGTCTCGGAGACGTGGGAGGCTCTGACTGGACGGGCTGATGTCACATGGCCATCCTTGACTCAAGAACTGTGGTCGAGCAGTGGAATATTCTCAATGGCCAGCTTCGGGTAGGGACCCACGTCTGTGGTGCACGTGGAGGTATGGGACTCTGAATCTGACAGGTCTCCCAAAGGCACCAACACCAGTGTCTTGGAGATCATGCCACCACCATCCAACGGTCCCCTTCCAGACCATGAGCGGTCTCCACAGCGAGCACCTGAGCGTGCACTGGGGTATGAGGATGGAAGGAGGCCAGGCAGGGGTGGAGCCACTGGGGGGTACTATGCTCTATTTTGGCACACTTTCCCCAGTTTCTGAAAAGCTTATGACCTTCTAGGGACTTGCTGACTGAAGAGACAGGTGCCCTTGATGTAAGTATGCCCATGCACCTCACAGAGCCTTCTGTGACAGCCCCAGGTCAATCACATTGTTCAGCAAGATAAATGTGAAGAGCAGTTGTTAGACACAAGCTGTCCCAAGATCTTACAGGACTCAGTCTGGTTTGGGAATTAATGGGCCAATATGCCAACCAGTGGAAATCCTTTCCAAGAGCAGCATCTGGTTCAAGGTAAAAGATCGTCTTCTTGATTGCTGAGCAGGCTGTAGAAAAATCCTTACATTTAATATGCACAGTCTGTTCCCCATCTTCCTTCTAATAAATTGGTGTAACATCTTGCACAGCTAAATCATTAAGGGGGAAACCAAACTCCAGAGGCCCGTTATAAATGCACAAAAGTAATATAGAACTAGGTACATAAAAAATAAGCTGATTCCTTCATCTATACTAATGGATTTTAAACAGAGAAAATAACTGATGATAAGCACCAGACACATTAGAAATTAAAATTAGGTTGCTAAGCTCCCCAATTCATACAAGAAGGCCAATGTATGATAAATGATTCACAGGAGCAATTCTTAGAAATAAAATCTCACCTGTTTATACATCAACCGATAAGCTTCACACTTTGAAATGCTTCACAATATGTTTTGTTGCTATTTTCTCACACATATTCATGGACATACTTGAGCTTTGCATTTATTTTTTAAACCCTAAGGAATGAACAATTCTCACTCTTGGGTATTGTTGCCCAATTCTGAAGATTCTCTTCAGTGCCTGTAGATTACTATTTCTTTTCAATGATCTGTAGTGATTTCTTTCCAATATATGTTAAACAAAAGCTCTTCCTCTGAGTGTCAAAGTAACGAATACTCATTGTAGAAAATCTGGAAACAAAGACACATGAAGAGCAAAAATAAACTACCTATAGCTGACCCCTCAGAGTTAAATCTACCTGACATTTTAATTTCTTTCCTTCTGCTCTCTGTATATGAATTATAAGATTTGGATGATACTGCCTGTATATAATTCTGCATCTTAGTTATTGCTTTTTCTCCTTAACATTATACTGTGAATAACTTTTCTTTTTATTAAATATTCTTCAAAATTCCATTTTAATGGTTGCATAATATTCTGTTGTACAGATAGCTGTAATTTATGAAGCCATTCATCGTTTCCCTTGTAAATGATACTACCATGAACACCTTCCTACATAAATCTTTGTTATGCACTCAACCATACATTTTCTCTGAACTCGATTCTGTGATAATCTGTAGAGAAATAACAGGTTAGATGGTGCACGTGATTTCTTTGTTCAATGCTTTTTTTTTCATTAGTTCCTTAGGATAGAGACCCGTGTGGGGGATTACTTTTGAAAACCTCTCAACACACACTGCCAAATTGATTTTTACATAGGTTGGACCAGTTTACAATCCCCCACTGTCCAAATAACCATAGGTAGCTTTATTGCATGCTTACTGTGTACTCAAAGTCTTACATGGGTTATCTCAGCTCTGGATGGAAGACACAGCCAGCGTCCTCATTTTATAGTTAGGCGGGAAGCCCGGACTCTGAGAACTGAAGTTACATACTTGAAAGAGGTGGAGGAAAATTCAGACCCAGGTAGCCTGACACCATGGCCAGATACTAATTGCTACACTATGAATTATCTTTATTGAATCTTGGCCAGTTAGAAAACAGAAGAGTGTTTTACTGTGGGTTTTATGTCTACTCTTTTGATTGCTAGTGAAAGTACCAATTTCTTCCGAGTTCATCAGGTCCTGAAGATTTCACGGTGAGTGGCTAAGGGCAACTTGATTTACCTCCGCCAACTGACATGATCCCTTGGTACGTCACCCACCTTTCCAACAGGTGCACACTCTGGAAGTAGACATTAATTTTTCTTTCTTTTAATAATGATATGTGGTTTACAATGTGTCAGGCCATCTAAACGAATCCAAATGTAAGAGACATTTTATAAAGGTAAAATCATCTGAGGCCAGAGACGAGAACCTTTCTGTGTGTAGTTAATTTCCTTTGAGAGTACACGGCTTAAAATTAAGTTTTGTAGTTTCCCCGTCCACAGCCCAGTTACAAGACTGAGTTCAGGGTTAAGGGCTGAGAATTTCACCTAGTGTGAAATCCCCCTGTCATCTGTGCCCTTGCATCTTAAAGGCTTTCTCTGGCCAAGGTGCACGGATCCATCTACCTTCTTCACTCTATGGCTTGTACAGTATTTTTCCCCAGAAAGTTACTCATCATTTACCCCCCGTCCTTTATCCTCAACCTCTGCCCTTTCTGTGTCTCCTGGCTTTTCCTCTAAACATGCTCAATTGTTTCCCATTTTGAACACCTTCCCTTACTCACATTTTCTGCTTGAGCTAACAATTTTTCTCCCTCATTTGTCCAAACTTCGCAAGAGAATATACATTCAGTCTCTCAACTTCCTGGCTTCCCATTAACGCCTTGGGTTGGCTTCCACTTCCCAGTCATCTACTGAAGCACTCTTGTTAAGACTGCAAAGGGCTTCCTACGGCCGAATGAAGTGGCTCCTGTGATTTCTTTTTCTGTGGACCTTCCCTGCTGCTTTTGATGCCATCAGTCCCTCTTGTTCCTGGAAACTTCTCTGCCATCACTACGCATTCCTTCTGCCCACCCTGCCCTCTGACCCTTCCTTCTTTGTCCAATCCATCACCTCGTAGTTTTCATTCCAGTCCTCAAATACTGGTGTCCCCTGGGACTCAGTCCTTGGCTAGTTACTCTTTTCACACTACATACTTTCTCGTGATGATTTCATTTACTCATGTGGTTCAACTGCCTTGTACATCCTCATGATTCTTATCTATATATCCATCCTGCTGTTTCCCTCTAGTTTGAGAATGATATACCATCAAATTCCTATAACCATCTACATGCCCTTTGGGAAACTCAGTGGGTCTCATTCATAAACCCCCTCCTTTTCCTGTGTTCTTGGTTTCAGTTGCAGACACCACCATCCACTGATGTCTTAAACTGGGGAAAGCTAAGGTCATTAATTTGAGACTTCTTTTCTAATGTAGGTGTTCAGTGCTATAAATTCCCCTTTAGTACTTTTAGCAGAATCTCACAAATTTGCACATAATGTTTTTATGCTCCTTTCATTCAAAATTCTTTCCAATTCCTCTTTTTATTTCTTTCTGACCAGTGGGTTATTTAGAAGTGTCTTATTTCATTTGCAAACACTTGGGGACTTTCTGGGTATATTTAATTTGTTTACAATTTAATTCTGTTTGGTCAGTAAACATACATTGTATGATTTGAATCCTTTTAAACCTGTTAAGGCTTGTTTCATGGCTCATAGTATTGTTTATCTCTTGACACATGTGTCCTTTTACACTCACTGTTTCTGGGTGGAGTGTTTCATAAATGTTAGGTTAAGTTGCACGATAGTACTGTTCAATTGTCTATATCCATACTGTTTTTCTATTATTTCCATCAATCATTGAGAGAGGGATATTGACATGTCTGGCATTAAATGTGAATTTATGTATTTTTCCTTGCTGACCTATCAGTTCTTGCTTCATGGGTTTTGCAGTTCAGTTATCAGGTGCATAAACATTAGGAATGGATCTGTCCTCTTGATGAATTACCTCATTATCATGACCTTTTTTATCCCTGCTAGTATTCTTAGAACTGACTCAGTCTGATACTAATATAATCATTCACACTTTATTTTCCTTAGTGCTAGCACAGTATATCCTTTTTACTATTTCTTGTCCCTCAGCCTATTTGTATCTTTATATTAAAGTGTATTTCTTATAGACAGCATAGAGTTGATTTTTGCTTTTTTATCCAATCTAACAATCTCTTACTTTTAATTGGGTATATTTAGGCCATTCACATTTTATATAATAGTTTATGTGACTGGGTTTTAAGCTATCATTTGCTTTTTGTGCCATTTTTTCCCTTTATTCCTTTTTTTTCTCCCTTGACTGTCTTTCTATGGATTAATTAGACATTTCTTATGAATCCTTTTAATCTACTTTGTTGCATTATTAGCTTCAACTACTTATTCTGTTATTTTACAGTTACTTTTTGTACATGCCTTTGACTTATCACAGTCTGCCTGCAGGTACTGTCAGAGCAGTCCCTGTACAATGTAGAGACCCTACAATATACTTCCATTTCTCCAAGCCTGCCCTTCATGCTGCAGTTATCATTCACTTGATTTTTATGTATGTTACAAACACTACAACATATTATTATTTTTGTTTAACTAGTGAATAAAATTGTAAAGAGATTTAAATTTTAAAACATTTAATATATTTACCCATGTAGTCATCATTTTCAGGACTATGAATTCCATTATAGCAGATCTAAATTTCCATCTGGAATCATTTTCTTTCTTCTTGAAGGACAGTCTTAAACATTTCATGTAGTGCAGTTCTGCTGGTGATGGATTCTTTCAGCTTTAACACACCTGGGAAGGTCTTTAATTTTCCTTCATTTTTTTTTAAAGATATTTTTGCCAGATGTAGAGAAACTGTCTAGGTTGACAGTTTTTTAAAATTTCAGTACAAAGTTTTCATTTCATTTCAGATGTTGCTCCACTGTCTTCTCACTTGCATTATTTCTGATAAGAAGTCTGCAGTCACCCATATCTATTCCTCTGTACATGACATACCCTTTTCACTGTCTGCTTTTAATCTTTTCTCTTTATCAGTGATTTTGAGCAATTTGGCTATGAAATGCCGTGGTGTAGTTTCTGCTGCACTTGGTTACATTTTGTTGAGCTTCCTGGATCCATGCATCTATAGTTTTCCTTCATTTTGGAAAGTTTTCAGCCATTATTTCTTCAAATAATTTTTCTGCCTTTTCTTCCCCACACCCCACCTCACAGTTATAGTAGCTTTTTAAATGTCTGTTCCTGCCAATATTAACATATGTGTCAGTTCCAGTGTGGTTTTGATTGATTAGTTTCTCCTCCTCATGGTTGTATTTCCTTTTGTTTGCTTTGATTGCATGCTGGACATTGTGGCTTTGATCTTGTTGATTGTTTGATATTTTTGTTTTCCTGCAAACCTTACTGAGCTTTGTTCTGGGATGCAGTTAAGTTCTGTGGAGACAGTCTGATTGCTTAGGATCTTGCTGTTAAGATTTGTTTAGTAGGACCAGAGCAGGGAGGGCTAATCATTCTTCACTATGAGGAGAAAACCTTCCTGTGTAGCTTACCTTATGCCCCATGAATTTTGAAGTTTCTTGGCTGGTGGGAACAGGCACTATTCTTGGTCCTGAGTGAGCACTATAAATGGTTTACTTTAATCTTTGGGGCTCTTTTAATCCCTGGCCTTGGGTGGTTTTCTCATGCCTGTGTTCTCATTAGCACTCAGCTGAATACTCAAGAGAACTTTGTGGAACTGTGGGATTCTCTCTGCATGCCTCTCCTGTCTCTGGAACTCTGTCTGGCAGACATTGGCTGCCTTTGTCTCCCTGGACTCTTGCCCCTTCAGCCAGGGACCTGCCAGGCTCCACACCCCACAGAGAGCTGGAATTATCACAGAGCTCACCTTGTTCATTTCCCATTACTCTGGGAACAGTATCCTTCATTGTCTGATACAAAGTGCCTTAAAAAGCAGTGTGCTATATCTTTTGTTAAATTTGTGGTTGTTTCAGCAGAGAGCTGAATCATGTCTCTTATTTTATCCACCAGAAGAGAAAGTCTCATTATAACAGCTTTTGCTTTAATCTTTTGGGGTTGAAACTAACCTAGTGGCTTTAAATCTGTCTCCTCCCCCAGCTTAGGGTATAATGGCTGGAAGATGGGGTCCTTGGCTTCCTTAGCAGGATATATTCTGCACTGAGTGTGGCTCTGGAGGCCCATCTGCCTGGGTCCTCACTTTGACTCTGCCACTCATTGTTTAAGACTTTGAGCAAGTTACTTAATTTCCCTGTGCCTCTGTTTCCTTATCAATAAGTGGATATAGTAACAATATACCTGCTTGGAGTTATTTTGAGGATTCAGCAATACATGCAAAGTGCTTAGTAGAGCAGATAGCACAGAGCTCTCAATAGATGCTATTATTAATCTAATAATAATACTTAATGCTACCTTAATTTTATATCCTGCTCCTCACATGCAGTGAGTGACATTAATTGGCACTCAAAACAATTTGAATAAACAAATGAATTTTGACCCTCACCAGATTCCCACTGTTGAGCTTGACAAATGCTTCCTTCACAAGTGAAAACCTCTACTGCTGGCTCAGGCATTTCCTCACCGACACCTGAATTGTATAACTGGTGTGGGAAGTCATGTTTCACCCAAGTACTTGGAGATGTGTAGGCACTGACCATGTCAGATACTATGCTAAGGTTGCTAAATTCAACTCTCAGTTGACTCAAATGACAGAGAGCTGTCTGTGGGCAATGCAGAGCACAACGTTTGATAGAAATTCAGTGATGCCTTGAAGAAGGCTGTAAGCAGATATGTATAATATATCTTCTATGCTAATAAAAAGATATATTAGCTCTTTCCTGATTAAGCTGATGCCTTAGGTTTGACATCAGACCACTGAATGCACCGTGATCACTTCATGCTCATTGCAGAGTGATGGGAGCTGGGAAATTTGAGCTATTATGAGATTTTGGAGAATTCAGGGGATTATACATGTGCAGAGGGAGTTTTACCTTATCAGGTTGTGTTTGAAAACATGTCATCAGGTGTTAGAGGTTCCAACACATGATCTACGGTTCTTTTGACGATCCTAGTCAGTTGGTTTCCTTGGCCAGTGCTTTTTGACATTGCACCAGAAGAGATATGAGCAAAGAATTTCCTTTTTGGTGCGTCCCAAGCATACCACTCTTGATCATCAAGCACGAGTTTCTACATTATAAATTTTTATTTAGTAATAATATTGATTTCCATACATCCAGCTGGTCCCTCCAGTCATGCTATGTTTTCTCTTGGCTATGGTTTGAATCCAGAGCCCTGTCTTCAAATGAGCCTCAGGATCATTAGGAGAGAAGCTGCCATCACCCATATTAACTTGAACATGGCAAATTGAACAGGGCCTTCCTGGCTTCCCAGATCTGCAGATTGTTTGTTTGAAATGAGGACAAATGGCAGCACCCATTGAAGCGGGCATTGGATGTATGTTCTCATCAGGATGGGAATCAGAAATTTTTCTTTCAGGCCGTTTTGGCATGACTTTTATGGGCTTTTAAAGTGTGGTAGAGACGTGAGGAAATGAACTGGACCAACCCACTTTGTGAGTCTGCGCGCTCGCCGGGACTGATAGGAAGGCGCTGGCAGCTCGCAGCAGCGCATAAAATGGGTCATTGAGCTGGGAAATGGGTGCTTTTTGCATCTTAAGTACAAGTTGTAAGTAATTAGCTTTATACTCAAAAATGTTTTCCCTGTGTAGCTGATGTCTTCGCTCACCCTATCTCATGTCTGAAGCAAAGAAATGAAGGAAATTTACTTTCCAGACTTAGATGGGAATAAGAATTTATTCCCAACTCCAGAGTGGGGATAGAAAGAAAGCCTCACAGCTATTCCCAATGCAGGCATGGGGCTTTAGGTTTTTATATTTCTAAACCATGTTTGGTGCATAGACTTCATGCTTGTAGCAGTGTTATTTCAACGTCTTTGTTATTTACAGGTTAGAAATTTGGCTTTCAAACAGACCTGTGATCTCTGCAAGTGGTCATACACACTGTGATGGTAGTTGGTGCTTCACAGAGAGGCATTTTTAAAAGTCTGTTTGCTTTCATGGTATTTATGATTATCTTTGATTTATGTCAAATGGTAACAGTTTTCCGTATGTATTTGGCAATAATACCCAAATTCGTCTTAAAAGAATAGTGAGTGAATTAAGTAAATGATAGCCCAGGTGGCGTATCCTGAAACCTCGGTAACTAGACGTCTGGGGAAAAGCAGAGTGAACAACGAGCTCCTCAGCCAGGGAGAGAGGGCAGAGGGGCCACCTCTTCTCTGCCCCTGCGCCCCATGCGGTCCTCAGCCTGGAGCCGAGAACCATTCTGTGAACCAACACATAAGCCTCTTGTGGCTATTTGACCTTAGGCAAGGGCTCTTCACCTCCCTGGGCCTCTGTTTGCACATGTGGAAAATGGGGCTGTTGAATAGTCATGTGGAAAGAGGAACTCTGGGCCTGTTTTCTGCTTTGCATGCGGTAAATGCTGTGTCACCCGCTAACTCCCTTTTAATGGTTTTCCCCTCAATTCCAGGCAGTGAAGCGGAGCATCTGCTCCTCCCTCGCGTCTGCCAGGAGGCGGGGTGGCAGCTGCTCTTCTGCCATAGGAATGCCTGTGCTCTGGTCCTGCAGTGGCCAGAGCAGAAGGCAGAGAGCAGGGTGCTGGCGGGGCAGAGTGGTCCTCAGAGCGCCTTTGGCATAACCTACTGGTCACAGTACTGCCCCCTACCTTTCATGTCTTCTTGTATACTCTGGGAAGGTTCTAGAACTTGCACACTCTGGTGATACTGGGACCTTTTAAAGCATTACCTCCCAGGGACATTGTACTGCATCTGGCACAGGAGGGCGTTCCTATTATCTAGAGTTTCTATAGTCAAGATTAAGTGGGAAGAAGTGGCTTTCTTGGGCATTCATTCATCCAACACATATTTATTAAGGACCTACTATGTGCCAGGTGCTGTTCTAGGAGCTGGAGGCACCACTGAGAACCAGACAGATGAGCTCTCTGCTCACCAGGCACTTCCCTTCTGGTTGGGGAGACACTATACACACAAAAGACTTTGAAAACAAAGGCATCGAACAGATGATAGGCAGAGAGCCGCAGGTGGCCCCTGGGTTTGGACAGTTCATGCAGGCCTCTCAGCCACATGATGCTTGGAATTGCCAGGTGGGTCCCCAGTGGGCCAGGCCAGCCCTGGCATCGGTGGCATTTAGCCAGATTTATTACTAGAGCCTTCACAGACTCGCTCAATCTCTGCGGTTTGAAGATTCTCACATCCAAAAGTCAGTAGGAAAGTTCTTCAGACCTTGGGTGTATTCATTGATCCCTGAATTAATTTGCTTTGAGAATGAATATGGGACACGTCCCGGTCAGCAGCTGTTCTTCCAGGTGAGGGGTGGTCCCTGCCCTCCAAAGGTTACCCCGTGGAATCTAAATAACAGCTAAGACAGAGGCGTGCTCGTGGAGGAGCGAACACACACCTGGATCCTGTGTATTCCCTTTACCTGCTCTGAGACCTTAGGGCCTCCAAGTTCTCGTCCGTAGCATGACTGCCATTTGCCTTCCCTGTGGCATTCTCGTGAGCATCGGTGAGCAAAAAAGTGTCAGCAGACTTCAGAGTGGTAGGCAGATGGACGGCCTTCCCAAAGGTGGGCACGTCCCACACCCCGTCCCCCGTGAATAGGTGACTTCGCAGGGACTCTGCAGATGTGATGGAGAGCCTTCTGACGGGGAGATGACCCTGGACTATCCCGGGTGACCAGTGTCACCACATCAGCCTAATGGGGGGAAGAGGTGACCCTGAGATGCTCTGAGATGGTGGGAGTGGGGATAGAAGTGATGGGGTCCTGGAGGGGCCTTTTAAAAGCTGGAAAAAGCCAAGGAAATGGATTCTCTTCTGGGGCCTCTAGACGGAACCAGCCCTGTGGACACCTTGGTTTTAGGCTGGTGAGACTGTTTTTGGCCCTCTGACCTCCAGAACTGGAAGATAATCAATTTGTATTGTTTGTGCCAGGAAGTCCATGGCAGGTTGTTAGAGCAGACGCAGGAGACGCCCCTCAACAGCCCACAGGGCAGCTGCAGCAGCCGCTTGTTTCTATACCAACTGAGCCGAGATTGTTTCTGCTACCCACACATCTGCAAGTGATTGGATGAAAGGGGTCACCAATTTCAATCCCAATTAAGCAAAACGTTATACTATAAACCAGAATTTCATTCTCGTATTCCAAAGATGTTACTCAATTGTTACAAAGTCCATCAATAAAAATGTGTGACGATTGTTTTTCTCTCTTGTTATGAAGGTTCATACATAATATTCTCAAATTCTCCTTTTGATCCATGAAGGCTAAAATAGTTACAAGCGGGCTCTTTATAAAGTCTGCCCACCCTGAGCTCAGCCCTGGGGGCCTGCAGGCAGACGCGTGCTTCTGCCGCTGTGGGTGACCACGGTTGCTCCTCTCTGGTAGTGTCCTCAGTTGTTTCCTAAAAAGTGCATTTCCACTGCAATTGTCACAGGGAGCCATTTGAAGGGGTGACCCATGCCTTACCTACTTTATTAAACACAATTTGGGTTGTAGCTGAATTCAGGGGAGCTGGTGTCCAGTGCTTGAGGGGCCCTCAAGAGGGACACAGGCAGCTCCCAGCCTTCCAGGGGCTATCTGTCCACAGGAGGGGACAGGTGGCCAAGAGGCCTTAGTGGTCACATGTCTTCATGCCTCTTGCCCACTCCTGGGACAGGGCTGTCCTGCTGGAATGTGGATGGTGCCTGACACATGTTTTGTCAGTGAGTGAATGAATGAATGAATGAATGATTCAGTGGCATTTCTTTTCTGATTCACACAGGGAGACACTTGTAGTCAGAGAGGATGGTGATGCTTCCTGCAGCTCAAGGAGGCACGGTGGAGCCCAAGCAAGAATCTGCTCTTCAGTGCTGGCAAAACTGGGCAGCTACATGTAAGAGAATGAAACTGGATCACTGTCTAACCCCATACACAAAAGTAAATTCGAAATAGATCAAAGACCTGAATGTAAGTCATGAAACCATAAAACTCTTAGAAAAAAACATAGGCAAAAATCTCATGGACATAAACATGACCGACTTCTTCATGAACATATCTCCCCGGGCAAGGGAAACAAAAGCAAAAATGAACAAGTGGGACTATATCAAACTAAAAAGCTTCTGTACAGCAAAGAATACCATCAATAGAACAAAAAGGTACCCTACAGTATGGGAGAATATACTCATAAATGACAGATCCGATAAAGGGCTGACATCCAAAATATATAAAGAGCTCATGCACCTCAACAAACAAAAAGCAAATAATCCAATTAAAAAATGGGCAGAGGAGCTGAACAGACAGTTCTCCAAAGAAGAAATTCAGATGGCCAGCAGACACGTGAAAAGATGCTTCACATCGCTAGTCATCAGAGAAATGCAAATTAAAACCACATGAGATATCACCTCACACCAGTAAGGATGGCCACCATCCAAAAGACAAACAACAACAAATGCTGGCGAGGTTGTGGAGAAAGGGGAACCCTCCTACACTGCTGGTGGTAATGTAAACTAGTTCAACCATTGTGGAAAGCAGTATGGAGGTTCCTCAAAAAGCTCAAAATCGAAATACCATTAGACCCAGGAATCCTACTTATAGGAATTTACCCTAAGAATGCAGCACTCCAGGTTGAAAAAGACAGATGCACCCCTATGTTTATTGCTGCACTATTTACAATAGCCAAGATATGGAAGCAACCTAAGTGTCCATCAGTAGATGAATGGATAAAGAAGATGTGGTACATATACACAATGGAATATTATTCAGCCATAAGAAGAAAACAAATACTACCATTTGCAACAACATGGATGGAGCTGGAGGGTATTATGCTCAGTGAAATAAGCCAGGCAGAGAAAGACAAGTACCAAATGATCTCACTCATATGTGGAATATAAGAACAAAGGAAAACTGAAGGAACAAAACAGCAGCAGAATCACAGAACCCAAGAATGGACTAACAGTTACCAAAGGGAAAGGGACTGGGGAGCATGGGTGGGAAGGGGGGACAATGGCGGGGAAAAAGAAAGGGGAAAAATAAATCATAGGGATAAAGGAAAATAGTACCAGCTGTGCTAAAGGATGTATTAATGATCTGTGCTCATTATTTCACAATCTTTGTGTAAGTATATATATAATTCATATGTATATCTCTACATAAGTTGTACACATTAAACATATATTTTATTTGCCAATAAAAAAAAGAGAATCTGCTCTTCAGCTCTGAAGCCCTGGACAAGGTTCTTAACCTCTCTGTGCTTCAGTTTACCCATCTCCAAAGTGGGAGTAAGTATCATTGTTTCCCTCTTGCCAGAGTGTTGTGAGAATGAATTGAGATCATGTGTGTGAGGTTCTCTGGACAGTTCTGTAGCCCAGGGTGGGTGGTGTTTAAGGGAAAATGACTGTAACTGAATTCTGGGGCTGGCATTTGGCATGTCTGCAGCCCCTGTCTTCTCACTCCATCACATCCACCTTTGAAAAGCATAAGGAGCAATCAGACGTGTCATGAAAGGGAGCTGTAGTCAGAGACTGCACCGCCCCAGGGGAGCAGACACATACAGAAGAGGTACTGTGAGCTCTTCTGTGATTCTGTGAGCACAGCAAGGCTGACCACAGGCGTGGGATGAAGCAAGGGTGTCCCAGGTGGCGGGACCAGCTGCCAGGGAAGCTCCCTGCGCCCTGGAGAAGCGTCCCTCTGCGGGTCATGCATCACAGCCTCTTGTGGCAGCTACAAGGTAACTGCATGTCTTTCCTGGATGCAATTTAGTCCTGGAACAAAGGACGGGACTGATCGGGAAACCAGCCGCTGAGCCCCGTGTGGCGCCGTTTCCCCACCTGGGTTTGTGCGCGTCTCTGTGCAGCCATGAGCCCCGAGTGTGCATGTCTTAGCCTCCCCTTTTTCTCTTCCTCGTGCAGCAGTGGTACTGTCCTGGGCGTCCAGCACCAGGAAATGGAAGCAGCCTTTGTTTTCTTCGTAGGAGCAACTATAATTTTCAGTCACGTAAATCATCTTTAAACTTGGCTAAGTTCCCTGAAGGCGTGTTAGGGATTACAATAAGGTCCACCTCTCATCGGCTGGGTGTGTGTCCCTTCTAGAAGGGTGAATGGGAATATTTACAGCTGAGGGAGGTTGAGTTGACTACGGAACACCCTACTTTGGAGTTTTCTGGAGCCCTTTGGGCACCTAGAGGCAGTCACCTCTCGGTTACTCGTGTTGGCTTATCTGCCTGTAGGACCGCAGCGGCTATGCAATGTAGGGTTCCGTCTTATTTTCAACCAGCACTAGGCCATCTCCTCATCCACCTGCTGTGTATTATTCAGGAAACAGAAACTCCTTACAGCAGCAGACAAGCACGGAGGCATTCTCAGGTCAAGGAAGGAAGGTTATCCAGGCCACTGCATGCTAGTGGGCTCGCCTTTTCCACGGACAGGAGCGTGTTCACTCTGCAGAGAGCAGGGATGGGCTCCCTGCGCGCCTCTGCAGGGAACAGGGTTGCTCACTCATCGCCCAGCAGGTGCAAGGTTGACCCCAAGAGTCAGCGCTCCAGATATGTCGTTGACCTCACGCTCGTCCCCTGCCTGAGGGGGAACCTCAATTTTATTTTGCAAACCATCACAGGGCTGCCCTTAATCCCACCCTCTGAGCGCAGATGTCCAATTACTCTGCAATCATTTAGTAAGTGCCAGCCCTGGTGTAAGTTCCTGGGGATGCCATTTAGAAGTTTATAGATTAGCAGAACAGACATATTAATTTAGAGGAAAAAGAAGTCTTAGCCTGTTCATGGGCCACAATTTTTGTTATTTACATGAGACGGTAATTCCTTTGCTTAGAAAGGATTTGTGATATCTAAGTACCTTAATAGTAGTAGTCACATTGATGGTACTGTAAATAGTATAGTAACAGTGTTAATAACATTATACTAATAGCATGAGTAATAGTATAGGAAGACCATCAGTAACAGTGTCAGCAGTAATGTTGCTATTACAGTCAGGAGTAATGGTAACGGGGACACGGGGTGATGGTACAGAGGAACCAGCAGAGACAAGGAAACTGTGCGTTTCCTTGGCCTAAATTCTTGCCGTCACCGTTCACCGGCCATCTGTTATTGGACAAGTGATTTAACATCTTTGCCTCCATTTGCTCATCCATTGAAAACCCCGATTGTCTGACGAAGTGAGTGAGCACTCAGTTAGACAGGGTGTTCACAGCACTTAGAGCCCAGCACCCACGGAGTCTGGGGCGCTAACAGTCTTGGCTCCATTTCTCTGTGCAGTAATCACCAGACCTCAGGGGCGCAGAGCAAGGCTTGCGCGTCACTCCTGCTTCTGTGTGGTGGTGGGGATGGTGGTTTATTTTATGTGTCAACCTGACCTGGCCTTGGAGGGGCTGATATCTGGGCAAATGCTGTTGTGGGGGTGTCTATGAGGATGTCTCCAGATGACAGCAGCACTCGGATCATAGTCTGCACATGGCAGGTGGCCTTCCCACCCGCCGTGGGCAAGCGTCACCCCATCCGCAGAGGGCCTGGACGGAATGAAATGGCAGGGGGAGGAGTATTTTCTCTCTGCCTTACTGAACTACTCTGCTGGGACACTGGTCTTCTGTGTTCCACGCTCCTGGTTTCAGGCCTTCAGACTCGAACTGAATTTCACCAGCACCTCTTCTGGGTCCCCAGCCTGCAGAGGAGCAGTTCACGGCACCTCTCAGCCTCTGGAATGGCATGAGACTGTTCCTCACAATGACTCTCTTTCTGTAACTATGTGGAAATAGGTATAGACATAGATACAGAGAGAGAGAGAGAAATATATGCAAATCACAGATAGGAATGCACATATTTCTGTGTATCTCTCTCTTTGCATCTCCCATTGGTTCCGCTTCTCTGGAGAAGCTCTGACTAATACACTGGTCTTTCTTGGGTGGGCTGGGGCCTCTGCTCCCTGCTGGACTTGGCTGCCCAGGTCCCCAGCCGTTCCCACCCTCATCTTGGGAGCAGCCTGAGAATGACAAGGTGCTAGAGACAGCTAGCTCCGTGGCTCAGGTGCCTTCAAGATGTGGCTTGCAGGCCATCTACATGCTGTTGTCCAGAGCGGGTCACGTGGCCAAGCCAGGGCAGGGAATGGCATCTTCCCGGTGGGAGAACACTCCCAGTGTGCCCAGGTGCGTGGGCCAAGGGTGGGCTTATCGAGCGTGTACTGAGCATGTGCTGAGAGCTCCATGCGTCATTGTTCGGTGGCCCTTTGTTCCATGGCCAAACTCTGTGATGTGGAGTTGAGCTCTTTACACCCCAAACAAGTCAGATTCTTTCGCATTGAAATGGCTCCTCTCCTCCCAGGGGGACCAGGAAGGGGAGGTGGTGGTGTGCGGACGGTGGGTGGGTTATGACATCATTCCTGAGACATCTGATCTAAATCCTCATAACAGGTGTTTGGCAAAAGGTGAGCTGAGACATAAGCCTCTTACAAGTATTGTTAAAATTATCATAATCTCTTCTACATATTTAATCAGTGTGAGCCCCTTGCAGGTGGCACAGGATGCGGCATGTTATCAACACTCGCCAGACACAGCTCTGAACTGCCGAGGTGCTGGTGACTTTGAAGCGGAGAAAGGGATCTTCGGTGTGAAGGAGAACGGCAGGGCGCAGACGCTGACCGTGCAAAAGAAAATGTGCTATCTGTCCAGACAAATCTTATCTGTGTTCTTTTCTTCTTTATTTAAAGAAAGCCAGGAGCATTAAATCATCATTCCAGAAGGAATCCCGGACACCCTGTGTTCACTGTCCTGCCTTCCTCAAGCCTGCTCACAATGTCCTTCGAAGAGTATTGTTTCCCATCCCGGCATCCAGGAAAAGCGAATCCCACCGCCACCAGGAGCGGGGTCTACCGCCTCCCCGCGGCCTGTTTGAGTCCCTATGGGGCGCCACACCAATTGCCCAAAGACATGCCTGCTGAAGGTCTTTCCTTTAAGACCCTAATGCTTGGAGAAGCAGCTGTTGGTGAGGGTTGGGTGGGGTTGGGGGTTGGGGGGACCCCAGCCCTTCCAGGGGGCACTGTCAGCTCCTGGTTGGTATGCCTATGGCTGCGTTAGCTTCTAGCAACCCTGGATGTTAACCAAGGTTGGTCCCCTCTGATAGCGTGGTCTAGCCGGAGCTCCTAAAGGCCAGGGATGCGGTGTTTTCCTTGGGCTTCTCCAAGCTCATGTTTCTGGCTGACAAAAAGCCTCAGGGAATGTAAGGAGAGAGAGAGGGAGAGAGGGAGAGAGTGAGCACCTTGGGGTTCCCCCAAACATCAGAAATTGAGGTGCTTTTGCCAAGATGGGGGCCATATCCACGCACCTGGATGCTTACTGAGCTAAACCTGCTCCAAATGACTTTTAAATCAATCCATCTTTTACATTAGGCGGTGATATTATGACATCACTAGCTTGGCATTCCACCTGCGTATTATTTTTCTAATATACTTTAAAATAAATGCCCACCTATTAAAACAGAGAAGGGCTTAGCCCCATGTCATGCTCCCCCGCTCCCCCGCCAAGGGACACCCAGTCTCCTCCCCTCCCTCCTCTCTCCCTCCCTCCTTCCTCTGGTTTTCACTTGTTTGTTATCTGTTCCCTGAAAGGTTCAGGCCGAGGACAACCCCCAACCTTCACGACTCTTTGAGGACCTTTGAGAAACAGTCTCAACAATAAAAACAAACAAACAGAGGTGACGATCATGCTGCCTGAAGGTGACCTGAGCAGTGGTGCCACACGCCGGGAAGAGGCTCAAGGGGTAAGTGATGCAAAAGTTAAGCGTATTTCCAAGGTCTCGCCTCTGGTTGGGGTCTGCATGGGTCCCAGCTGTCGTTTCTGTAAGGGCACCCGAGGAGGGCAGGCTTCCGAAACCCGTCTCTCCAGAGTCATGGCCTCATCATGACATTTATGGAAACGCACATTTGCTTCTCTTTCCATCTCGGCTCCTTGGAACCAGTGGGGACGTTGGTTCTTGGAGACCCCTCCGTCCTCCTGTGTTATGTACTGGAAAGGATTGCAGGCAGCAGTGGTACACAAGATGCAGGGAGGGGGTGTTCACACCCGCCGCTGGGCCAGTCGGTGAGCAGGGGCATGTGAGCGCGGGGTCTGGGCACAGGTTGGGGGACCGCAGACGGGCCCCTACTGGCCTGCAGAGCTTGTTCCCATTAACATGGAGCCCCCATTGCCCTTAGCTTGTGCCAACACCTTGATGTTAGTGAGGAATTCAATGGGAGGTCAGGGGCAGCCTCCTGCAGGAGGTGAAATGTGTCCTTTCCAGGGCTAGACCCAGGGCTCTTCGCCACACGCCCCGTAGTTTCCCCACCAAACCTATGACAGGGCCCTATTTCACCCTCTACATTTCCCAGTGTGAGTAAACCATCTGGCACAGAGCAGTATTGTCCCCTCCTCCTAAGCCAGTTCATTCTTCAGGTGTGGCCCCGGCTGGGACCCTTCCTGCTGGTCAGTGGGATGCTACCCTCCCATGACCGAGGGGAAGCCACTGAGAGGTATGTGACAAAAACGACCAGGGAAAGTTATGTTGTAATTAAAATGAGTCAATTATACATTTCTTGAAACTTTAATTAAGGATTCCTTAATGAATATCTCATTGTGATCAATCTTAAGGCATTCATACAAATGAAAAACGTCTTATGAAAATTCAGTGATGCGTGAGCGACTGTATTTAATTCTCAGTTGAATGAGTTTTAATCAGCAGTGGTATTATAGGGCCATGGAGCAGAGATTACCAACCTTGCTAAAAGGGTGATGTACTTTATTTATAGGGTCTGGGACCTCGTTACAACCAAGTTCAGGCAAGTAAAGAAAAAACCCTTCTTAAATAGAAGGTGAGTCCTGGAGACGGGGGATTCTGGTTAGATTGATGTTCAAAGATGCAAAGTACACAGCTGCCTTCCATTCCAGCTTTGGTGTGGTACATGGGGCCACCTGCACAGAGAATATGGGAGTGATTCTGTAAACATTTAAGAAGGAAATATATGCAGTAAAATACACAAACTGTACAGCTTGATGAATTTTTATGAAGTGAGGACACCTGTATAAGCCCCACGGGGACCAGACTTTGGAACATCCCTGGCACCCCAGAAATCTCCCTATGTCCCCTCCCAGCCATTACCACTTCTGATTTCTATGACCATTGGTTTGCTTAGCCTATTTATTTTACACTTCATGCAAAGACAACCATGAAGTATATACTCTCTATGTCTGGCTTTTTTTGACTTAACTTCCCTAATCCATTTTGCCCTATGTAGCAGCAGATTTTCTTATTGTCATTGTAAACACACACTACGTTTAATTTCATTATTTATAACTAGGTGATATAAGTAGGCAGTATGTTGTATACAATAATTTAGTTTAATTATTCCCCTTATTGTTGACAGACAATAGGATTGTTTCCAGCTTGGGGCCATTATGAATACTAGTATCACTGCTATGAACATTCTCGCGGGGCTTTATTTTGGTGAACATACATATTTCTGTTGGGTATATGCCCAGGATCAGGACCTTGGCCTCCTCTCTGGCCACCCCTAATTTCTAAGCGACCTCCTACTATCTCATGGCTTTGTGTACGTTCTCTGATGACGACCTGCAGTGTTATAAAACTCTAGTTCTGAATTACAAACTGCTATACGTGCTGTACACAGCTCTATGCTCTGTGCAGCTGCCCGGCTGGAGCTTCTGCTCAATGTCTATCAGCTCAGCTTAAGAAGTGATCAAACCTTTCTGCTTTCCTTCCTCCTGTCCAGGCCTGCAGTGCATCCTTCGGGCTTTATCTTTGTTCCAGTTCCTATGGCTGCAGAACAACTCACCCCAAGTGGCTTACCTTGAAAGGAAAACCATTCTAATATGGCCACAGGTGCAGTTGGTCGGGAGTTAGGACAGAGCACGGTGGGGACTTATCTCTGCTCAGTGCTGTTTTCTGTGACCTCAGCTGGGCAGACTCAAAGCTTGGGGGGCCTTGCTGGCTTGGAGCTCGGTAGTCTAGGGGCATCTTCACTCACAGCTGGTGTGTGGTTAAGACGAGTCATTCAGTAGGACTGCTGAGCAGAACCCGTCCTCCGCCTCTGCAGTCCGAGCCCACCCACAGCCAGAGGGACAGGAGTTCCCCTCTGTCGCTTGATGGCAGTGGCAGGTGGCAAGGTCATGCTGCAGAGAAGGGGGAGCGTATATTGGTGTGGCTGACCTCAGAAAATATGATCTGCCACTGGCCATCTGGGAAACAAACCCAGAATGTTCCCTCTCCCTCCCACCCCCATAGCTTCGTCCAGGCAGCATCATCCCATACCTGTGTTATGGGTGATGTGAATGACCCTGTGCTGGTGTTGATGGCGATCTCAATAATAGCAGATAACTGGATGAATACATGTCAAGCAATTAAAACTATTATTATTAATCCCTTTAGAACTCAGAACAGCTCTGGAGGCAGCACCCATTTTATAAGGTGAAGAGTTTGAGGTGAAAGGAACCCGGTGGCCTGGCTGAGCCCCCACGGCCCCCAGGGTAAGCAGAGCGTCCTCACGCACACCACCTGCTGCCTGCTGAAGGCAGTTTGTGACTGAGGAAATTCTGAATGCAAAGAGGCCCGCATGAACCAGCTTACATCTCAGGGTTTTGCTGCGAATGTACCCATCAGCCTCCCATGCTAGCCTGGGTGATGGTGAGGCTGATCACATGTAACCTCCCGGGCACCCAGGCGGCTCCTCATGTGCTTCCCCTGTGCTCCCTGCCAGGGATGGGGTCTGAGGGAAGCTTCCCTGTACTGGCAGAGGGAGTGGGCACAGCCAGAGGGGCTCCCACCAACAGGTAAGTGCTCCACCCAGCAATGACCTAGATGCTCCTTACTTGTTGGCCAGAACTGTCTCACAGCCCCGCCCAACGGCGAGGGGCATGGGAGGGTGTAACCCCGACATGCATCTGGCATCTGGAAGATCAGAGCTGAAAGGGGGTGAGGGTACAGCCTGTGCATGCCACTGTTTTAAAGTAAGGCTTTATTATTAAGGTATGACGGAGCCCACCAGGTCAGGAAATAACCGCCATTGAAGAGCTAGCTGGGCTTGCAGGTCCCCAGGGGAGGGAAGTGTGCCATTCCACGCAGGGCCATGCGGGGCAGCACCAGGGTTGGTCAAGAGGCGGTGCGGAGAAGGAGAAACGGAGGTTTCCCTAGGAGGGAGCGAGGCAGCGCGAGCAGGTCTGGAATTGGCTGGTTTGGGTAATTTTCCTGGGGTCCAGGGCAGTCCCACTGTAACCCAGTGAAAAAGTCAGCTCTCTGCCTCCACACTGTATCTGTCGCCTCTGCTGCCTTACGAAACCTTTGGGCCAAAAGGAAACCTAGGAACAGGGCTTCTGCTCAGCCCAGCAGCCCTGCACACGGGCTTGTTGATCGTCCAAAGGAGCTTGGCCTGCAGTCTGCGAGTTGGGCACATACTCCTGACCCCGAGCTGGCCCCTCCGGGAGGCCGGGAGACGTGT
Organism: Manis javanica; assembly: GCF_040802235.1. Classification (NCBI taxonomy): domain Eukaryota; kingdom Metazoa; phylum Chordata; class Mammalia; order Pholidota; family Manidae; genus Manis; species Manis javanica. Next base: position 3,727,247 of record NC_133159.1, on the reverse strand, counting down.
ATGGAAGTGACGATGCCTTGTCGACGAGCTTTAGGAACATCGTGATCAGACCTGGTTGGCGAGAGTCAGCGAACCAGGGACGTGGACTTTCTCAGCTCTCCTCGCGCCTCCCTGGGGCCCCGATGGCTGCAGCCTCAGACACCCCCTAACCTGCCCCGCCTCCTGTTCCCCATTCCCTAACATAAAAGAAGCTTGCAAACAACCCCGAGTCAGGATGGTTCTCTAGGGCACGAGTCTGCCATCTCCTCGGTCTGCTGGCTTCCTAAATGAAGTCACTTTCCTTGCCCCAACACCTTGTCTCTTGACTTACTGGCATGTCGTGCGATGAGTGGCGTGAGCTTGGACTCAGTAACATGAGTTGCCTGGGCAGGTGGACAGGGCCCGGAGTTGAGGCCTGCTGGAGGAGGTGACGGGGTGTGAGCTCTGGGTCGGCTGGTTTGCATTTGAAAAGCTGTTGAGCCTCTGGGAACGGCAGTCCACCCGGGTCAGCAGGGCCCCAAGATGCCAAAGCACTGGAAGTACAGAAAATAAAAGAAGTGGTTGATACAACCGTGACCGGGAAGGGAGGAGGGAACCCTGGGTGGCTGTGCAGGCTGAGGAGCCCCAGGACTTCCTGTCTGTCTCTTCTTTATTCTCTGTTGTCACTGGCTCCTGGTGATCCAGTCTGGGATGTCTGCAGGATGGTTTCACCCCTCCATCCACTTCTAACTGGCCACATTTTCAGTGTCCCAATTCCAGAGCTCAAGGGGAGATGCTGGCTGGCCCAGCTCGTTGCTATCCCAGGTCGTGATGGACGTAGGGAGTGTCCTGATCCAGCTGCTCTGGCCAGAGCCGTGTCTTCAGAAGGAACCATGGCAGGAGGTCCCAGAGACTCACATCTGTGGATTCCCACCTCCCCCAGATACCCAGGGAGGCCGCTCAGACTTGGCTGGGGGCTGATGGGGAGAAGCAGATGGATGCCTTTATTTTAAAAGCGCCAGGAGCCACACTTGGCAGGATTAATCAGAAATGGGTTCACAGCCAGCAGGTCCTGGAGTGGACTGGCATCCGCAGGGCCCGGTGGGGGTGGCCATTTGCTCTGGGCACGCTCCCCAGGCCCGTGACGCAGCATGTAGGAAGGTCGCAGGGAGCCGGCGGCGGCATTGTGTTTCTCTCCCAGACTGATTATCTCATTTTGCTGGGCCCCACGCTGCCAGAACACAGAGCTGTCTATGGCCCCTGTGCCCAATCAATCACTTATTCATACAGTTTGAAGATTATAGCTGCTCATTTGCTACTTCCAGTCCAACTTGTCACAGCACGTCTCGGGGGAGACATCTGCACAGCTGTATTAAAGCCATCCAACTCCTTCTCCATGGCAACAAAGTGGGCAGGCAGGGGACCCCACTGACTGCCGCTCCTGAGCTGGCTGTGAACTGCCACCCCACAGGAGCGAGCAGTGGGCTGGGGAGTCTTCATTATTGCCTTCCTACCTTCCAGCCAAAGCTCACTCTTCTGGGGTGATAAGATTCAATCTACCCTGCTTATTGGGAGCCTGTTAGTGTCGACCTTGGGGTCATCTAGTGAGTTTTATTAATCAGGCTGCTGTTCGCAGCCAACTCCAGCTCTCAGCAGAAGATGGAAAGTGTCAGAAAGGCCACTTCCCAGGAGGAGCAGGCATTCCCCTATCCTCCCCAGGGAGTGCGGTGTGCTTACCAGTAGGGGAAATGGCTTGTCTGTGAGCGGGTCTTTCCAAGCTCTACATGCGACTGTTGCCACCATTAGCTGCCGCACATCCTGAGGGAGGTGGGCAGAGGGCTTTCCCCGTAGGTTCTGTCCTCTCAAGAAAGCACCTTGAAGCTCAGAAGAGAAGCAACTAGGTTTTTATCTTTGCCATGACAGGTGTGAGCCATCAGTACTAGGTTAGTGGCTACCATCAGAAGTCACCTGTAAACTGAGGCGACACACTTTTGGGAGGGTTGCAAGTGTGCCTCCCAAAAAGAGGTGATGTGGGCACAGCTGATGAAAGAGGTGCACACAAGGAGAGTCCTGGCCCCACCCCCCAAGCTCCCCTCCTCTGCAGCCCCCACCCGCCCCAGGAACAAAGATAAATCTCTTGCATCTGGCATCTCCTCTGTGGACTTCAGGGTGCCCCTGGCGGTGCCAAGCCCCGTGAATGCCTCTTGGCTTGAAACCCTGTTAGCACATCTGGGTTTTAACTACATAGGCTGGCACTTTTTTTGAGTGGCAAAACTGTTTCTGGTATTCATTTCATTCTTCTCAGAAAACGACATTCTTTTAGCAAAAGCTTCCTGGCATGGTTGAAGTTCATGTTCTATTCTGACTCAGGCTGGTGCAGAAATTGCCAGGGAGGCAGCATTTTGATGTCCGCAACGTCCGATCTGTTATTAATCACTGTAAATCTGGAATGATCTCTACAAACATATTTTGTTCCCTACAAATATATTTGTGCCAACTCTCGCTAATAAATCTTATGTCAGACTGGCTATTGTCTCTCTTCACCCAGAAGAGCAATAATAAAAATCTCTTGCCGCCGTCACGTTTGTTTTAGGAAAACAGAGTACAGTCAGGAGCAGATTGATTACTTACAAAGGGCTCCATTTGGGGCTGTATTTTTTTTCCCCCTGGTAGATTAGTTCCTAGCTTTGAACATCATTGAAGAACTCAGTGTTTGTCCCTGACTTCATGCAAAAAAGGGCAACTCTTTATTCTTTCTAATGAGAAAAGATAATGGGAAAGAAAAGCAAAGAGCCTTTTTTAGTCTGGCCCTGCCATTTCCTCCCCCCAGGCCCCTTCTCTGATAAGGACCCACGGTGTGGCTGCCGCCCTCTTCCCAGGCTTCTCGCCCACGAACTTCTCTTCTACCACCACACATCCGAATCTCTTCCTTCCACTGTGACGTGTTAATCGCGGGGTTTGGAAGACCAGGTTGGGAAGAAAGGGGATTTGGACAAGTTCAGTACAAAGAGGGATGACTGGGGACATTTCCCTAAAGCTCTTTTGCCTGCAAAACCAAAGCATATGATGAAGACTTCTCTTTCCCTGGGATGCTTTCTCTGAATTGTCCAAAGAAATGTTTAGGAGTAAACTAGATTGCATTAAACGGGGTCCCATAGAGACTGACCTGCTAAACAGGTGGCTAAGGAGTTCTCATCACTATGATGGCAGGAAATCTGGAGGAAAAGTGGACACAGGGGACCCCGATCCCATCACACTTGGGTCAGGAGATGGCAGGAGGGTGTGGATGAACAAGAAGCCACAGTCTACAGCGAATCCCGCTGCAGCCAGTCCTGCGGCTTTCTGAAGGACTCACAGCTGTTCATGCTCACCGACACACTGATGGGCGAAAGAAGTGGAGGAAGCCTGGCTGATCTGGGGGCTGCAGTGGCTGAGGGGTGGGGGCGGTGCACTTTCCACATGCTCTTGTTCAGGTGAACACGTTGGAGCCGCCCAAGTGCACAGCTGCTATGAATCATGCATCATGTATTTAGACATTTAAAAAAGATCAGCCACAAGAAAGAGATTTGGGAACTCTTCTGAGCCTCTAATTAGGACATGAGAATGGGGGAGTCAGGAGTTCTGTAAATGGTGGTCTGTGCTGGAACTATACAGGCACGTCTGTGTCTAGAATCCACTCTTGGCTAAACGTTCAGCCACATCAGAAAATGAGCGGGTCCTATCTGTCTCCATACAGGATTATTTCCCCTGGAATGCTTCCTACGGGGTTGCTTTCCTGAAAAGTTCTGGGTAAACCAGTTTGGCTGAGGGAGACACGCACTTTGAAATGGAGGGACTGCGCTTCATTTATCATCCTGTTAACTCAGGCTTTGCTCTGTCACCATGGCTTCGTGCAGGGCCTGTTGTCCCTTCTGCACACCGCGTGCTGTGAGTTTGTACTGAAGAACCAGGGATGAGGCACTGGGGCCTGAGGACATCCTCAGCTGGCATCCGAAATGCAGCTACTGCATCTTCCCTGGCAGTGGGGAGGAGCAAGCCCACAGACCCTGGCCAAGCCTGAAGAAGGGATGCTGGGGATGCCTGCTGGGCTCCGTCGCCTAGGTAGGTGTGCGGCTGAAGGGGGTGCCCACTCACAGAGCCAGTGAGAGGCCGGGGCAGGGCTCCGAAAAGACTGGGCTGCTCAAGTCAGAGATCCAGGGCTCCGGTGGAGGCAGCGAACCAAGGCAGGTTGTCCTGAGCAGAGCTGGGGACGGATTCCTGGGGAATAGTCCCCTTGCCCGACCCCAGAAAGGCTGAACTCCCTCCGTTTGAGAGAGGCCATGGATGACTTGGGTTCAGAGCCAAGAGAACAGGCCCTGGCCATGCTGACGAGCAGCTGAAGGGCATGCTGACTGGGCGCAGAGGGACAGCTGTCCCCCAGGGGAGCTGGTGCTCCGCCCCAGCCCTGGCGCTCCCAGCCCTCCCGCTGCCACCGGCCGGGGGGATGAGGCTAAGGCAGAACGGTCCTCCCTCACAGGCTCTGGGCCTGAGGCCCGCCCTCCTCACCTTCCTCTTAATCCTGGTGTCTTCAGTTCTCGGGGTCGGGGTGGAGGTGGGACGGGAGGGGCCAGAGTCCCCAGAAATGCCGAGACTGGTGGGCTGTTGGGGAGGCCGGGTGATGGGTGAAGCCCAGTCTGCAGGAGCATCGCACCGAGTGGTCTGCCTGGGAGCAGGCTGTGGGCCCTGCACTGCCTAGAGAGAATTCAAGAGCAGTAGGGAAACCGCTCAAGCCCACCTCCTTGTGCGGGCAATGCTGTCCAGGTCAGAGACGCAACACCCCGTCCCCTAGGCGGGGGCATGTCACCAGGGCCAAGAACACCAGTCCGGGCCCTTGTGCCACTCCTTGCCTGCCGTCATCCCCTGTGACCAAAAATGCAGCTGAGCCTGGCCTCAAAATCCTCCTCAACTTGGCGTTGCGACTGCTTCCCCACTGAGCCATCGCTGGCCCTTGAGAAGCAAGCACAGTCCCTTCCTTGTCCCTCGGGTTCTGGGTCCCCTGAGGACCCTGCCTGGGACCCTGCCTGGGCCCCATCTGTGGCCCTGACCAGTCACGGCAGTGTGCTCTGTGCACAGAAGTCCCCCACCTGGGACGTCCCTGAGGATCTCAGCCACTCAGCAGCCCGTGTGGGTCTGGTTCCAGTGCAGATTAATGGCCCGCTGTTGCCGGCATGATTATTTCTAATAGGTTGATTTGAGAAATAAGCTATTAATTGCTGTCACATAACATCATCTCGGGGTGGCAGGGAACCCAGCATCTGCTGTATGGCATGCTCTGGAATGTTCCAGAGAAAAGGCTCAAAGCAAACTGCTTTTTCACATGTCCCTCTGCGGTTTCAGACAGGAGGATGGGTGTCTATCTGGGGCAGAGGGCAAGTGGTTTGCCCTGCCTTTTATGTCCTTTCAATGATTTACCTGCTTATTTTCCTCCGAATCATTCTGAGGCCATAGCCAGCATTCTGCAAAGGGTTTTAGAATCAGAACGACCTGAATTTAAATTCTGCCTAGATCCCCTTATTAACTGTGGGATCTTCTGAATGTTTTCACTTTCCAGGTGTCTCAGTTTCCTGCTATGAAATGGGCTTAATGTTCCCTCTTTCCTGGGGCCATTGAGGGCTATTGTGGGACATAATCTAGGCACTCAGCAGACAGGTCCTTGCCCTGGGCATTGCCCTGCATGGCTCCCACATGTGCCTTCACGTGGCCAGCAAGGGCTTGTTGTTTCCTCGCCGGCCCCTACAAGGCAGTGAGCTTTGCCCCCCAGACAGGGGGCTCACATCAGAGGACAGCGGCTTCTTGGTCACACCTTTCTTCCTCCTTTCCTCATGACTGAGATGCCCATGCAGTGTCTTTTCATCCTTGGAAATATGCTTAAGTTCTGGGCAGACAGGGATGTGATTCTGGGGGTCTGAAGTCTAAGACTGTGTGCTATGATCGCGGGGCCACTGGACAGGGCTGGCCATTCATAGGAGGCAGTGTCGTGTGTCCAGCTTAGGTGTTCATGGTCAGTGGTAGGGGAGCAAGGTGGGTACTCAGAGAAGTGGGCTGAAGTGATAGGAGGCGGGGACAGGCCGGCCTGGGACAGCCCTGGGGTCTGTGAGGTCTGAGAGCCAGGTAGAGGAGCCCTCTGATCCTACAGCAGAGATTGTTCATTCTCTCCCCTGTTCCTTGCCGTCTTCTATAAAGGGTAATGATGCTAAAATTAGTCCTTCTATCCATCCATTCACTACACCTCCAATCATCCATCCACCCATTTCTCCCTTTATGCATGCATCCTTCCATCCATCTGTCCATCCGTCCATCCATCCTTACTGTGGCCCGTCTCTGTACCAAAAACTAAGCATTGTGGGGATGTAGAGACGAATACAATATGCTTCATTCCTCATCATCTAGAGGGAAACCCAATTGCTAACAGGGGTAAGTGCTACGTGCACTTCTTGACTGCTCACTCTTTGTGACAAGGTCTAGCCTGGTGTCAGACAGCAACTGCTCTCCATCCATTCTATGGAGTCTTCTCATCCCACGGATATCCTTCCGTCCTACGGACAGCCACCCATCCTATGTCTGCCATCCAGCATCTACACATGATGGATGAGAAGTAGAGGCAGAGGTCAGGATGCCCTTGATGTCACTGCCCCATGTCTGTGGTTGCTGCTCTGCAGGGTGGACATGGAGGAAACAGGGACACAGAGTGAGTGCACACATCTGACTGTGTTCATAGACCTCAGCGCACTGTTGATGAAGGAGCTGCGCCGGGAGACAATTCCTTAGTCACGCTGGGGTTGGCGGCAGGCGCAGCCTCTCCCACGGGGCCGACTGTGTTTGTTCTGCAGTGGCTCTGTCTCAGCAGCCCAACGCCACTGAAGCAGGGAGCAGCTGTGTGTGCTGAAAGCTGTAGGAAGGGCCTGAGGGAACCCACTGCCTCCCAGGGCCTTACAGGAGCTTGTGACTCATGGGTCAGATCCCGCAGGTGCCTCTGGGGAGACCCAGCTGAGCAGTGATGGCAGCTCATGTCTCCTGAGCTGTCCCGGTACTTGGCCTGGATGCTTGGGACGTGTCCAGGGACACTCACTCTCAGAACCCCCACTTTACACATGAGAACATGAAGTACAGAGAGCTTAAGTAAACTTCCCAGGGTCACACAGCTCGCTAGAGCTACAACTGGAACCTGGGGGGGGGCCAGTTCCAGAAACCACATCACACCTGCTATTTTTCTGACTCCCAACCCCCCTAAAAGAAATAAATCAGCCTTAGGTCCAGGCTCCCATCCTCGCTCGCGTCTGCAGCGTGGACAACCCACGCACATATGTGAAGGCCAGCTGGGCCGCACGACATACCTGTAACGGACAGCCGGCCCTGCTCCTTCCCTCTGCTGCCTCTTGGACACCAAACCCCTTTAAGCTGAAACACCATTTTCGTGGATCTCATGCTCCAAAGCATATCTGCGGGCCTAGCTGAGAAGCTGAGTAGTAAGTGCTGGTGGTGGGCCCAGGGCAGCTGAGCGGCGGCCGTCCCCCTGCTGGGGACTCGGACAGCGGCCAGAGCAGCTATTCTGCCAGAGGCCAGGCTGCCTCTGCTGCCCTCACCCTGTGCGCTAGCACAGTGCCAGGGAGCTGTTATTGATTCTGACCAGCCATTTGTTATGGGGAAATGAAGGTGCTGGCATTCAGTGAGCTGCATGCTGTGTGTTTATTCAATTCGGAACCTACACGAACACATTCTCGGTTCAGGGAGGCGGTAGGCTGGATTTCTCCTCCTGGCCCGGCGTTACCTCTACAGGAGCTCCTGGAACCTGGCCGGGGCTGGGTTATGCTCAGTGGCAAGTGGCCTCAGAGGCTGATGTCCGGGTGAGGGGTTCGGGAGTTGTCACAGAAGGAGATGGGGGCTCCCAGTGACTGGATCCCACTAGCCCATGAGACTGATGTCAGGGGTGGGGTAGGTGGGGAGATTGTTCCAGATGCTTCCAGGCTGAATAAAGAAAAGGAATGAGTGGTGCGTGCCTTGGTGTGGGTGTGGGGACAGCCATCACGGAAACGGGACTCCCTCCGAGGTCCCTAATTCCCAACCACTTCCGTCTTGCCTCGGTCCCCCAGGAATGCTGGCAGTGTGCTAAGCTGTCAACCAGCCTTGGGCAGTCTTTCTTTGCTGGGCAGTCCTGGTTGACTCACCCCGCCGTGATCTCATCAACCATTCAACCTGCTGTGCACACATTGGATTCCCACCCATCAGGCCCATCCCACCCTTGTCCTGAGGATGATTTTACCTTCATTTACAGAGAAGAAAAACGAATGAGGTCATAAGACTGGAGCAGGTGTCCATCCTCAGGGACCAAGTGGGGGAGCCTGAACTCTAAGAGGGGCCCAAGACCCCCACTCCTCGCCTACACACTTACATGACCCCCAGGACTGTGACTGATGGGTTCTGCTCCCTGCACTAAGGTGTGTCATATGGCCCAGCTGGGCTTCAAAGGGGGTTACTCAGGTGGGCCTGACATCAGGTGAGCCCTTAAAAGGGATGGGGACTCCTTCAGGCATGAGTGATGCACATCATGAGAGAGATTCTCATGCTGGTTCTGGAGACAGAGGGGCCACCTGGCTGGGGACTGTGGGTGGCCTCTTGGAACTGAGAGTGAACCTGGCTGACAGCCAGCAAGATGAGACCTCAGCTACCCACATGCAAGGAACTAGAATCTGGGAACAAAGCTGACACACCCTGAGTGTGAGACCTGAGCACAGAACGCAGCCGCGCTGGGCCCAGACTTCTGGCCTGCAGAACTGTGGGCTGATAAACGGGTGTTGCAGCCAAGCGTGGTGATTTGTTACGCGGCGTAGATGACTGATACATCGCATGAGTGCTTGGACGTGCGGAGCGAGCCCCTGCTGGCCCCGCTGCGGCCTTGATGCATCCACCGGAAGATGTAGAGCTGGTGCCTGACCCGCAGAGTGAGGTGAGCCACCCCCAGCCTCCACACCTGCAGCTGGGGCCAGGGGAGATGGAGAAACCACATGCCCCAAACAAGACCAGCCCTCTGCTGGCCTCTCCTCTCCACCCCCAGCCCTCCGCACGTGCCGGGCAGGGTCCTGGCCTCCCCGGCTGCTTTTCTTGCACAGTCTGCCCTAGGGCTCGAGGGGCCCGCCTCCCCTCCTGTCCATCACCACCAGAGGCTCAGACCTGCTGGCCGTTCCTGGTCCCCAGGACCTGAATCCCCAGGACACTTTCTTTACCGCATTTTCTGATCTCGTCTCCTACGCCTCTTTAATACCCATGATAGCCATTGACCAAGTCTCCCAAATATTCCCTTTTTTCCTGAACTCAACCTTCCCTTCTCCTTGACTTGAAGGCAACCCACATGTCCTGCAGTGATGTTGTCCCCATGGGGCTGTCTCCCCTCCTCGGCCCTCACCCCAAAGCCTGCATGTTTCTCTATCTCTTCTTTCTTTTTGTCACCTATGCTGGTCCCTCCTTCCCTCTTCCCTTGCAACCCTCCCAGGCAGCAGACTATCCCCCCAGTAACCCTGTAGTGCAGGCCCCTGGGACAGACCCCCAGTTTCCAGGAAGATCTTCAGCTCCTGGCTTTGTGCCCTTCTCCCCAGTGTGACTCCTGTCATAAGTACCGGTAGTTGCCATGGGTTTGGAGGGGGTTCTGAGAGCTCCCAGGACGCGTGTCCTGTTCCCTGCACCATTCACTTCCCCACTCTCCTGGCCCTCTGGGCCTCCCTCTCTCTATCCTCTGCCCCTTTTCACCCAAACTCAGTCTCAGCTGAGCACATGGCATCCTATTTCACCAAGAAAACAGGACAAAATAGAATAGTTTCCATACGCTACCCCACACCCCACCTGCCTGCCTTCTTGCACATGACCTGCTTCCACTCCCGTTGCCATGGAGAGGTTGCCAGGCTCCAAGCAGTGACCACTCACCCTCCTGGACTGGGTCCCTTCCTTCCCCCTGCTCAGGGACATCGCTATGGCAATTACCCCCACTCCGTCAGGTGGCATTATTCTGCCCTTTCCATTGCACTGTTCCTATTAGTGTGCAGACACAGGCTTACTGTCCTCCTCTTGAGAAGACCCAGCATTCAGTCAGAACGCGCTGCAGGCTGCGGCCCCCTGACTCTCCTTCCCCGGGCGCTGACGTTCTTCAAAGGGGCTGTGCACACTTATCCTCAAAAGTCTCTGACCTGCCCCCTCCTGAAGCCTCTTCAGTCAGGCTTTGCCTTCACTACCTCCCCAAAAGTGCTCCTTCGGGGCCCCAAATCAACTGCCTGGTGATGAACCCAATAGTCAATGTGATGGTTGATTTTATGAGCCAGCTGGGTTGACCAGGGTGTGCAGATATTTGGTTTAAGCATTATGTCCTGGTGTGCTTGTTAGGGTGTTTCCAATGAGATCGACATGAGAATATGGCTCTCCCCAGGGCAGCGGGGAGGGCATGCAACGTGTCAAGGCCTTGAATGGAGTAAGAGGTGGAGGAAGGGAAAATTCACCCCTTCTACCTGACTACTTGAGCTGAGACATGGTCTTCTGCTCTCAGACCGAGATTTACACCATCAGCTTCCCTGGTTCCCAGGCCTTCAGACTTGGACTGCCCCGGCTCCCCTGGGTCTGCAGCTAGCACACGGCAGGGGTGGGGCTTCTCAGCCTCCATGATCATGTAAGCCAGCTCCTCATAATGTATCGCTCTGGATAGATAGATCGATATGTGTCTATGTATCATCTATCTATCTATCTATCTATCTATCTATCTATCTATCTATCATCTATTATCTATCTATCTATCTATCTATCTATCTATCTATCTATCTATCATCTACCTATCTATCTATCTATCTATCTATCTATCTTCTTTCTATCTATCTATCTATCTATCTATCTATCTATCTATCTATCTATCAATCATCTATCTATCTATCTATCTATCTATCTATCTATCTATCTATCATCTATCATCTATCATCTACCTATCTATCTATCTATCTATCTATCTATCTATCTATCTATCTATCTATCATCTATCATCTATCTATCATCTACCTATCTATCTATCTATCTATCTATCTATCTATCTATCTATCTATCTTCTTTCTATCTATCTATCTATCTATCTATCTATCTATCTATCTATCTATCTTCTTTCTATCTATCTATCTATCTATCTATCATCTATCTATCTATCTATCTATATCTATCAATCATCTATCTATCTATCTATCTATCTATCTATCTATCTATCTATCATCTATCATCTATCTATCATCTACCTATCTATCTATCTATCTATCTATCTATCTATCTATCTATCTATCTATCTATCTATCTATCTATCAATCTTCTATCTATCTATCATCTATTATCTATCTATCTATCTATCATCTACCTATCTATCTATCTATCTATCTATCTATCTATCTATCTATCTATCTATCTTCTTTCTATCTATCTATCTATCTATCATCTATCTATCTATCTATCTATCAATCAATCATCTATCTATCTATCTATCTATCTATCTATCTATCTCTGTCTATCTATATCATCCATCTATCATCTGTTTATCTATCATCTATCTATATCTATCTTTCTATCTATCTATCTATCTATCTATCTATCTATCTATCTATCTATCTTCTTTCTATCTATCTATCTATCTATCTATCTATCTATCTATCTATCATCTATCTATCTATATCATCTGTCTATCTATATCTATCATCTATATCTATCATCTATCATTTGTCTATATCTATCTATCTATCTATCTATCTATCTATCTATCTATCTATCTATCATCATCATCTATCATCACCTCTATCTCTCAATCATTTATCACCTATGTATGTATGTATCTACCATCTATCTATATCATCTGTTAATATCATTCATCTCTATCTCTTATTGGTTCTGTTTCTGGTCCATAATCGCCTACCTGGTGCCGAATCCAATACTCAGCTTTCAGCCTTTGTCTTTCCTGATTTATCATCAAAGCAGAGTTCAACACCGAATATTCTCTCCTGAAAACATGTCATTTACTTGGTTTTCAGAACCAACCCTCTCTCAGGTGTTATTCCCCTCCCTGAATCTGCCCCCATTTCTCTTTAAGGATCCACCTTCTCCTGACTACCCCTCACCTTTGACCTTGCCTCTGACCTCCTCATCCGGGTGACTGCTTGTTACTGGAGGGCACCAGCACTCAGACCTGGGAGCTCTCCTTCCTGTTTATGCTCTCACGATGATGCCATTGGCTCTAAAGAGCATCTGTATGCGGATGACTTCCAAAAGCATGTCTCCAGCGGGACTGCTCCAGAACTCTGGAGCTGCCCAATTCCTGACTCACTGTGCCCACTTGGGGGTCCAGAAGCCACGTCCTACCTGACGCACCTCGAGCTGAGCTCTTGATCCCTAGATGGTTCCCTTGCCCTTTATGCCATTGTTCACTTTTGCCCTTCAGGTTCTCAGGTCGGTGGACTTCCCCAGGATATCCCGCCCTGGTGGGCATGACTTCTTCTGGAATAGGTCCTTCCCACATCCCTCAGGCTCTGCATGCTTTCCCCTTCTCTGCCCCCTTTGCAGCCTCATTTTCCTCTGCCCAGAATTAAATGTGGGTCCCTTTAGGGTTCATTCCAGCCCCGATATTCACCCTACACTTTTTTTCCTAGACAGTCTCTCCCACACTCACACATTCAGCCCATATAATATCCCAAACCCCTTTTGAACTCCAGACTCTTCTGACGGACTGCTTTCTTAGAGTGTCTCCGTGAGTGCTGCCGAGTTAGCTGAACAAATCCAAGTCTAAACTTGCGATGGCCCCCCGCCCCATCCTCACCGTGTTCTGGCTTCCATTCCTGGAAAATGGCCCTGAAAGCACAGCATCACAGGAGAACCCCTCCCAGGCTTCTGCACCAGCTTCTGGCGGTGTAGCGGCCTCTCTGGCGCTCCTTGGAGGGCGCTTCTGGAAGCCTCACCCTGACCTCTGCCTTCATGTTCACGTGCTGTTCTTGCTGTGTGGGTGTCTCTGTGCAAATGCCTCCTTTCCTGACGTCTGCAGTCACACTGACCAGGGCCCACCCTACTCCAGTGTGACTTCATCTCGACTTTCCTAATTATATCTGCAGCCCCTCTATTTCCAAATAAGGTTCTATTCAGAGATCCTGGGAGTTAGGATTTCAACACATGAATTTGGTGGGAAGGAGGTACAATTTGACCCATAACAGAAGCTGACCCCTCTGTGTCTGAGCTGGAGTGTCCATAACAGACACAGTGTTTGGCATTGTTGCTGGTCTACGCAGTTATTTGATCCCTCCCTCCCTCTCTCTCTTTTCCAACAGGAGCTGTGTCTGTTCTTGCTTGCTGTTATATCCCTGCCATGTCATAACAGCTCACCAAAGTTTCTTTTTAAATAAAAAGTATCATTTACAGCCCTAATCCCATACTATTTACTCCTGTTCCTTGAAGTCTATGTATGCTTATGTATTCAATTATGTGTCAGTGGATTGCATTTGGAATATAAGAATGCAGTGATTTTCCTAAACAGTTTTAGAACAGCACAGGGGCCTAACTACACAGCCAGCAATTAGTATTCATACTCATTCTTGCAGGAAACAAGATCATATTCTCCTCTTGCTCAGGTTTCCCAACAGGTTCTACAGACCTATATGGAACTTGCAGAAATTGAAGATGCGTGAGGAGCGGATGTCTGCTTCTCCCATACAGGAAGACTCCACGACTTTTGCCCCAGGGACACCGGTTGGTTTCTTTAGCCAGGACCACCTGCATCAGCTGCCGACAGGGCTGTGCACAGTTGGTGACCAAATTCAAACATGGATGTGGTAAAGTCGACCTGGCCATTCCCATTCATCACGGTGGAAGCTGAAATAAATGCCAGTTAGAGGGTGAGTAGCGATGATGGCTGCTGGGGTTGCTGAGTTTTTACCTTGTGGTTGTGTATCTTTTACCTAATGATAAAGCGAACAGAATGTCAGCACTCTAAATGGCATGCACACATAGACGAGGAAACCGAGGCACAGCTAAGCTGAGATGCCTGCCTGGGCTGCTCCACTCAGTGGTCCTGCGGGAACTGGAGCCTGGTTTGCATTCCTAGTGGACTTCCCTATGGTGTCCGTGATGCCATCTCTCTCATCATTGAATTTGCCCTTGAGATTCAGTCTGGCTTTCTCAGCAAACCCTGTCCTTCCCAGGGTCATTTCTGAGACCTGTAAACCCAGCACCCAAGAGACCCTTCATTAACTCAGTGATCATTTGTGGAGCCCCTGTTATATCCTGAGCACTGTGTTTAGCTCTGAAAAATAACAGGTAACAAATCAACACCCCCATTCTCATGGAGTTTGAATTGTTGTTAATTTGGCAAACAGTCAACAAAACAAATGAGCAGAATCCGTAGGGTTTTAGCCAGTGAAGGGTGCAATGGAGAAACACTGAACAGGGACAGGGACTAGAAGAGGTTTTAGGGAAAAGGATAAGTTTTAAGTAGGCTGATTGGGAATACCTTACTGAGTCAAGACCTGCAGGAGGTGAAGGTGGGCATGCGGCTACTGGAGGGGGAAGAGGGTGCCCAGCAGGGAGACAGCAAGTGCAAAGGCCCTGGGGTGAGGCTGCACCTGGCAGTTTGTGTGGAGTCCTAGGCCATGAAGGAAGTGGTAGGAGATGGTGGAAGAGGAGAGGCAGGACAAGCCAGGCCTTATAGGCCATTTAGGACTTTGGTTGAGCAAGATGAGAAACTTCTGGAAGGTTTCGGGAGAGAGGTACATGCCTGTCCACATGGTCACCCTTCTCTGACCTGCAGGGCTCCGAGTTTGTGTCTCCCTTCCAGCATTTACCGCTGAATTACTTATGCTTGTCCAATAGCTCCCCTTGGAGACCCTGGGCTCCAGGAGCAGAGATTTATGCCTAATTCATTTTGTACACCAGCCGTGCCAGGGCTGTGCTGCTAAGTGGCAGTGGCCACAGGAGGGCAGGGGAATATGCAGTTATGCCAGCCTCCAGGAGGGACTTGATGCACAGCTCTGTCCTCCCGTTGTTCTGTCTGACTGCATCCCTGAGCAGCCAGGAGACGGGTCCCCTCTATAGTTACAGAGGCACAGAGGCTAAAAATATACTGACCCTGTGCCATGGTCCCAAGGGAAATTGCACCTACAGCCCACTCAAGATGGAAAACCACGCAGTTGGCTTTTGGAGATCTGCAGCCCGGGGCGAGGAATGGCTCACTGCCCCTCGCAGTCAGGTTCAGCTTGGAAGGACTTCTGCCCAGGGGTGTCTGGAGCTGCAGGACTGTGCAGTTTCCGGGAGCCCACGTGCATCAGCCCTCCTGAGGGTTAGCCATCTAAAGGAGGCTGGGGCCGGCTTCAAGGTCGGCTGTGCTCTCAGAAGAAATTGAAGTCCGTGGATGATCATGAGCAGATCAACCAACCAACCAACACATACGCACACATATGCACACACACGCACACACGCTCATGCACACGACTCTCACAGAGAGACTGCCGGCAGAGGCAGGCAGAGAGAAGGAAGGCGGGCCTGACTGCAGGACACAGGGCTTTAGGATTTCCCAGGACAGAGGGCGGAATAGTAATGAAGGTGACTGGGCTCAGGGGCACATCACAGGTTGGTGGAAACTTGGCCAACCTGGTGCATCTTTGGACCTTTTTTGTAAAGCGGATTAAAATAGGGATTGGCTATCTCCTCTTGTGGAGTTTTCTGGACACTCAATGCTCAACTGAAGAAGTCGGGTCCTTTAATTTGTGTTGGAATCAATCTCTTCCTGGTACACCCCCAAGTTCTCTGGCTCGTCTGCGGAGCACATGCCTCCATGGATGAGGCAGCCTGTTGAGGGGAGGGCAGGGCAGGTGGGGCCGGAGGCCGGGCAGGACGCGGAGTCTCAGGGCCACCCGGGATGTTCCCAGGAGCACAGGGGGAAGCACGGGGCCCGTGAGAAGAATGGGGCCTGGCAGGAATGTGATGGTGCCGAGGGGCCGATCCTTTCTGCAGGAGGCCTGGGAGGCATGGAGCTGGCCTGTGGGCCCACGACTGGCTTCCTCTGGCTCCCCTTGGGCTGAGCCTCAAGGGCTCTGGAGCCCCTGGAATTTAAAGCTGAGTGAGTTCCAGGGTGGTGGGGCGCCAGGTGTGGGTCCTGGTGGGTCCACAGTTCAGGGCTACAGTGTGTCTTATTGGGAGGCCTCAGCAGCCCGATATGCCTGGGGGGAAATCTGGTTACTCAGTAACTCCAGGCCTCTAGGTGTGCCTGGAGGGAAGGGGCAGAGGTGCGTGAGTCAGGCTCTGCAGGGACACAGAGCGGGAGGATGTGTGTGTACAGGGATTTGTTTTAAGGATTGGCTCACATGACTGTGGGGCTGGCAGCTCTGAAACCCCAGATCCGTGGGGGGCCGGCAGGCTGGGGATCCGGGAATAGCGGGTGCTGCAGCTCCCGGCGAAGGTGGGGGGAGGGGACTCCTCTTCTCCTTTGCTCTCAAGGCCATAAGGAGGGGGCAGCCCCCTTACTCCAAGTCTACTGATTTCAATGTCAGTTGTGTCTAAAAAATCTATTCACGATGCCATCTGGACCAGTGTTTGAACACAAACTGGGTACTGTGGCATAGCCCAGTAAACACATGATGTTAACCATCACAGGTGGGCAGTGCTGGCCCAGAAGCCCAGCCATCCTCTGAAACGAGCAGAGGTCAGCACAGACCTGGAGCCGGCCCTCAGCACAGCAGGGGAGACGGGGAGCCAGCCCTCAGCAGGAGCCGGCAGGGCCGGGAGGCTCCGTGGGCCGGTCAGGCCCATGCCCAGCTCCGTGCTGATGGCAGGGAGAAGCCTGGATGGTGGATGAGCTGGGGAGCCCTGGGGCAGCCCACCTAGGCCTGAGGGTGGGGGTGTCCAGCTCTCTGCAGCAGGGCGCTGCCTCGGCGGTGTGGCCACAGCAGCCTGGGTCCCTGAGGAGCTGCTTGTCCTTAGGGGCAAAGCAGGTCTGAAGTGCGAGAGGGCGTTTGGGAACTGAGCGAGAGTGGAGACAGTAGGGCACTTCACACCCTGGAGCTCCTGTGCCCGCAGAAGCTGGGCAAACAGGGCCTGGGCTTGGCTGCCTGGGCCGAGGGCTCTGTGACTGTCACGTAAGCCAGCCTGACGCTGACCTGGAACTCGATCTGGGTCCTTGGGGAGACCCTTCAAGTGTTGCTGGGGAGCAAAGGGCACCAGGGATGGGTGGGGCTCACAGGTGGGCTGCAGACCCCACAGGGCTGTGAGGAAAGCGAGTCTGTCACTTTGGACACCTTTTCCTCTTGAATTTAATAATTTATTATGTGCTTTTCTTATGCAAGTCAGATTTTCATGTTTTCGTGACCCTGTAACGTGTTCTCAGGGTATCTCCTCTGTGTTCCCCGAGAACACCTTTGCGTCACACACAACCCCCCACCCTCCCCCTCCGAGCCCCTTGAGGCTGGAAGCGCCCACTCACTCTCCTTTCCTGACCCACATGGACGGTCCACTCCATCCCCTTAAGAACTGAGGAGGCTGCATCTCCTGTGACCGGCCAGCTGTCCCCACCCCGAATGGGGGTCCCCAGAGGCCCCTCAGGCAGGCTTCCTCCCCTGCGGATGCTGCTTCCAGGACCAGCGGTGCACCGGGGCGGTGAGCTGTTTATCTGTCCTCCCACCCAAATCTGAGCCGCAGCCCTGGGGCATGGCCAGACCTTAGTCGCAATCTACCCCCGGTGCTCAAATGAGTCAGGGACACAGCAAGCGCTCGACACTTGCTCGGATGAACGCCGGTCTAGCGGCACATCTCTCCAGGGACTCTGCAGCCTGGCTCTCCCACTCATTCCCATCCATAACCAAAAGGCGAGATGGCCGGTGGTCCTGAGAGTCCTTGACCGCAGGACACCCCGGAGGGCAGTGCTGAGACGCTGAGTTGAGCACAGCCACAGTTGGGCAGGCAGAAGACACAGGACACTTGTTCAGGGACTGTCCCTTGTCTCCTTTACTATGTGAATGAGTAGCTCTCTGACGCCATTCAGGCCCTCTTGGGGTCACTCGGGCACAGGTTGCCCCCCCCACCCTGTGCCTCATGGCCTGGGGAAGCCCCCCGTGGGCTTGCCACTGGCATTCTTTGTCTTGCCTTTGGTGCCTTCCTCGGCTCCCACCTGGCCACTCCTTCATTAAATTACAAGTCCCCCATGCTCTCCCCAATGCAATTATCTACCACTTCACAGCTCCCTGGCCTTGGACCCATTTGCACAGAAAATACAGTTAAGGGGATGCTGCCTTAATTAATTTCTCTTGGCTGGGTTTTCATTCTCATTTCATCCTTGGAAATGCAAACCTGAAATGGGGCCCAGTGCATCTGCTGGGCTTTCTGCTCAGGCCACCAATCTTTCTCTGAGCTGTTTGCACGTCCCTGCTGGATGCAGGCGCTGTGCCTGCAGGTCCGCCAACTCCTCTCCGTGGCCCCTGCCTTGGTCTGCCATCCCTGGGTCTGGCCACAGCGGGCCGTGAGGGCTCCCAGAAAATGCGTGTGCCCCCCTGCTGGCATTCCGCCCTTGAACCTGGGCATGATCCTCTTCTCTCTTCCCTGGACCCTGCACCGCTCTGGCTCCGCAATCTCCCTGTGCTCGGCTTTGCTCTGATGAAAGTGGGTCTTTGGCCCAAGTGACAGAATCATCACGGCTCCCCACAGAGCAGCAATGCCCGTCACAGCTGGGACACAACACAAGGATGCTTTAACCTGGTATTCATTTGTGGGGAGAATGAACTGGGCTGGCATCTTGGGGTGAAAAGGGAAGGGCTTGGTTAGAGGCTGAGGGACACACCAGCCTCTGGCACAGAAGGCACAGCTGAGACGTGCTAGGGAAGCAGGGCGAGTGGGCAGCCCGCTGTGCACCCAGGGGTCCTTGGCGGGGCTGCTCTGACACATTTCCCCAGGTTTGGGTCCCGGAATCCTCACAGCAGCCCAGTGGAGAGCTAGGCCACCCTCTCTACAGAAGAGGGAGCTCTAGGCTGGGTGAGCTTGGGTGGTAACCTGCCCGAGGCCCCAAAGACGGGAGTGGAAGAAACCAGATTCAAATGCAGCAGGGCTGAGCCCGAGACCAAGCAGGAGCCGCCCATCCGGGGGTGCCAGGCAGCTTGGTGGGTGCTGCGTCCCTGGTCCTCTCAGAGTCCGAGGGCAGGTGAGGGCAGGAAGCTCCAGAACAGCTCTGAAGATGCACCCTTGGTGTTGCTCTGTGCTGGGCACAGGAGGCTGCCTAGGCGGTACACCTGATGGTTGCCCACTGCCCACCTCTCTGTCCCAGAGGAGGACTGGCATCTGAGGGTGTGTGTGTGCCACATGGTCAACTTTTATTCTGTCTGTAAGCCTGGAGGGAGTGACCATGGAGAAACTCAGGGGCTCCTGTTCATAAAAATAACCATTCTCTCCCAGCTGGTCTGGTCAATTGGTATTTTCTCTGATAGCATTCCTGAATTCGGGTCCCCTGCATGGAGCCCCCACTCTCTGCTTCCCCCCCCCACCCCGTCTCCCTTCCCTCCTGTCATCCTCCCAGTCGGCTGCTGGCTGCTCACACCCCTGGTTCCACCTGGGTCAGGCTGTCAGCAAGGTGAGAGAGCATGAAGCCTCTTTCCCAGGCGGGCATGCCCCAGTTTAACCTGGAGGATACAGGACAGAATACAGATTGGGCGCTCATCTCAGGGAGCATGCTCTGCAGCTGCAAAGGGGGAGATGCCTGTAAAACTGCACGCGTGTCAGGTGTGAAGGACACGCACACACATACCCAGACTGGGGAGCAAGCACAGAGTCTCACAGGAGCTCTAACAGGCTGCAGAAGTCAGCCGAGCAAGCCAGCAGCTGCGTTCAGGGTCGGCGAGGTGCGAAGGGGCTGCCGAACTTGGGTGAGAACACAGGTGCCTCCCCAGGTGCTGGGAGCGGGGAGTCCCAGGCTGACCATCTGTACAAATTATCACATAGAAAGTTAAGCATGAAATGGACTCGAAACCCTGAGAGCTGCGTTGGCCTGACCTAGGACCACGGCCTTTCCCCCGAAGAACAGTTCCTCTAAAAGGTTAGGGGACCCGCTCCCCGCCAAGGCCCCACCCGGTTCCGAGGCTGTGAGAAATTCCTTGTGGATTATTCACTCACATTGATGAACAGGCAATAAAAATGCACAGAGAACTCAGCCAGATCAATTTATTTTCATTCTCCTGACACAGTTGTGGTAGTGGCTAAGGCTGAGACAACCAGGCACTATTTCCACGGAGGGAAGTGGTGTGACGGGGGGTGTAAATTATCCTTAAATGTCACATGATAATGAGGCTGCATCTCTCACGATTTATCTTTTCTTCTCTTACCTGGCAGACACTCTGGGCTGGCAATCAAGCCAGATAGCAATTGTGACACCACCTTTAGAGTCTGAAAAATGGCTCCGAAAATTTACGGAGACTGATGCCTTCATGAGGGCCCCAGACTTACAGAACTTCCTTTCCAGGAGTCCGCATTAAGAAGGGCAGGATCGCTAAGGTTAGAAGTGAGTGTGGGTCTCGGAGGGTGAGAACGAGCCCTCGGGACGTGCCCAGGACCGTGGCAGGGTGCTGCCCACTCCCTGCATTTTCAATCCTTTCCGTGGTGAGTTTTTGTGCAGGCTCCAGAAGGCAGCGTGGTCGCTGGGGCAGCGCCTTTGAATTTTCTGTGTGGCTCAGCCACGTGTCTCCAGGAGGCCCAACTGCAGCCCAGCTGGAATGGCAGCCATCACACCGCACCCCGGTGTTGCCCCAGTGTTGGAGACGTGCGAGAGCCAGCCCCCAGCCTAGGGGTGCAGCTCTGGGCCCTTTGGAGTCATCCTCCTTTCCTCCATGGTGACCCAGGTGCCAGCTGCACTGGGGGTAAAGCCAGCTGGCAGGGCCCGGGTGCCCCTGGGTGATCCTCTCCTGGTTGCTGGCAGCACGCACGCGCTGCAGGAGACACACCAAATAGTGGCAAACTCTCTGTCCTCTAGCTCACAGCAGCTATGAGCGCGCCCACCCCCATTTGGACATCTTATCTCCAGCTGACCCCCCAGCTATTGCCCCTCATTTTGTACTCTGAGCAGATCCACTTGGGTTTGATTTGGGGGTGCAGTTAAGGTTCCCAAATGGCTCTTTTCACGTTAAGGCAGCATCAGGCCTTCCTGTAAGGTAACTAGATTCTCAGCACTAGGCATGAAATTTGCTTCCCCAAAGCACAGGCTGTGTGCACGTCCCAGGGTAGGCGGGTTCTGGAAGGCCCTGCTCCCCTCTAACGACAGCAGAACTCAGCCCCTGCTTGTGACAGCCCAGCTCCCCGATGCAGCGAGGGACTTGCTCCCCCACGTAGGGCTGCCTTGACCTGCTCACCTCTCCTGGGAGGGAACATTAATTGGAAGACAAACTGAAATTGCTGCTCACGTCTCTTGGTGGGAGTTCAACAAAGAGGGGGGGAGCCATCTGAACGTGAACTTGTTGCCTGCTGAGGAACCCGAGGCCTCAGGCTCTAAAGCAAGGTTTGCCCTTTGGAGGACAACAGTCCCTTTACTTCCTGAGCCCTTGCCCTCCCCAGTCGACATGATCACTGAGTGTTCTTGACGCCCGGCCCCCAGTGTCGGGAATTCCCAGGGCCCCCCTGTCCCTCTTGGGTCTGAGATGTCTTTGTCTCAGAGGAAGCCGCCCTTTTCTCCTCCGTGCCCCTTGCCTCTGCTCATTCCCAGCGTGGTTTCACGGTGCAGGGTGTGGGGGCTCTTCCTGCTCATGGGCTGGGCGGAGGGTCCTGGGGGCCATTTGGAGGGACAGCCTTCCCCCTTCTCAAATCCCTTTATGGCTGCTTCTCACCCACACCTCAGTCCAGCTCAGAGAGGAAACGTGTGGGCCTGCCACTCACTTATTCAGCCACCTACTGACCTGACGGGTGTTGCTGAGTGCCTCTATGCACCATGCCCTGGCTTCGGGACTGGGTCTATATGACGGAACAACACAGAGTCCTGAAAGAAGGACCTCAGTCCGGAACGCAGCCCTCCGAAAGCCTCGCGGACCATGGTGATGGACGGGTCTTGTCTGCTGTGTATCCTGAAGGTCGCCTTGACCAAGCAGACGCTTTATGGCCACTCTTGGGGGAGGGGTGACGATTGTCTCCACTTCCTGGGGAAGTTTACTCCACCTGCACTTGGCCTGCACTCGCCTGGGGCGTGAGTGGCAAGCTGGGCACATCCCACTGGTCTCCCTTGGGGGCTGTGGCTCTGTGTATTCACTTTGGATTGCAGCTGTAATGCATGCCCACACATTCCATGGCTTAGAACGACCCACATGTATTATTTTGCAGATCTGGAGGTTAGCCCTGATATGGGTCTCAAGGGGCTACAACCAAGTGTACATGGCCAGTTCCCTCCAGAGCTTTGGTGGGAGAACCCACTTCTCCCGCATCCCTGGCTGGTGGCCCCTCCCTCTGTCGTCAAAGCCAGCAGGGCACCATGTTCCAGTCCCTCTCTGACTCCGAGCGTCGTGCTTCCCTCTCCTAAGGACCCCCTGATGACATGGGGCCACTCAGATAATCCAGGACCACCTCCCATCTCAAGGTCCTTAACTTCGTCGCACCTGCAAAGTCCTTTTGCTATGGGAGGTGACACATTCACAGGTCTGGGAGTAGGACGGGGACGTGTTGGGGACGGTTCTCTACCCCCACACTAAGGACTGCGCTGTGCCCGGCTCCCTGTCCTGAACCACCTGGGGCCCGCCTGCTCCTTCACCTACTCCCCTCAGTGCACACCAGGAGTGGCAGCCGCCGTGGAGTCAGGAGGAGTCCCCTCTGCCACCAGCAGCAGTGTGACCCATGGTCGGTCATTTATCCATGGTCAGCCTCAGTTCCACCCCCCAACCCTGTGTCCTGGTGATGACAGCAGATGGTCAATCCACAGAGGGGGAGCAGTTCATGGAGCACAGAGGTGCTCCCCACAAACCTGAGCACTTTTATTATTACTACCATCACCCCAAATAAGCTGTCTGGAGGAGAAGGTGTGGCTGGAGTATGACTTCCCAAGAAAGCAGACATAATCCCCAAGGAGCCTTCCGTGGATGTGGGTCTAATTTTCCTGTTTAAATGTTTCCTAGAAAGTGTGTTCAATTCATTTCCACCTTCTCACATGGATTCGGACTTGACAAGCTCGTAACCCTGCGGAGCTCTACGGAAGAGTACCGTCCTGCCGGGGCCCACGGCCTAGGCTTCCTGAAAGGAGAGGCAGCGAGAGTGCCAGGCCCCAGGGTGGCAGCAGCCGGCCTCACCCGAGCACCCCGCAGACTGGAGAGCAAACACCCTCATTCACAGGATGAAATGCAGCTCTGGGGGGCCAGACAACGCTGACCCTTTATTGAGGCTGTGTCCTAGGGCTCCCCATGCAGGAAGTCAGGGAATCACTTAGTACGCGGTCTTGCTCTATGAAAGCATTTTATTGCTCAAGTAAGGCAAGTGTCACCCCCATTTCACAGCAGAGGAAATTAAGGCCCAGAATGCCTGACGGACTGGGCAGAGGCCGCTTAGCCTGCAGGTGTCAGGACGGAGGCTCAGGCTGCCTTGGGATCAGGCGCAGGAGGTGGCTTGTTTTAAAGGCCAGGTGAGATCGCCCCCATCCTGGCAGCCAGGAAGAAGCCCTTCCACAATCAGGACTCAGGTTTAAACTGAACGCCAGTTTGCACCGAATCCCAGGAACTCTGGGGTTGGAAGCAGGGCTGCAGAGGGTTAAGTCCCAGGAAAATACAAGGGGCACGAAAACAGGGTGCAGAGGCCCCGTGGGGTGGACTGCAGGGTCCGCCGACCCTGGAGTTCCGGGAACAGTGACCCTGAAACCAGCGAAGGGCCTTGTCTCCCCTGGATTTTCTGATGTTGCTTTTGGCCCCAGTGGGATTTTAGGGGGACAAAGGACAGGGGATTTTGCAGAATGAGAGAGAGAGTGATGGGGTGGGGTTGGGGGCCAGAGGAGAGCAGGGGGAGCAGAGTCTCCTTTGGCTTTTACAAAAGTCCTGACTCTGTTTATTTAGCAGAACAGTGTGTCTGAAACGACTGCTCAGGAGCCGGCATGGCGCGGTGATCCATGCCAGGCCTGCGCTCCGTGGCCCTGCCCGTGGTCGGAGGTGCACACGCCAGATGCGGTCTCCCTGCCCTTGGAATACCGTCACAGGTGCTCACGCTGACCCGGAGGGCCACGCACTGACCCTTGCATGGTGCTGTTTCCTGGCATGCCCCTTGTCCTGTCTGGGCTCTGTACACTGGGTGCATGTAGACACAGCTTGGGGAGCAGGAAGGCAGGTGACAGCCCACCTGTGCCCAGACCTGCACAGTCCCGTGTGTGTCTCCTCAACAACAAGAGCTCCCAACCTCTGTTTGTTGATTTGCCTTCCTCCCTAGAACCAAGAAGGGCTGTGCAGGTCATCTGAGGGGTTTTAAGGTGAGTAGCAGAGCCGAGGCACCCTTACCTGGGCTGGGAACCTACCCAGGAAGCAGCCGTCTGTTCAGATCATCACCCCTGGGCTTCTTGCTGCTCACACTTCCTAGCACATCATTCTGCTGCCCCTGGGGGGGCTGTGCCTCCCTAGAACATCACCCTGCCCTTCCCTCTTTCTCCTGCATGACTTAAGAGTGCCTGCTCTGCGTCCCTTGCCCACGGGCCCTGTTTCTGTCATGACTTTCATCACTCCACACTCCAATTTCCTGTCCACCTGTCCTTCGTTCCTGCCACCCTATGAGGTCCCTTTTCTCCCTCCATCGCTAGATCCCAGCAGAGGGATGCTTGTGCCAAGAAAGCACATCTTGCTGAATGAACCGCTTTGCACCTAGAGTCAGAACCAGCCTGCCCCCAGGGGCAGGGAGCCTGGGACCTCGTTTCAGTCTCCCTAGTTACTTACATGAGCTCGCTGAGAACTGTTGAATTTACCCAATGCTCTATTTGTTTGACATTTCACAGAGATCCATGAAGCCAGGCGAGAATCCCTGGGTGAGAAGGCACAGGGGCGCCAGCCCTCCTGGGTCCCTGTGTCAGTGGTCCCTGGTGTCCTTGCACCTCAGATGCACCAGGGGTGCCCCTGAGGGCTGGGTGCTGAGGTCTTCCCTGCAGCTCAGTGCAAGGAGCTAACTTCCAGTGCCTTCATCACAGCAAGTGTCTTGGAGTGAAGTGATGCCAACTAAGGAGGGAGGCATGGCATGTAAATGGGCTGTCAGCGAGATGGTCCTGGTGCATCTGCGGGGCTGAGACAGGGGTCCAAGAGCTGAGGAGACTTGGCACGTGTGCTGCACAGGGCATCCCCTTGGCGACGTGCTTAGCTCAGAGGGGAACAGATGGAATCTGACTTCTCCACCAGTCTCATGTAGCTGCTACCTGGATGAGGGCCGCTTCACGAGGCATTTCCCTGGACAGGACTAGCGACAAGAAGACAGGCTGTGGCTGGTGGGGACCGACCAGTACGTAAGTCCCAGTGCAGAAAGGCAGTGACTGCCTCGAGAAGGGTCAGAGCTGGTGCTCTGTGCCTGGGCTCACCTCCGGTGGGCCTGTGGCCCTGCCACACCTGGGAAGGTGGCATGTCTGATCTGAGCGTGTCTTCCTGGGTGAGGGGCATCCAGTTGGGGTTCTCGGTGGCTACTGGCCTGGGCTTATGAACAATGTCACAGGGGTCATCTACCAACTGAGAACTGTTCAGGTGTTACTGGGGCATCCTGGTACCTGGGAGTGCCCACCCACTTGGTGTTTATTTGCTTGTGTTGAAATTTGGTGAACTCCCAAATGTGAAATGTCGGCTCTGCTCATGTCGCACAGCACAAGGCGAACCTTCCCTTCTTTGTGTATTTTACAGACACAATGTACTGACTTCCTGTCTGCTTTAACTGCTACGAGCTGGCTTGGGATGTCCCATGAGATGGTTTGTAATTTCTATCATCTTGTACGTTTGACTTGCTATAGATGGAAATCTATGCTGGTCGGGCTACGTGTGCACGAACCCAACCGATGCACTCTGCCGGGGTTGGGATTCACAGCTACCGTGAGTCACAGCGAGACAGGCCCCGGGCCCCGGGTCCCAGCTGACCAGCCACCTTAGTTTCCTGTCAGGTCTGATGCCAGCACGCCCACTCGGCTCCACCCCAGAAGAGTCCCCTCTGAGACCCTAGATCTGCGGGAGGGTTGTACGTTTTGTTTTTTTTGTTTTGCAATTCATACCCACGCTTCCCAGCACTGGGCCCAGAAGATAGGCCCAAGTTCTCAGGAAGGCATCGCAAGACGCTTTCTTCGTGACCATCTGCTGCCTCTTGGGATGACTGTCCAGGCAAAATAATGAGAATGGTGACGACAGCAGCCACAACCATAGCAGCAAACGTTTACAAGGAATCTGAAAAACACATCAGGGTGCTCAGGCGCTAATAATGATGAGCGGCCCGCCACGAGGACCCTTCCCCAGTGGCTCTCATCCAGAGCATTGCAGCCTTTCATAGACAGTCATAAATTGTGGGACTGTCAAAGGCATTTTACTTTGCGTCTCTGCTCTGAATTTATTGTGCATTCATTAAGGAAGCCAAAATCGTTGCCTACATGACATGCCAAAGAGCACAAATGGGGCCCAAAGTTCAGCCTGCTGTCGAGGAATCTTGAATGTGCTAATTCTGGTTTAACTGAGTACTAACTAACATCAACAGTGCAAGTGTGTTCACAGATGTGGAAGTATGCACACATGCATGTGTATATATGTGCACACACAAGAGTGCACAAATGCCTCGACATTTGCGCAGATGCAAAACTTTATGCACATGCACACACATGTGCACACACACAGGAGCTCATGCACATGCAAATGGATGGCATGTAGGCACATATGTGAATGCATGCACACATGTGCACACCCATGGGGTTGGAGTCCCCAGACGGATGGTGCATGAAGGACCTCAGGAATCTTGCTTGTGGAGGTCAAACCTGAGCACCCAGAGGAGAGCTTGTCTTGCTGGGGGTCACCAGCTGGTTTGCTGCAGTCTCCTGACCTTTAGGGCTCTGCAGGCTGACTTTTTCCTGGTGTGTTGTTTTCCCAGAAGCAACCATCCCAAGAGGGGAAGGGGAGGGGGCAAAGTTCTCCAGAAGCAAGATTTTATTCTTTATCCATATTCTTTATCCATAAGATTTTCCCAAATTCCCTGAGCAACTCCAACATGTCTAAAATCCGGTGTTATGCTCCATAAGGGTGGCTGTGTGTGCATTCCGCCTTCCGATTTGTATTTTAACCACTGAAACTAATGACACAAAATTACTCTGTCACCAAGAACGGAAGACTTGACTAGTTCAGATCTATTTAGTGGATACCCACTGAAGGCACTCGCAGGAAGTCAATTAAACCCTTCCAGCGGATGGCAGATAATGATTTAAAAGCCATAAGCGTCTTTGAAAATACAACTTGTAACACATCTAAATGGTTGGGAATTTCTGACAATATAATTGTCGTTCCATGAATACGAATGCTCCCTACACAGAAATCAATTACAACTTTGCAACAAAGCTTTTTGCCTGAGGATCTCGCACACAGAGTGAAAGTCAAGTCAAAGTCCCTGGGCATCAGAGGGGACGTCCCACGGTGGGGGAAGCCGGGATGGAGGGGGGCTGAGGCTGGGCTGAGGGGACAAATTCACGGGCAGTGCGCATCTCGGAGTGGTGGGGTCACCCACAGGCACAGCTCACCCTACTTCCTTGCATTCTATTCAACAAGCATGAAGGAAGCACCTACTGTGTGTTGGGGAGGGTCCCAGGGCAAGTTCTGGAGCCAAACTGCTCATGTTCAAATCCCAGCCCTGCCCCTCAAGAGACCTTTTTCTCCAGCTTTATTGGGATGCAATTGACATTAACATGGTGTAAATTTAAGGTATCCCATGTGATGATTCGTATGTCATATATTATGAAATGATTGCGGCAGTAGGTGAGTTAACATATTCATCGCCTTACTCAGCTACCTGTGTGCGTGTGTGATGAGAACACGTGAGATCTGCTCTCTCAGCAGCTTCTGAGCTAATGATACAGTGTTGCTCACTGGGGTCACCGTGCCGTACTCCGACCCCCAGAGCACATTCATCTGATACTGGAAGGAAGTTGGTATCCCTGGTATCCCCCAATCTACTCTCTGGTTCTGAGTTCAGCATTGTTAGGTTCTCCATATAAACGAGATTATACAAGTGTTGGTCTTGGTCTGATATATTTCACGTAGCATTGTGTCTTCATGGTCCATTTTGCTGCTGCAAATGTTAGGACTTCCTCCTTTGTGGTGGCTGGGATTCCATTTTCCATATGAGGCCGCATTTTCTTTGTCTGTTCGTCTGTCAACTGACACTGAGGTCGTGTCCATATCTTGGCTGCAGGGAACCGAGAGGCTGCGGTGAACGAGGGGTACAGGTGCTTCTTCTAGGTAGTGTTTTCATTTCCTTCAGGTCTATTCCCAGAAGTGAGGTTGCTGGATCATGTTCTAGGTCTGCTCTTTTGAGGATCCTTCATGCTGTCTTCCATGGTGGCTATGTGGTTTCATAGCTCTTTGAGGCTGGGTGATATGCATTCACTCTGCCTCAGTTTCTTCATCTGTGGAATGGGTTAATAATAGAACTTGAAGGTCTACCAACAAGCCTGAAATCCTAGGATGTGCAGGCCCCAGGGGAGTCTGGGATGTATGGACAGCCTCACCCGTGGTGGAGGAGGGGCGAAGAGCACGGAGAAAGGTCAGCTGGAACTGGAACGATCTGCCTGGGCCAGGTACAGCCAGCTCAACAGTGTTGAGTCCCAGGGGCTGCAGGCACAGGGAGAGCTGCTTTCTGTCCCTCCGCAGTGTGCTCATGGGGAAGATGAGCAGCATAACCACTTTGGAAACCAGGTTGGCAGTTTCTCCAATAGTTAAGTCTGTACCTGTCCTATGATGCAGCCACTGAACCCCTAGGCATTTACCAAGAGAAGTGAAAGCATATGTCCACACCAAGACTGAGTCCCGAATTTGCAATAGCTAAAAACTATTAGCTAAAAGACCCAAACGTCCATCAGTAGGCACATGCTTAAAGAGACTCTGCTTTGTCCATACAACAGAATATTGCTCAGCAAGAAAAAGGAACACACATACCATGAGACAATCACAAAACAGTTATACTAAGTGAGAAAAAAAAAGCCAGGGAGAAAAATAGCCCCCATTGTATGATACCATGAATACATAGGTTCTAGAAAATGCTATTGATCCACATGAGCAGGCACATCAGGGTTGCCTGGGGCTGCAGACACAGCTGGGGAGGGGAAGAAAGAGGGATCCTTAGAGGACTGAGGAGTCTTTTTTGGGGGGGGAATGGTCATAGGTATGATCACTGTGTAATTGGTTTCACATTTGTATATATACACATATATGTCTATGTACCTCTAGGCACATGTATCCTGTACCTCTCTATGTCAAAAATGTACCCTGTAAATATACGTGGTTCATTTTATGCCACTTATACCTCAATAAAGCTTTAGAAAGTAAGGGTGTGAGGGGCTCCATATAGGATCACCCACTGTCCCTCCATTGCAATGACCCTTGTCAAGGTCACAGTGACTTATTCCAATGGTCAGCTGATCTGTGGCTTAATTCTCACGCCTCCCATCATAGGATCTGTGGCAGCATTGGGCCCAGGCCATCATGCCCATCTTCTGGGCTGGACCCCATCCCCTGGTCCCCAGGAGGGCCCTGGGCCCAGTGGCCCAGCCTCTCTCCTACCTTCTCTGTGGTTCATTCTCTGCTGGATGGTCTTAGCCAGTCCTGTGATTTTTAGGTACAATGGATTAGCTGATCACCTGAAATTTGTCTCTCTAGATGCAGCTGTTCTCTGAACCAGATGCCTCAATGTCCCTGTCTTACCTGCTTGCAAGTGGGTGTGTTGGGCTGAAGCCCTTACGTGGTTGTCTCCGTGTCTCCACAGGGTTCTGCCTGACTCCTCTTTCCCTCATCTAAACTGTCAGCCCTGCTGTCACAATACACAATCCAAAACCCGTTTCTCACCCTTGACCTTTACCGCATGGGCCAGACCCACCGCCTCCTGCTGGCACTGCAGTGGCTTCTAAGGGCCCTTCCTGCCTCTGCTCCATGGTCTGGTCCCAGCACAGTCCTGGGGCTCCCACAGGGTCACAGACCAGAGTCTCCCACCTCTCTCCCAAAGCCCTGTGCTCCGGCCGCGTCCCAGCCGGGCATCGTGTCCACTGCAGACCCTGTGCTATGTCCCCACCCACCCCCACTCCACATGAACTGGGACCCATCCCCTCTCATGCCACAGGCTCCGTCCCTCCCGTCCTGCACCCCTGCTGGGACTTCCTTCTCTGGTAGCCCGGGGTCACTCCGGCCTTCTTCTCTCTTGTCTTACTGCCCCAAACCACACCTCTGTCCCCAGCCTGACTGTCCCGAGGGCCTCCGTCCACGCCTCTGCGTTGCCATCTCCCCCTCTTGCTGAGAATCATGTCCACCTACCTGTGTTTTTATTGCCCTCCTGATGCAGTGACTCCAAGATGGGATGGCAGGAGGTCCCCTCCGCTCCCCGAGGCACCGGGCCTGCGACAGAGCTGGCACGTGGTGGATGCGCTGGTGGATGTCCCCAGGACTGGGGGAGTGTAGCCAGGCACCCAGAAGGGGCTGTCGCCATTGCCGACCCAGAGGAGGGCTCCGGGGCGGACAGCCCTGTGGCCCTGGCCAGCAAGGGACGTCCCAGCTCCCGAGGGCAACAGCTCAGGAGGCAAGGAGACATGAATGAGCCAGTGAAGTGAAGGGCATCTGTTGGCATCCTGGGGAGACCCCAGGCTGGACACGGGGAGGCCCAGGGCAAGCGAGGCGCCCTGCCCCACGGAGGACCAGGTTTCTGCCGGCTGGGGCGGCCCTTCCTGGTACTCCTCAATGTGTACAGATCAAAATGTTCCGGCAAGGGCCAGGCGGGCAGGTCCCAGGAGGGGAAGCAAGCGCGAGTGAGCACATACCGGCCAAGAGGCTACCCAGCCTCTTGGTTCACAGGCTGCCATTGTCAGACCGGCCGGCACTGCACTGACTGGAGGCACCGTGGAAAGCGGGGTTCTCGGGAGGATGTTGATGGGAGAAAGCTAGCATCTCTGTCACGTGGGCGTCTAATTGGATGCGGTTCACTGGGGTCTGCATGGATGTGGCCAGATCTGACAGGCAGAGGAACTCTCTCTGAGGATCAGTTATTTATTCTGGAGAAAAATATTTCATGGAAGCAAGTGCTGACTTCTTCTTAAGCCCCTGGTGAGAAGCGACAAGCCACAGGGGTGCATCTCCTTGCTAAGCAGCAGCATGCACACCACCAAATAAATGATGCACGGCCCCAGTGTGATGTACCGAGGTCCACCTCGGCAGGTCTCACCAGCCCTTCCCTCGGGGCTACTGGAAGCTTCCGAGCTAGCTGTTTGTCAAGACCTCGCTCTTTGCTCTTGCCCCTGTCATCCAGCTATTTTCTCAAAGGAAAATACCCTCTCTCTTTTCAGGGTCTCATGTGCGATTAAAGGTCTCATTAGAACTTTGCTTGGTGAGCAATTTACAGCCCAAAAAAGGGTTCCAGCATTCCAGGCCACTAGGGATCCCTCTCCGGTGTGCAGAAAGACATGAAAGAAGGTCTTGAACCATGATTTGTGTGATCTTGGCTAGATGCAGGGCGTTTGGAGCCTTGACTTCAAGGAGGCATGGAGGTGACGCTGGGCGTTTGTGTTGGACCAGCTCCAGGGGTGCACAGGCCCCCCTGCATCTAGATGAGAGAGGCCCCGGTGCTCAGAGTCAGTAGGCAGCCTTTGTGGTGCCCAGAGAGAACCAGCCTGCCATGTCAGGGCCCTCCTCACAGGTGCAGGCCTATGATGGGCTGAGGTGTCCATCTTCACAAGAAACCCACTGACCTGAGCAGGGCAGGACCCCTGGCTGGGATTCCCGTGGGTGAGACAGAGAGATTATTCCCAGTCATGGGTGCATGATAGGCGCCGCTTGGCCTCAACGCGCTAGGATTCCAAGCAGGCCAGGGGCTGGAGCCGAAAACAGCGCCTTATCCTTGGTTTGTTTAGGATTGTTTTTCCCTCCCAAATGCTGAAAAGAGGTTAGAACATTACTGGTTTCATAATTAGTGAGTGTTTATTTATTTTCTCCCTTGCACTACAGAACTGTACTAAGAAATCAAATTCTGTAACAGCTGAAGCCAGCCAGCAGCCCTCTGGGAAGGCAGCTGCAGGGGGGTGGGGGCGGCTCCTGAAACATCTCCTGATTTTCTGTAATACTGACCCTGGGAAGAGTTATTTTATTAAATTAAATTACCCCTGAAGGGGAGTCTTTATCCAACACTCAGTTTTTGCAGTGAAATTACAATTATTATCCAGACACAGAAATAAAAGCCCAGGGTAACCCATGTAATCTGGAACAATTCTACTGTAAGACCATTATCAGCTTTTGGTCCCGTGGCCCACAGCTTTGCCAGCACATTTTTCTCCCCTCTAGTTTCCCAGTTTGTGTCTAATACCCAGAATGCCATGCAATGAAACTCCTGGTCTGTAACGTTAAATAGGTCATAAAAATGTCAGCAAGAACAACTTATTTTTTTAAACTGTCATTAAAGATGATATACAATTAAGGCAGCCTATAAAAGATGATTAAAATTTCCATCCTGAATAAATTCAAGAGGGCCTGTGCTTTCGCTATTGTGTGCAAAATGGTAACTGCCAGCATGTATTTCAGGGGGAATCCTTGTGGAAGGGACAAGGCACGAGCAGGCTATGAGATTTCCTGTGAACTGTACTTGTCTTTTACAAGATAATGAAGGGGGGGTCCTTCTAGAAGAAGATGGTGGTGGCAGCTGCAGGCTCCTCTGAAGGTTGCAGAGCACGACACATGCACGTGGGCAGTATTTCCTCCACTCATTCCAGGAATTGCATATTATAGACGTTCGATTGGGGGGCTGTTTAACCATGAGAAGTGATGTGGTGTGACAAGACATGTACATTTTGGGCATGACAAGGTCTCCATCATCATCCAGGCCCTGCCACTCACCAGCTGGCTGCCTGTGGCATGTGGCTGTCTTTTGTGGGCCACGTTCCTGTCTGTCACCCTAAGGGGTGGGGCTGCAGCCATAGTTTCTACTTTACTGAATGACTGAGCTGAGCCGTCCCCGTGGTATTTCACTTGGAACCATGCAGTGTCCAGGGTCTGTCTGCCTGTGAGCTTGGCCCCTATAGGCAGTGTTTGCCAGGCCCCCAGCTTACTGGCTTCTAGCTGGATGTGGCCATCAAGGCACACGAGGACAGTCCTGTGGGCCTGGGGAGAAACTTGGGTATTTCCTCCCTGCCCCTGTCTCTGCATCATCTCCGTCAGTGGCGGCATCACCCGCATCCAGCACCCTCAGGACAGGACAGGTGTGCTTCCAGTTTCCATCAGGCGACCCCTGCCCTCCAGGACACAGCCTTTTCCCAGTGAGCCTCCAGCCCAAGAGGGGCTTCTGCTCTTTGCTTCCCCTTCCCCTGGGGGATCAGTTCCGTGTATGAGATCTCTCCGGCTGAGTTCCCGACGTGGCTCCTGTGTCCTGATAGAGCCCTGACCGATACGAACCCAACACAAAGAGCAGGGAGAGTGGAGTGGTTCGCATGGAGTGGGGGTGCACCTGGAGCCCCAGCACGCTCGCCATCACCGACCTCCACACGTCAGCCCCAAAGGTTCCCAGTCTGAGGGGTGCACTGTGAGACCTTGAGGCAGAGCAGAGCTTCTCAGTGCCTGCGGCCTCAGGGGTGCCCCCTGGACACCTCGAGCTCTTTGCAGAATGTGCTGAAGCACAGGGATACTTAGGAAAAGGGAACAGTGGAGCTAGAAAATGAAGTCGCAGCCACCAGCCTGTGTACCTGGATCTCCACCAGCCTCCCTCCTGGTGTGACAGGTGCATCCAGGGGCTCATTTCTACTTGTCCATTGCTCTGTGTCTGTGGGTCACTGGATGCAAGTGATCACTAGCTGCTGCCCAAAGGTTCAAGAACCATTTCTGGCATAAAAGGGTACAACTGAGAAAGAAAATGCTGTCATTAGCATGGCTTCCCATCTGCACACTGGGAAGAGGCTGCCCCTCTTTCATTCTGTCAGAGCACCATCTTGGCTTAGCAACACCAAGACAGCAGGAGACACTGTCCACTCTTGCCTCCACATGTGAGTCTCAGACGGCAGGGACCACAGCCCCCACCTCTGGTCCCTCAGTCCTGGGCTTTGCTGTACAGGGATGGGGGGATTTGAGGGGTCCGTACGGGAAGACAGAGGGCTAGTGGAGTGACCCATTGCCAGAGGGGTGGCTGCAGGAGATTCTCAGAACACTGTAGCAGTGAACCTGCTCCACAAAGCTCTTACTGTCACTCAGCTGCATGCAGCCCTACTGTGCCAGCAATGTGCCAGCTCTGTGGTCCCAGTGGGTATCATGATGGGTACCACACAGGACATGCAGATAGGAAATGACAGCAGACCAACAGGGTGATGTGGGGAGTGGACACCTAGCAGGGCAGCTAACCCAGGCGGGGCCAGTGCCTCACGGAGACTCCACAGGCAGAGACCTAAAACACAGGAAGCTAAGTCGAGAAATTGAGACCAATGTCAAATGTTCTCAGAAAAACTGGAAAAGAAGAAATAAAACTATCTCTACTTGCAGATGACAAGATCCTTTTTATATCTAAAAAAATCCCAAATAACACACATGCACAAACCCTACTAGAGTTCATAATGAATTCAGAGAGGTTGCAGGATATCAAAACAACACACACAAACCAGCAGTGTTTCTGTACCCCATCCGCGACTAACAAGAAAAGAAATTGAGAGAACAATTGCATTTACAATGGCATCCGAAAGAATAAAATTCCGGGAATAAATTCAGCCAAGGAGGTGAAACATTTATACACTGAAAACTAACAAAAAATTTGCAAAATAAATACCTAATTAAATGAAAACACATCCTATGCTCATGAATCAAAAGAGTAAACATTGTTAAACTTACCCAAAGCAACCCACAGATTCAATAGCATTCCTATCAAAATTCCAAGTCTTTTTTTTTTTCAGAAACGGGAGAGCTGATCCTCAATTCACATGGAATTAGAAGAGGCCAGACAGTCAAAACAATATATTGAAAAAGAAGAACACTGTTGGGGAAAAATCATACTTTCCAGCTTCAAAGCTTACTACAAAGCTATAGGAAACAAAACAATGCGGTACTGGCGTAAGGATAGAGAAATAAACTCAAGGAACAGAATTTGAAAGTCCAGAAATAGCTCCAAACTTCTATGGCCAATTGATTTCTGACAAGGCTGTCAAGACAACTTGAAAAGAGAAAAGAATAGTCTCTTCAACAAATGGTGCTGGGACAATGGGACAGCCACATGCACAAGAATGACTGTAGACCCCTACCTCACTCCATATACAAAAATTAACTCAGAAAGCATTGGTAACCAAGTATGAGGGATTCTTAGCTGTGACACCAAATACATGAGCCACAAGAAAAGAGAAAGGTAAAACAATAAAAAAGATAAAAAAAGAAAAAATAGATAATCTGGGCTTTTAAAATTAAAATAAAACCTTTTGCACATCAAAGGACATTATCAAGAAAGTGAAAACAAAAAAATAGGAGAAAACATTTGCAAATCATATATCGGATAAGGGTCTAGTGTCTGTAATGCCTACCGAGCTCCCATAACTCCACAACAGAAATATGAACAATCAAAAAGTGAGCAAAGGACTTGAGTAGACATTTCTCCCAAGAAGATACACAAATGGCCAATAAGCACATGACAAGATGCTCAGCATCATTAACCATCAGTCAAACACAGATCACAGCCACCATGAGATACCCGTTCATACTCTCTGGGATGGCTGTGACTTAAAAAACAGAAAGGAAATATAGAATATAGTAAGTGTTGGCGAGAGTGTGTAGAAATTGGAACTCATATACATTGCTGGTGGGAAGGTAAAATGGTTCAGAGACTGAGGGAAATGCAGTGCGGCAGGCCCTCAAAAAGTTAAACAGAGTTTCCACATGAGCCAGCAAAGCTCTGCTTTTAGGTATGTACCAAAGGATTGAATACAGGAACTCAAGTAAGTACATGGGTGTTCATCGAGGACTATTTACAATACCTGAAAGGTGGAAACAACCCAAATGTAAACGGATGAATGACAAAGTGTGGGCTACCTGTGCCATGGAATATTACTGAGCCATAAAAAGGGATGGAGTGCTGGTCCACATTACGACACGGATATTACCACATGCACATTAAAAACACTATGACAGGGAAAGAGGCCAGACAGCCCATTATACGAAATAGCCCGAACAGTTAAGTCCACAGAGGCAGAAAGCAGGCGGGTGATTGCCAGGGGCTGGGGAGTGACTGCATAGGGGGTACAAGACTTTTGCTTGGGTTGATGAAGTGTTTTGGGGCTGGATGGAGGGGGTGCTTGTACAACCTTGTGAATGTACTAATTTCCACTGAATTGTTCACTTTGAAATGGTTAATTTTATGTTATGTGTATTTTGCCTCAGTGAGAAAAATATCCAAGTGTCAAGAAGAAAGAATGGAAGGAGGGCTGGGGCCACTTCCCCAAGGCTTGCTGGCCTCTGGGAAGGAAGCAACTCTTCTGTGATACGCTCACAGGCAGAGGTGCCGCAGTTAACCTTGCCCGTGATGACTCCCATGTCTGTTATTTATTCCACTGCGTGTCCTCCTGCTGCATGAAGAATTGTCAAGAAGAAGGAATAGTCTCTGAGGCCTTCCTGGAGGCTGAGACCTTTGAGGGGATTTGGAGGGTGAATGAAAAGTGCAGCTGGTGGGGAGCGGGGGAGGGAAGGACTCCGGGGCTCTGGGCCAGGCAGCTGGAGTAACTTGGTGTGGCCAGAGATGGAAGCGGAGCTGGCGACGGAGCAGGGAAGACTTTGGGGACTGTGGCCAGACAGGAAAGTGTCAGGAGGGGATGACAGCTGTGGAGGGGATGGTTTAACAGGGCACAGGTCTCAGGGGGCCCTGGGAACTCCAGCTCCGGCTGCCCAGGTCTGCAGAATGAGCCTGCATTTTGGTGAGTCCCCCAGGGTGCCCAGGGTGCTCACAGTTTTGGACTGTCCACAGGTTTGCAGTCCACAGGAGGTGGGCTGAAGGGCAGGTCCCCATGAGAGCCCACTACGGTGATGGACGAGCCCAGGCTCACACAGCAGCCCCACAAGGCAGGGACTTTACCCAGAGTCCTGCACAGAGTGGTTGCTCTGTAGATATTTGAGGTCAGAAAACCCAACTGTTGGAAAAGAGAAAAGACGGTAGTTTGCTGAAGCCTCCCAAACTGGACTTCATGTTGTGTGGGAATGTGTCTGCAGGAGAGGGATTTTTCAAAGCAGGTATAAAGACTGGCATCTCAAGTTCTTTATAGACAGAGAAGTGGGATGTGGAAGTCGGTTATGGCCATGGCACGTCAGTCCATTCACATCCAGCTCTTGAAAGCCTCTCAGGGTCTGAGAGCAGCTCTTACTCCTGGGCACACGAGAGCTCCCTCCTCCCAGCTCAGAAATGCGGGAGGCAGGTTTTCCTCTGTTGGGGACCAGCCCCAGGGAAGCTGGGGGCCCCTTGCTAAGAGCCCTAGCAAGGAGCCGTGGCCCTAAAACCAGCCTTTCAACCTGGCAGCCCCTCAGCCTCAGAAAACTGCTTCTCCTTGCCTCCTGAAGCCTGGGACTGTGACAAACAGAGAGAGGGAGGGAGCCCTGGGTTTTGCAAGCAGTCGGAAGCAGCATGAGGTTACCGGCAGCCAGCTCAGAGCCTCTCTTAATTCAGACATTTCCCAAGCCTTGTAAAACTAATGAAAAATGGCAGCATCGGCCCAAGGAGGCTGTCTTGGAAGGCAGGTATGTGGCAGCCCTTTGAAACCTGGGTAATAACTTCAGGCTGAAAGTCAAATAAGGCAGAATGAATGACAAAGGCAATCCTTAAATAAACAGTGCTTAAAACCGGAATGATGAATTGGCATATGGAAGCATGAGGCGGAAAATTACATCCCAGGTAGAGATGTAAATATATGCACCTAGGCAGATGGGGAGGGGCCGGAGGCAGGGGTTGGGGGCAGAAATGTCCAGGAAGGGCAGACAGTCCAGGGGACCCTGCCTTGAGCTGCTGGAAGCTGGAGCACTAAGGTTGCCATGGGAGCAGGAGAGAGAAATGGTCAGAGTGGGAGAGAAAGCGAGTTGGCAATTTCAGCCTCAGGATGGGACACGGCCAGGTGACAGACCAGAGGTGCTTCTGGGGCGGGGGACTCATTCCTGGCGGGCACTTCTCCATGCCAGGCACAGTTCAAAGCTCTTCTTACATTAACTGATGGCATCCTCACCACACCCCGACCAGGTGGACCCACTCAACACCAGAGCAGTGAGCTGGAGGTGGTCACTGTCACTTGTGTCACTCCAGTGCTATGTATCCCCAATACAGCAGCAGACGGGAGGGCATCCATGCCTGCCCAGCTCTGCTACAGCGTCTACGGCCCTTCGAGACAGGCTCACCTTGGTACCTACCTGCATGCTGTGCTCTGAATCGCTGCATCCACAGGTGCACACGGGGTGTGGCTCCCACAGCAGTGAGGCCACGCTGGACGCCCTGGCCCTGCCTCGGCTGCCAGCTGAAGTCTGGCACATGAGACTCCCTCACTGATACCACCGGGGCAGAGGGACATCTGGCTGTTGATCATCAGAACCATGAAAACGATCAGTGGTATTGTTTCACGTCTCTGTTTGTGGCTGGTTTGTTATGCAGTAAGATGGCTGGAACACCTGCACCGGGAGGCTGTCGGGCATAAAAAAGGAGGAGAGAATGCTGAAAGGGGGGCTTCAAAAGCCCTGAAGATTGAGGATTGAAATCCCTCCCAGCCACATCCAGAGAGCTGACTATATATAGGTATTTCTCTCACAGAAGTATTGAGTTCCCATCTTTTCTCTATTGCTAACGACTCAAATAGCGAGTTGCATGGGAGTTACATAAGCCCTTTTGTATAGAACAGAAATAACCCTCATGCAAAGTGGCCAATTGAGTTATTTACGGCATTTTAACAGCTAGTTTGCATAGCTCTGCAGTTGATCCAGCTGATTATTCCCCAATCAGCTGCTAACACAGGCAAGGAAAAAATAAAATAAAATCAGCCGCTGTGCAGCAGATGAGTAAGCACAAATAGGTGCAGCCGGGCTGAGCCCAGTGAGGACCCCACACGACTGCCGAGCCCGGGCAAGGCCAGCGGTCAGCCCTTGAACACCCACGTTTGGACCTTTCTCCTGAACCCCCATGTTGGTGACCTGGCTTTCATTGCTGTTATTTCTGTGCACAAAGTGGCACTGGTGAACAAAAATGGTCAGGGTTTTATCTTTCCCAATTTATTCAAAAGACAAATACAGGGGCGCTGGTTTTTCCCCTTTATCCTGATTTTGGACCCCAGGTGTTCACGGTTGGGCTTCAGTTCACGGCACACTGCTAATATTGTCCCTGGCAAGGCACCTCTCTGTTTATCATATGGTATTTTATTTTGGTATTTTCCTCTTCTCATTCACTCTTAGCCCCACGTCCACCCCTGTAGGCACAGACTCTGAGGGTTTTTATGTCTGCCCTCAGATATACGTGCGTCTGAAGTCACGCACTCTATTGTGCACCCTGCAGAGCCCT
This sequence comes from Manis javanica, assembly GCF_040802235.1. Lineage (NCBI taxonomy): Eukaryota > Metazoa > Chordata > Mammalia > Pholidota > Manidae > Manis > Manis javanica. The sequence continues at coordinate 3,687,566 of NC_133159.1, read as the reverse complement.
CACCTGGCTAAGCCCTGCATCGAGCCACTCCCCACTGCACCTGCATCCTAACAGGTCCTCAGTGGGACGGGACATCCCAGGATAATCCCTCCTCCATCTACCCACCACCTGTCTCACACTTCTCCTCGCTCCTCAAACCTCCCAGCCTCCTCCGAAGTCCTCCTCCCTGACGATGACCTCATCCCAGTTCATGGGAAAACTAACAAAGCCTATCTGCTCCCCCCTGGGTTACCTGCATTTGTGCCCAGACACTCTACCTTCCCTCCTGTTGAGATGAGCTGGTTGCCTTCATTTTGGGCCAGCTCCTGGCCCCTGTCCAGGATATTATCCAACAATTGCCACATTTCCCCCTCTTCTAGATCATTTCCACAAATATAAAAGCATGCAATAATATCTCCCATCATTTGTCAGAAAATATCTTCATTTCACACACACACCGAAGCACCCTGAGGTTTTGAATGACAGTATCAGGGTGGGAGTAATCTGAGGGTATTATCCCACTGTTATCTGGCTTCCACTTTGGTCTTTTGTGATAAAGCCTACAACTGACTTTTTTGTTTTATAATCTTCTCACTGGTTGATTTTAAAATTTTCATGTTCTTTGGTTTCAGTGCCTCTGTGGATAAAGTGAAGGTTCCTACGGCCGGGATCCCCACCTGAACCTAAACTACTTGATGTAACTGGCCTGCTGCTAGGCTACTGCTTTCACACCCGTAGGCAATAAGCTATTGCTGACCAGGTCACTATATGAAGAGCTCTGCCCAGTGCTCTGGGTGGAGGCAGGGATGAAGGAGGATAGCAGACCTGCAGACTGCTGGATGCAGACATAATTCTAGTGCTCGACCCATCACCGGGAGAACAAGCCAGGTAACAAACCCTTTCACCCCAGAATGTTCCATTGTCATTGATCGGCCTCACTGAATCCATAGTGAACTTCCCTGGGGCTGAAACCCATTGGCAGGACAACATCTTTAGGTGTTGATTTCATTGAATACAACTTGGGAGTCATTGTGCTTTAGGAGTCTGAGAATTAAAATTTTAAATTTATTCTGTAGTTTTCAGCCACCCTATGAATTGAATATTTTTCTTCACTTTAAAAAATTTGTTCAAGGAACTCCTCTTAAATGTTTCTTAGACCTTTCCATTCTCTGTGTTTGATCTTTGAATTTCTCAATCACATCTGTCTCTTTCACTCTGTACTGCAGTCTGGATAGTTATTTCATATCTATTTTCCAGTTCACTAACTCTGATGAGCTATGACTATTGCATTTTAAAGCCAGATTGTATTTTTTTTACCTCAGGTATTTTAATTTTAATTTCCATATATTTGGTCCTGTTTCAAATTTAAACATTTTGATTATTTATTCATGTCTTCAAAACCTTTATTTCATTTTCAACACATTTCTGTTGTATATAGGTTAATTCTAATATGTGAAGACATTGTGGGTCTAATTGTGCTAAATGTTGTTTCTGTTGACTCTGATGCATGGTTGAGGCAGGTGATAGTGAGATAGGACTCTTGTAAATCTCAAAAAAAAAAACCCAATCCATCTCAGCCACTTAGTTAGACCTCAGCTGCTCTGAGTCATTGTGCCCTGGGCAAATGAAGTTCAGCCAATACACTTAGATAGACTTCAGCTGCTCTGATTGGTTAGGCAAATGAAGCATTGTACTTTCAGCCAATCAGGAGTGAGTTCCCATGTCATTATGGGGTGGGACTTTCTCCTCTCAGGGGTCAAACCCTCTACACCAAGGCCCTGAGGGCTTCCTCTCTTGGAACCCCTCCTGCATAGCAGGAGATTTTGCTCCCTCATTCATTCATTAAAAGCTTTGCTAGTTGCTCCATACCTTCATCTGCCGGCTTCATTCTTCCTTGCCTCTACAACAAAATCCTGGGAAAAAACAGCATTCTGGTCAGTAACATGGTGACTTGTAATGGTATGTATTTTGTAATTTCCAATTATGAGCTCATGTTTAATTGGTCTTAACCTGTGGGAACCCTTAGGAGCCTGGGTTGAGATGATTTCAGAGAGGATTTGTGTTTATTTCTGCCTTCACCTGGAAGCACTAAAACCCTGGGCATGTACAGTGTTTCCCCTGCACCCCCCCAAAATTATATAGTATTTCCTACATGGCCAGTGCTGCACTATTTGTGTCCTCCTTGCAAAGATGAGGAAATGGAGATAAAAGGAGATCATTCAACTTGATCAAAACCGCACAGATTATTTATGGCAGAATTGGAATTTGAAACCAAGTAGCCCTATGATAGTCTCAACCACTCTGCTATGATACATCTTTCCTTCATAGCCAGTAAAAATTCAAACCAGAAACCCACCCCAGGGGCCAGCAGTGGTCACAAATTCTTAGCTAAGGCTGAGAAAATGGTTTTCCTTCTTGCCTCCTGCCTTGTTCCATTTGGGCTGCTATAACAGAATACCATGGTATTAAACAACAAACATTTATTTCCCAGAGTTCTGGAGGCTGGAAGTCCAAGATCAGGGTGTTGGCAGATTTGGGGTCTGGTGAGTGTCCATTTCCTGGTTCACAGGCAGCTTTTCACTGTGTCTTTACATGAGGAAAAGGGTGAGGAAGCTCTCTGGGGTCTTATAAGGTCTTTGCTTCTTATGAGGGCGCTAATCCCATTTCGAGGGCTCCACCCTCATGACCTAATCACCTTCCAAAGGTCCCACTGGGGATTAGGTTTTCATATAGGAATTTGGGGAGGGGTCACACACAGTCAGTCTGTAGCACCTCCCACTTGCCAACAGGCAGGTTTCCCCCCCTGGCCTATGCTTTTGACTGAGACTGTAGTTCTCTAGTTCTCAGAAGGCTCAGCTTTCTGTAATACTCCAGCTTCAAACTTTGATCTCTGAGGAACCATGGTCTGCTTCAGGCCTACACGCAGGTGTTAAAATCCAAAACTCTCTGTTCTTGGCACTGGTGATGATTCTGCATTAAAATCCGCAGTTTATGGCTTTGATTGGTGGTACCCATCGATGCGGGTCTCTGTGTGGTGAAGGTTCTGATGCTTTGTACCCCACTTCGCTTTAAGGCGGCTTACCTGCACAGACAGTTCCGGGGCTGCTCTCCTTTCCCTCCCGCCCTTGGACACCCTGTGGCTCTAGCCGACTGGAGGCACATACACACTATTTTCAGTCTTACTCTTTTATCTATGCAGGTTATTGGTGTTATCCCTTTAAAGTTTTTTAGACTCTTCTCTTTCCTTTGAGGATCTTAAGTTTCTCTCTAATCTGTCTAGGTAGTTTATTTTTTTATTTTGTTCTATATTTTTAACCTATCCAGCTGGGCCCCCTATAAGCCTTTTCCGGCTGAGAACATCTCCTCCTAAGTCTGTGAAATTCTCAGCCTTTTCTTCTCAAAACATTTCCTTTCTTTTCACCTGTCTCTCTCCTGGTGGGGCTCCTGGTACGTGGATGTCACGACCCCACGTTGGCACGCCCACTGTCTCCCAGCAGCCCCCCATCCTCCTGTCTTCCAGGGGAGCGCTAACCTGACCTCCCACCTCCGCTCCGTCTCACGGGCATGCTGGCATTCCACCGGCTGAGATTCCCGTTCAAAATACTGCTGTTTCAGACTCCCTTTCTTGATTCTTTTTCAGAAATGCTTGAACCTGCTTCACGATCTTCACATCCTCGGTTAGTACTCTGAGGACTCTTTTAAAAAGTTTATTTTATATTCTTGTTCTGTCTGATCCATTAATTCTGTTGTGTCTGGCACAGGCTGTCTTTCATAAAATGGCATGTTTGCCTCTCAAATATCTTCTCACTTTTCCTCAGAACTCTCAGCTGCTTTGGCTGATAGGTGTATCTGCCAGATGGGGTAAATTCCTTGGCCGTAGCTTGGGCTCCTCCAGGGAGGGCTTTGTATTTTTCCGGAGGTGGTGGTGGGGTGTGGCTTGGAGGAGAGACCCTTTTGGGTTGCATTCTGGGCTCACCCACCCCCTCTCTTCTCTTCTGCTCCACAAGGCTTGTCTGTAAATGTCTTAGTCCCTCTGCCCAGACACTGTATTAGTTGGGGAGTACCTCTGAATTTGCATTGTCCAGCTAAGAGAGTAGAAAGATGGTGAGGAGGACTGAGAAGACCTGAGAAGCTCACCCAATGTGCTCTTGGTGCCCCTCATAGCTGGGGTCCAGCCTTGCCCTGGGGTCACCAGCTTGCCCCTCTGGGAGATGGCTGGGGTGGAGAGGGCCCTGTTTATTTCTTCAGGGCAGGAACTGGTAGTGGAGCAGGTGCAGAAGGCTCTGGGATGCAGGTAACATGTTGATGTGAGACTCCAGTGAAAGGGATGGAGATGGTCAGTGGTGCCATCAACTTCCAGGCATTCTGTATGCAACATGTTACATTGAGCAATGCAGGAACTGGATACATGCTCTGAAGAAACAGGACATGTGAAGAAACTGGATGCATGCCATTTAGATGGGAGAGAAGTTGCAGCACTCACGGCCCAGAGGTGGCAAATAGGTATGAGCTTGTGTTCTGGCTGTGCTGAGCTCTCCCAGTGGCTGTGCGCACCAGGGCTTCCCAAACTTTACCTGCAGACACATGACTGGAGGACCTTGCCAAAATGCAAGTAGGTCTGAGTGGAGTTGGGTTTTTGCATTTCCAACAGCCCCTATGTGCTGACCACACTGTTGGCCAAAGTCTGTGAACCACACTTTGAATATCAAGGTTGTAGAACCCTGTACTTAGACGAGTGCTGAGGCCTCGGTGTGGCACAGCAGGAAGCCTGCCGGGATCACGTGTCTAAGTCTGCCAAGGTGCTGGGGGAGGAAGCGTCAGCATGCAGCAATTTCCATCTCTGATTAAGTCATTTGTGTTTTTTTTTTCACACTTCAATTCTATTTGGAAACCCTCTATTTTATGCTGTAAATTTTCTCTGTGGTGTTAGACCATTTTTCCATCTATTTCATAAGGCAATCATTTTTATTCATTCTTTTATTATTCTTTTATTAATCATTTGCTAATAATTGTAATTCATTCCTTCATAATTGTATTGATGCAGCCAATCTTTTATTCATTCTATTATCTGCTAAACATTTATTTAGTGCCTACTCTGTGTGAGGCATTGTTTTAGTGTAAAGAACACTGGCAAACAAAACGACAGTCCCTGCCGCTATTTCTGTAGGAGGAAAGAGATAAGGAATGAAAGCTTGGGTACAGGAATGCGTGAACACATAGATGAAATACATAGGAAATGCATAGACAAAAAAGGAGAAATAGCTACTATGTGAAGCCCCATGATATTATTTAAAATTTTAAAGGGATCACCCGGGCTTCTCTGTGAAGAAGGGTGGAAACACGAGGACCAGGTAGGCAGTTGATGCTGGCATGGGATGATGGTGGCACAAGGGAGAGGACAGCTGTGTGCTTGGCGAGAAGTAGGAGAGCCTTCATATTGTGCAGCCTATAGTCCATTCCTGTGGACTGGATCTGGGGTAGGAAGGAAAAGGAGAGGTGGTGAGGGTGACTAAGGTTTGGGGCTGAGAAAAATGAGAAGACTGGTATCTCTATTTACTGAAATATCAGAAGAATAGGCTCTGGGGTGCCAATTTGACACCTGGAGGCGTTGAGGGGGCTGTTGGGTCTCTCCATGCGTGGAGTTCAGCACAGAGGTCCAGGTATGATCTGTAGTGGTGAGTTACCAGCAGAGAGATGGTATTAAAGTCACAGGAGTAGGTGAGGTCACCCAGGAAAGTGTAGCTTGGAAAAAGAAGAGGCTCCAGAGCTGTGGTGGGGCCCCTAGAGGTCCACAGAGAACACAGCAAGGGCGGAGAAGGGAGAAACATCAGCCCTACGTAAACGTGCTTTGGCAACTTGATATGTTTCCTTCCATGACGGCAGAAGGCTAAGCCTTTTGGTGTCTGTATTCATAATGTCTAATAATGCTGGACAGCAGTGTCACACCGTCACCTACAGGTGGTGCAACTTGACAAAATGAAATACTCAATGGGCATGTACTTTGGACTTAAGTCTTGAGGTTCTGTAATGCACGTGAAGATTCAGTTTCAGTGGTTTTGCAGTTTGGTGTTTTGTATATTGCGTTGACTTAAAATGATGCACAAACAGCACACAATTAGCTTAAAATGGGTCATGTTCATGTCAAAATCTTTAATAGATATGTATACATGTGCACAAAATAGAAAGAACACTAACATTTATTTTCCCACAACAAATTCTCCGAATATGAAATGAAACTTCACCGCATGTCAGGGTTTTGGATCAAAATCTTGAGATGATCTCTTTACTCTCTTTCCAACTCACTTCTTTGCTATCTCTCTGTAATTGGCTTCCCAGATTCATTTTTGCAAGGTGCAAATCTGTGTGAAAATCCCCCAATTCTTTCACATCTCAAAGCCAAACTTTGAAAGGATGCTATGTAAGTGACCTGGCAGGGGCAATCTAGAGCAGCTAAAACTCCAGTGCTGAAATTCTACTCATTAACAAGTTGTTAAATAATTAATAGGTTTGTGTTTAATTGCTTCTGTGTATATAATCTTGCTTTTTCTGAAAACCATCATTAATTTTCAGTTAGTTCCACTCGAAGTAACAAGGCCTAATGCTTCCAGTTGGAAAAAATGAATATTTATGAACACTTGCTCTATCTGAAGCTAGAGGAAAAATAGGATTATTCATTTCTTTAATGTTCAGAAAGGGGTAGGGGAAGAAACTTGTCCATTTTAGTCTCTGACAGTATGTTTATCTGGCAAGTTTAGATCTCTGACCTCAGCTAATTTCTCTAGAGAGCTTGTTAAATTTTATCTTAAGTGGAAATTCTGTCCTCAAAAATCCCAGTTTTTAAAGGTCGTGCTTAAGACAATGTCACATTTCACACAAGTGACTCTCTGCACGTGCTGGTTCTGGCATGGACACCAACTGGACAACATCTGTCACTTGGGTGCTAGTGAATGGTTCTAAGATGACTTTGGGAGCGTGAGATCATAGGCGGGGCTCCCGTCTCTCCTGTGCCAGGCGTCCTTGTGGCTCAGGCTACAAACACCATCTACAATGCAGGCCCCCTGTGGACATCCGTGCCTTAGCCCTGCGCCTACACAGGGGGAAAACACTGGGGTTGGACTGGTGTTAACCAGTCTCCACAACAGAAAGCAGCATCTAGCCAGGGAGGTTCTAAAAATATATAGGATTTCGGGCAATTTTATTTTCTTCTTTTCAGCTCTTGTGCTTTCCACATTATTTATCATTACCAAATAACAACATGGGAAAACCCACCCACTGTGGCTCTCCAGACGCTTACAAAGGACTCCGGATGTTTGGTAACGAGGTTTGCTTGACTGTTTCTCTGACTCTCTTTTGTGACTGGAAGAAAAGCAGGGTAATTCTCTACATGCACACCAACCAGCGCTGTGCTTAGTTTTGCGTGTTTCTGATTATTATAGGAATGGTAACTATTGTATGTGGTCTTCTGGGACTTGAATTTTCATGCAACATTATGTTTTTAAGATTCATCATGTTGTGTGTAGCTGTAATTCATTCTTTTACATGGGGCATCATAGAGACTTGTTTTCTTAGAATTCCACTTTCAGAGTCACCCATGTTGTTGTATAGTTGTTGTTCATTCATATTTAACAGTACATAATATTCTATGGTGTGATTATATTGTGATTTTTTTAAATCCATGGTTCTGTTCCCAGTTTTTTGCTATTCTGAACTGTGCTGGGTGCCGGCGCACCTGTGTTAGATTCCTTAAGGCTCCTAGGAATATATTGCTAAGTTCTCCCATATGTGTATGTTTGACTTTACAAGATAATGCAACATTGTTTCCAAAGTGGCTGCACAAATTTACGCTACTGCTGTTTCATAAGCTTGTTAGCTGCTGCCAATTCCGTGGGGCTAAATAGTCTATCATTGCATCATGATTTGCATTTGTCTGGTTTCTAATGAGGCTGATTATCTCCCTTGGTTATTGGACATATGCTTTTCTATTTCTGTGAAATGACAGTTCACAACTATGGACATTTTACTGTTTCTTTTTTTTTCTTACTGACTTAAAGGACTTCTTTGTTGATTGTAGATACTAAAAACCTTTTTGTTTTCAGTTATGTGCTTTGAACTTCTCTCAGTCTTGAGACTCCTTTATAGTGTGTTTTGATAAATAAGCTTTTAATTGCAATGTAGCTAAAATTATCAATCTTTTTAAAATATTTTTTTTTCCCCATTCTGTTTAAAAGCTCCAATATCAAGGTTGGAAAGATATTCTATATTTTCTTATAGACATTCTTGAGGTTTACTTTTCAGTTTTGAGTTTTAAATTTGAAATTAATTTTTTGTATAGTATAAGGTGGATAACCGATTGTACTTTTTAAAAATGTGGATAACCGATTGTACCAGTACTATTTATTGAAAAGTTCCTCCTTATGCATTTCTCTGTGCTGTCATCTCTCTTCTCTAAATGTGTGGGCCTAGTTCTGTGCTCACTATACTTTATATCTGGCCAATGTATCAACTTCCTTGACAATGTCACCCTGGCTCACTCAGGGCGGCTTAATGGCAAGTGTTCATAGCTGGTGGTACATGGTCTCCAGTGTTGTCTTAATTTTTACTGTTATTCTTAGTCTTTTGTACTTTTACATACATTGTAGAATCAATCTGTCAGATTCCACAGAATCCTTATTCAAATTTGGATTGAAAATGCATGGCATCTATAAGTCAATAGAGAAACAATCGATGCCTTTTGACACTGAGCTTTCCTGCTGTGTACAGGGCATACTGTACCCCCAAACAAGAGGCTATAATGAAATAAGAGTGGAAAATACCAAAGGTTTCTAAACAAGATTTATAGAAGGAATATTCCATAGGTAGTTGGAGAGCAGAATGAAAGTGGCTCAAAACTGAGTTGCTGATTTGGAAGGTAGAATAAGGCGATCTCTTCCTCTTACTCCCTCTGTGGGAATGAGGAAATGAGGGGAAATTGAGGGACTTGAAGATACATCCAAGCCATAAAATCGTTGCCTAATAATAATGGGCAATCCAGAAAGTGATAAGAGAAACAGAAGAGTAGGAAAAAGCCAAAAAAACAAGAGAATAAGTTAGCCTAACATTAAGGAAGATTTAAGCTAAACGAACCATTGGATGCTAAGTGAAAACAATGTTAAGGTGCATAGCCCTAAAAGAACAGCTAAAATTTCTGAAATTTAGTTAAAAAAAAATAGCCTATCCTAACATTGTATAGAAGGGAGGCAGGCTATTTTTAAGATAGCATGAATTAGACTGGCATCCGTTTTGTCATTTTTCAACATAAAATTCTAAAAACCAATGGGGGTGGTCTCTCCAAAGTTCTAAGGGAAAAGGGTTGGAAAGTCAAATTGTGTATTAAGTCAACAGTCACAAAAGAGAAACATAACCCTCCAAACATGCAGATTTTTACAAACTGTATTACTTAAAAATTGTTTCCTAAAGAAACTCCTCCAGCTTGTTCACGAGCAGAGCGAAAGGTGGTGGCCCCCAGGAGGAGGAGGCGCACCGTGTAAGAAAAGGGAAAGGTGAAAAGAGAACTTAAAGGCAATATTACTCAAAACCTTCAACCTTGTTGTCTTTTTTTTGAATGAAACTTTCATGCAATAATAAGTAATAATACGAAAAACATCAAAACAGTCCGCAACTACAGTTTGAGAAAGTTTAAGTAATAGCTGGGTTACCAGGAGAGGCATATAGAATTATGCTAAAAGTCTTCTCTTTATGGTAAAGAGTTTATAGAATCTGACTAATTTTGGAAATTTACAAGGGGGAGAAAAAGCCTGTATAAATATGTTTGGCATAAAATATTTAAAGGTAATTACTCTTTTACCAGAAGTAGGGTGTAGCTATTCCAAACCTCTGGAATAAAAATATTTAATGAAAGATTTGAAGTGAATACAGCAAATTTCAAGAGGGAGAAAGAACTGACTTAGAAAACACCAAGATGGTAGGAATGAAAGAAGGGGGAATTTCAGTAATTGTGAAGGAGTTAAAATTTGGATTAAAGGAAAGGAAGAAAATATGCTAGAAGTTGATTTCCGGAAACACACCTCAAACAAAATAAAACAATAGCAGAAAAGGAAAACAAACAATAGGACAGTGCTTTCAAGAAAATACAGCACATTAATGCAAGTACAACACGATTATCCGTTTTAAGAACAACACAGCAGCACAGACTCCGAGGCATCACTCCTTGTCTTCCAGCTGACAGCGCTCAGTGCGTGCTGGCCCCTTGCTGAGCACTTGGTTCCAGTTACTTCGTTTAATAGTCACAAGAGGTCCATGAGTTCGATGGCTTTTTAGCCATTTCACAGATGAAGAAATTGATGTTCAGAGAAGATAAACAATTTGCTAAAGATAATGCAGCTGGGAGGTGGCAGAGCTGGGAGGGAAGGGTTGGTATCTGTGTGGACAGCCTCTGGGGACCGCATGTCAAATCCCCACCGGCAGGGACACTTCCTTTCTGTCTGCTCATTCTGTTCTCTGAAGAGAACAGGAATGTCCTGCAAACCTGAGCTCTGGGGAAAAGAAGCTTTCCCAAGACTTCCTCCTGTCCATCTCTCCTCCCTTATTCAGCCCTGCTCTGCCACCGGGGTCTCTTCTTGGTCATCCAGGAGATGGCACATGACTGTGGCTGTTCTATAGAGAAAAGTCCAGTTCTCAAGTTCAAGGACTAGTGGTAGTTCCACCTTGGGTCAGAATGGCCTTCCATACAAATAAACAAACAGTGGTTGTATAGCAGCAGAATTTTTGCTTCCGAAGACATCTGGATCCCCAGCCCAGAGGCATCTCTGAAAGTGTGATAAATACCCACTTGCTTTGCAGGGGCCACATGGCTGGGAGGAGCCCATGGTCCAGCCTCTTTCCCTTGCGTCCAGACACTCGTCTTGTTCCCGTGGGTCCGTGTCGCTGATCTGGGCGCAGTGCGGATGGGAGAGGGTGCTCCGTGGTCTGCCAAGGGCTGAGAGAGGATAAAGAACACCTCGCAGCTACCAAACCCCGCCTGTTCCATTTAACCCAGAGCCGGGCAGACAGAGAGTACAGCGCAGGGAGCGGTGGCTGCAGATGCTGGGAGGCTCTGCGGCCGGTTCTGGCGCAGCGCTGCCGCTCTTGGGCACACAAACCGCGGGTTCTGTGACGGAGGAGGGATAGGCCCTGACCCCGCTGCACCGCCGAGCAGCCAAAACGTCTGCGCAAGAGAGCCCGGATCCTGTGCTCAGACGCCCCCCGGGAGTGCCGCAGGGTCCGCGCAGTGCAGAGGGACCCTGAGGATGGGCGGCGAAGACCCCCGAACAGGCTCATGGGCCAGCCCGGCTCACCAATTGGCCCTCTGCCCCGTCTTCCCCCACCCCCCACCCCCCAGACCTCTACCCACTTTCCTGCATTGTTTTACCCCCTCCTTGCTCCTTCTGGGACCCCTACCCAGGAGACAGGAGGGATAACAAAGACGTAGGATTGGGCATGAGAGCCGAAGGCCAGGACTGGGGCTCAGCATTTGCCAGCTGTGTGCCCACGGCCAGCTCACGGCACAGCCCTCGTCGGCTGCGTCCTGGGCGCACCGGATCCCCACTTTCTCTGCTGGGTCACCTAGCCTCCACCCTGGGGTGTCCTGCACAGCTCACTGTCTCCCTGCCTCCCACTTTGCCTGGGGGGCATTAGAGAAGTTCTCAGCCTGGTTTGCAACTGTTTGCAGTCAGAGCTCGGGCGTGCATCCCGCAGTCACTCCTCACCGCCAGCTTGGTTTGTGCCAAGGTGGCGTCTCTGAGTTGTCAGCACCTTCACTGGTTTCTCTGAGGATCCTGGAGTTGAGGGGCGCTTTCCTGCCTCCATTCCCTTGCATCCCTTCCAGAGGAGGAGCCCCGTGGTCTTGGTGGTTCCTGGCCCCTCCAACCTATGTCTGGTCTGTCGAGGGGCCTGCAAAGCCACGAGCCAGCTTCTGGGCCCAGATCGAAAGCCGGCACTGTCTCAGGTTATCCTCCACGTCCTGGAGCCTGGTCCACGGCCTGTCCTCAAGGAGGTGGAATCCACAAACTTTTCAGGAGAGGAACAAATAGAGCCTGTAACCAAGACAGTGTTAAAATATGTGCCATCATCCCACCTTTCCTCCAGGTGACCCTAAATAACATAGTAGTAACATTGCTTCTGGATATACAAGGTCTGTGTGTGTTCGGGTTTTCCACCATTTGGAGCAAGGACAAGCATTTCTATAACCACTCATATGGACACAGGGTTGCCTGTCCATCCTGACACTGAAACAGTGTTCACAGCCCGCTCTGTAATTCCTGCCACCTAAGGCACCATGTGTGACTCCGTGGAGCTGGCTGAGATCATGTTAACTGGGCAGTGATAGTGTGCGGGCCAGTCTGAGCTCCATGCCTGGACCTTATGAGGTCCTCGATACATGCGGACTCTCCAAAGGCTGGTTTCAAGTGCCAGAATGGGCAGTGCTCCTTGCCTCGCTGGAGGAAATGGAACCGAAGCTCAGAGTGCCTGGCTGGCACTGCCACCCGTCCTGTGCCCTTACACTCCCTTCGCTCCGTTGGCCCTTGTCTGACTGGGCTTTGTGTCCCTGAGTGGGAGCCCTCCTGTCTGCCGTGTCCCATCCTGCCCTTCCCTTGCAGCTGGACAGCCTCACCTGCCTCTGTCCAGACACTGCCTGCCCATCTGAATCCGCCCCAGCCATGTGCCCTGCGTGTTCACAGTGACCCCTTTGTTATTTTTGTCCATTTGTTTCCAGTCTATCTCCCTCCTTGATTCCATCCCGATGTTTCTTGTCATCTCAACAGATTCTTTTGTCCTGTAGGGAAGAATGGAGGCCCACCCCCTCTGTACTGACAGGTCACTGCGCCTTCAACCCTTCCTGGCCACGGCCACTGTCCATCTCACCTTTCTGTGTTGGGGCAGTCCAGGTCCCCCGGCCTTTCTGCAACAGCAGAAAGGTTCTTTGGCCCTGTTGCCAGCTCCAGAGACACCCAGAACCCTCCATCCAGTAACTGCTGCTCAGTGTGCGGCTCCACCGCCATCTGGGGATGTGCTCTCCCCCGGTTCTGCCTCTGGCTTCCCAAGCTGTGGAGGGGGGGGGGCACATCTCCATGCGGTGTCTGTCCCACCCGTCCCCGGGTTCTCTGGCCAGTGTCACACTGCCAGGCGGGACGCCCCTGACATCCCGGGGATGCTTCTTGCCAGGGCTGGGCTCAGATGCCCACAGTGAGAGCTCTTGGACCAACGGGCAAAAGCAGGGGCAGCCTCAGGCAGGACTGTGCTTTTCTAATGAAAGCTGCTCTTTCTCGAGAAGTTGAACCATTTGAATATACCAAGCATCTCACACTTAGGTGAGAATTCTTTTCCCATTTTCCACTAAGAAACCATGAGAATAAATACGTCATTCCCTGGAGTCAGGACCTTAAGAACCCACAAGACCAATGGCCAGTGTCCCCGCTATAGTTAGAGGGATCATTGATGAAGTGTCTTTAACAATTACAACAATAATCTGAACAACAAAAACACCAAGCTGGGCACATAAAAAGCATTTCCTAAATAAATACTATCTAAGTGTTAAGGTTTTGTAACTGAGTGAAAAAGTCAGCTCTCTGAACCCCTCCCGCCTGTGTATTTGTCACCTTATGTAAACTTTGGGCCAAAAGGAAACCTAGGAACAGGGCTTCTGCTCAGCCCAGCAGCCCTGCACACGGGCTTGTTGATCGTCCAAAGGAGCTTGGCCTGCAGTCTGCGAGTTGGGCACATACTCCTGACCCCGAGCTGGCCCCTCCGGGAGGCCGGGAGACGTGTATGGAAGTGATGACGCCTTGTCAACGAGCTTTAGGAACATCATAATCAGACCTGGTTGGCGAGAGTCAGCGAACCAGGGACGTGGACTTTCTCAGCTCTCCTCGCACCTCCCTGGGGCCCCGATGGTTGCAGCCTCAGACACCCCCTAACCTGCCCCGCCTCCTGTTCCCCATTCCCTAACATAAAAGAAGCTTGCAAACAACCCCGAGTCAGGATGGTTCTCTAGGGCACGAATCTGCCATCTCCTCGGTCTGCTGGCTTCCTAAATGAAGTCACTTTCCTTGCCCCAACACCTTGTCTCTCAACCTCTTGGCATGTTATGCTGCGGCGAGTGACCCGAGCTTGGAGGGATACTCTCTAACAGTGTGATAGACATGTATTAGAGAGAAATCTGATTTATTAAAAATAATCCTTTAGTGAATTCTTGGCAAGCAGAAAGCTTCCTCACAGCCTCCAGGGAAAAGGACCGCGAGAATGGCTTCGAGTGGATAGGTGTGGCGTAATGTTCTTTTGATGCTCATTTAAGTTTGCCCACTGTCATGTCAGGTCTTCTGAGTGAGCTTGGAAAGGTGGGAAGGCATTTTCTGGAATATTTAAGGTCTGGTGTTTGTGGCATGGTGCAAGTGCTTCTGGCAGATTTGAAATATGAAAGGATAAAATAAGGCCACCGGGTTATAGGTCCAGAGACCCTGCAGGAAAAACTCAAAATTCATAGCCACAAGTTAATGAATCCTGTCTCTCCACCACATGCCTTGTACCACGTGTGAATGAATTTCAAAGCATGCTAGCAAAGATGCTTCAGATGTACTTTTATTGAAGCTTCCCAAGACTCCACTAGAGCTGTAAGTTCAGCCAGGGAAGCCGAGCAAGGGCAGGGGGTCCGGGTACCCACACATCAAGCACTTGACATGCACCAGATAATTCAGTCATCATTACAAGCACTGGGCATGGGGAGGGTTAGGATTCCCATTTTACAGATGAAGAAACTGAAATTGAGCCAAGTTATAGCACTTGTCAAAGCCCCACAGTCAACAGGTGGCAGAGCAGGATTTGTGCCCAGGTCTGTTCACTCCCAGCTCCTGCTGGAGAGGCACCCATGGGATGGCTTGGTCAGCAGGCAGAGTCTGACCTCCTGCGTCAGACTGTGGGGAATGGAATCCAGGCATTAGCTAAAGTTAGCGCATCGAGTTCCTAAACGCCCTCCGAGGGTTTAACTCCCGCCAAGTGAGTGGCTGCGAAGAGCTCAGTGCTATTTGTCTCTCACTGTGACTTCACACCTGCACGCACGGGTCCAGAAATAACACGATTCAATCCTGATCGCAGTTTTGCAGATACTCGAGCTGTGCTCAACAGATGTCTTTTGATTCTGCAATATTTCCATCTGTCAGAGCTGAAAAAGCAATAAATAATAATGCTCCCACATTTACATAGCAATTGAACACACTGCAGAGTAAAATAACTTTGTTTCTTTCCATTTCAATGTTTTGTAACGCTTTCTGAGTTCTCGGGACTTCTGCGTATCATTCCCAGGATGCTTGTGGAAAGCAAATATTTAGACTACGTGGACATTATTCAGTTTTAGAACATATTTTTTTTTTCGGGAAAATAAATGTTCCTTCAAGCAGATGGTGCTACTCTCTCATAAGCACAGCCCATAAGCCTCCTTAATTTATTTCTGCAGTCCTTGTATGGCACTGTCTTTAAAACATCCCTTGTGGCAGCCACAGATGTGTGTGAAGCCTTGGCTGTTTTCTCTTTTTCTCCCCTACTGAAGGTCTGTACAAAAGTCAGCTAATCCCGAAGGGGGTTATCCTGAATTTAAAATCTTTCTATTCCTGGAGGGCCCTCCCGACAACACGTCAGCGGGCTGCATCAGTACTCGGTCGTGTCAGACGCGCATGACACCACAGGGTGCTCGAAAGCTGCGGGCATGTGTTCACGTCTGCAGGATTTTCCTGTTACTCTGAAATTCGTGATGTAACGCGGGTCGTGACTCCTGCGGCTTCTGTCATTTCAGACTCTGCCGGCATAACTGACGGGGGGATTCCACTGAGAGGCATGGGATTTGTGGCACTAACTGGGTGTAGATTTCAGGGCCCAGGAGTTTTCTCCAATGTGGTTGACATGTGTGCTGGGGGGAGAGATGTTGGGAGGGTGCGGGTATCACCGAGAGTTGCATCCCAAGCCTTGACAAGGCAGCGTGGAACTCGCTCCCCTAAGTCCAAATCTTTGGGGAGAAGCAGGGTAAGCAGGGTGCTGTGCTCGATAGCAAGGACTTGCATTCTATTTAATTGTGCTTCTCTGATTATTGAAAAATGGTTATAGGAAGATGATGAAGCTGTGAAAGTAACGGCATTAGCAAATAGCAAAGGGACGTGGCGATCCATCAATCTGCAAAGTGCTGGGGACCTCAGCTCCGCTTCCTATGACTTTACTATTAATAATAGTGAATAATCAGAGCTGGGCTTCCTGAGCGGCTCTCATTTCAAAATTCTGAGGCGCTGTCCTAATATTAACCTGTTCACTCGCACGCCTCCAAGTCCTCAATTCCAGGTAAATGAGTAGCAGGGGAGGGCCGTGGTCACAGGTGCATGTTGACGCCAGCCCGAGGTGGGTCTCGGGGCCCAGCCACGTGCAGACGCCTCTGGGTGGGTGCCTGGGGCGCCTAGGTAGGTGTGGGGGCTCTGCGCAGGCTGCCCAGGGCCAAGGGAGGGGGCAAGGCTCTGGTTGTCCACACTGGCTGTCATTCCCCCAGTTTACATTTAGGTCCACATCCACTTTGAGCCGGGTTTTTTTTTTTTTTTTTGAGTTGGTTTTTGTAAAGGGTGAAAAGCCCGTGTCTAGAAGCTTTTTTTTGTATGTGGATGGATGTTTTTCAGCACCGTTTGCTGAAAAAATTATCTTAGGTCCGTAGTGTTGTCTTTGCTCTTTGCCGCAGATCAGTTGACTGTGTTTATGGGCTTCATGCCTGGGCTCTACTCTGTTCCATTGGTCTGTTTGCCCATTCATTTGCCAGCACCGCACTGTCTTGATTTCTGTGGCTTTATTGTAAGTCTTGATGTAAGATAACGTAAGTGAAAACCTAGGTACATAGTCAGAGCTCTGACTTTGCTCTTCTCTTTCAATATTGTGCTGATTTTAATTTGCTATATAGATCTGCCTCTTGTAGAACATATAAATGGAATGACGCAGTATCTGTTCTTTTGTGTAAGGCTCCTTTCACTTGACTCCATGGATGGAGATCCACCACACAGTGTGCATCATGAGGCCATATTTTTTATTTTTGACTAGTAATCCATTGCATAAATATCCTTAAGTCTGTTTAGCTCTCTTTCTGGTGATGGACCCTGGGGCTGTTTCTAGTTTTTGCTATTATGAATAAACTGCTGTGAACAGTCTCACACAGTCTTTTTCTGTGGACATATGCTTGTATTTCTCATGTAAATAAATCCAGGAGTGGAATGTTTAGGTTTTTATTTCAATGAGAAAGTGACAGACCGTTTTCCTAAGCCGCTGCACCACCCCGCGCCCCCATCAAGGATGTATGGGGGGGTCCTGCTGATCCTCATCTTTACCAACATTGTGTATTGTTAGTCTTTTTTATTTTAGCCATTCTGGCGGGTGTGAAGTGGTATCATATTGTGATATTTTTGGTGTTTCTTTACCCCCTTCACCTATCTTACCGACCCACTCCAACCCCTTCTTCGTGTAACTGCCAGTCACTTCTTGGTGTCTATGAGTCTATTACTCTTTGTTCATTTTGATTTGTTTTTAGATTCAACATGTAAATGAAATCATATGGTATTTGTCTTTCTCCGCCTGGCTTATTTCACTTCGCGTAATACCCTCTAGGTCAATCCCTGTTGTCACAAATGTCATGATTTTCTTTTTTTTGGCTGGATACCATATTGTGATGTTAATGTGCTTGATAGGGTATTGATTGGTGTAGTTCACTAATGCTGTTGGGCCCTTTTTCTTATTGCTTAAGACCATTCATGTATCTTCCTTTGTGAAGTGTTTAAAGGTTTGTTTCTCATTAATTGGGCTATTTTTTTCTTTATACTTTTGAATTGTGGGAGTTCTTTATATATTTCATAACGCATCATTTTCTGCATTATGAATAACTTGCCCATTCATTTTATTTACTGAGTCTTTTTATAAGGAAGGATTTTTAATATTGATGAAGTATTATTTTTTGTCTTATTTGTCTTATTTTTCCCTTATGCTTACTACTTTCTATGTCTTATCTAAGAGAATGTTGCTTACCCACAAGTCACAAAATATTCTTCTGTATTTTTTTCTTCTAAAAGTTTTATAGTTTAAAATTATATGTTTAGGTCTATGATCCATCTCAGATTAAATTTTGGGTAAGGTACGAGGTAGAGATCAAAATTCGTATTTTACAGTATGGATTTCTGGTTCCAGAACCATTGGTCAAAAAGAACATTATTCCCTATTGAATTACCTCGACACCTTTGATGGATATCAGTTGGCCTGTATGAATAGACATTATATTCTGTTCAATTGATCAAAAGCCCCTGCTTATGCTAATACCACAATAACTTGGAATCAGGTGTTATATGTTCTCTAACTTTATTCTTTCCTTCAAAATCCTTTGGCTAAACTAGGTCCTTTGCATTTTCATATAAATTTTAGCTTCAGCTCCACAAATCTTATGTAGATATCTGTTGGAATTTAGATCGTGATTAAACTGAATCTATAAATTGGTTTTGGGAGAATTAATGTCTTAACATCAAGTCTTCTATCCCATGGGATTTCCATTGACTTAGACCTTCTTTCATTCCTCTTCATGACGTTTTAATCATTCTCAGTGTATAGTTCTGGCACAACTTTTATTAAATTTATGATCAACTATTTTATAATTTCCGAAGCTATTATATAGTGAATTGATTTTTTAAATTAAATTTTCTATCGTCCATTTGTAGTTTACAAAGCTGCGGACGATCTGTGTGTGCTGGACCTGCCTCCAATGACGTTGATATATTTGCTTATGGGTATGGGAGTTGCTTGTAGATTTCTGATTACCTAAATAGTATTTAATACTATAAAATAAATAATATAAAAAAACCTAATAGTATTTTCTATTAATGCACCTGTGCTACCTCAGAGCTGAGGCAGTTGTTCTTTCCTTCTAGTCTTTTGGCCTTTGTTTCTCTCAACCTGTCACACTGGCCAGGCTAGCTGCCAACGTTAAATACAAACGATGAGCGTGGACAACGCTGCCTGTTATTGTCTCGAGAGGAAGGCCATGAGTCACATGGCATCTAGTATGGAACTAGCTCTATTGAATATTTTGTATTGTGTATGCCCCTTTTTGGATGGAGAGGTCTTCAAATCTTACTTAGGTGAGTGTAAACATTAATCAGTGTTGAATTGTTGCCAAATGTTTTTGGGGATTTGTTTAAATGAACGTTTGATTTTACCTTTAATTGGGTTAATATGGTGAATCCTGTTGATTGATTTTCAAGTATTATATCAACCTTGACTTTTTAAAACCTGATATCTTCTCTTTTTATAATATGCTGATTTTGATTTGCTAAACGTGTATTATGAATTTTTGTAGCTGTGTTCAAGAGAGTTATTGAGCTAAAGTGTTTTCTCTTTTTCGTAATAGGGTTTTCAGGTTTTAGTATTTTGCATGTTGCCCCATGACACAAATGAGAATGTATTTCCTCTTTTATTTTCTGAGAGAATTTATGGAGGATGGCATAATTTCTACCTTGAATGCTTAATAGAATTCACCAGTACCCATCTAGGCCTGAAGCTTTCCCTGAGAGATTATTGAAAGCGGAATCAATTTGTTTAATAGATACTGGGCTATCTGGGTTTTCTATTTCATCTTGTATCAGTTTTGATAAGTTGTATTTTTCAAGAAATGTGTCTATTTCACTTCAGTTGTTAAATTTATCAGCAAAAAGTCATTTTTAGCATTTTCTTACCATTCCTATAGTATCTATAAGATTTGTAGTAATATGCCCGCTTGAGATTCTGATATTAATTTGTGTTTCATCTCTTTTTTATTGATTAGCTAGCTACAGATTTATAATTTTTTTTGATTTTTCAAAATCTGAGCAGGTGGTTTTATTAATTTGTCTCTGTTTTATTGTTTTCTATTTTATTGATTCCTGCTCATATATTTATTATTTCTTTCTTTATATTTACTCTTTTCCTAGCATTTCTAGGTTGAATCTTAGACCACCGATTTTAGATATCTTTCCTCTGTAGCGTAACTATTCAAAGCTATATGTTTCCTTGTATTACTGCTTTAGCAGCCTCCCACAATATATTTTTATGGTTAGTCAGTTCCTTTCTCCCTGTGGTGGGCAGCATATGTAATTCTGCCCAGTCCCCTTGGACTTAGCTGGTGGCTTAGAGTCTGCTCCACACATGGGCAGTTCAGGAATCTTCCAGGGATTTTGGGACCATGTATAGGGTCTCCCTTCTGTCCTCTCTCTAGCTGATGAGAATGACATAATTCTTCTTCTGGCCTTAAGACTCTGTTGCTTGTTTCTGAGTCTTACCCACTTTCTGTCCCTGATGAGGTCCTGACCTCAGACAGCAGGAAACTTGCCCAGTACCATTCCCTTCCTTCCAGCGTGGACTCCCTCCAGTCTTTGCCTATTTGTGGCCCCTTTCCAGGCTTTTACAGCCTATAGTTGGTGTCTGTGGAAGGGTCTGTCTTATAGGAACTGCTCTGTCATTGCTGGATTTATTTTTAGTGACTTTGAAAAGAGCAAGTTTAGTAAAAAAGAAGGGATTCTGATTGTAGGAAGTTAAAAGGTACATGCTTATTGAAGAAGTGGAGGATGCCAGTGTAAAGGAAGTGCTAATGAAGAGAGAGGAGATACTTCAAGAGTGTGTATCTCCCAGTGCATCCCCGAGCCTAGCACCATGGTTAGCCCATGTTAGGTTATTTATTAATATTCATTGTGTGAATTTGAACGATCTGTACATTTTTCATATCCAAATCCTATAGTTGATGTATAGGAACTGTCTCGGTTAAAATTTAAACTTGGCACCATATAACAGGGACACAAAATAACAGTGATTTCAACAAAATAAAAGTTTATTTCTCCCTCATGTAGATTTCCAAACCAGTGCAACAGCCATCTCCTGCAAAGCCATCCAGGATTCAGGCTTTGTCCAGATCAACCCTCTTTCCTTCGTTTTAAGGGAAAAACACTGATGTTGCACACTACTACTTCTGTCCCTATCCCAGTGGCCATCATTTAGTGCGATGGTTACATCAAGCTGCAAAGGAATTTGAGAAGTATGGTCTTCCCTCTGGACTGCTAGTTAACTAGTAGGAAAATCTGTTGCAACAGAGAACACACATTAAGGGACAAGTTCAGTCTTGTATCAATAATCAGTATCATAGGTACTAGGGCTTTATTTATATTCTATTTCATTACTTCTTTTGGAGTTTCACTGTGAACTGATCTAAAAAATTGCTCTAGGAATACATGTGCATCCTTAACTGACTGCTGTCTACTTAGTTATTGCACCATTTCACTTTTCACAACTGTGCAAACTTTGCAACAATATAATTCTATTTGCCCACCTTGTTCTTTGTGCTATTGTCATAATATATTTTACTTCTATGTCATAATTAATACTACTTTTCCTTTAAACAATAATTTGCCTTTTAATAAAATTAATAGGAGAAGCAGTATGTTTTAAATATCTAGACATGTGTTTACCATTTCCTATGCTGTGTTCCTTTCTGTGAATACGTGTTTCCATAGTACCGTTCCCCTTGAGCTTCAATAACTTTATTTGGTATTTAATACAGTGAAGTTCAGATGGTGAAATAGTCTCTTAACTTTTTAAATAAATTTCACTCTCATTTTTGAAAGGTACTTTCACTGGATATAGAATTCTGCATTGAAGTTTGTTGTCTTTCAGGGCTTTAAAAATGTAATTCCAGTGTTTCCTGGCCCTCATTGTTTCTGATGAGAAGTCAACCATCATTCGTATTGTTGATCCCTGTATTTAATGGTGTTTTTATTTGGCTGCTTTTAAGAATTTTTTCTTTCACCTGCTTTGGCTTCCAGCAATTTGACCATGATGTACCTAGATATGGATGTCTCTTTATTTATCCTATTTGGGATTTGCTGTGCTCCTTGGGTTTGTCAGTTAATTTTCACCACATATGGAAACATTTTGATCATCATGTTTTCAAATATTTTCTGTGTCTCTCTTTCAAATATATTCTCTCTCTTTTCCTTCTAGGACATACACTAGATCACTTGAAATTAGCCCACAGGTCAATGAAAATTTTGAACTCACTTTTATCATTTTGTTTCTCAGCAGAGTACATTTTATCTTCTTTTGAAATTCTCTGGCCTTTTCCTTTTCCATCCCAAATCTCCTTTTAAGCTCATCCAGTACTTATTTCAAAATATTAGATACCATTGTCTTTAGTTACAAAATTTCCACTTGGTTTTTAAAAATTCTTTTCTTTTCTCTGATGCAATTCCAAATCTGTTCACTCAATAGACCAGACTTTCCAAAAGCCCGTCAACGTAGGCATCATGGTGCTTTGTGTCTTTGCTAATTCCATCATCCATGTCACCAGGGCATGGTTCTATTGAATGCTTTACTCTTGCCATGGATAATATATTCCTGGTTTTACACATGACTTGGAATGTTTTTAATGTAGCCATTGTGTGTGATACATTGTAAGGAACCTGCATAATGTTGTTTGCCTTTAAAGAGTGTTGCGCCTTGTTTGCTGAGATGGTAAATTTGTAGGCTGCTGTCCTTAATCCTGTTTAATTTTGGTTGTAGGTCTTTCTGGGGGTGGGGAGGGAAGCCTAGGGTGGCTCCCTGTAGTCACAGCGCTGGCACTTAGTGTATTCCTTTCCTGGTGTCTTGACTGAAAGTCCAGCGGGCTCACGAGGGCTCTCCCAAGCACGGTGAGATTTCTAGTATCACCATTCTCTCAGCCCATAGAAGCCGCTCTGTCCTAGGATTTGAGGAGCGTCTCCCTGCGTGACTACAGTCCAAGCACCT
This sequence comes from Manis javanica, assembly GCF_040802235.1. NCBI lineage: Eukaryota > Metazoa > Chordata > Mammalia > Pholidota > Manidae > Manis > Manis javanica. The sequence continues at coordinate 3,664,748 of NC_133159.1, read as the reverse complement.
CTGGGGAGGCTGTGCTGTGCCTCCACTGAAGCTTCTCCCTCTGAAGGATTCTGCCTTACATATTTCTCCTGCTTTAGCAGCATCAAACCGATTTCTACCCCTTCAGCTCAGTGGGACCACTGTGCTTCGCCTTGTCCCAGGAAGAGAGCTGGGGTGGGTGTCAGGCCCGCCTCGCCTGGTTTTCTCTCTCAGAAATTCTGTCCCTTCTGTTCTCCACTGCTTGAGGATGTCTGCCTGATGTGTTTTGTCCAGGTTTATTGATGTTTGTAGCAGGAGGGAGGTTCAGCACTACATATTCTTTCCAGGAGCAGAAGTTTTAGACTTTCTTCTCCATCTCATGAAGAGCATCCTTAAAGCAAGCACAGCCCGACCCTCCTCGTTTTCATGGTTGAATACTGAGTGCAGTGCAGCTAGGCTCTTGTTCATGAAGCTGAGGCTCATTGCACGGGATTGTGGGCTGTAGTCATGGGAACCACTTCTATCCTCCTCCTTTCCCTGTTTCCCCTATGACATTATCTGCCGTTTGAGGGGGAATTTCTCAGAACAATGTCCCCTTGACTGAGAGGTCCCCCACATTCTGGCCCCCCATCCTCCCTCCCAGTCCTATCTTCAATATCTCCCTTTGAAGAACAGATCCTGAACTCATTCACTCACTATCCCAGTCTTGTCTCAACATTTTTAATTGTAGGAGATGATACCACCTTCCTTGATTACCCTAGACTGAGGCAATCATTCTCTGCTCTGACCTCTCATCATTACTGTCCGAACAATTCACTTGGCAATTAATCATGTCTTGCCTCAGGTTCTCTCTTCTCTCACTGTCTAGATCTGACATTTGAATCTCTTATTATATAATTTTTCACAGAAATATCTGACTCCCCATTACAATGTAAGCTTCTTGAAGATCATGGTCACATGCTTGCTAATAAGATGTTAGCTCTGACTGGGACACAGGCAATAATACCTCGAAGAGTCAGATCAGATGCTAATGCATTAATTTTCTCAGGCCTAATCCACATTTAGTCCCAAATTACTTTTCCTTTTAGATCAAGAAAGGAGGCTTGTTTATTGCCCCCCTCTTGAGCCTTATGTCCAGATGGAGGAACTCTCATAATTTCTGGATGCTTATCACAGGAAAGTAGAGAGTACCACAAACTATCTGAGCCAGAGCTGGTTCCCTTCTCTACTGTTTTCCTTAGATGGTTAGTTTTGTGACTCACACTTAGGGTTCAAGGCAGGCTGTAAAGAGCTGATTCTCTGGCTCCTTCTTGTCTATCAACTTTTCGGGTGCTCTAGAAAGGAGGCCCAGTGATGACACAGGTGCAAGAGGCGATGTGGGGAGGGGTAAAGGGGTGAAGGAGGGAGTTTGTTCTCCTGGAAAAAGACATTAGGTACTAGTCAGCTGAACGTTTTTAGTAGCAGATGGGAAAATTGGACTCAGATCATGTTCCTTTGTTTTTAGCCATTGATTCTGACATGGTCATCTTGGGACAATTAGTGGTAAGTATGTGCAAGTCCCCAAATTCTTCACATTTGTGAAGGCTTTGCTCAGCTGATCAAGAAATGTTTTCTCTGGAACTTTAAGGGAATACAAATGTGGGAGAGGGTGCCAGAATATAAGAACTGACCTAAGGTGGCCCTGCCCATTCCCTCCAGATCTGAAACCTGTGCCCTGAGCCGCAGGGGTACTGGGCTCCTTGTTGTAGGGAGGAGGATGTGTGTCCTCCTATCCTGACAGGTCCGGGGTTTCCCACAGCACCTTTACAGCTGTCTTGGTCTCTGTCTCTCTATCAGTTTCCTTCTCTCCTCCCTTTTGTCTCATTCTCTCTCAGTAGAGAATGCTTGCAGCTGCAAGCCAGCTGGGAAGGGCTTAGGCCATGTGCACGCTTGTCTCAGCTAATAAGTCTGGCAGAGGTCAGTGACAAGGTCATGTCGGTGCTTGGCAAGGTCAGGGCTCTGGGACCACGGGCTCTGCTCACTTTCAGACTTTGCCTTAGGTCCCAAGAGCACAGCCATTCCCAAGCTTCACAGCCTCGTGTAATGGTGCACGTTGGGGGCAGCTGGTGGGAAGACAAGGAACAAAGGAACTTCCCCCCACCTTACGTTTTCCCCCTTTATCAGGAAGACCTTTCCTATTTCCACAAATAGACCTTCCCTAAATCACTGGACACAACCGTCGAAGAGGAGCTGGAGTCCCGTGATTGGCTTAGATCTAGACCAGGAGAGGGCCCACCTCTCATGAGTACATGCATATCTATGCCCTAAGCTGAACAAATTTGGAGTCATGATGGCAGAAATAGATGGAGAACGACTTGTGGAAGAACATAATGGTTTGTATCTCTTCCCCTCCCACCCCAAAGAAGGCAGAAAATTAGGATTACCACAGATGACAAGCCCCACTTGGTTTTCAGTGGGCTCCTTATGGCAGGTTGGTATGGGGAAGAGCGCACGCCCCTTGGCATGAGAAGGCTTGGGTTTGGATTCTGGCTTTGCTACCCGTTAGCCATAAGATCTTGAACAGGCTGCCTAATCTACCCCAGGCCCAGTGTCCTAATATGCAGTACAGACTGATCCATCCAGTGCTCACCACACCCCAGGTGGGTTGGGTCAAGCCTCCAGATGAGAACACAGTCCCCAACACCTTGGTTTTGTCTTGAAGAGAATCCAACCACATTGTGCCAAATTTCTGACCTGCAGAAAGCAACGCATAATAAATGAGTGTGGGGCTAAGCTCCTAAATTTGTGGTAATTTGTGACCCAACGGTACACAGCTAATACAGGTGGTGTGCTAGACCCTTAATTGATCTGATCCATCCAGTGCTCACCACACCCCAGGTGGGTTGGGATTATCATCTCTTGCATTTGTTGAGGGACAAATTTCAAGGTGTGTGATGTCACTCATGTAATGTGTAGATTATCCAGGCACCTTTCTCTCTGTTTCTCTTTCTACCCACCTTCAGGTAGGTCTCTGCTTCTACCTCCTTTAATTTAGAGAAAACTGTTGGAAGAAAATAGACACAACCCCAGATTGCTCAGTGCATTTCTTGCTGACTATACTGGCAAAGAGCATGACTGGTTACAAATGCACTGGCCTCTCTATGTTTCAAGCTCCTTCAGGACAAAGCCTGCAGATTTATACTGGCACATAGTAGGTGTTCGGTCTTCATGGATTGAATTGCATTGAAATAAAACTTAAACTGTCTGATATTTTCCCTTAGCTCGTGTTCTGCTGAGCTTCAGCTGTAGCATGTAATTGGGTTGAGATGGTGCCCTACTCAGCGTGAGTGCTTAGATTTGTAGTCCCCTGTCTGGGATGGCAAGGACAGACTTTTCACGTGCAATGAGCTTCTTATTGACCAAACAGTGTGAAATCTCATCTCACGCCAGTGCAATTCAGGGTCACCGGGATTATTAGCACATATATGAGGAGATGCTTGTGGTTGGCAAGTTCAGGAGCACTGGGTAGTTGCTCCTTGGTTTACATATTCGTGGTCAGGGGCAATTCGGAGTGGACTTGAGGGCATGAGAGTCTGGTTCTGACATCTTGTGATAGAAAAGCATTTTGCTCAGCCACCTTATCACAGAAGGCACAATATATCTGCTTTGGAAGTGAGCAAACAGTAAAGCTCCTTTTAAGGGAGAAACAAACAAAATTAAGACAAGCTGCGAAGGCTGGAGCCAGATGAACTGTGCCCGTGGAGCTCAGGAAATGAGCCCAGCATGGAGGTGATATCTTCCCAAGTGGTGTGTGCACAAAGCTTCGAGCCGCGTGGCCCAGAGGGAGTCTGTCTCTTGCTGACTTAGAAATAGAGAAAATTCATTCCTCTCAGGATTTTTCTTGCACTATAAACCATGACCTCTTCTCTTCTGTGGTCCAAACTAGCAGATTTAAAGGATGTTCATCAGATCAGCACATTCCGTTGTGTCCTTACAGCTCAGTTGCCTTTCAGCTCCGTGAACCCAGTTCACAGGCTTCAGCTAAGTAGGTGGGGCTGGCGACTCCGCACAGGCATCCTCTGCGGTTCTGCCCACTCTGTAAGTGCCCAGGACAGCTCCGGTCTCCTCTGGAACGTGTTCTTAATTTCCCCATTGAAATCCTTTCTCGGGTGCCATACTTGCCTGGGCGTCCCCCTTGTTAACAAGGAGCACCTTCTATTAATCAGCATTCTTTCTTCTCCAGCTAAACCGGAATAGAATGGATATTCAGTCCTTTGCAGAATTCTTCCCCAACTGTTAGTATTTTTAGTTCATACTCATTTTTTTCATAATATTTTTTTCCCTAATTCTTTACACTTAAAAAAATTTAAAACGAATTAATATGAATTTGCTAGAGGTATTCTTGCTTGGGAATCATAATGTTATTTATGCCATTTTTGGAAACAAGAGCACGGCATTCAACAGACTCGCACATTAAGGAAGTAGATGGCATTTGAAGGTGATGTGTTTGATCCCAACCAAGGGCTCCCCACAGGCACTGGCCTGTAGCAGCCAGGAACACAGCAATATTACCCAATTTCCATATAACCAGCCTATTAACATGCCAGTGGCTTCCAAGAGCCATGACTTGCAATTCCGGGAGACAATAATGCTGAAATCAGGGTAGAAAATGAGAGCTCTTCTGAGAATTTAGCAGCACCTTTGGCGGTGTGACCAGCAGCAACATCTGCTGCTGGGTCCAGAGGGTCAGCACCTTCCTGCAGAGGGAAGGTCATGTGATGCTTTCTCCCGGTGAGCCAGCCTTGGAGACCTTCCTTGCCCTGTCCAGTCTGGGCCACTGGACCGCTGTGTGTGGCTTGTGTGTGTGTGGGGGGTGTGGGCTCTGTTTGGGCCACTATAGAAGCTCTCTGCATAGGAAGGTGGCAGCTGGCCCATCAAGGGCTCCCTGGCTCTGCCACGGGCTGTGGGGTGGAGATGATGACAGGAACCAGGCAGGATCAGTAATAGAAGGAAGCTGTGCTTCCCGCAGCAGCTAAGAAACTCCACGAAGCCTTACATTCCAAAGGCCGCAAGGTTGACTAACTCTTCAAAGAGTTCGCCTCAGCACAAGCACAGATAGAGTAGCTTTGGTGAGATTTTAAGGAGACGTGTGATATTGGGTGGGTGAGTTTTGTGAGACTTTGAGGTCTGCTGGTGCCCCTACAAGCGCAGCATGTAGACCATGGGTCTAACTTGGAACAGGTCTTCTGTGGTCCATTTTCCTTCTTTCAAGCTGCTCTGTTCCCTTCTAAAGGATATCTTACAGAAATTGTGGTTCTAGGACTCCAGACTTATTTAGCACCTCCCCCCCAAAACCCCATCAGATGCCTGCTGTCTGCACTCTAGTGGGAGTGCCATGTAGGGTGAGGTGAGGCCCCTAAATACAATGAATGAAGCACTCAGCCCCTCTGGGGGGCGTTATAGTATAGGCTGTCACTGGGGAGACTAGAAAACAGTAGTCAAATGAGTGAATCTACTAGAATGACCTGCTAATGCTGTGACTGATTACCAATCACATCAGTCAGACAAGTGCTTGGAGTTAAAGTCAGTGGAGCTACACGTGGGGTGGGCATCACAGGTTGGGGAGCTGAGAACCAGACTTATGGACAAGGGGGGCTTCAAGTCTTGAGCAAAGGGCAGAATTCACAGGGGTCGGGGAGGGAGGAGACAGCAGCAAGGGGCTGAGGTGTGCAAAGCAATGGCTTCGAGCGGCCCTGAGCTCAGGGCAGAGTGACCAGAGCAGTACCGGTGCCCCCACCTTCTGTGAAGTGGATGAGCTGTATTATTCCTGAGAGATGCTTGACCCAGCTTAGAGTCCCCGGGCAGTGAGGCCCCCCACAAACCAGCCCTTTGTCTGTATGAGGGTGTTGCTGGGAGGTTAGGAGCATTCTGGACCCCTACCTTGCACGTCACCCAGGCTTCCCCTACCTCTGGGTTTGGTGAGTCAGAGCTCTTGCAGGAGGTCAAAGGCCAGAGTGGAGAGATCAGGTATGTTTTCTACTACCTGCCACAGTCCTGCCTCAGTCCCTGGACACGTTCTGGGAATGGCTGTTACTTCTGCCAGTGACCCCTTTTCCAGAACTCCTTCTTTCTTGGGGCTCTGATAACACAAGCCTGTGCTGGTAAAGCCCTCAGCTCTTGCTAGTCTGTGGGCAGCTTCTTGGTCTCTTTACCTTAGTCTGTCCCCTGTTTTCTGTTTCCTGCCAGGACCTGACTGATACACTTTCCTTTACCGTCTTCTTCAACGCCGATATCAGGCAAGGATTTTTCAGTGAGAGAGTAACAGAAACCCACGTTGGAATGTCTTCACAAGGGAAGAGAACTTATTGGCTCACAAAGCAGGAAAGCTCCTGGTGTCCAGCTTCAGGTGCAGCTGGATCCAGGTGCCCTCAACTCTTGGCTCTTCTTTTCACTGTGCTGGCATTTTTCTTAGCCAAGCTCTTCTCTTGTGCTGGAAAGATGGGGATCAATAGTTTTGGGTTGATGGCTCCACTCAGTGAGCAACCGCAATGAAAAGAGGACCATTCTTTCCAACAGAGTTCCAGAAGAATTTTTAATATGCACTCTGATTGGTGGGGCCTGAGTCACATGTCTGCTCCTGGAGTTGGGATGGTAGGAGTGGAGGTGGGTAGAAGGTGCACAGTGGATCCCACCATGTAGACTGAGAATGGGGGAAACATATTTCCCCAGTGCAAAACCATAGGCAAGAATATCCTGGGCAGGAAGAAACAGAAGACGTTTGCCGTGAACCTGAATCTGGTTTATCGACCTGTGTCAACTCCATGGGAAATTTTTTCCAATCTCCTTCATTAACCATGCTACGTCAGACCGTCCTTTCCTGTTACTTAATGATGTCTTGACAGATCTAACTGCTTTTTACCTACTGTCAGTTATTAAATCAATGTAGTTCTCTTTAAAACTCTCTATAAATGTTTCAAAACTCTTTCTGACCCCATGTGGGCCAGACCCTCACTTGGGGAACTTGGAGGGTGGCTATGCATGTGCAGAAGGGAGGCAGGGGGCACCGAAACTGCCCCTTTGTGCTTCTGTGGGCTCTGATGTGTGGAGACAAGGATCTGAGGGAAAGGAAATGTGGAAAACTGGTCATTTAATGCAAGGAGCAGGTACTGGTCATGGATGAGCTGTCCCTGGTCCTGAAAGGGTTCTTTTGGGGTCTGTCTGCTGCTCAGGGCCTCTGCGTAGAGGCTGAGTGTGGTTTTCTTGGGGTGTAGTGTTCACTCTCATTGCAAGAGCCTCCATTACGGAGGATGACATCCTCGGGGGCTCAGGTCTCCATGTCCCTCCCTTCTCCAGCTGCAGCTTCCCCACAACTCCTGCGCCCTCCTCAAACCCCCGTAACCCTTCACACGAAGCCACAAGAACCCCAGAAGTTTCTCTGTGCACTCCGAGGTCTGTGGCCACTCAGAATCAGGAAGTTGCTCCCATGACCTTGGCAGACGTGGTGTGTCATGAACATCTTGCTCTGCTGGAGCTGGTATTTGATCAGGCTTTCTACCTTCTACTGGAAGACAGTATGACCGGTGCTTCCCCTGCAAAACTTAGGGGACTCACGCCATGTCTCACAGGAACCACTTTATGGCACCCCCAGTACCAGGATGAGGCTGCAAGTCTTGCAGTTGCACAAAACCTAACCAGGGAATAAGCAAGTTTTTTGGCAAACAGACCACAGAATCAGTTGTCCAAACCTGAGCCCTTCGAAGAGGGCTGCAGTTGGGAATGAGTCTGGGACCACAGGTGAATCCACCCCAAGCAGCCAGGACACACTACCATCCTCTCACCTGTAAGTGAGCCTGCTAAAGCTCCTACACTCTATTTGGCTTTAGGGAGAGAAGCTGAAGCCCCCATGCCTCACTGGAAGTGGAGGAAATGACCTCTCACCTTAGCCCCAACTCCACGGCCCCAGTCTGACCCTTCTCCTGACTCACTCCCTTCTTTCCCCAATTTTTATACCAGCTCAGGAGGAGGGGCTGCTGGTTGGAGCATGGCTGCTGCCTGAGTGAGCCCAGGGACATGCCTGCAGACTTCCAGGTCTCTTTATTCAGCTTTGAGACTTTAGAAGCAATTCTGGGACAATAAGAGCAGTCCCACCCGGCACGTACCAGCCGTGTTTCTCAACTGCAAACAACAGGAAAAAGCCTTTGGCCAATTTAGATAGAAAATGAATTTATCCAAGGACATCGCCTACCCTGACGCCTCTGGGAGAGCCGGAGAACCAGTCTGTGAGCTACACAGTGAAATCACACCCCAGAACTGGTTTCTACTACCGACATGTCCGCTCTGCTCCGTGGCTCTGCTGTTAGAACACCAAGGCCACTGAAAATGCCATAGAGCCGCTGCCCCTTGCTAGAATCGATTCCCCACACCTCTGCTTTTTTGCACCATCAGCTGCTGAATAAAACCTGGGAATGTGCATCTGGCTGCTGGGGCCTGAGTCCTGGGCTAAAAGCCTTAGAGCCGGAAGAGGGGGTAAAGTGAGGCTGTGCCACCCAAATATTTTGTCTCCACGGTGGGAAGCTGGCTTTGTGTCCCCAGGTGGGTGTTTCTACAGGCCTAGAGAGAAGGGCCAGATGCTTTGTGATCAAAAGGCATGCACGGTGCATCCACCTAGGGCGGCTGGCTGAAGGATGGCCCCCAGAGCTGTCAGTCCTCGTCCCTGTAACCTGTGAATGTTACCTGAGGGGGCAAAAGAGACTTGGCACATGGACTCTGCCCTAGAGCCTCCAGAAAGGACTTTATTCAGGTTTTCTTGGACCTCAGCCCTCTGGAACTGTAAGAGCAAATGTGTGTTGTTTTAGGCCACCACATTCGTGGTGACTTGTTACAGCAGCAAAGGGAAACGAATACACACAGGAAGCATTTGTGGACTGGCAGGAAGGAAGAGAGCCCCCCAGCCCATTTGTGGGCGCCGGAGCTGGGAACAGCGGGCTTTGGGGAGAGGAGGAGTTGGGCGGCCTGTGGGCTTCTGCTGCTCCTGGTGGGCTGAGAACCACCTGGGAAGCACCTGTCTCTTGTGCTGTGTGGCCTGGAGTCTAAACAGTAAAGGAGAGACATCTTTCCAAACCTCCCTTAGAGCAGGAATAAAAAAAAAAAGGAAAAAAATGTGTTTGGAGGCAAGAAGCCGCTTGGAGGCCCCTGATGGGAAAACAACTCGTGCTTAGGGGCTGTAAGTACCCCGAGGAAGCTAGTGCACAGAGAGGAATTGTGGGGGAAATAGCTTATATCAGCTGGGAAATTCATCCCACTCTGTTCCTGTTCTAACGGCCGTGATCAGTGCCCCTGAGGGCCCTGGAGAGCCGCTGGGGGGGCCTCTCCCTGGGGCTTCTAGGTGCTCAGGCTCCCCAGCCACCCTTAGGCTCAGCAATTGGCTCCCTCCTCCCTCCATCCCATAATGTTCTTGCTGCTCAAGGTGGCGCGGGAAGAATAGGGGGATGAATGGTTCTCAATGCAGGACGTGTGAGTGGTGGGGGGTCTCAATGGAGGCAGCAGAAACAGCTCCGTATTTGGCTTCTCCTGGGTTGCTTTCAAAAACCATCAGATTATTCACGCCTTTCTCCCACTGCTTGTAGAATATCCCTCTTGACAAAGCATCTTTTAAAATGGTGGTTCCATTTTTGAGAGCTGCACATTTGAAGGCAGTGATCAAGTCTTAGGTCTAGAAGAGAGGGGTCCTGGGAGGTCCTGGACGTCTGGGCGCTGGCTCTGGTGTCACCTGGCTGACCCCATCCTGGTAAAGGGTCGGTTACACCATGGATTTTACATTGCGTCACTTACCTTGGCTACAACAGGGCAGTTAGCTACACTATGGTTGTTTAAAGTGTGCCATCCTACTGGAAGGGAGGTCCCAGGGGCAGGCCCCCAGCAGCCCTGTCCACATCCGTGGGCCGCCCCAGGCCCACCCCACTCCTAGTACATCACTGCCCTCTTTGGGCTTCTCTGCAGTTACCCCTTTTTGAAATAGACTCGTTCATTTGGTCACGTGCTTATTCATTTGTCTGCACCCCTTGGACAATGGGTTAGGATCCAAATTGCCTGCGAACTTAGGCCATGTCTGTGGGTTGTTTTGTTCATTGTACAGATAGAGTGTGAGGAAATCTGCTTTCTCTGTCTTTCTATTTCCGCGTGAAGAGAAATCCAGTAGGTGACACCCCAGCCTCTGTCTGCGCTCACTCATGGGGTAGCGTCTCTGGGTGATGAGCTCGGGGAGGGAACTGGCCCTGCCAAGCTGCCTCTGAGTTCTGCTCGCCTATCCAGGCTCAGCTGCAGGGTCTCTTCCTCCAGGAACCTGTGGTGCTTGTGTCCCATCCAGCCTGAAGCCAGATGCTGGATTCTGCCTGGGTCTGGATTTAGGAGCATAAAGCCCGTGGTCACAGCTGCTCCGTGACAGCCTGTATCAGTGCTGACGCTGACAGTGTGATCTTCATCTGCCTAATCGTGCTTCTGTATCTCTGTAGTTCTAAACTCGGCCAGCAGACAAAGGGGTCATTTGTTCAGCCCCTTTAATCCCCTATATACAGCTCCATTCCCAGGGTCTAGAACAATAACTGTGCATGTAGATACTCAAGTTATTTTCACTTTTTAAGTGAAGGGATGCATAGATGAATGCATTCAATGTTTATTATAATAATTTGCAAATAGCAGGTCTCATAGATATTTGTTGAAATAGCTCATTGTGTTGACTGGAGATCTATGGGATCCCTGCTAAGTGTACAGCACTTTCCCAGGTCCTGGGTTCTCTGGACGAGTCCAGGTAGTTAACACAGACCTCAGCATGGATTACCAAGTCTGCAGGGACTGAGTTAGGTTTGGTGGTATTAGGGTTTGTTATTCCAGCAAATACCATTACCAACTGAAATTTCAGTCCTCCTAGCCAACAAGCCAGCTAGGTACTTAAACCTTCTCAGGATGCAGGTTAATCCAAATCCTCAGCTGAAGTTACCAGATGAAAGAAGGGAATCAATTTTGGTGTTCTCTCTACCATTCTTTTTTCTTCCCCCATCCAGGTTTGCCATTGCCAAAAACAGAGGTTTGACTCTTAAAAATAAGGATTTTCTATACTAATTTTGAATGACATCCCCATGCTTGACTTTAATTGTCTTGATGACCCAAGTTTGTTCTCTTGATTTAAGGATTGGGATTTCCAGGTGCCCATGGCAGAACACCATTCAAGGCGCCTCCTTCTACATGACCCCTGTCTCCAGTAAGTGCATTTTTTAATTGATGGATGGGTCTTGGTGGTGCTATTTGCAAGGACAGGCTCTTTTATTGGAAAGGATACAGATGTGCACTAATCTGAAGTTATGGATCATTTCCTTGAAAAACTCTCTTTAGAATTTCAGGAAATGGGTGTCTGGGGAAATGGAATTTAAGATGTTAAAGCAGGTTTTCTATGTAATTGGAAACTTCCCAAACCAGGTCTGAAGCTTTTCAAACACGTCTGAGCCTTTTGGATAAAACATAGGCGCAATTTCTGTTTTTATCAAGAAAATATAAGCAAGACAAATTTTACTTGTCTCTTTGCTTGTTAGAGTGTATTAGGGGCTGAATGTTTGCGTCCCCCACACTTCCGTTTGGTGAGACCTGAATCCCCAGCTCAATGGTGTTGGGAGGGGAGCCGTTGGGAGGTGATTGGGTCATGGAGGTGGGGCCCTCATGCATGGGGTTGGTCCCCTTACAAAGAGACCCCAGCTGCTCCCTCACCCCTTTTCCCATGAGAAGACACAGTGAGAAGAGGCCCATCTATGTACCAGGAAGCAGGCCCTGACCAGACTGGATCTACAGAGCCTTGACCTTGGACTCCCAGCCTCCAGGACTTTGAGATGACTGGTCCTTGTTGAAGCCACTCAGTACCCAGTTTATGACATTTTTGTTACTGCAGCTTCAACTGAATAAGACTGTGTGTATGTGCCAAGGAGGAACATGCCTAAACCTCTACGTCCTTGATATTTGGGGGATATAGAACCCAAAACTCAGCCACTGGTCTAAAGCATTATGTTGAATCTGCTGATATTTCAGTGAACAAACAGCTTTCCTAGGCTGACCAGACCTGGAGGAGCCATCAGCGTGGACAGAGGGTCTGTCCAGGGCTGGGGCCTGAGATGAGCAAGTGCGTTTGCTGCTCCTTCCGACCTGGCTGGGCAATCTTTGGAGGGAATGTCAATTGCCAGGGTTTCCTGAAGAACATGGAGGAAAGGCGGCCGGTAGGAGGTGGTGCTGTGAGGGTGCTGGTGATATTGGTGAGTGGTCTGTGTGCCGTGGAGGAAGGACTCCTGGAAATCCCCTCATAGAAGATGTAGGCATCTGACTTAATTACAGGACGGAAGGAAGGGAATTACCATGCACGTGTCAAGAGGGACCCAGATGTCACTTTAGATAATTTTGCCTCCTGGTAACTCTTTTCAAATAGGAGAGAGGAAACGCGTGAAGCTTAAACAAAAGCAGCTCAGCTGGAAACACGTGCTCACTGACACGGTGGCGACATGAGAGTGTCACAAATAGCTGCAATCCATTGTCTGTGCCCTGGCGAGGCTACATTCAAGGTCAAGTTAGCAGTGCCCGACACCTGGCATCCTGCACATCGACAGTGAGTGACAGTGAGCCACGGGCTAGCGGGGCAGTCGGAGGCCTGGGTCCTCCGACCCACCAACACCCGCTAATGGGTTTTTTCAGTCCTGGACTTCACTTCTGTTGAGAATAAGTGTCTGTAGGAGCCTGGGGGTATATCCCAGAATAAAGTATATAGATACAGATACATATGTCTACATACATGTTACATGTACATAAATCATCTTTTCCAAAATAGAGTTATTTTCTTCAGTCATCTGAGTATGACATTGCAGAGTGTTGCGAAGAACAGGAAATGGGCCAACACATTATTTGAACAAATAATGTTCAAATGTTCCCAAGTGGAAATTTTTAATCATTCTGGTGTATGAAGGCTCAGCCCTGCTCATCTTGAACTGTCCTGAAAGGACATCATTTCTGTCTTACTTTGGGAATGTCAGGACTGGGTCACCACACTGATAAAATATTTCCTTCAAAGCCACCCTAGGGGAGTTGAGATTTGAACCCAGAATGCCCTAGTGTTAGTCGGTTAGTCTTTGATTCAGTCCCCATGGCCACATCACTGCCCAGAGATTAACCTTTGGACAGGAACAGCTTGATCAGTCAATTAAAAAGGTACACGTTCCTAACCTTTAATCTAACACCACCATCAGAGGGCAGGAGGAGACGTGCCCCTGGCACTACTGTTGGTACTGGCCCACAACATCTCCGAGGGGGCAGAGACCGATGCCTTGGGAGTAGGTGGGTCCTTCCCAAATGAGAGGATGCCTGCCTGCAAGCTCTGGCTTCTTACTTGGGCACTTTGCCAGACGAAGCCCTTCAGGATTGAGGACCATGTCTTGCTTATCTTTGTCCGGCCCACTGTCTGGTTTATTGATAGAATAAATAAGCCAAGGGAAGGTTTTGGGCTAACATTCAGTAAGTGACTTCTGAGGGGGCAACTCTCTTGCCCACATTTTCTGCCCTTGGGACCTTTGTAAATGTTTGATAACATGAACGATGCAAGATAAGATACAGCCCAGGTTTCTGACCCACCAAAACCCAATATTAATTTAAGTTGACATAGATAAGATGGAGTATTTATCTGGGAGAACATGGAGGTTATCTTATTTGAAATATTCTCTGTTCTGTCCTATTCTATTAAAAAGAGAGAGAAACAGGGAGGAAGAGTTTCTCTCAACAGACCTTTGAGTGATTAATAAAGCCAAGGAACTCTGGGGTGCAGAAGAAAGCATGTCCTGGTCCCTGTCTGCAGGAGACTTGGTCCGTCAGGGAGGCGGCCACCCACGCATTTCCGTTCACCATGTTCTGTAGGGGGCCCACAGGGGGATCAGGTGATGTGGCTGGGGTGATCAGGGTCCCCACTTGGAGGAGATGGCTTTGTGGCTGAGCCTTATGTGGGGTGCTGTTTGGGTACTTGGGGGCATTCAGGAAGGACATTCTGCAGGGGGGGGAGCTGTGGGATCCTAGGCACGGAGTCAGGGAATCACCAAACAAAACGTATAGGCAGTTAGGTGAGAGCATAGCCGGATGGATGGACGGAGAAGCTGGATCCATTCACCCGACATGCCCAGTCGTGCACCCGGTGCTGCCCTGGCTGGGGGCTGGGACACAGAGGCCAATAAGCAGATACGGTCTCTCCTCTTAGGATGTTTTCTGTTAAGTTGGAGGCTCAGACAATAAAAACAAGAAACACATAATTGAAGGTACAACCACAAATTGTGTAGGACTCTGAAGGAAAATGAAAACAGGGTGTGGTGATCACAAACAGAGCAGCAGGGCGGACACTCAGGGTGGCCCCAGGAAGGTGGGTGAGAGGGGAGGGGCGGGCAGGGAGGTGGTGCAGGAAGCCGGCCACCTGCAGAGCCGAGGAGGAAGGGCCCCAGGTGGGGGGCACCCGTGCTGCAGGAATGAGGTGGACAGTCATGGCACTGATGTGTCCAGGGCCACAGAGTGATGGCGGGCAAGAGGCCCAAGATGAAGCTGGACAGGGGACACGAGCCAGCCTTGACCTTGTAGGTAGGTCATGGGGAGAAGTCTGGATTTTGTTTGAGGCTCAGTGGGAGTGTTACTGCAGGATTTAAGCAAAGGAATAAAGATGAACTTTTGTTAAAACGTTCTCTTGGGCTTTTAGGCAGAATGTAGTTAGAAGAGCAAATATGGGAGCAGGGGAAGCAGACAGAACTGTGAGGAAGTTTTTCCAGGAGTGGGTGAGCGATGGACGATGCAGCAGGAGCGGTGGGTGGATGGGTGGACGAGGTGTGGGTTGTGGGGAGGGCCGTGCACGTCAGAGTCGTGTCAGGAGGCGGAACTGAAGGGACTTGCTGGAGGGCTGGGGGGCGCTGGGGGCTGGGGAACGAGTTCGGAATGGCACGGGGTCTGACTCTGGGACTTGGCTTATGATTGTGCCTCTCACTAACATAGGAAGGTGGGGTGTGAGTGAGCAGGTGAAGGGTCGAGAGAGCATCAGGGTCACAGTTAAGTGAGCAAAGGCCCACAAGACAGTGAGGCCAATGTACGCATCTGGGCTATTGGGGGGAGAGGGTTAAAATAGGAGTTTTATTGTGGGGATGCTATTTAAGGCCACGGGAAGAGATCGTTGAGGGGGAGTGTATAGATAAAGAAGAAAAGAGTAGCTTTCAAGAAAGGCTGATACTTAGAAATCAGAGCAGGGGGAGCCCATGACGATGACAGAGAGAGGAAAACCAGAACTGTGAAAAGAAAATCGAGCACATGGTGTTTGTGCCCCGAGACAGCGCATGTAGGAGGGAGGGCCCTTGGAATGCATTCTGTTGGTAGGACGTGGAAGGGAAGGAACGCTTTCTTTTGCCTTTGGGAACCTTTGATGTGAGTCTTTCGGGAGAGATCCTGGGGCAGAGACCAGATGAGGTCTTGGGAGGGGGCTGCATGGTGGGGGGTATGAAGAGAACACACAGATACAACTCTGAACAGTTTGGATTGGAGTTGACCCTTCAGGTCAGTGGAACTCTGAGGTCCATGAAGTCAGGAATTGAGCATTCCATAGTGCCAAGAGGGGTTAGGGGACAATTGTTCTCTATCACTACATATACACATGTGTGTATGTGTATTATATAAATACAAAGCAGCCGGCCAGAGCATGTTTTATGTTAATGGGTGAATGGTTGAATAGACAGATTATAGGTGCAGGCAGAGGGGATACCTTAAGGAGTGAAGTCTTTAAAAGGTACAAGGATGCATCTTACTTTGTAAGCAAATGAAAGAATGTAGGTGGGAGAAATCTCGGTTCAGCCGGGAAGGATGTAGGAGTTGCTGTCCGGAGGCTCCGGTGAGACCGGTCCTCAGCGCCGTGATCGTGCGTGGTTGAAAAAGAGAAGCGAGGAGAGGAGATGGTTATGTCAGAGGCTGGGTGAGCAAGGGAACCAGCCTGAGAACCAGCCCAAGACTAGGTGCAGTTTCCTATCATGCATGCAAAGAGAACCAATCAACTAGGCTTTTTATTTATTTGCTTGTTTGTTTGTTTACCCCCAGCAAATGTCTGTCTCGTAAGCACAGTCCGGAAGAGGACTGATGGTTGAGTTCATCACCCAGAGTAGGATTTTGTTCCAAATATCAAGGAAAGAAGGTGCGGAAAGTTGAATTTGTTTGCAAGGGAGGGCTTCGAATGACAGACCATGAAATCCGAGCTGCAATAGAGAAAGACGGACGGGACCAATTCACTGCAGACCTCTCAGGGTTAAAGGGCTACCTCAGTGGGAGCCCTTGAACAAGGGAGTCAAAGATTAAGGTTGTCGAGTGTCTTTCATGGGGTCAAAGTTTGACCAGCCCCTCTGTAATCCTCATCAACTCCTCAGTGACACCCCAAATAAACATACACTCTAAGTAAAAAAGTGTGCTTGCTATGCAAATGCCGCTGTAGGATAAGTCCCTAGTTTTATCCCATTTCTAAGGAAATTGCTACTTCTAAGCCCCTCTGTACTTCCACTGACCGAGGGACCCAGAACCATATAAAACTTTCATCACGGACCTTCAGCAGCAACCATAACCGGCTTTCTAGTTGGATGAGTCTTTAGGTTCCAACATTATACTGTTCCTCCCAACACCTGGGAACTCAACAGCACTTGGGATGAATTCTGTCTCCTGGCTCTGACAGCCACCTCCTGTGGTCTCCATCCAGTGTTATTTAACCAGCACAGCAGTTAAAATCTCAAATCATCTTTATTGCTGCTGCAGATTTTACCATCTGCCTGAGAATGGTCTTACCTCCACATGATTAGTAAGTGATGAATGGTTCTCTCCTTTTCCAACATTTTCCCCTAGAGGGTTATTGATGCCTCAGAGAGGAAAAAATCCCAGAAAATATGGTATCCTCAGCCATCCTGGAGTGGCCTTGTAAAGACCAATCTATGATAGTAAAAACATGATCTATACAGGCAATAGGCAGAGGAGAGAGAATGGTAAAAGTTACTGGAGAGAAATAAAATTGACTTCATGTTGGAAACAGGAGGCACCATAAATGCTTTCCTGAGTGTCTAGAATCCTGAGTGTTGCCGGCCGCTTCATCACTAAGCCAGCATGTTGGCCGTTTGTCTTTATCCCGTATCAGAATGGTCAGGACCAGGTTATTTTGGTTAAAGTGCTTTTCCTTGCCAGTGAAGGTCAGTTGGCACTGTAGCCATAGTGTCTAGCTAAAGAAGAATGTTCTATTTGCAGAACTGGGTTTTGGATGACTAAAGGTCAACAGTTTCCTTCTGAATTAAAAAGAAAGGGAATCTATTAGGACACGTCTTCTCCTATAGGATCTCACAACCATTTATAGTTCTTTAGTCTACAGCTCCATGCAATGAACAGTGGTCTCTGTCTAGGATGCATTAGGTGGGATCAAGGCTGCGGTGTGTTGGCTCCATGTTTGGGGACATATGGTTCTGTTCTGAGGTAAAGTCTTCAATTCCAGAGAGGAAATCTTTGTGAAATTAGTTGATTTTCTCTAAATGGACTGTGATGGCTTTTATGTGCCAACTTGGCTGGATCACGGAGTGTCCAGATATGAGGCTTAATATCGCTTCTAGGTGTGCCTGTGGGGGTGTTTCCAGATGAAATAAGCGTTGAATCAGGGGACTCAGTGGAGCAGTTTGCACCCCCTCTTCCCTCATGGGCGTGGGCATCATCAGACCTATTGAGGACATGGCTAGAACGGAAGGGTGGAGGCAGACGCCGTCTCTCTCTTCTCGCCTGGTTGCTTGAGCTGGAGCATTGGTCTCCTGCCCCTGACGCTCCTGGTCCCCAGGCCTTTAGGTTTGGACTGGAGCTGTACCACCACCGGCTCTCCTGGGTCTCCAGCTTGCAGATGGCAAATTGTGAGACTTCTCAGCCTGCCTGATTGCATGAGCCGATTCCTTGTGACACATCTCTTTCTGTAGATGCATCCTAATGGCACTGTTTCTCTGGAGAACCCTGACTAATACAAGGACTAATTGCTCTGGTGCCAACAGCACGTCCAGGACGAGCAAACACTCTCACGCTGCCACTCTGGCTAGGTCACATTTTTCAAGGTATAATGGCTTCTCTTTGCTTAGAAAGAGACCCTACGTTCCTTAGCCAGGGAACACAGCCTAATGCGAGACGTCCCTGCCTCTTAAGCCAGACTTACTCCACATCTTCCTGCACACACCCAGGATCTAGGTGATCCACATGTTTTCCTTTCCTTCAAATCCAATCTTTGCTTTTCCAACACCATGCATTTTTCTCTTGAAAATACCTGTCCTCACAGGAAATATCCTCTTTGAATAAAGTCTCTTCTGATCCCAAATATATTCTTTTTTCTAATTAATTCATATAACAGATATTTCCTGCATACCTTCCATGTTTGCTTGGATGGACTCTTCATCCAAGGGAATGAACAATTCCCACATCACTTTTCAGAATGCTTAAAATATTTAGTAAATATTTTATGAATGAATGTGTGCTTTGGTTTTAGTTTGTTAATCCTTCCACTTGGTTATAAGCTCCTTACTGGCTCAGGGCACACATGTCGCTTCTACTCCCCTGTGAACATAGTAAGCAATTGATTTGTTCTTAAACACTGGGCAGAGAGAACCCTGAAGTCAATTAAGTCAGTAAAAATCCATCAGTTGAATTAGCCATCATCATTTCCTAACGTGAAAGCAATCAGAGAGGCCACATTCCCAGTTGGCTGTTGGTAGATGGTTCATTCTTGCTTGGTAATTCACTTCCTGTGGCAAACAGGCAACTCTTCTAATATTTTCAATTCTCTTTATTCATTACCTGACTTGATTAGGAGCAACCACTCCAGTATTGATAAGCATTTAATATTCTGGTCCGGCCTCTTCTGTGAGAGACTGTAAATGGGGTAAACTGGAATATTTCATACAAAGCTGAATAGGACTTCGGTTCTGCCATTTTCACTTTGTAGCTGCAGTCTTCATGGGGTGCTAGCTGTCAGTGCTGTGTCTGGGCACCCATGTCAGTGAGAAAATCCTATCATATTCGTTCCAGAATGCGTTGTTAGAATGGCAAACCCAAGCACTGCAAAGACTCCCACTCTTGGGAGGACATGATACCCTAGAGTCATGGAAATGAAGGTCAAGGAATGACTGCAAGCTGTCCACTTGGAGCAGATACCAGTGCCTGCGTAAAACTCATGTTCAGTAGGTATTTGTTGGATTAATAAGTGACCCGACCTATTCCTTTAGCCTGCACCCAAAGTTTCCCTTAAGTCCTTCCTAACATGAGGAATTCTTAGTATCCTTCTGAGGAAGAAGGGGTTATTTGGAAAGCAAAGACTTTCCTTTTATTTTAGCCCTAGTCCAGTAAAGTACCTACAACACTAAAGGTGCTTTATCACTTTTGTTGAATAAAGACACCAAGCCAAATGTCCCCGTATAAAGCTCAAGGAAGTGAATGTTCTGTTGTTAAAATGACAAGGACCTCTTCATTTCCATTAACCAATGAAATTGTCTCAAGCATCTTGAGAGAACATACTAGTATACAGCTAAAGGTTATTTTCATATAAAGGTGCTTCTGACTACATAAGGGATCCAGGGGGGTTTTAGATGTATCGGGTACCCTGGAGTATTCCTCAGACACCGTGTAACTGACTATTACATTTCATGTCCTCTCAGTTAGGTCTCACTCTGTTTTGGATGCTGGGGACTGATGTATCTGTGGAACTCTCAAGTTACTGCCCACTAGGGTCCATGAAGGGCACAAGATAAACTCCGGTCTTCTTCAGGGCAGATAACAGTTGTGCGTTTTTCCCTAAGAATCTTACTTTTATTCAGAGAGCTTGTTTTCTGTAACATGTAATTGAGACAAATGGAAAAACACTCATCCTACATAATGGGTAGTCTAACCTCTTTGCTTTCATCTGACTCAAGTTTTAGAATCCAAGATATAACAGAGTCCAGTCAAGCTTCATGGGAACCAAAGAGAATGTAGCTCACGGTGTAGAGGCTGAGAACTTCCAGAAAAGGTGGCCTCCCTCCTCATTGGAAATGGACACCCAGTGGAAAATCTCACTTGCCCGCAACTAGGCCCCTCTGGTTGTGCTTGAGAAACACTTTGGGAATTTTTAAAGAATGACAGGAATACCTGACATTAGTGCCTCTACCATGGGACAGGCTAGAAAACCTCATTATTCAAACAGCAATCGGTAAATCACTCACAAGCATCCTTCAAAGGTAATGGGCAATAATTAGCCCAAGACTAAATGCTGCTTTGCTCATACCTAACAAATCTTACAAGCAAAACTATAAAGGAGTGAACCGTTTCTGAGTAAATATCCATCACCCAAAGGGTAAAGTTTACAATGTCTAAAATCCAACCATAATTTTCCAGGCTTGCAAAAAGCAGAAAATATGACACATGATGAAGAAAAAAATATCAGTTGAAATTGAGCTGGAACTGATACAGATGATAGAATTCACAGACAAAAAAATTAAGACAGTTATTAGAAATCCATTCCATTTTCAAACAATTAGTAAAGACTTAGAAGACATAAACAAAACTCTAACATTTTAGAGATGAAAACTACAATGACTGAGATGAAAAATGTAACGGGTGGGATAAATAGCCAATTAGCCATTGATGAAGGAAAATATAGTGAATGTGAAGATAGTTATAGAAACTATTTAAAATGAACCACACAGAAAAAAAATTAAGGAAGGAGCATCGGTTACATGTAGAACGACCTTAAACGGTCTAATTATATATATAACTGAAGTCTCTGAAGTGAAGAAGAAAGGAGGGGTAGGAACAACTATTTGAAGAAATAGTAACCCAAAGTTTTCCAAATCTGATGAAAAGTCTAAACACAAAAATCCAAAAAGCCCAACAAATTCAGAAATGTGAAACACAAGAAATGTGTTAACTAAAGAAATTAAATTAAGGCATATCAGAATCAAGTTCTTCAGAATCAGAGAGGAAGAGAAAATTCTTAAAAGCAAGTCAGAGGGAACAAAGATGATAAATAGGACAGCAGATTTCTTGTCAAATAAAATGCAAGCGCAAAGACAGTGGAGCAACATCTTTGAAGCACTAAAGAAAAAATATTGTCAACGTAGAATTATATACCCAGGGAAGGTATATGTACAAAATGAAGGTAAAATAAAGAGTTGTCTAGACAGACATTACCGAAAGAATCCATCAACAGCAGATCCACACTAAAAGAAATGTAAATGAAAGTCCCTTAGGGCAGAAGGAAACTGATACCCAGATGGAAATGTAGATCTACATAAAGAATGAAGAGCGCCAGAAGTGGTGGCTACCTGAATAAATATATACTTCTCTTTTACTATTTAAATCTCTTTAAAGGAAAGTTGTAAAAAAAAGTAACAATACATTTTGGGTTTCAGAACATATATAGAGTAAAATGCAAAGTGGTAGTAGCATAAAGGCCAGGCTAATAGATGAAGTGGTATACTAGCATTTGAAGATACACTGTCATAAGTTAAAGATGTATAGTATAATCTAAAATATAAAGAGGTGTAGTTAGTAAGCCAACAAAGGGGATGAAACAGAAATCCAAAATAAGGCAGAAAGAGAGGAAGGAGACAAAATAATCACACAAATGAAAAACAAATAGTAAGGTCGTGGACTCAAACCTAAACATTCAATGATCACATTAAAAGTAAATGTCCTAAACAGCCAAATTAGAAGGCAGAGATGATCAGGTTGGATTAAAAAACAAGATTTAAGACCATATTGCTTTCAAGAGACCCATTTTAAATAAAAAGATGCAGACAGGTGTAAAGTTAAAGGACAGAAGAAGATATGCCATGCTAACACTACTCGAAACAAAGCTGGAGTTGCTACCGTGCAATAAAATAATACTTAGTAACAAGGGAGAAGGAGCTCTGTATATGCAAAACAGCAGTGAATCTCAAACTAATGATGCTGAGTGGGAGAAGCCAGACTCCTCACCGCAAAGAAGACATACTATAAAATTTCAGTTTCAGTTCTAGAAAACACAAATTAATATAATCATAACAGATCAATGGTGCTGGGGGTTGGAGGATGCAGGAGGGAGGGATTAAAAGGGGGCATGATGAAACTTTTGGGTTCGACGGGCATGTTCTTGATTATGATAATGGTTCCACTGGCATGTACATATGCCAAAATGTATCAGTTGTTTGCTTTAAATAGGTGCAGTTTATTGCATGTTAATAGACTTGAATTGAAAAATTAAAATTAAAGTCATTAAGATAATGATCTCCTACACCTATAGATTCTGGTTTAATTTGTCTAAGAGGGTGTCATGTTCTTAACTGTGGTCCTCCCAAGTTCCTATGTTGAAGACTTAACCCCATTGTGACTGTATTGAAATAGGACCTTTCCTGAGGTGCTTAAGGTTAAATGAGACCATTAGTGTGGGTTCCTTCTCAATCCAACTCGTGTCTTTATAAGAAAGAAAGAGACAGAGGGATGTACATACCCAGGGAAAAGCCATGTGAGGCCTCAGCAAGAAGGTGGGCATCTGCAAGCCAAGGCAAGAAGCCTCAGAAGAAGCCAACCCCATCCTTAGCTTGACCTCAGACTTCCACCCCTCAGAACTATGAGAAAATAAGTTCCTGTTGTTGAAGCCACCCACTGGGTGGTATTCTGTTACCACAGCTGAGCAGACCAACCAGGAGAATTCATAGGTGGCCGTGCTTTTGAAGGGCTCCCAAGATTTTCATGGGGAGCCAGAATAGAGACCCGTGCCACGAGGCCAGGCATCTCCCCTCCAGGCTGCGGAGTGAATCAGACCCTGAGCCTGGCATGGTCTTGGAGCTCCTTGAAGTTCATTTTGGCACCACCATCAAGAATTGTCAACTCGCTTCGGTTTCCAGTTCTTTTTCTGAGGCTACAGCTATACCTCTACATCTTTTTGCACAGAAATCGGACAAGTTCCTAATAAAAAATTCAGGTCATTCAAGTGAACAGATAGGTGTGCACACTCCCCACCAGGTAGGGGGATGAGCATTCCAGAGAACAAAAGGTCTAACAAGACTGGGCCAGACAAGAGCTGCAACTTCCTACCACTGAAGTTCCGCACACTCTCACAGATGCATAGCTGAGCATGGCATTTGAAGCAAGCTGGATGTTTTGATGTGGCTGTAGTATAACCACTTCCTGGATGTTCTATTTATTTTTATTTTTGCACTAAAAAAAAAAAATCAGTGAACAACTTATATAAGAACCGTCAAATTATTTCTGAAGACATCCAGCCTTCCAAAATGATTGCAAAGGATTTGAGTTACAGAATTAAAAGCAGGTTCAGTCAGAACCTTCAAGCCAAGAGTAATAATTAGTGCATGCACCATAAAACTGGGTTTTAATTAAATATGTCTTTGAATAAAAAAGAAGTTTTATGAAGTGTAGTGTGCATAGAAAGCTCTCAAAATGCTTGATGACTTCCAGAGAAATGTCAAATATACTTGAGAAGTTTAAAAATGTAACTCATTTGAAAGTGAATCCAACACAGAAGAGTGATAATTTACTGAGATGTACCCTGAATTTATTTCATTCATTCTTAAATGATCAGAACATCCTCCAGGAAGCTTCTCAAGTGGCCGCCCTGCGTCCTGTACATTGCTTATTTCACTGCCTCCTGCCCTTTGTCCCACACTAGTGGATGCACAGGAAATGTCTGCTTCAGTGAGCTTTGGGGAAACACAGAACTTTTCTATCCTAACAAATACTTTCTAGAAGGGTCAGATACATAAAAGTTAGTGGCTGTTGCTTTAGTGTTTCATGAACAAAAAGCACCATTTGTCATCTAGTACATCACTCTGTTATATTGCTTCTGATTAAGATGGTCCTAAATGAATGTTTAATGACAGAACACCATGTCTCTGCAGATTTAGAAACTGCAAATTAGGCTGACCATCTCCATCAGAAGCATCTGTCTGCTTCCGTATGTGTCTCTCATAGATAGAGAGAGGTGATCTTTCCCTGGGGTCCCTGCAGATGTGCAGTTCCATTTGGTGGCTCCTGAAAGTACTGTTCCAAATCCTAATGGCAACCAAGCATTTATACTTCGAAGACGGTGCTAGCTTGATTTCCTTATGGCTCCAAGTTGACATGCCAGACAGATGACGTCTTTGTTGATGGAAGGTAGAGAAATGGAGGTAGTGTGGTTCTCCTAGCCAGGGAAATGCCCACCCTCATGCACACAGACAGTGGGGAGCATCACTGCAAGGCCTGGGGACACTTAAATGAGCCCCCCTCCACATTTTAGCCCACCAACCAGCTCATCTTTCCTTAGGGCAAAAACTCAAAGATAAAAGAAAAGTTCGGATACGAGGCGCTCCCCACTCCCTCCCACCCCCATCGAGCAATAGCAAGCGGATTTCTTTTTAAAATTCAAAATTCTTTTCAAATGCACTTCCTATTTAGCAAATCACTTCTGGCTCATTCATACCCCACACAATGTAATACAAAAAACATCTATTTGATATGACAATGTCTGTGATGTACAGTCTCATTCTATGAATAAACAGTAGCTTGAGGCAAAGATAAGGCCTTGCTCAGACGCTAATAGGGACTGGAATTACAGTGAAACTCTAAATGGACAGTACTTATGGTAATTAGTTAAAAACCACTGACAGAAACAAAGTCCCAGGCTAGAATAACATCATTCAGATTTCAGCCTTCATTAAAACGGAAGCTACCGATTGTTCGGGAAAACGGGCTTTATCATTTCGTGTTTATCTTCCAAAAGAGAGGAGTGCCCGCAGCTGGTGCGGTGTCTAGATCTTGCCTGCTCCCCTTGGGGGGTGCCCCTGCCCCCACTTATCCTGCTGGTTGGAGATATTCTCTTGGGTTCAAGGAAGTGGTCCGGCCCACCCCCATCTCTCCTATACCCTGCCGTGTCAGCCCCCTGGCTTTTGGTGCATTCTTCACACAGCCATTACATGTCAATCTCCCTGTACTTGGAATAAAACCCAAACTCCTTTCCATGGCTGAAGGGCTCTGCAGCACCCAGCCCCAGCTTGACCTCCCCCATGGGTCTCCCACCAGTCTCCTCCCATCCTTCCCCACCTCCTCAACACCAGCCTTCTTCCAGATCCTAAAGCTCAGCAGGCTCCCCACTTGCTCTCCCTAGTAAGCTCTTTTTCCTGGTATTCTCCTGGCTGACTCCTTGCGGGAGCCCCTGGACCCTCTGTGCAGCAGGCATGTCAAGTGCTGTCTGTCTGCATGAAGACAGCTCAGCTCCCAGTGCCTCACACAGAGTCCAGCACAGAGAGTGCCCTTGATTAATAATGCTGAGTCAGTTAGAGAGGACACACGGCAATGAACACCTGTTGGCATGAGGAGTCTCCCGTGGCTGGTGTCCGCGCGCTCCCCGACTCGCCCTGAGATGGGCTGTCTCAGGGGTAGCACTTTTTGTGACAGCTCACCAGGCAGTATGAGGAGGAGGGACCCAAAATCAAACCCAAGTTGTGGCTGGGATCCTGGCTCCAGATTCTGAGAAACTCTGCCTCTGGGAGAAGACATTACAGACTTGTGAGTTGCGTGGCGAGACTGGTTTTGTAGCGTTGTCCCAGAGGCAGCCATTTCCCAAGCTAGATGGAATAAAAGGGTCCGGCCTTCAGGGAATGTTCCCCCGAAGACTTCACTTCAGGAGCAGCTTGGCGGTCGTCTTGAGACAGTCGAGAGAGAGAGAGCTCTCTGTGCGAGGAAGATGTTTTCCTCAGTGGGAGCAATGTAAAGAGTTGCAGTCATTTGATTCAAATCCGAGTTCCTAAGAGAGATGAGAAACACAGTGCCTCGTCGTGAACATCTGTTGGGTGCCCGGGCCTCAGTCAGGTTCTCGGCTCACTCTTTCTCTGAGGAATCCACAGCCTTGTGACTTAGGTACCAAACCATGGCTCCACAATTCTTGCTTCCCTAGTGGTCCTCCCGTGTGTGTGTGTGTCTGTCTGTCAGGGATTGGGGCAGGAGGAGAATCCAGCTAATGGTTAGCTCAGATCAGGATGGGATGGGCAAGGTCTGCCTGCGACCTTACACGGCAGGCTTAAGGCCTCACGGAACAATTTAGAGTTAGGAAATGATCTACCTTAGCACATCAAAATGTGACTAGAGAGGACAGATTAATATCCTGTG
This sequence comes from Manis javanica, assembly GCF_040802235.1. Taxonomy (NCBI): domain Eukaryota; kingdom Metazoa; phylum Chordata; class Mammalia; order Pholidota; family Manidae; genus Manis; species Manis javanica. The sequence continues at coordinate 3,638,603 of NC_133159.1, read as the reverse complement.
AATAAATCATTTTAAATAAACAGTCCCTAGAAATCAGTATGAATAATGCAAGTCACTTGATACCTAAATGAGCAAAGAATGTAGCAGGAAATCCATAAAAGTAAACTTGAACAGTCAAAACACATGAAAAGATACTAAACCTCACTTGCAACCAGGCAAGTGCATGAACAGTACAGAGATCCCATTCTCCACCCATCGGATTGGCCCACGACAAAACAAAACATAAAGCAGTCTTATTATACCAAGTATTGGTAAGGAAACATCCATTTTGGAGATGTGTTTGGTGATCACACCGGAAGACAGTCATACTCTTGAGATTCAGCACTTCCCTTGCTCAGCACATGGGAACCTTAGAACCTGTATACAACAGGTACAGCAGAATTCTGGTAACTCTAGGCAATTGGGAACTATTTAAATGTCCACCAGTATGAAAATGGGTAAACAAATTGTGATGTGCTCATCCAGTGGAATGTTATTGTGGTTGATATGAATCATCCAGTACATGTACCAGCAGGGCCAACTTGGGAACCATATTCAGTAAAAGAGCAGGTAAGCAGGGCCAAAAGACGTTGCTCAAACAAAGGGGAATTGGGAGCGAACTGCAAAGTGATAGGAGACCCAAGAAATCATTATTTCCATATTGCAGACATAATCACGTTAACCTTTCCGTGTAATGCCGTCCCATCCCATTGTTACGTGTCTATGTGTACTTTCTATTTATTTTTACAAAATGAGGTTCACATCGCATTGTATGTAGAGTTATATATATTTTTTCAGAAACAACTTCATGTCACATGTCTTTCCCTGTGCTGTTAGTATTCCGCCAAGCAGGCTTTCCTACGGCTGCTTGATAAACTCCACTTTTGCAGGAGTTTTCATGTGTCAGTTGAACTGTGTCTGCACCGAGAGAGATTTTCCACCATGGGGCAGTGGTCACCGTGAGTTCATAGATAAGAAACAGTTGAATTAATTCCCTAAATCCCCACTCACTTCTAGAAAAGATTAGAACTGAATTAAAGGAGCAAAGGGACAGTAACTCAGTGATGAAATCTGTGTGAATGATTTGCGGGCAGGGGAAAAAGAGGGAAGAAAGTTAATTGTATCCAAAACAGTTCTTAAGAGAGGATGAGCTCTGACAGTGGAGCGTGAAGCTTTGCTCCATATTTCTCGGCAGGCACGAAAAACGGGTGCAGGACGAGGCACATAGCTTTCGCATCTCAAGGAAAGAAGTCCGGCGCTCCTAAGAGGACCTTGTCACGTGGGTCATTAGATGCTTGAACGCAGCAGGGACCCATTGTCTTCTGTGCCATACATATGACTGTTTCTTACACTGACCTTGAGGCCCATCAAGGGCAAAGTATAACTTGTCACTCATTTGGGATAATTCGAACCTGAAGCACAAGTGTGTACCTCCCATGTGGCTGTGTCCCAAGGGCGAGCAGGGCTCTGTGACGCTATAGAATGACTTAGTGATTCTCAGTCACACCAGCAGGGCGCATGGACAGGCGCTGGGGAGGGTGCACCTTCAGGGAGGAGCATCTACAGAGGGCCAGCTGGGATGTGTGGTCATCCTGGGCCCGGTACAGCCTGCAGAGCCACCCACAGGGGCCCTTCCTTCGGGAACCTTACCAACCCCGCTGCTCCCAGGTGGCACCACTGCATCCCGAAGCTCCTGTTCTCCGGACTCACTAGTACCATTGTGGTCACCAGGGGCTTCACGTCATCCCCTTGAGAGCAGAGAGCTTATGTCTGAACTCCTGATACCCAGTAAGTGATAAGTCAGCTTCTGTGGGATGGAGGAAGGTAACCGGTTCAGCACGCTGGCGTGTGGGATTAGAGGCACACAGGTCCATTTTGTAAGGAACTGGCTGGCTCGTTTCTGGCAAGAGTGTGCGAGGCTCGAGACCTTTCCCAGCTAGATGAGACAACCCAGCGCTTTGTGGGATGTTTCTTAGGTCTGACTCCCTCATAAGAGTTTTGCAGATGCATCCAAACCACAGAGTAGGTTCACTGGTGCAAGTTGCTCTTCAGACTTTGGTGGGGGTGCCAGGGTCCCCCTTCCGTGGGAGACTTGCTGGTGCACGTCCCAGGCGTGTCTGGGTTACTGCCACTCTGGTGGAACTAAGGGCAATGCTTGTCCTCACAGTTGCTTGGTAGGAAGCTCTCTGCACAACTCATCTTCACCTCTTGAGTTCATCGGTGTTCGTGAAAGACCCCAGACACCTCCCAGCTTCAGGCTCCTGGGGAACAGAATTTCTTTTCCTTCTTTGCTCCTTTCCCTGTTGGGGAAATGGAAGTTTTGCTCCTTGCCTCCTTCTCGGCTGTGCATCGTGTGATCTACACAGAGGGCCTGGAAGCTGTAGTGAAATTTTACAGCTTAGCTTTTAACTGGTTCCTGTCTATAAAATTAAACACTCACAATAGATTAATAAGTGTCTTAAATTCTTAACCACTCGCTCAATTAGGTGGAAAAAACATAACACTGTCTAACAGTGGATTGCTGGGGAATCATGCAGAGCATTAGATTTACAGACTGCAGTTTATGGGGGGTAAAGTTGGGCTGGGGCTTGAAGGAGAAATAGAGAGCGCTTCTTTCCGGTGAGGGACAATAGTTAAAGCCTCGCACCTCCCCGGCCGGGGTCACCAGCAGCTCTCCCAGAGCCTCGCGGGCGCCTGTGAAATGCGGGGACCTGCTTCCACCCAAGCCCCTCCCTCAGTCAGGTCTCCATCCCGTATCCAAGGGGACCCTTCGTGAGATCACAGCCATGGCTTCTCTGCTCGGAATCCGGCAGCGGTGCCCTAGCTCACCGTCGGAGCCCAAGTCCTTGCCACGGGCTAGCAGGCCCTGCATGATGTCCTCCCCTGCCTGTCACCTGTCAGACCCTAGAGGGTCGGCACCACTCCCTTGCGGGATCAGACCCTCCAGGATTTGTGTCCCTTCCTGACCTGTTAGTCCTGGGAGGATTTGGCCCTCCTTGTCTATCAGACCCTAGTGGACTGAACCCCCTACTCAGCAAACCCTTCAGGACTTGGCCCTGTTACCGATGAAATCTGTAGGACGTGCTCCTCCCATCACGCCCGGCCGCCACAGGCCCCTGTCTCATCACCTCCCTGACTTTATTCCTCCTCCTGACCAATGTCACCTGTTCATCCTCACTACCCTGTTCACGGTGTGTCCAGGGCAGCAGCTGCTCGGACCTCAGGACCTTTGCGCCTGCTCCTCCGTTTGCCTGCAGGGGCTCTTTCCCTAGATGTCCACCTGCCCACTTCCTGTACAGATCTACTGAAATTTTCTTCTCGGTGAGCTTTCCTCAGTTACTTTGTTTAAGGTCTCAACAGCCCCTCCCTGACTGTCTTCTCCTTTGCTTTACTTTTCCTCCCTGGGCCTTCGGTTGTCTTGTGCCCCTGCAGTAGCAGAAGCTCCGTGAGGGCAGGGCCATTGTCTGTTCTTTCCACGCGGCAGCCCTCAGTCCTCTCATGTGCCCGGCCCAGAGCTGGCATGCAGAAACTCCTATGCACGAGCGCGGCTGCGGGCGAATGTGCGTTTCCCGGGGTGCTCTGCACCATGCCCACCTGGTGAAATGGTTCTTGCTGGCACCGACAGACAGGAAAAAGCCCTGGACACCAATGAGCTGGAGAAGTCCTGAGTAGGGTGGCATTCTGCCCTCTTGGGCTCTCTGAGCCCCCTGTGAATGCCCACAGGAAGATGCCATGTGCAGTTCTTCCAAATCCATGAGCGTGTGAGCCTCTGGGAGAGGATGCTTTGGGGGACACTCTGTGGGACTGGGAGGGAGGCTGGAGTCCCCCTGAGCACCTCCTCCCTGTGTGGAGAGAGAAACCCCTCTGTGAGTTTGGGCTGCTCTTCAAGCTGGTCTGAGCCCCTGGGTGCATATTCCCAGGGGTTCTTGGATGAGGCTTGAAGGAGGACACGCCCTTCACAGGGTTGCTCGTTAGAACCGAGACAGGGAACTCGGGGTGCCAGCGGTCCTAGAACCCCAAGTGAAAAAGCCAGCAGTGCTCAGGGAGGCCTCACGGCTCGGGCGATGCCGCCTCTCCCCAGATCTTGTCTTAATGGGCCGTCCGGGGGCCTCCTGCTGAGATCAGCGCCAATCTCCCTTTTAAAGGGTTTTCAAAACCTGCAGTGTGGGAACTGCTGCGTCATCCTCTTCTGACATCTGTGTCAGGTGTTCCTGTGAATTCCCCTGGACCCTGGCCTCTCTTTGTCTCTGCACAGGGACACCAGCAACCCAGATGGAAGGCAAGGGGGGCAGATGAGGGCCACTGTGTCATGGGGCCACCACATTTTGGAGCCTTTGGGAGGACTGGATTTGCTGAGGATCCTGCAGCCAATGGCCAAGACAGAGGCAGGGGCCTTTTCATGGTGAGAGGCCAGACAAATCCATTTTCAGAAGAGATGTGTCCCTCTTTAAAACCAAAAGTCATCTATTTTCCCAACTAGAGACCCTGATTTATCAAGTCATTTCTTCAGTGTATCCATGGTTAGATCAGGGACCCTGATTCATCTGCCATCTGTCCTCCATCCGACCCTCAGGCACCCCTCTTCTCCCAGATGGATTGGAAATATCCGGGATTCTCTCCTCCCATTCCCCCGCACAGCGGCCAAGGAAATGAAGTGCAGGTGTGATGCCATTTCAATCAAGTAACATGGCTGTGGCCGACAGGCTCTGACGCGGCCCCATGGTCCCCACCTCCTGGTATTCCCACCCTTTCCCCTGTCTCCTGAGTGTGGGTGGAGCACGGGACTTGCTGCTCATCAAAGAAATGCAGTCATGGAAACAGGGTGTATGAGGTCAGTGTATGCAGTCCTGTATACAGAGTGTAAGCTCTGTCTTGCCAGGTAGCTCACTCTCCTGCTGAAGGAACAGCCTCCCGCCTCCAGCCTTCATCCTCCAGCCAGCAAGGCTCAGTCAGGCAGCCTGCAAACAACACAAGCTGTCAGAGGCAGACCTTACCTGTTCCAGTCGAGCCTCGACTGAGCACGCAGCCCCACTGACAGCCTCGCAAAGAAAGCGCTAAGCGGTGCTGGGATTCCTGACCCACTGGAATGGTGGGATGATGCGTGCATGTTGTATAAAATCTCTGAGTTTGTGGCAACAATGTCTTGCAGAAATAATGAATAGATAACTTCCTTTCACGTGTCTCCCTTACTAAGTGCTGTCACACAATTCCATTGAAACTTCTCAACCATTTCTGTGCTCTTTGACCTTATAGCCCTTTGAGCTCAGCACTCCAGTATGGTTCAAGGGATTCCTCAGCCATGCTCCCCACACACACCTGAAGCCTGGGATGGTTTGAGTTCCAGTTGGGTTCTCAGTTCACATTCTCTGTTTAGGTACCTGAGTGGTCTTCTGTACCCGTTGGAGGTTGGCAATCAGAGAAACGTAAAACTATGAAGCCCCTATTCCTTTCATCTGTTTTGGGGCTCCAGCTGTCCCTGAAGATGAGGCCTTCATGATGCTATGGGGTCAAGTACTAGAATCCTGGGAGATTCTGAGTTGGTGAAAAAAACGTGTTCTTTGCTGTGGTTGAAAGAATGTCTTGATCATCGGTCTAGGCAGATACACAACCAGCTTTCAAATACGGAATGAGGAATGAACTCACTTTGCTGGTGCTCCAGTATGCCAGCTGCTGAACTAGGCGTTTTGCAAACATTTTCATTTAATTTAACCTGAGATGGAATAAGAGATGCATGCGGGAATTTATGTGCATTACACAGCTAGTAACGGTAAATGCTCATCGGTGCAGCTGTTAGTTTTAGAGGCTGGTCACCGTCCTGGGTGTTTTACATGCATTATTTCATTAAATCTAACAACAAGCGTCTGAGGGAGGATCAATGACCTCCTTTCTTTTTGGATAGAGAATGAAATTGTGGCTTCATCATTTGCCTGAGGGCGCTGGAGTTTAGTCCTGAGACAAAGGCTGGTCTCGTGGTGCACATTCCTTGACCACCTCTTTATATATATTAGCTCTTCAGGAAGCGGTCGGGCTAGAAACCAAATTCAGGTCTGTAGGACTCCAAGTTCTATACATTTTACCCTAATTAATGCTCTCTCCACTTGTGGGAGTTATGAAGAAAGCAGTGATCCCAGATGCCCACAGCCCTCGAAGCCACTATTGCCCCCACAGCTGGAATTTCCTTTGGGCATATTTGTAGCTACACAACTTGGGGAGCCCATTTCTATCAGTTTCCCCATTGCCTTTTGGCGTTATCCATTTTTAAAACCAACGGGTGGCATGGAATCCCTGGTATTTAAGCTGTAATGTCTTTGGTTCAAAGATGTGCCATCTAACCAATTCTTTCCAGCTGGTACGTCCATGGCTTTGAGAAGCTGAAACTCACATTGTCAGTTGTGGACTTCAGACAGAAGGATGGCATGGAAGTGCATCACTCTGAATGCAGCGAAGCACTGTCAGCTGCATGGAAATTAACTACCTGATCAAATGATGGGCAGTCATGTCTTTTGCCTTAAGATTTCTCTTGAAGAAGGGCAATTTGTTATTTATGGGTCTGGCTGAGGTACACTGCTTCCTATTATGACAAGTCTAAATGAATGTCCAGTGGCAGAATATGGTATCCGTGCAGAGTCAGACACTGCAAATCAGACTGGCCGCCTCTGCGCGGCACATGGTTCCTCCGGAGCTGCCTGCCACCTCAGCGTGGTGAGCGGAGGGAGGGAGGCCCTTGCAGATCTGCCGAGCCGCTGGCGGACTGGCTCCCCCGGCTGCTGATTGTGCAGGTGCCGCCTGTGGAAGGAGGCTACTGCGAAGGCCCAGCGGAAGTCGAGGCTGCAGGTGGACTCCTGCCCCGCGTGCTGCTCTGGCCCCTTCACCCCCTGCCTCTGCAGCGCCTCACTCTCCTTCAGGGCTTCTGGAGTCCGTTGTTCCTTCTCGCCGCAGGGCCCACTGACCCTGCCCGTTCTGTCTGGAGCATGTGTTTCCTGCCTGCACTCTCATCGCCCCCTTGCCTCACTGTCTGCCCTGCATCCTTCTGGGTTCTGCAGACGCGTCCTTCCCTGGGGATGCTCCCCTCCGACCCCTGCGCAGGGACTGCATGCGCACTGCCTTGGCCAGCTCTGCCTGCACGTGTGGATGACTGTCTCCCGCACGAATCCATGGGGCCTGGGGGGCTGCTCTCTGCACCTCAGCAGCCCTGAGGTCAGCGCAGTGCCTGGCATTTTCCTAGGAGCAGTTCCTGCTCTGCCAGAGGCAGGATAGTTTGTTCCAGCAAGACAAACACAGTGAGTGTATTTTTCAGCTTGCCCTTTGTCACCCTTCTTTCATGGCTGTGTGTTTAAATTTGGCTAAAAACAAACATGAGTTTTAAGATAAAGGGAAGGGGTATTATGCAGTAGAAATTATGTAGATATGGCTGCTGGCATGGTTATTGACCAGCTGTGTGTCCTTGGGCAAGCCAAGTTGCACTCTGGTCCTAATGTCCTCATCAGTCAGGCAGCAGTAACAGTGCCTGCTCCGCATCTCCACAGGGGTGTCCTTAGGACCACCTGACACGCTGCAGAATTGCTCTGAAAAGCACAGAGAGCTCCACAGATATACAGGGGCATCAGCATATTCATTAATAATACAACAGGCTGTTCATGGCTCACTGATACGAACCCCAAAGAAGACGTCCGCATGGACGAGGCAGCCAGGAGTGACGTGCCTCGCGGCTTCAGTGCTGTGTGTAACCATAACCGCAGGTGGGTAGCAGAGACGGAGCCGAACAACTGCATTTCAGGATGACAGCAAATAAAATGTGTGTAACAGTCTCCAGGGTCCTGGCGCTGAGCTCGGCCTTGGAAGGCAGGCGGAGTAAGTGTTCACAGCACCACATGCCCCCCACCACCCCAGAGATGGTGATACAACCATGGCAAGGACTTACTGGCCTGAGTTCAATGTGTACCTTGGCAATTTTAATTTATTGGGATGACCTCGTGACAACACAGGCCACTGCCATGGAAAGATTCATTGCTTACAAATCCTGAGAAAAGAAGTCACTCCCATGGGAGGTATCAGAGTTTGGCGGAGACAGAAACTGGGCAGTGGAAAGCCCAGGCTGTGGCCTTTATTGAGGTTTCCAATGGAAAATCGGGCAAGATGGCCCAGTATGCAGTTGAGGATCAGACAGTCTGAATGGTCCCGGTGGGCCTCAGCCTTTAGGGATGGCCTCTAGCCCTTGGCGCCTGGCCCTGGGGTGATTCAGGGTCGGGGACGTGGGTTTGGTGAGTGAGCCAGATACAGGCAGTGGCTGCTGAATTCATGGTGGGTTGGTGGGGTCTCCCTGGATGCCAGTGGTCATAGCACCAGGCTTCCATCTGAGCCAAGTGTCCAGCCCAGTTCTGAGGTGCTGGTGGCCAGTCCACGTGTACTTTGGACTCTGCTGATGCTCAGCACACCCCACCACCCCTGGCTGGTCTCCCTGCTTCTGTTCCTGGTTCCTTCCACCCCACGACCACGGAGCAGCCAGATTGCTTCCAGTGGGGCTGGCCTGCAGGGTAAGCTTGGGGCTGCAGCTGGAGGCGCTCACCCCTATTCCTGTGACACATGGTGGATGGTCGTTGCATGTATGACATGTGCCCATAAACAGACGCAGGTTTAAACACACCCCCAAAATGTTGGCGGGAGTCAAGCCCTCCGAGGATTCAGACTGTGTACCTTCTAGAGGCTCCTGCAGCAGGAGGTGAACGGGAGGCTTTGGCTTCTGTGCAGTCGGTGGGGACTGAGGGCGTGCTCCTGACTGCCTGTTACGGTCCCTGCCAGGGAGCTGTGCAGCCCACCTCCTCTCCGCTGACACACAGAAGCCCACAGCCCCAGATGCGCAGGCGAGGCCATGGGCTCATTCTGGCCACTGCAGTGTGGCAGAAAGCGGTGTCAGATGCTTCCAGGCCCGACTGCACACGGGTCCATGTGTGTCTCTCCTCTCTCCATCTGCTGGCTGGTGACGCATCCTGGGAACTGCTCTGAGGCCCAGCAGACAGCAGAACCACAGGACAGAAGGAGGGGATGCCAGTTCCCTGGCTCATCACTTAGAAGGCTGCCTCGGAACATCCAGCATGTTATGAGCAAAAGACAAATCCTGTGGCACAAGGCCACCGAGATCTGGGGCTGTCTGTCACCGCGGCCAGCAGAAGTCACTCTCATGCAAGAGTGGAGAATGCAAATGACAGGGAGTGATGTTACGATCCCGGCCACCCTTGCACCTGGTCTGATGACCTGCTGTAAAATCAGCATTATTGAGGTGTGCTTTATGTGCGGTGACACACACCCACTTGCAGGGCACAGCTGGGTGACTCTTGACAGGTGGGTTTACCCAGGCATCCGCCACTACCACCAGGACGTGGGACACGCTCATCATCCCAGAGTTCCCTGTGCTGATGGAACCTCTCCATTGAACCCTTCACTGCGTTTTATTCTTCAGTTTCTGTTCAGACAGGTCACTGTTTTGGAGGTGCCCGGCTCCTCAGGCCCTGTGAAAACTGCTTTGTGTTCAGCAGAGGTGTGATGTCTGGCTCATGCCCCCACTGCCGCACCCTCTGGCTTCTGAACAGCCGGGACTGCGCGGGTGGGCGCGTGACCCTCAGGTGTGTCGGATGGTTGGCTCTGACGGTAATGCCAAGGGAAGGTGGAGGGGGCTGAAACCTCCCTGAGGGACTGGCAGCAGGCATCTGCGTGAAAGGTGGGGACACTCACAGCATGGGCATGGTGGGGGAACAGGACGGGGTGAGTTTGAGCTGCGCCCTGGCCGAGAGCTAGGGGTGGCAGAGCGTTGGGGCCCTGCTGTCTGTGCGGTGGCCCCTGGAAATGTGGGCGGGTGTCTCTGGCTGGTCCTTCCACTCAGGACAGGAGCTACTCGGACCTCAGAGACACCCCGGTGCCGGTGGTGAGGGAAAACAGGAGACAAAAGAGGGTGTGCAGGGAGACGGGGGCGGAGGTTGGGGTCCCAAGGCCTGCAGCTCTGTAGGGATGAGGAAGGCGACTCCCCGGTGGACCCAGAGAAGCGACGCATGAACTGGAGGAAGGCATGAATGTCACCTTCTGCCTGGTGCCTCCCACCGATCCCGCGTGGTGCACGACCTCCCCTCCCCACTGCTCTGTGCCCAGGGGCCGCCCGGATTCAGGCACCAAGGGCCCTTGGCCGTCCAGCTGGGCTTGGCCAACGGGGCCAAGATGCAGAGGCTGGGCATTCATTCCACTGGCTCCCCTTCGGGGTCGCAGTGGGATGGCAGGTCCTAGGATAACGACATCAGCTCCCTCCAGGCCCACCTCTAGCCCCTCCGATCTCTGGGTCCCAGAAGCTGCTCTGCCCGTCTCTCAGGCCAGCTGTTACCAGCCTCAGACCCCGTGGTTTCCCTACACACTGCTCACACCTCTGTGAAGTTTCTTTCCTAAATGGTCCTCCAATGCCCATTTTGAAGGTGCCATCTGTTTCCTTTTGGAAACCGATACAGACATCTGTCATTGGCTTAAAAAGTAAATCTACATCCTATCTATTGAAACTGTTCCCTGTAGGATCCTCTCCCAATCTGCCCAAGTCACAGAAGGCACGAGGGGGCTTCACTGTCCATTAGCACTGTGGCCGTGCCCAACACAGACGCATTCGGAAGACGGGAAAGACCTTGGCTTTCTGGAAAACCTGTTTGACACCCAATGATGTTTCAAGAATTACCAAAAATTTTCAAGCACAGTTTTTATTCTCTAACCTTTCCTTCTGGTCCAGACACCATCTCTTACCTCCAGGTGCTCATCATTTGCTGCCTTCTGGAAATGCAGCTTTGGGGCTCAGCACCCCTCCTGCCCTGCAAAGGCAGGTAGAGGTGTGGCTAGGCTTCCTCACGGATGCCCTGCAGGTAACAGACCCCAAATGGCCCTCCGGGAAGCCTCAGGGAAGAGCGTCTTCTGTCTGCAGGTGGGTGGGCTCTCCTGGTGTGCATTCTTTAAGTACCACCTTTGTTTTGGTATATTCTAAGTTTATTTTCTCTGATATTGAACCAAGTGAATGGGTTTCTCAAACTATTAATAACCAGTTATGGTAACTGATACACAGACCTGAAGAAGAACCTTCTAGAAGCCTACTAACTCGCCACTCCAAGCATTGTTTTTCCACTGGGCTCAGTAGAGGAAGCAAAAATAAATAAAGCAGGAGCTGTGTTTTGTGTACCTCTTTAAATTGCCATTGTCTCAAAAAAAGTCAAGTTACCTCAAGAGAAGGAACCATCCACGAGCCTGATAAATGCCAGAGGGGCAGAGGGGCACCTGGCAGGCGGCTTTGCCAGAGGGCTCAGAGTGGAAATGCAGGAGAAAATGCCGCGATGGGGGCCGTAGCACATGAAATCACCCCTAATGTATTCAGGCTGTGAGAGAGGTCTGGTTTTTAAGTTACATTCGAAAGCCCATTTAAAAAATATTAGTTGATACTGTAAACTCAGAACTGCAGTTCTCAAATTCAAAAACAATTCTCTCATCCTTCCACGCATGTTTCTAGCACTCAGATTGCATCCCGTCATAACCTTGCATATCATTTTATCAGTTAATGCGGCATAAGAGCTGTGGGCAATTTCCACATCAAAATCACAGGGCAGAAAAATACTCAGTTGGCTTGGAGGAAGCTAAGATAGCCCATCAAAGTGATGGGTGCGTCGGACACAGCTTCCGACCTGCTGCATTAACTCGTTCCGAGGCCAGGGACCGTTTGCACAGTCCCATCTCGCTGCCTCGTCCACGTCTCCCTCTGTGTTGGCAGTAAAGAGAATTATATTGACAACCTCTGTTTTCCTTGTGTTGTGTTTTTGAATGGCCTGAACCTACGTGCTGCCCCAGGGTGATTTCACCACAGCACAACGCCTTTGCGGCAGAAAGCACCACACGAGTACGTCAGCTTCACACACAACAGAGACTATCCTGGGAGCAAGACTTCCGCCACATTAATATGGGTACTACTGAAAGGCCTGTTATGGGGTGACTACTCTGTACACCAGGAGAACGTCCATCTGAGCTGACAAAGCATGGCAGTGTCATCGCCAATGATGTTTACAAGCGTGTCTGTAATGTGTGCGCATGGTGGACATGCCTTTAGAGACTGACCAGGTGTGTGTGTGTGTGTGTGTGTGTGTGTGTGTGTGTGTGTGTGTTTGTGTGTGTGTGTCCCACTGTCCACCTGAGGAGTCTGCTTACCTGACAGAAGACAGGGTCACCTGAGCACACAGCCCACTGTATGGGAATCACTTTCCTAAGTGTCAGTCTGGGGCTGCAGAGCGGCAGCCGGGAGAAGCTTGCATTTGGGGAGCAGGTGCAAACCCCTTTTGGGTTTGGTGGGATTTGAACTGCACAGACTTGCAGTGTGCCACCTGCCACCTCAGATGGATGCCACTTCAGCTGGATGCCACCTAGCCTGATGGCTGCAGCTCTTTGTGAGTGGTGTCATGGGCTGACTTGTGTGCTCCTGAAATTCATGAGCTGGAGCTCTAGGCCCTGGCTTCTCAGGGTGTGACCGTATTGGAGCGAGGGCTTTAAAGAGGTGATTAAGGTACAGTGAGGTCCCATGGGTGGCCCTGATCCAGCAGGACTGGTGTCCTTATAGGAAGATAGTAGGACACACATGCACACAGGGACGACCCTGTGAGGGCACAGGGCGTGGGTGGCCGTCTGCAGGGCTAGGAGAGGTCCCTGTTGATATCTTGGTCTTGACGTCCAGCCTCCAGGACCGTGAGGCATAAGTTTCTGCTACTTAAGCCACCCAGTGTGTGGTGCTTTGCCTTGGCAGCCTGGGCAAACTCATGGGTGTGAGGCCACCACAGCAGATGTACAAGCCCCCAGGCAGCATGCATCCTGGGGACCTGCTCGAGCAGAGAGGAGGGCACCGTGATGTCACGTCCTGCGCAGCTGCCCAGTGGGGGAGCAGGTGGGGGACTGGGAAATGCCTGGTCGCACTGAAGACCTGGCTTGTCTGGAGAGAAATGTAGGAGAAGAAGCTAAGCCGAGTGGAAGGAGCGGGGCTGCAATGCCACAGAGGCTGGGGGGCACCTCTCCTGCTCCCGCCTGGCCCCAGGGGCAGGTCCGGCCTTCCTCCGCTCTCTGCAGAACCCTCCGAGGCCGTAGGCTGCCACCCGGCTTTCTTTGTAGTTTACCTACCGGGAACATCGGGAGGACATCTTCCCAGGTGCCTCCCTGCCCTCCACAGCCTGTGTGCCCCACGCCTTCTGACCACACCTGACGGCGCCAAGGGGGTGCCTACCCCCGCGAGCCTCTGCTACTCCATCTGTGGGAGTTTGGTATTGGCGACTGGAACCTTCATTTGTCAGAGCAGTGGACCCATCCTGTGTACACCCCACCTGGACCACGAGGAGCCTGACATCTTCAGAGAGAAGGGGCAGCAGGCATCCCAAAGAGTGGGGGAGGGAACCACGTGGACACTGTGCTCCGGTTCCGAAGCTCTGTCCTAAGGCCCCATGTGAACCTGCTCCTGGGTTCTGAAAGTCACCCCTGTGGGCTTTTTAACAAACGTGTGCTTCTACCCATCCATTTCTGTAGTTCTTGCCCTTCACACCAGCTTTAATTGGCTTCCATGACTTGCCATCCTGGAGTCCCAATTAATTCTGGCCACACACCAACATCCTCTTATTCTCTGTGTACAGAAGAAGGTGGCAGACATATCTGACTGTAGGATTGATTTCTGGCTTGCTCACTGCTGGAGACGCATCCTGGCCCGTTGTCTGGCAGTCCCAATAGCCCGATGGCTCAGTACCTGACCACCTCTCATCCTTCACACAGCCGCCTGGGGGTCAGCTGGGCCCTGTGCTAACTTGTTACTGGGGTGGCCAGAGCACAGCCCATTGTGAGAATCCAGCTGCCAGATGGGAGCAGAAGCCACTTGGATGTCATCCGACCCCAAATGCATTCTGTAAGCTGGGAGAATTTGCCTTCCTACATAAATACAGCTGCCCATGGGGACCCCGATTGCTCCAGGGAGAGCCTGCCCACCAATCAGCCACAGCAACCTGACTCTACTTTGTAAGCAGAGCAGGTTTCTCTAGCTTCAGCCCAGCCAAAGTGTTCATTCTGCTCAAAAAAGCCATTGTCCCCTCTGGGCCTCCCGGGCTAACTCACACATGCTCTGGGCACGTACCCCTAACTCGATGCCTCCAGGTCCCGGGCTCCCTCCCCTGCTCTCCTGTCCCAGTCTCGGTGTTCCTCTCCCACATAGCTAACATTATATAAAACAGAGACGCATATTCAAAAGGCACTTTCTGCTTTAATCAGGTTTGCGGGAAAACATGTCTAACATGCTGCTTTACCCAGCTGATAAAATGTTTGACATCTCCTAGGGCCATGGAGGATCTTGTCTAAGAGCTCCATTTTTAAATGCCACTCCAGATCCCCCATCTCTCATTTTTAAAAGCACTTGTCCTACAAAGTGTTATCATTACCAAAAATATTAAACAGAATCTTCAAGCTCTCAGAGTTGTCATGTGATTTTGCTGGAATACAAATCAGCGCTGCAGTCAGGTCTCCCGTCTGTGAGGTGGGTGAGCAGGAGAGTGATGGATGGGGCTGGGGGACCCCACCCTGGGGGACCCCACCCTCACCCTCGCGGGGCATCCATGCCATGCACGCACAGGTGTCAGGGGTCCCATAGCTGCTGGTGTCTGTGTCCAGGTGCAGTGTGGGCCCTGAGGAGCAGGGCTTTGCCACAGCCCCCTGGCCGTACCAGAGTCGCCTGCCGGTCATCTGGCTGGTGCAGTGGTGACCAGCCTCAGAGCCCAAGGTGGACAAACCTGCCTCTTCCAAGGAGATTTGCCTCTTTCATCAGCTGCCCAAAGTGGGCCTGGGTGTAAGTCAGCTAAAGGCAAAGTGTACTCCATGTGACTATTTGAGCTTCGTGGGAGGCGCTTGTGGGGTCACCATTGTCATGTGTGTCCTCTGACTTTTCCCCAGTGTTTGGATGCAATTCGCATTTACTGTTGCCCTGACACACTTCCAGAACTCAGGAGTAAAAACAAATCCTGCCAGTGTCTCCTCTACAGCAGCATTTGGGTGGGTGGTGTGGCCTACTGGAAACGGCGTCATTAACCTGGTGGTGTCACACGAAGAGCCGGCCACGGATCTTGAACTTGGAGTCAGGCCAGGGGAGCTCTGCCTCGCTGCCTCTTTGGTGTAAGGGGGCCTCTATTGCTGGAGGGCTGGATGCCT
The DNA here is from genome assembly GCF_040802235.1 of Manis javanica. Taxonomy (NCBI): domain Eukaryota; kingdom Metazoa; phylum Chordata; class Mammalia; order Pholidota; family Manidae; genus Manis; species Manis javanica. The sequence continues at coordinate 3,623,399 of NC_133159.1, read as the reverse complement.
CTCTACTGGGAAGGGTGAAGAAGGGTCTCCCGCAGTAAAGGGGCCTGGACTAGATAACTGTTCTATAGGAAATAGGGAGTCATCGAAGGTTGTTACAGGAAACGGGGAGTCATCGAAGGTTGTGAGTGAGGAGTGGTTTCAAAGTGGTGTTCAGAGAGAACAGGCTGCTGTGGCTGTGCAGGGTGTAGGCTGCAGGGGGCCCTGCAGGGGTGGTGCTTGCCCCTGAGGACACGAGGGGTGGGGATAGAGACAAGAGGGGAAGTGTGGAGACGTGAACCCACGGGGTGCACCTTGAGGCTTAGGAACAGGGCCAGACCAGAGGCGAGTGGAGGATGGCCAGCCTGTGTGAGAAGAGGCTGCTGCTAGCGGGTGCGGGCCTGACTGAAGCCACGCCACCCTTGAGGTGCCTGGAAGTGTCCTTGAAGTCTCTGCCTTCCGGCTGACGGGACTCGGCAGCCCGTCCTCTTCCTGTGTCCAGTAAAGGATCGTCAGGCCTGATGAATGAGAGCCCCTAAATCCTCCTCCATCCTGTGTGTGTGGAACATGCCTGAGCGTCAGGCGAAGACCTAGGCCGGGTGTGTCTGCACATCTGTGGTCACACTATCCAGGACCTGGGGGTTTCTCGGGACCAGACTTAGACTCTCATCAGCTCAGATTACAGCCGATGAACTGTGGGAATGTTGATTGCATGTACGAATTTTGCTTTGGGAGAATTCTGTGTTTGTGTGTGTGAGCGCATGTGTAGTGTGTGCGTGAGTGTGAGAGAGACAGACAGGAGGTATATTTAGAATGATGTAGGGAAGCATGTCTTTGTGGGAAACCAGATGGCCTTGAGGAAGGGGGCCGAGCGCAGGGAGCCCCCGGCTGCAGCTGCCGCGCCCGCGTGGGCCTCGGAAGACACTTCCGTGAATCCCGTCTGATTGCGCTCTCGCTCTCCTCACCCAGATGGAGTTAAGTGTGCGTCAGACTCTCCTGCCTAATGAGAATTTAAATTCTCAACTTCTTTGGAGATGTGAGCCTGCAGTCTCAGTGTAACGCACATTCCTAAGCGCTCAGCTGAGACATAAGGCCGCCCGGGGCCTGGCCGTCCACCCCTCCTGAGTCCCGCACATGGGCCCCAAGGCCTGCAGACCGCACCCGGACGGCAAGGGTAACAGCATGGCAACCATTACAGCCTCTAGCTCAGAGTCTAACTGGCTTCACTGGGTCCAAGAATGTTCAACGAGCTGATGGAGCGTCTTCCCTGGGCCAGGAGAGAGGGGCCAAGGGACGCGCAGCCCTGGAGGAGAGACGCTTGCTGTCTTGACTCACGGGACGGTGCAGAGCCTGTGGCTGGTCTGGGCCTCACCGCCCCAGCTGCCGAGCTGCACGGCCTCTAGCAAATTACCGAACCCCACACAGTTTCCAAGATCGCATCCATGAAGTGACAATGACAATCGTCCCTTGGGGACCTTGTGAGGAGCCAGTGAGTGATCTGTGGAAAGCAGCTTGCCCTTGGCCAGACACATAGTAAACACTCAACGAACGCCCGCCATGACTCGGAGCAAGCTCACAGGCCCAACATAAAGGCAGTGCGCACAGGGCACAGGCCTCCAGGACGTGCGGAAGGGGCTCTTCAGAAGCATTCATGAGCAGTTCCAAAGTGCGCTTCTACGTCTCTGTTCCAAGGTGTCTCATTTTCAAGTTTTATTAGTTTGCGCCTCCTGATACGCTCTGGGAGGCAGGTTTAGGTATCTAAGGCAGCGCTGCTGTGCTCCGCATTTACGGAATGAATGCCAACGGTGCTCGGAGAGAGGCCGAGGTGCGCGTGTGGGTGGGCAGACAGGAAGCCGGGGCAGCGGGCTGCGGGGCCAGGGGGGCCACCTCCCTGGGTGGGTGCGTGCCCGCATCTCTGGCTTTTATGGAAATAAACTCTCCTGCCTCTGCAGGGTGTCCCTCCCCAAACTGCCTCTGTGGCCCCTCGTGGTGTGTTACCCTTGGAGGCTTCTCCCCACTCTGGCCCTGCCCTGATGCAGAGGAGAGAGGTCACCGGGTCGTCTTGGCTTTGAATTTCCCTGCCCCGAGTGACTATGGGAAGGCTTCACGTTTTGCCAGGGTCACAAATAATAGTGATCATGGAGCCCCACATTCGCTGAACGCCGCTCAGTTGACCCAGGCAGGTGGTGGGGGCCTCAGCACCTCTTGGGTTTACTGGCCACTTAACCAAGCTCAGCAGAGTTGTTCTTCTCCACGTGGGAGATGAGGGGGCACACACAGAGTGGGGTCACTTGCCCACCCATGCAGCAAGGACATGTCAGAGGGACGCCATTGGAATGGCCCCCTTGCATGCAGTCCCCACTGCACTGCAGCCCCTCACCAGGCCCCCCAGGGCCTGTGCTGAGCCAGCTGGGCAGAGTGCAGGACGTCTGCAGGCACCGACTGTCGAGGTCCAGGGGAACTCGGACTTACTTGGTTCTCTGTTAACAAAGGAGCAAGGGAAAAACTCGTCTCCTTGGGGATGGGAGAATTCGATGGCCACCCCAGGACTACACCCAGCCCTCCAGGGCGCTGCCCGTCTCAGTCCCCCTGAGTGTCCGGGTGTTGGTGGGATGTGCCCTCTGATAACAGTGGCCCTTATCTCAAATTTTTGCTGCCTCTGGAGTCCCAGACAGATTGTTTATCTGGCATTTCCCTTTACATCCTCTTTCTCATGATGTACAACTACCCTCCTTGGTCCAACCCTACGTCCTCCTTAGACTGGAATTTATCCTTGCGAATCAGGCTCCTGGCAATTAGATGGCAAAGGTGCTCGTTGGCTGTGACGTGGTCCACAGAGTCATCTTCTGAGGACTTACCAGGCATCTGCTCTCGACCAAGCCCTGCATGGTTGGTGCCGCGATGCACTGATGTGACCCACCCCACCCGCGAATGGGCAGCACACCTTTGCAGACTCTTCTGTCACAGGCACAGACCTTTCTCAGGAGTCCGGCCGCACACGGGAGCCAGGGCCTGGTTATGTAAGGAGACCCTGGCATTCGCATGGCATCGTTTTCTGAAGGCATAACTCCAGAGACCCTCCACGGGCCTGAGGACAGCCTACCAGGGGCTTCAGAACGAGGCCCTCACTGGAGCTTGTATCCTGCACTGATTGCGACGGTCAGTGTTCTTTCACTTTCCAGTCTTTCTGAATATATGCAGCACACATTCCTTTTAAATGTTTGTTTTGAAGTAACTGTTGACTGACAGAAAAGTGGCAAAGAGAGTAAGAAGCATTCTCTTAGACCCTTCACCTGGCTGCTCTGAAGGTGACAGTCTTACGTAACCACAGTACAATTACCCGAACCAGGAAATGAAAATTGATACGATATTAGTAGCTCAACTTCCCAGACCTCAGTTGAGCTGCCAAAATGCGCCCACTAATGTCCTTTTTGGTTCCACATTGCATTTGATTCTGAGTGACTAAGGTTTGTGGACCCTGTGTAATGGGAGCTGTGGGAGTCTCGCCAACGGATTGAAATCTCTGTCCGTGGGTCTATGGACACCTGCTTTTGTGGCCTCTCATTGGATGTTCTGATCCCAGAATTTTAAACAGAGAGAGGTCCAATTTAACACTTGAAGGAAAAAATTAACCTTTACAGTTCTTGAATTCTCTAAAATTTGAAAGAAGACTCTTTTCCCTGGGAAGCATTTTTCCTCTTAGTTTTTGACACATCTGTTATTTTCCCCAACAAATAACCTTGAGCCTTCTGTCCTGCTTTCCTGATGGTGAAACATGACAGTGGCTCCTTGATGATATATCGGGAAGTGGTAGTTCCCCCACATAAATACAGCCTTCCCTCCACAGTGACCAAATCTTAGTTTGTCAGGGCAGCACTTACGTTCCTTTGCAAGAAAGACACTGGGGAGAGTAATAACAGAGGAACTGACAGCAGTGTTCCCTGACTTATTTGAAAGAATAAAAATAAAATATATAGAGAGATATGAATTTTTTTCCTGAAAGAAAATGAATTATTCTTTGAAAGTTAGTCAATCTCTTGGGGGCACAGTGTGGAAAATTAGATTTTAATGGCTTTGAAATTGAGGTTCCATGGGTCAATAGTACTGGGTACTTGAAGTAAAATGACAAATCTATTAGAAGAAAATCAAACATTTTCTTGCGCATCAGAAAGGCAGTCGGAGGACAGCGAGCATTGTCTTGGACCTCTTCTTGTGTACAGACGGCAGCAGAAAAGCACCGTTGCTGCTCAGTCTTTTGAAATCATTGGGCAAGGATCACTCATGGATTTTTTTACTCTTTCTGAGTCAGAAAGGTTGCTGCTTTTGGTCTGGATTGCAAAGTTTTGTTGAAGGCAGTTTGGCAAGATGGGTGTTTTATATGCCTTTAATCTTAGCGCTGCATAGAACACACTTTGCTGTTTCTCAGATGATTTTCCCCAGTCAATCCCGGTTTCCATTTGTTTGGCTGGCTTACGCCAGTTCTGAGGCACAGAGCTTCTATGCTTCTGGTGGGCGATGATGAGATTGGCACTGCTGCCATATGCAAAAGCCAAGTCTGATTTTTGTCTTGCGTTCCTGACTCAGAATCTTATTTCCTTTTAACAGAAATGAACCTTCACACTGTATATGAATGCATCAACTCATTCATTAAGTCATGCATTTCTTGATCCCCTCAACAATAATTAGTCTGGGTACACTAAGTGTGGAGTACATTTCTGGGTATTTGGAATACCCTGTATTCCTAGAGCAAATAAGTCAAGAAAGAGAGAGACAGGCATATATAAAAAGGCCCATAGCCACCTGTTTAAACCCAGATGGGGTGAAGGCTATAAGGCAGGTTCAGTGTGTGATGAAGCATCTGATCAGCTAATGATGACCAGAAGTTGGCCAGGAGAAGGGCTTTCCAGGAAATCACATATGGATGGCCTTTCAGTCACCTTCACCACAGCCCAGGAAAGGACATTTTCTGTTTTCTAGGCAAGCAAACTGAGGGGTGGAGAAACAGAGAACTGGCTGGTCACACAGCTGACTGGGCGCAGGGTGGGCAGCCTCCCCAGCCACCCCTGTGTTCTTACAGTTAGAAATGGGTTTCATAAGAAATGACATTATTCTCAGTGTGGGGGGAGGAAGGGAGAAGAGGATCAGATAAATGCCCAGGGAGTGTGAGTGAGCTGAGAGTGGGGTGATTTTGGAAGACAGTCCTGGTGTGGGGTGCAGGGAGCTCTCCCGATCATGCCTCCGCCCCCAAATCCTAATGCTCACGGCGACAACCTGGAAGACTCAGCCAGACGGTTCTCCCGCTTGAGGACTTGGTCACTGCTCAGATCCTGTCACGTGATAACTCTGATGGAGGCACTGGAGTTTTCTGGACCACATTTCCACGGGAAAGGAGCCACGGCAGAAAAGTGGGCAGGCTGGTCAGTTCAGTGACAGAGTCAAGACCCAAAATGCTCTCCCCTGGACCAGACTGTGTGCCCTATGGGCAGGGGGCTCCCATTCCCTCTTACCTGCTTCTTACTTGGCACCTGGAAGAATGCCCCACAGCTCATGGTCTACTGAAGGAAGGAGGAAGGGAGAAAACTGCTAAAATTAATATGAATTATGAACTAATATAAATCAATATAAAGGTATGACATTTTTTGAGTGTTGTCAGAAAAATCCTGCCTTGTTTCCCAAATGCTAATGTACATGAGATGACCTGGAAGACTCAGTTCCCTCGCATCCAGGATGAAGATGACAGTCTCCCACACGTTCACTGCCGCTCCCTGCTCAGGGCTGGCCCCATTCCAGGAGCCACATTTCAAGGAATTTTGTGAAACTAGCACATCATCAAAAGAGATGCCTTGGGGGAAGGATGGGGTGGGGTGGGGGCGCAGATCACCAGCAGTGGGACATTTCAGTCTTTGAGGAGTTAACTGGGGGTGTCCACTCTTGGGGGATGAGGCCTGCCTGCGCTGCCCACACTCGGGACCTTCCCTCCTGCCTCTGTGCTCTGCCCCTGCTGCTCTCTGCCCAGAACACCCTTTCTCGTGCTACTTTTAAATGCTTTGCCCATCTTTAAACCCAACTGAGATGCCCACCCTTGTGCATTCCCCAGCTCCAACTCATCTGGAACGCAGCTGATGCCTTCCCCACCCTGGGGAGCCGGAGCCCCCTTACCGGTACTTTGGGATCGTGGTGCATGGTGGGCATTTGGAAATAATACCCAGAGTCCTTCCTAGGCCAGCGGGATTTCAGGTCCCGGGCAGTGAGAAACGGGGACGGGGGCACCCCAGAGGCCAAGGCGAGGGGCCTGGGGTGGTTGTCAGTACAATGCAAGGCCAGGGAGGGGGTCTAGGCAGGGGGCTTCGTCAAACCCCTGTGTGTTCATCTATGGGCTGCAGGGCTGGGCCTCAGGCCCGCCTGGCGTAGGTGCTTAATAAGTGCTGAAGACATGGATGTAGCTTGAAAATTCTGCAAATGACCCCAATATTAGTAAAAGTTTCATGCCCACTTGGTTTTCATTTTAATGGTTCTCCCCACAAAATAAAATCACACATTAAGAGTCGGGAGCTCCTGGGGTCTTTCCATTTCTTTAATCCATGCCGCTGTTCAACATAAACTCAAGGCCTCTTTTGAAGCCATTCACACATACATTTAAGAAGGGGCTAAAGTAACCCTAAGCCATGGAAAAGCCTGAGTCACTTTCCTTCCTCCCAAAAGCTTCCTTTTGTTGGAAAATGTCTGCCACTTTGGGGGCTCCTTATACAAACTGCGTTTTTAATGGTACAGAACCCCTCAGTCCCCCTTCCCTCCCCGACCCCAAGCCTGACCACCACCCCCGCCCCCGCCCCTGGCAGCCTGGTCTAATGGCCTTGGTCAGGACGTCTGTCCAGGATGGGGGGGATTTGTCCCGGGTCTCAGTCCTTGCAGAGCTGGGTTTGGAGGAGCCCCCTGCCCCTCTCAGCAGCCACGCTGTCCCGCCACAGCCTCTGCCAGCCTCTCTAAGACAGAATCTCTTTTTAAATCTGAAAATTACCTTTCCCTAGATGCTTAGGTGGTGCCAAGCAACAGAGCCTCAGTATTCACTTACCTGAGAAATGCAGTTTTCCTGGATCCAAGATACTAACCTAGCGCCTTGACTTAGATCCGAGGGGAGACGCTGACCGAGGATGAGTCACCTGCACCAGCGGCCCCGCCATCCCCGGGGGAGGCGGTGCCAGCGCTCCCGGAGAAGGTGGCAGTTAGGGAAGAGCCCGGCCTGACCTCCCTCCTCCTCTATCTTTTACTAATTAAAACACAGCCGATGCCAATTAAAACACCACAAGAGCTATTACTGCTTTTTTGTGTATCCACAGACCAGGGATAATGCAGAGAAATGAACTGGAAATACCTCGCGTGCCAGCGGGCCACCGGTTCACTGAAACGCTGGCTCTGGGCTTTGCTGCAAGCTGCATAGCCCAGAGAGGGGCCAGAGATGCTGGCCTGCGGGGTGCAGCCACCCACCGAGACTGGCTTTGCCTCATGGGCCAGGTGGCGCTCAGGCTGGCAGGTGCCAGCAGCCATCGCCTGAGCTGGCAGACCTGCAGGTGCTGGGAGTCACACCTTCCAAGCACCTTGGATGCGGGTGCAAAACCCACCTCCTACTCCGGCCCACAGTGCAGGCCCAGCCAGGGGCCAGGGGAGGGCCCCCCAGTACTCTACGGGTCACTCAAAGACCCACGCTCCATTTACAGGCCAGAGAGAAGTGACCAGGACCCATCTGTCCACATAGCAGCACCTGCCGGCTCCCCGATGTCTGATGCCCCCGGTCGAGCCGTTCTTCCTCTGCTTTCGGAGGCTGAGGAGCGTTTGAGACTCTGCGCCTGGTCAGTGAGGCTCTGGGAGAGGCGGAGTGATGCAGCGGCTAAGCATGTGAGCTCAGCAGTGAAGTGAGGTCTGGGTGGGGGTCGCTGGCTGGCCAGGCACCCCAGGCTTCCTTGACTCACCTTGAAACGTGGACGTACTGACACTTCCCTTGTAGCATTATTGCATTGACATCACTACCGTGTGAAAGTCCTTCCAGCCCCTGGCACAGAGGCGTGCCCAGAAATGTCAGCTATCCGGGCCATCCCTCTCCAGCCGGAAGCCTTCCCCTGGAGGACCAGTGGTTACGGAATGCAGGTGCATAAAGCATGTGGTGCCCTGTGTCTTTGTGCACTGGCATCACCCGGGGTCTTGGCCATGTCCAGACCATACCCAGCCGATTAAACCGGGATTCCCCATGTGCTGCCCAAAGGTGGAAGGACTGATTCAGTCAGAGCACTGGCTGCTACCCCCGCTCCGTGGAGCCAGGCGTTTCCAGAGGGCATTGATGGGCTCTCTTACGGTCTGAATGTTCGTGTCCCCCTCAGATTCATATGCTGAAGCCCTGACCCCAACATCATGGTATTTGGAGATGATTAGGTTTCAGTGACGTCATGGGGTGGGACCTCACGATGGGGTTAGTGTCCTTAGAAGAAGAGCAAGAGACGCCAGAGAGCCTTCTCTCCTCCACGTGCGGACACAGCAGGACGGCAGCTGTCTGCAGCCCAGGAAGACGACCCTCACCAGACACTGATTCTCCCGCCACCTTCATCTTGAACCTCCAGCCTCCAGGACCGTGAGAAATCAATGTCTGTGCTTAAGCTGCCCTGTCCGTGGTATTTTGCTGTGCAGGCTGAGCTAAGACAAGCACACAATGAAGGTCATCAGTGCACCAGCATTTCCTGTAATAATTTTTCTGAGAAAGCTGCTAGTCCTTGGAATGTTCTGCCATGTCCATCGCTTCGCACCCCTGCAAGTGGACTGCGGCCATGTCAGGGGTCCCCTCAGAGCCCAGGCACAGACCACAGAGAGCTTCTCTGATGCCCCATGAGGCCCCCACTCTGCCCGAGGGTGGAGGCCAATGAGGCAGGCAGGGTGCCATGTGGCACAATCTCCATGGTGTGCTTCAGAACGGAAGGACCAATGACATCTGTGCAAACCCTACTTTTAGGAAATGAGATTAAAAACAAACTCCTTCTATAGGGGTACAATACTATGAGTCTTGGCAAACCTGCTAACACAAGGTGTGACTACTGCCACAAGGACCCAAGGAAATAAAGTACACGGTGACCTCTAGACGTCCACGAACACTTCCTGCTAGACGTCTGAGCCAGACAATAAGAAACGGAGTTTGTGTTTGGGTAAGTGGCAAAAGCCTGTGGCTGACAGAGCAGTAGGTATGGATACAGACGATGTTTCTCACTCAGCTTGTTTATGGATCCCCGTGACCTTGAGCGAGTCACCATTTCTCTCTGGAGGCTCTGCCGTGGCCAAGTAGACTCAGTGGGATGTTGACCCAACTGCCAGCCAGGCTCACTAGAGGGATTTCAAAAGACAGCGTGGCTTTTGATGAGTTAATGTAAATGTGGATTGCAAATTTATGAGAATCCCTCAGTCTGATGTAGAAGGATTTCTTCTTTACAGGGAAGAGACACCCCTTTTAATTAAAGGAATGTAGTTAAGGACCGCAGCACATTTCCTGCTGCCTCCTGTCACCTGTTGGTGACTGCTGAAATGAGGAGCTGGGGAAGACCGTGAGACCTCATCCTCTATCCTCCTCATTCTGTCATGTGTGTTTAGCAGAATCTGCGTTCATTAAACGTGTGGTCATCACCGGCCATTTAAAGCAGATCCAGTCAGTATCAGCCTTTCTATCAGCTCTTCCCTGCAGCTCGATGCAGAAGACGATGTCCAGGAGGGAGGCGGGGGAGGCGGGGTGGCTGGGGGCCCTGCCGGCCGCGCTCACCCCCTGCCTTCTACAGCCACCAGGCAGAGCTGAGCCAGGGGCCCAAACCCACCGCCAGGGCTGTGATGCCCGACCCACCCGGACTAGCAGGTTGCTGCTGCTGGGTTCAGATCAAGTCACGTTGTCTGACTAAACAGATTCCTTTGGAAAAGAAATTACATTTCAAGCTTACGTGGCATTCAGTAAAATGAACTAGAAAGGTAAATAGGAAATAAAAGGAAAGTAATACAGTGTCCAAGGCTCATCTGACTGCCTGCTGAAGGCACCAAGCATCAGAGCAGCCCTGTGTTTGGACGAGGTCAAACTAGCACAGACCTGAACATCCTGCTTGGGTCATCAAGACTTTGGAGGTAAGAGGAGCAAGCTCCCTCATGATAGGGTGCTGTGCTTGCCGACCCTCTGGGTGCCCCCCACCGGTTGTCTCTAAAGCATCACCCCGGGTAGAGTCTATTGTCTGGGGAGAGGTCATCCAGGAAAACTTCTGGTCCTCAGTGGTGAAGACAAAGCCTGGGCCTTCAGCCACTCTGCACAGTCCAGGAAGCAGAAGCCAGTTCTGCCCATAAAGCGAAGCCCTTAGGGGCCCTGGGACCACGCTCTTCTGCTCGGACTCCCCTGGTCACCTTGCTCTCTTGACTGCCCAAGACTCCTAAGTGTGGACTTCAGCACGTCTCCTGTGGAGGAGGACATGCTTCTGTGGGTCACAGGCTCTCGGGATTCTAGGCGTCGTCCGCTTCATCGGCCACAAACGCCTGAATTCCTCTTCCGCATTCTTGGCAGAAAGGGAGGGCCTGGGGTCAGGGGGCAGAAGGGACAATCGTCCTCCCAGGCCCACCCATCCCAGCTTAGGGCCTCAGCAGGATGGCCCCAGCGACCTACCTGTGCATGGTGGGTCTGAGTGTGGACTGAGGAAAACTCCCAAGACCCCAGACTGGCTGGCACCCTGCACAGGCTTGGCACTCGCCCCCCTGCCAATGGAGGCCCTTGATGGAACCCCACGTCCAAGCATGTCTGGCCCCAAGAGAAACAAATGGAGTTTTTTTTGCTACCTGTGGGCATCATTAACTCTTTTGTGATTGCCCATTAGAATGGTTTGTTGGTACTGGTCTGTGTCGGCCGACTTACCGTAATTAAACATGGAGCAGAATCAGGGGCTAATTTGCTTGTGGGCCGGTGTGAGGCATGGCTGCGATCTCTTTGGCTCTGGCTGGGTTTGGCTGCGATGTTCGCATCAAGTCACCATCCATGCCTCTCCCCAGGGAGTCTGTTTACCCGTGGCTTTGGGCTTCTTCTAGGCGAGTTGAGCATATCCTCATGCTGTGATGGCCCTAACTAAAACTCTGTTCGCTGCACAAACTCTGGGGGCGCAGATGAAGAAAAAGCAAAATGTCTTGAATTAACCTCATCTCTTTTTATAAGAGCGACCATATCAGCTGGCCTCTGTTGAATGCTTATTGTGGGAAGGCACTTCACCAAGTCCTCTAAAGATATGGTCTCATCTAATGCCTACAAAGCAGGCACCATTACTATCCTCGTTTTATAGGTGAGGAAATAAGACTAGGGAAGATGCAGAGGATGTGCAAGGACCCACTGTTAGTGCCTGAGCCACCTGAAACCATCATTCAGACTCGGAAGACCTCCCTGTGGACAGGGCTCTGCGTCCCTTCCAGCCGTCATTTGGGAAAGTAAATGGCTAAACAGATGACAGTGTCACTCAAGGAGCAGGTGCGTCTTGAGGACTTGCTCTGCTCTAGGTTCTCTGATAAGTGCTGGGGATGAAGGTTTGCACAGAGGTGGCTGCTCTTGGGAGGTCACAGCTGAGAATGGATGGGAGCCCGGGACAGGACTGGAGTTAGCGCACATCTGAGCTGAGTCATGAAGTGTGTGTGTGAGTGTGCATGTGAATGAGTGAGCATGCAAAAGGCTAAGTGTGTGCATGTGTGCCAGGCTGTGAATTTGGGGGGTTCCTGGCCAAACAGGCTCCTCATCAGCCCCTTGATGTTCATCCAATGTTATTGGCCCTGAGGTCCTGTCTCTTCCCAGTGCCCAGAATCCAGAGAGATCAATGCTTCTACACATTGAACTATGCCAACCATACACATTTTATTAATTTATGGAAATGTCAGATTGCTTTAACCAGGATACTGAACTTCTGTCCTCCAATAAATGGCTTAATTTCCTCCCAAGGATAAAGCACTCCAGTATTTTCGGCTGACCAATTCAGCTCAGGGCGCTCTAATGTTTTCTGTCTACTCAGAAGACACATACTTCATCGGGAGGACTCTGGGGTAATGACACCAAAGGCCCATTTCTAATGACTGTCACGGTCTTGGCAAAATGCATTCCATATATTAAAGCTGATGCTTCTCGCCAAGCTGGGTGCATTCTCTGGGGGAATAAATGACCTTTTCTCCCAAGCTTCTCTCTGCTTGTGACATGGGAAGAAATATCTCCCAGTGTTCTGCCAGGGTCAAAAACAGCGCCTAAAGGTGGAGAAATGGCCCTGATCCTAACACAGTAGATGAATCAAACTAAGGAGGTCATTTGCAGAGGTAGACAAAGGCTGCTAGAAATATCAGCAAACCCACTCGGGGGGCAGCACACATATTTCTTGTGGGCCTAAAGAAGCTTTGAGTTCAGTGCCACATTAGAGCCACTAGATCTAAACTTCTATCTAAAGTGTGGAATTCTCTTTCTTAAAGAGGACCCCTCCCCAATTTCAATAAGCATGAGACCCCATGAAACCTGGGGAGATGAATGGTAAGTGGATATGGACATTTTGCCATGTACAGTGTTAGGATTTGGGGGTCAAGAGAATCATGAAGCAGAGAACAATGAACCAGAATTGAGGAGAGCAGAATGGGCCAGCCCTTAATATGCCACCTTGGCATAAGGATTATTTTGAGCTGAACACAGTCCAGAAGAAGCATATACAGGAAAAGCTCTCTGCCCGCCCTCTATCTGCCCAGAAGCAGGACGTGCATCTGTGAAGGTGTCCCCTCCCCTCTACCTGGAAGGGCAGGAGTTCATCACTGGAGACAACGCTAGACCCTGATCAGCCCCACAGACAGCTCCAGAGGAACCCGCACACCCAACCTTCCTGTGTAGCCCTCGTCTTCCATTAGTTCCCCCACATATCTACCTCCCCATAATCTGCTACCCTAGAAGCTCAAATTCTGTCCCTTGGTCTTGTCACTGCTCTACAGATTTATTGCTAAGATTTTATGCAAGCCCAAGTTCAAACTACCCTTTTTTTTTTTGAGAGGGCATCTCTCATATTTATTGATCAAATGGTTGTTAATAACAATAAAATTCTGTATAGGGGGGTCAACGCTCAATGCACAGTCATTAATCCATCTCAAGCCTAATTCTCGTCAGTCTCCAATCTTCTGAAGCATAACGAACAAGTTCTTACATGGTGAACGAATTCTTACATAGTGAATAAATTCTTACATGGTGAACAGTACAAGGGCAGTCATCACAGAAACTTTCGGTTTTGATCACGCATTATGAACTATAAACAATCAGGTCAAATATGAATATTCGTTTGATTTTTATACTTGATTTATATGTGGATCCCACATTTCTCCCTTTATTATTATTATTATTTTTATTTTTAATAAAATACTGAAGTGGTAGGTAGATGCAAGATAAAGGTAGAAAACATAGTTTAGTGCTGTAAGAGAGCAATTGTAGATGATCAGGTGTGTGCCTGTAGACTATGTACTAATCCGAGCTAGACAAGGGCAATAAAACATCCACGGATGCAGAAGATTTCTCTCAAAGCAGGGGGGGTGAGGTTCTGAGCCTCACCTCTGTTGATCCCCAAATTCTCACCTGATGGACCCCCTGCGACTGTGCCTGTCTTAGGTTGTTCCTCCCTTGAGGAATCTTACCCGTCTCTGGCCAACCAGTCATCTTCTGGGGCCATACAGGGAAATGTAAAGTTGGTAAGTGAGAGAGAAGCCATATTGTTTGAAAAGGTTAGCTTTTTACTTCTTTGCAGATTTATGCCCTGTGGCTTCTATGCCCAGCACTTGTCTCGAGGTATCTTTACCACCTGGAGGAATTATGATACTCGGTAAATTCGATATGAGGCACGAATTCTATTTAAGGGTTGTAATTAGGAAGGAAGAAGAAAAGCTATAGAGGTAGCAGGCGGAAGAAAACATGGGAGGATTGATTATTTCTTTGACATATCTTCTTGTAGAGTACCTTAAGCATGTATAGGTTTTAAACTACTAACTAACTTGCACTCACATATTAACATAATAGGAATATGGTGACATAAACAAAGCAAATCTATAATTACCATCCATCTCCAGTGAAGCCAAGAAAACCATTTAGGCACCCTAGGCATTTGTGAAAATTTGTCTATGATATGATGGATATTGTCCAACTGTACTTGAACAGTCTGAGAGAAATCAGACAAATTAAAGCAGCCCATTTCTGGGATCTGTTCACATCCCATATGTTCTATTAACCGTAGATAGTCTATAGTCATGAGATTTTGGAGCGCTACAACTTGCACCCCTCCCACCTCCTGGTTGAGTTCCAACAGTACAGATCCGGTCAAATTCGTTGTCTCACTGTATGCACATGCCAGCCTAGACATCTCCCTCCTCATTCCTACGGCAAGTCCAGGAGACGGTGGGCTGGATGCAGCCACAACCGCAGCATCGTCCGGATCCCTGGGGAGGCTTTTTGATGATCATCCCCCGGCACGAGTCCCCCAGAGAGTGCTGATGCCGGAAGCTCCTCCTCATATCGTATCTAAGTTCATTTTCTGGGTATCCAAGCTAGGCCTTGATCTTCTGCATAGAAACAAACAGACCCTTTGCCCACACTTTGACATGCCCTCTATACCACTGTGCAGAACTCATTGGAGGTCAGCACACAGGAACTGCTTTTTTTTTTTTTTTTAATTAAGAGAAAGGAATATTATCAGAATAGAGTACCTCCATAGCTGATCATCTGACACCCTTTAAGTGATCAACATTAAGGATATCTAAAGCATGCGTTGATCTTTGATTTACCAATAGTTTTATCCTATCAAGGAGTAATCCCCCTTTTCTTTCTTTCTTTCTTTTTTTTTTTTTTAATTTTTAATCTACACTTACATGAAGAATACTATGTTTACTATGCTCTCCCCTATATCAGGTCCCCCCTAACAACCACATTACGGTTACTGTCCATCAGCTTAGCAATATGTTGTAGAGTCACTACTTGTCCTCTCTGTGTTGTGCAGCCCACCCTCCCCTTTCTCCCTCCCCCCCATGCATGCTAATCTTAATACCCCCCTTCTTCTTCCCCCCCTATCCCTCCCTGCCCACCCATCCTCCCCAGTTCCTTTCCCTTTGGTACCTGTTAGTCCATTTTTGGGTTCTGTAATTCCACTGCTGTTTTGTTCCTTCAGTTTTTCCTTTGTTCCTATACTCCTCAGATGAGTGAAATCATTTGGTATTTCTCTTTCTCCGCTTGGCTTATTTCACTGAGCATAATACTCTCCAGCTCCATCCATGTTGCTGCAAATGGTTGGATTTTTCCACTTCTTATGGCTGAGTAGTATTCCATTGTGTATATGTACCACATCTTCTTTATCCATTCATCTACTGATGGACATTTAGGTTGCTTCCAATTCTTGGCTATTGTAAATAGTGCTGCGATAAACATAGGAGTGCATCTGTCTTTCTCAAACTTGATTGCTGCGTTCTTAGGGTAAATTCCTAGGAGTGGAATTCCTGGGTCAAATGGTAGGTCTGTTTTGAGCATTTCGGTGAACCTCCATACTGCTTTCCACAATGGTTGAACTAATTTACATTCCCACCAGCAGTGCAGGAGGGTTCCCCTTTCTCCACAGCCTTGCCAACATTTGTTGTTGTTTGTCTTTTGGATGGCAGCCATCCTTACTGGTGTGAGGTGATACCTCATTGTAGCTTTAATTTGCATTTCTCTGATAATTAGCGATGTGGAGCATCTTTTCATGTGTCTCTTGGCCATCTGTATTTCTTTTTTGGAGAACTGTCTGTTCAGTTCCTCTGCCCATTTTTTAATTGGGTTATTTGTTTTTTGTTTGTTGAGGTGTGTGAGCTCTTTATATATTCTGGACGTCAAGCCTTTATCGGATCTGTCATTTTCAAATATATTCTCCCATACTGTAGGGTTCCTTTTTGTTCTATTGATGGTGTCTTTCGCTGTACAGAAGCTTTTCAGCTTAATGTAGTCCCACTTGCTCATTTTTGCTATTGTTTTCCTTGCCCGGGGAGATGTATTCAAGAAGAGGTCACTCATGTTTATGTCTAAGAGGTTTTTGCCTATGTTTTTTTCCAAGAGTTTAATGGTTTCATGACTTACATTCAGGTCTTTGATCCATTTTGAGTTTACCTTTGTATATGGGGTTAGACAATGGTCCAGTTTCATTCTCCTACATGTAGCTGTCCAGTTTTGCCAGCACCATCTGTTGAAGAGACTGTCATTTTGCCATTGTATGTCCATGGCTCCTTTATCAAATATTAATTGACCATATATGTTTGGGTTAATTTCTGGGGTCTCTAATCTGTTCCACTGGTCTGTGGGTCTGTTCTTGTGCCAGTACCAAATTGTCTTGATTACTATGGCTTTGTAGTAGAGCTTGAAGTTGGGGAGTGAGATCCCCCCTACTTTATTCTTCTTTTTCAGGATTGCTTTGGCTATTCGGGGTCTTTGGTGTTTCCATATGAATTTTTGAATTATTTGTTCCAATTCATTGAAGAATGTTGCTGGTAATTTGAGAGGGATTGCATCAAATCTGTATATTGCTTTGGGCAGGATGGCCATTTTGACGATATTAATTCTTCCTAGCCATGAGCATGGGATGAGTTTCCATTTATTAGTGTCCCCTTTAATTTCTCTTAAGAGTGACTTGTAGTTTTCAGAGTATAAGTCTTTCACTTCTTTGGTTAGGTTTATTCCTAGGTATTTTATTCTTTTTGATGCAATGGTGAATGGAATTGTTTTCCTGATTTCTCTTTCTATTGATTCGTTGTTAGTGTATAGGAAAGCCACAGATTTCTGTGTGTTGATTTTGTATCCTGCAACTTTGCTGTATTCCGATATCAGTTCTAGTAGTTTTGGAGTGGAGTCTTTAGGGTTTTTTATGTACAGTATCATATCATCTGCAAATAGTGACAGTTTAACTTCTTCTTTACCAATCTGGATTCCTTGTATTTCTTTGTTTTGTCTGATTGCCGTGGCTAGGACCTCCAGTACTATGTTAAATAACAGTGGGGAGAGTGGGCATCCCTGTCTGGTTCCCGATCTCAGAGAAAATGCTTTCAGCTTCTCGCTGTTCAGTATAATGCTGGCTGTGGGTTTATCATATATGGCCTTTATTATGTTGAGGTACTTGCCCTCTTCCCATTTTGCTGAGAGTTTTTATCATGAATGGATGTTAAATTTTGTCAAATGCTTTTTCAGCATCTATGGAAATGATCATGTGGTTTTTGTCTTTCTTTTTGTTGATGTGGTGGATGATGTTGATGGATTTTCGAATGTTGTACCATCCTTGCATCCCTGGGATGAACCCCACTTGGTCATGGTGTATGATCCTTTTGATATACTGTTGAATTCTGTTTGCTAATTTATTGAGTATTTTTGCATCTACATTCATCAGGGATATTGGTCTGTAATTTTCTTTTTTGGTGGGGTCTTTGCCTGGTTTTGGTATTAGGGTGATGTTGGCCTCATAGAATGAGTTTGGGAGTATTCCCTCTTCTTCTATTTTGTGGAACACTTTAAGGAGAATGGGTATTATGTCTTCTCTGTGTGTCTGATAAAATTCCGAGGTAAATCTGTCTGGTCCCGGGTTTTTGTTCTTGGGTAGTTTTTTGATTAGCATTTCAATTTCTTTGCTCATAATTGGTTTGTTTAACTTTTGTGTTTCTTCCTTGGTCAGTCTTGGGAGGTTGTATTTTTCTAGGAAGTTGTCCGTTTCTTCTAGGTTTTCCAGCTTGGTGGCATATAGGTTTTCATAGTAGTCTTTAATAATTCTTCGTATTTCTGTGGAGTCTGTCGTGATTTTTCCATTCTCATTTCTGATTATGTTGATTTGTGTTGACTCTCTTTTTCTCTTAATAAGTTTGGCTAGAGGCTTATCTATTTTGTTTATTTTCTCAAAGAACCAGCTCTTGGTTTCATTGACTTTTGCTATTGTTTTATTCTTCTCAATTTTGTTTATTTCTTCTCTGATCTTTATTATGTCCCTCCTTCTGCTGACTTTAGGCCTCATTTGTTGTTCTTTTTCCAGTTTTGATAATTGTGATGTTAGACTATTCATTTGGGATTGTTCTTCCTTCTTCAAGTGTGTCTGGATTGCTATATACTTTCCTCTTAAGACTGCTTTCGCTGCATCCCACAGAAGTTGGGGCTTTTTGTTGTTGTTTTCATTTGTTTCTATATATTCCTTGATCTCTATTTTGATTTGTTCATTGATCGATTGATTACTTAGTAGCATGTTGTTAGGCCTCCATGTGTTTGTGAGCATTTTTGTTTTCTTTGTAGAATTTATTTCTAGTTTTATACCTTTGTGGTCTGAAAAATTGGTTGGTAGAATTTCAATATTTTATAATTTACTGAGGCTCTTTTTGTGAGCTAGTATGTGGTCTATTCTGGAGAATGTTCCATGTGCACTTGAGAAGAATGTATATCCTGTTACTTTTGGATGTAGAGTTCTATAGATGTCTGTTAGGTCCATCTGTTCTAGTGTGTTGTTCAGTGCCTGTGTGTCTTTACTTATTTTCTGCCCGGTGGATCTATCCTTTGGGGTGAGTGGTGTGTTGAAGTCTCCTAAATTGAATGCATTGCAGTCTATTTCCCTCTTTAGTTCTGTTAGTATTTGTTTCACATATGCTGGTGCTCCTGTGTTGGGTGCATATATATTTAGAATGGTTATATCCTCTTGTTGGACTGAGCCCTTTATCATTATGTAGTGTCCTTCTTTATCTCTTGTTACTTTCTTTGTTTTGAAGTCTATTTTGTCTGATATTAGTACTGCAACCCCTGCTTTCTTCTCACTGTTGTTTGCCTGAAATATGTTTTTCCATCCCTTGACTTTTAGTCTGTGCTTGTCTTTGGGTTTAAGGTGAGTTTCTTGTAAGCAGGATATAGATGGGTCTTGCTTTTTTATCCATTCTATTACTCTGTGTCTTTTGATTGGTGCATTAAGTCCATTTACATTTAGGGTGACTATTGAGAGATATGTACTTATTGCCATTGCAGGCTTTAGATTCGTGGTTACCAAAGGTTCAAGGTTAGCTTCTTTAGTATCTTACTGCCTAACTTAGCTCACTTATTGAGCTGTTATATACACTGTCTGGAGATTCTTTTCTTCTCTCCCTTCTTATTCCTCCTCCTCCATTCTTCATATGTTGTGTGTTTTGTTCTGTGCTCTTTTTAGGAGTGCTCCCATCTAGAGCAGTCCCTGTAGGATGCCCTGTAGAGGTGGTTTGTGGGAAGCAAATTCCCTAAGCTTTTGCTTGTCTGGGAATTGTTTAATCCCACCATCATATTTAAATGATAGTCATGCTGGATACAGTATCCTTGGTTCAAGGCCCTTCTGTTTCATTGCATTAAGTATATCATGCCATTCTCTTTTTGCCTGTAGGGTTTCTGTCGAGAAGTCTGATGTTAGCCTGATGGGTTTTCCTTTATAGGTGACCTTTTCTCTCTAGCTGCCTTTAAAACTCTTTCCTTTTCCTTGATCCTTGCCATTTTAATTATTATGTGTCTTGGTGTTGTCCTCCTTGAATCCTTTCTGTTGGGGGTTCTGTGTATTTCCTTGGTCTGTTTGATTATTTCCTCCCCCAGTTTGGGGAAGTTTTCAGCAATTATTTCTTCAAAGAGACTTTCTATCCCTTTTCCTCTTTCTTCTTCTTCCGGTACCATTATAATATAAATATCATTCCTTTTGGATTGGCCACATAGTTCTCTTAGTGTTGTTTCATTCCTGGAGTTCTTTTTATCTCTCTCTATGTCAGCTTCTATACATTCCTGTTCTCTGGCTTCTATTCCTTCGATGGCCTCTTGCATCTTATCCATTCTGCTTATAAATCCTTCCAGGGATTGTTTCACTTCTGTGATCTCCTTCCTGACATCTGTGATCTCCTTTTGGACTTCATCCCACTGCTCTTGCATTTTTCTCTGCATCTCATCCCACTGCTCTTGCATTTTTCTCTGCATCTCTGTCAGCATGTTCATGATTTTTATTTTGAATTCTTTTTCAGGAGGACTAGTTAGGTCTGTCTCCTTCTCAGGTGTTGTCTCTGTGGTCTTTGTCTGCCTGTAGTTTTGCCTTTCCATGGTGATAGAGATAGTTTGCAGAGCTGGTACGAGTGACGGCTGGAAGAGCTTCCCTTCTTGTTGGTTTGTGGCCTTCCTCTCCTGGGAGAACAGCGGCCTCTAGTGGCTTGTGCTGGGCAGCTGTGCGCAGACAGTGCTTCTGCTTCCTGCCCAGTTGCTTTGGGGTTTATCTCCGCTGTTGCTGTGGGCTTGGCCTGGCTGGGGCTGTTCCTCCAAAGTGGTGGAGCCCCGTTGGAGGGGGAGCGGCCGGGAGGCTATTTATCCCCATAAGGGGCCTCTGTGCTCCCTGTTGCCCAGGGAGTTAGAGTGCCCAGAGATCCCCAGATTCCCTGCCTCTGGTCTAAGTGTCCTGTCCTGCCCCTTTAAGACTTCCAAAAAGCACTCTCCAAACCAAAACAACAATAGCAACAACGAAAGAGGAAAAAGAAAAAAAAAAAGAGAAAAAAACGCACGATTTTCTTTGTTCTCAGGCGCCGGTCCCAGGCACCCGCTCACTGGTCCTGCTGCCCTGCCTCCCTAGCATGGGGTCCCTGTCCCTTCAAGGCTTCCAACAAGCACCCACCAAAAAAAAAAAAAAAAAAAAGGGAAAATCGTGCGATATTGTTTGTCCTCAGGCGCCGGTCTCAGGCACCCGCCCATGGGTCCTGCTGCCCTGCCTCCCTAGCACTGGGGTCCCTGTCCCTCCAAGGCCTCCAAAAAGCACTCGCCAAAAAAAAGGGAAAAACACACGACCCTCTCCGTCCCCAGGCGCCGGTCCCAGGCACCCGCTCACCGGCCCTGCCACCCTGCCTCCCTGGCACTGGGGTCCCTATCCCTTAAGGTCTCCAAAAAGCACTCGCCAAAAAGAAAAAAAAAAGGGAGAAATGCGTGATTTTCTTTGTCCTCACGTGCCGGTCCCAGGCACCTGCCCACTGGTCTTGCTGCCCTGCCTCCCTGGCATTGGGGTCCCCATCCCTCCAAGGCTTCCAAAAAGCACTCGCCAAAAAAAAAGGGGAAAAACACGCGATTTTCTTTGTCCTCAGGCGCCGGCCCGAGGCCCTTGCCCACCAGTCCCGCTGCCCTGCCTCCCTAGTATTGGGAAAAACACATGATTTTCTTTGTCCCCAGGCACCGGTCTCAGGCACCCGCTCACCAGTCTTGCTGCCCTGTTTCACTGGTATTGGGGTCCCTGTCCCTTTAAGGCTTCCAAAAAGCACTTGCCAAAAAGAAAAAATAAAAAGGGGAAAAATGCGCGATTTTCTCTGTCCTCAGGTGGCGGTCCCAGGCACCCGCTCACTGGTCCCGCTGCACTGCCTCCCCAGCACTGGGGGCCCTGTCCCTTTAAGGCCTCCAAAAAGCACTCTCCAAAAAAAAAAACCGCTCCAGTTTCTTTCCACCCGCCAGGAGCCGGGGGAGGGGCGCTCGGGTCCCACCCGGCCGGGGTTTGTATCTTACCCCCTTTGCAAGGCGCTGGGTTCTTGCAGGTGTGGATGTGGTCTGGATGTTGTCCTGTGTCCTCTGGTGTCTATTTTAGGAAGAGTTTTCTTTGTTATATTTTCATAGATCTATGTGTTTTGGAGAGGAGATTTCCACTGCTCTACTCACGCCGCCATCTTGCAGTATTAATCCTAACTACCCTTTTTTGTTTGTACATCATCGGGTGCTCCCATGTATATGGACAATAACTCACATTAGTAAGCTTCTGGTAGTTTTTTCTTGTTACTCTGTCCTTGGTCAGTCTAATTTATAGGACCTCAGTCAGAGAACGTAGGAGGGTAAAGGGAACAAGACTTTCCTCCCCTACAGTTTCCAGTCCTTTCTTTCTCCCAGAATCCAGCTTTCTTGGGAGAGGGAAGCAAGCTCACTCATTAAGTCATGTGCCACGTTAACATCCAGCGACACAAATGACAGCCTGAAGTCGGGGGCTCTCCACCAACCTCCGCTGCAGAATCACTCATGCACAGCCCCATCCCAGATCAAGTGAGCTGGAATTCCTGGAGGTGATAATGCCAGTGTGTTGCACACATGGCCCTGAGGTTCTTGTCGCCACCAGGTGGTGGAATCTTCTGGAAAGCTTTATCCCTGCCTGCATCAATCCAAGTCCCCGGATGTGGGTCCAGCTGCCTCTGTGCATAGACTTCCCAGGCCCTGAGGTGGTTCTGATGGGAATCCAAAGTGCAAGTTATTGGTCCAAGCAAATTAGGAAGGTGGGTGGGGTAAATCGGGGAGGGCTCCGTGAGTGCTGAGGCCAGGCCTGTCTTGAAGGGAATGACCAGCTGTGTTGACCGAGGTGGAGGGAGGCTCTTCCTTGTCATAGCCAGGGACTTACCAAGTTAATATAGCAAGCAGATAAAGGTTAATGGGATGAAACTCAGGGTTTTGCAGCAGGACACACCATTCGCCACTGAATGCTCTGACAGCTCTCCAGATGACAGTGGAACACCAAGAACACCGCTGGAAAAAGCAGAAGACGTAGGATGTAAATGGCAATGGTGGCGGAGGAGCAGACAGGGCATGATGGGAGAGAGTGTCTATCAAGCCATAGTATGAACAACGGGGTGTACACTTAGATTTGTATTTTTCTATTCAAATAATGTCTACCTAGTCTAGATCTTTTCCCCACCCTTGAAGGGGGAGCTCCAGGAAGAAGCCCCCAGGGGTTATAGAACTCTCAGCTGTACAGGCAGGAATTCTCCCAGAGTGAAAAATGATGAATTTTATGTTTACTCTCTGAGTACAACAAATATTAGAAGCCACCTGGGCAAGGTTTTATTGCCTTGATCTTCAGAACTCTGGGTAAATCATAGATCAGTGAATGGGGATCCCCCCACCCCATCACCTCAAGCTTATTCAAGGCAGGAGGTAAAGCCAAGGGAACAGGTTTTGATCTTGGGGAGTTGAAGTATTTACTGTTACTATCATCAGTTTTTTTCATAAGAAAACTGGAACATAAAAATCAGGAAAGTAGTCAAAAAGATTTTTTTTGATCAAGAATGTTTCAAGGAGAGACCAAGAATTCTTTGCCCCGCAGGGGCGGCCCTGGGGAGGCGGCCTTGCTGTAGCAGGAGGGTACCAGCTGGAACAAAGCGTGACTGCCAGAAATCTCCGTCCAATCCACGGGTGGGGTTTCTCTCCACTCTCACCCTCCCACCTCCTAGAGAAAGTATAGAAACAGTGATGTTTTTAAGAGTAATAAATAAATCAGTGGTGCTGATAAAAAAATAATGGATGACAGATTATTCCCCATCTTGTGAAGAGTTCCATCTCGGGTTTGATAAAAAGCTGGTGGAAACTGCCACTGTTGTAGGAAATTAAGAATGACCTCGTTAGCTGGTGATTTAAGCCATTCCTATGAAGATTACGGCTTCCCGGACTCAGGAGGCGAAGGAGCTTGTGTTCTCTCCAGCTCATTTCTCCTGATCCTTATCTAGTTTTCTTAAAGAAGTTATGAAAGTGACTTATGGTATGAGGACAATGATAGGGAATGATCTTCTCAGCACTGGTAAATGAATACGACCTATGAGAAAAGTACTCTGTGTTATGTTTACTTGAGGAAATAAATCTTTTCCTGTGCCCATCTTTCTTCTCCGTCCTGTCAGAACAGAATTCACTTTCTCGTCTCATTTTCCTCAAGTTTGCCACCCACTCCTACCCTCCCTGGCTAGACGTGAGTGAGAAATACACTTCCAGCCTCCCGCTTTACCCGTTCTCACCAAGGTTTATGAAGCCCAGGTTTGGCTGCAGTGTGGACTGGCTCAGCTGTCCTATGTCCCTCAGACCTGCAGGCCAGGGGTTGGGGGTGGGCAGGTATTGAGTCCCTGGGCTCCAGAAGGTGCTCGCTGTGAGTCCCAGAGAAGCAGGAATCCTGTCATGGCTAGCGGCCCCCTGTGTGTTTCTTCCAGGGCCATCTTCACCTTCATGGATTAAGCCAACGCCTAACAGACCCCAGGGGCATCTCTGTGCTTCTAACGGCCCAAATCGCTTCCTAACAAATCAAGCGGTGGTTGAAGTGTCGTCTAAAACCTTTTGGATTCTATTTGCTTTTTCAACCTCTTGTTCAGAAATGACCTCTCCTGGAGTATTTTGCACGGGTTCATGTGAGCACCCCAGGGTTCATTGCTGGAATTCTCTCTTCTTGCAACAGTGAAAACATGCTCGCGGTTGAGTTTTCTGTGCAGGCACTGTGCTGGGAGCTTGACATCTTTTTCTCACTTAACCATTCCATCCTCCCCCTGGTGCGTCATTATCTTACGTGGTTTACTTCTGAGGCAACGTAAGGGAAAGGACAGTGAATGAACGCGCCTGAAGCCCCAGGAATAGTGATGGGCCTGCCTCTCATGTACCGAAAGCTCCTCCTGTTTCTTCTGGGCAAACCGCCTCCCTCTGGTCTGGGCGGAAACCAGGATTCCTCTCACTATCCCCAAATCTTCAAGCTCTGATAGTGTTTCGAGAAAATTACATTTGTGCAAACCGAGAGACGCTTCTTTTTCTAGCAAAAGGATTTGGGCACAGGTTGGGCTGCGCCACCGCCTTGATGCGGGGGCAGTCCTGACCAGCCCCAGAACATAGGATGTACTGCTAGGAAGCGGGCTCCCAGAGACCCACCTGGCGCACACAGGCCCCGTCCTTGCTGGAGGTACTCGCGGTGCCCCAGGGGGAGGGAGCCAAAGGCGTGGCTTTCCACCCTGGAGTCTCTCTGAGAAGACTTGAGTGCTGTGCCCATCCAGCTGTATTCACAAGGAGTCTAGAATAGGGAGTTTGCTTCCTATTAGGACAATTTCCAGAACTTTCTGCCTGCAACACATACAGCATTCTGTATAGAAATTAGTCATCGGGGGGCTTTGGACGTTTTCAGAGATTGTCTGTGTTAAGTGCTCATTCTTCTGGCCTCTCACCACCAACTGTGGACAACTTTAGACCTTTCAAAAACATTTTACTTGGAACCTATAAATACATTTATAATTTGTGTGAAACAAGCTGATGCAGGCATGATACAGCACTCTCTCTTCAACTTTCATTGAACTGGAATATAAGCATGTCCATTTGAAGAATATTTTTATTTCTTCCCCAAAGCAATAGTCAGACATTACCTGTCGCGTTAACCCTTGTCTCTTTTATCAGGATTTATGTGGATTCCTCCTGGCAGGCAGCTCTAAGTTTCTCTTTACCGACATTTTTATGCATTCCTTGATCAGACAAATGTTATGTTACATAAAAATCTTCCCCTGGGGCTTAGCTACCAAAATATTTAGTCCTAAACTTAGTGCTCAATTTCAGAAGAAATGTCATTCTAGATGGCTGGCGTAGATAAATCTTTCTCTGCTCTCTAACTTATAAAACAATAAATAAAAACTATTTTTTTCTTTCTTTGTATTTAAAAAATGCATGCTGATGATATAGAACATTTGCAGGGTATAGAAAAATAGATGAAAGGAAAAATAACCCCTAACACATAACCCACCAAAGATAATAAAAATAATAAAGGCATAATTAAACACTTGGCATTCTTGATTTAGGTTTACAATTATTGTTAAATTGTAAGCTACAGCATTAGTCAGCCTGAGCTACCATAACAAAATAACAAAGCACCATAGCCTGGGTGGTTTAAGCAACAGAAATGTATTCCTCACAGTTCTGGGGCCTGGAAGTCTGAGATCAGGGCGCTGGCATGGTGGGGTTCTGGTGGGGTTCTGTTGAGGTTCTGGCAAGGTTCTGGCAGGGTTCTGGTGGAGTTCTGGCAGAGTTCTGGTGTGGTTCTGGCGGGGTTCTGGCCACCCCCCCATCTCCCTACCCCCCATCTCCCATCTCCCCTACCAGTGGAGTTCCAGTGGGGTTCTGGTGCAGTTCTGGAGGGGTTCCAGTGGGGTTCTGGTGCGGTTCTGGAGGGGTTCCAGTGGGGTTCTGGTGCAGTTCTGGAGGGGTTCCAGTGGGGTTCTGGTGCGGTTCTGGTGGGGTTCTGGTGAGAGCCCACATCCTGATTTGCGGAGGGCACCCCAAGCTCTGTCCCACTGTCTCCCTGGCATCTTTCCTTATAAGGGCGCCTACCCCATCACGGGCTCCAGCCTCATGACCTCATGTAACCCAGATCTCCTCCCGGGGACCCCACCCCAAGCCCCCACTGTGGGGTTTAGGTCCGCAGCATGAATTCCGTAGAGACACCGATGAGCAGCCCAACTCAAGCACAGCAGGGAGAGCAGGACACCCGTTCGTTCACCGGCTGTGCTCAGCACATACCCATCTGAAACCGCGGGTCAGGCTGGCAGGGCGGGGGCCAGGGAGGGGGGCAGCGGGGGTGGTCAGGTATGCTGTGGGGCCCTGGGTCCTCCCCTTCGGCGGCGCAGCCAGCCTGTGCCCGGATCCATCCCCTCCTTTCCTTCCTTCCTTGCCCTGCTCGGTGTCGTGGTCAACATCGGAGGGACCAGGGGCAGGAAGGGAGCGGGGGCCGGGTTGGGCTGGGGAGCTGGAGGAGCCTGTGTAGTGGCAGCCTCGGCTCCTGCCCTGCGGAGTGCGCTCTGGGTGCCAGACAAGCTGAGCCCAGCCCCCCGCAGGGTGACATGGCTAATGGCTGCCCCGACACCGTGTCCAAGCCCTCCCAGAGCCCAGAGCAGTGTGGACTCCAGGGACACACCCCAGCCTCACGGTCCAGCGGCCTGCTACCTACACCCACGCCTCCCACCCCCATCTCCCCTACCTCTCCCCAAGCGCCAACCCCTCCGACTCCTCCCACCGTCTTCCAGCAGGCCCTCCCCCCACACCCACCCGGGCCCTCCTCAGCGCCATCACCCCTCCCCCACACCCACCCCTCCCCCCACACCCACCCGGGCCCTCCTCAGCCCCATCACCCCTCCCCCCACGCCCACCCGGGCCCTCCTCAGCACCATCACCCCTTCCCCACACCCACCCCTCCCCCCACACCCACCCGGGCCCTCCTCCTCAGCGCCATCACCCCTCCCCCCACACCGGCCCCCTCCCTCCTCAGCCCCCTCCCTCTGCTCTAGTCCCCCCCTGCACAGAACAGATCCTGATGAATCTACGTGGAACCCGTCAATGACCTAGAGCTCCCTTTCTTTCCTTCCTGTTTTTTTTTTCATTAAGGTACCATTGATATACAATCTTAGGCTCAGGTTTCACATGAGCAACACTGTGGTTACTACGTTCCCCCGTTATTACCAAGACCCCCGCACATACCCCATTACAGTCACTGTCCATCAGCACAGTAAGATGCTATAGAGTCACTACTTGTTTTCTGTGTATTTTTCCTTCCCCGAGGCGCTAATCAGAATGCGCCTTAATCCCCTTCTCCCCGCCTTCCCACCCATCCGCCCCAGTCCCTTTCCCTTTGGTAATGGTTAGTCCATTCTTGGGTTCTGTGAGTCTGCTGCTGTTTTGCGCCTCAGTGTTTGCATTGTTCTTATACTCCACAGATGAGTGAAATCATTTGGTACTTGTCTTTCTCCGCCTGGCTTATCTCACTGAGCATAATACCCTCTAGCTCCATCCATATTGTTGTAAATGGTAGGATTTGTTTTATTCTTATGGCTGAATAATATTCCATTGTGTATATGTCCACACCTTCTTTATCCATTCATCTACTGATGGGCACTTAGGTTGCTTCCATTTCTTGGCTATTGTAAATAGTGCTGCGATAAACATAGGGGTGCATCTGTCTTTTTGAATCTGTGATCCTGTTTTCTTGGGGTACATTCCTAGGAGTGGAATTCCTGGGTCAAATGGTATTTCTATTTTGAGTTTTTTGAGGAACCTCCATACTGCTTTCCACAATAGTTGAACTAATTTACATTCCCACCAGCAGTACAGGAGGGTTCCCCTTTTCTCCACATCCTTGCCAGCATTTGTTGTTGTTTGTCTTTTGGATGTTGGCCATCCTAACTGGTGTGAGGTGATATCTCATTGTGGTTTCAATTTGCATTTCTCTGATGATTAGCAATGTGGAGCATCTTTTCATGTGCATGTTGGCCATCTGAATTTCTTCTTTGGAGAGGTGTCTGTTCAGATCCTCTGCCCATTTTTTAATATTTAGGTTGTTGAGGTGCATGAATTCTTTATATATTTTGGATGTCAACCCTTTATTGGATCTGTCATTTATGAATATATTCTCTCATACTGTAGGATGCCTTTTTGTTCTGCTGTTGGTGTCCTTTGCTGTACAGAAGTATTTTAGTTTGATGTAGTCCCACTTGTTCATTTTTGCTTTTGTTTCCCTTGCCCGAAGAAATATGTTCATGAAAAAGTTGCTCATGTTTATATTCAAGAGAGTTTTGCCTATGTTTTCTTCTAAGAGTTTTATGGTTTCATGACTTACATTCAGGTCTTTGATCCATTTTGAGTTTACTTTGTGTATGGGGTTAGACAGTGATCCAGTTTCATTCTCGTACATGTAGCTGTCCAGTTTTGCCAACACCAGCTGTTGAAGAGGCTGTTATTACCCCATTGTATGTCCATGGCTCCTTTATCATATATTAATTGGCCATATATGTGTGGGTTTATATCTAGGCTCTCTATTCTATTCCATTGATCTATGGGTCTGTTCTTTTGCCAGTACCAAATTGTCTTGATTACTGTGGCTTTATAGTAGAGCTTGAAGTTGGGGAGCCTAATCCCCCTTGTTTTATTCTTCCTTCTCAGGATTGCTTTGGATATTTGGGGTCTTTTGTGGTTCCATGTGAATTTTAGAACTCTTTGTTCTAGCTCGTTGAAAAATGCTGTTTGTATTTTGATAGGGATTGCATTGAATCTGTAGATTGCCTTAGGCAGGATGGCCATTTTGACAATATTAATTCTTCCTACCCAAGAGCATGTAATGTATTACCATTTATGAGTGTCTTCTTTCTCTCAAGAGTGTCTTTTAGTTTTAAGGGTATAGGTCTTTCACTTCCTTTGTTAGGTTTATTCTTTTTGATGCAATTGTGAATGGAATTGTTTTCCTGATTTCTCTTTCTGTTAGTTCATCATTAGTTTATAGGAATGCAACAGATTTCTGTGTGTTAATTTTGTATCCTGCAATGTTGCTGAATCCAGATATTAGTTCTAGTAGTTTGGGAGTGGATTCTTTAGGGTTTTCTATGCACAATATTATGTCATCTGCAAGCAGGGACAGTTTAACTTCTTCCTTACCAATCTGGATGCCTTTTATTTCTTTGTGTTGTCTGATTGCTGTGACTAGGACCTCTAGTAACAATGTTGAGTAAAAGTGGGGAGAGTGGGCATCCTTGTCTTGTTCCTGATCTTAAAGGAAAACTTTCAGCTTTTCACTGTTAAGTATGATGTTGGCTGTGGGCTTGTCATATATGGCCTTTATTACGTTGAGCTACTTGCCCTCTATACCCATTTTGTTGAAAGTTTTTATCATGAATGGGTGTTGAATTTTGTCGAATGCTTTTTCAGCATCTGTGGAGATGATCATGTGGTTTTTTTCCTTCTTATTGATGTTGTTGATGTTAGGATGACGATGATGGATTTTTGGATATTGTACCATCCTTGCATCCCTGGGATGAATCCCACTTAGTTATGCTGTATGATCCTTTTGATGTATTTTTGAATTTGGTTTGCTAATATTTTGTTGAGTATTTTTGCATCTATGTTCATCAAGGATATTGGTCTGTAGTTTTCTTTTTTTGTGGTGTCTTTGCTTGGTTTTAGTATTAGAGTGATGCTGGCTTCATAGAATGAGTTTGGAAGTATTTCCTCCTCTTCTATTTTTTGAAAAACTTTAAGGATAATGGGTATCAGGTCTTCTCTAAATGTCTGATAAAATTCAGCAGTGAAGCCATCAGATATGGGGATTTTGTTCTTGGGTAGTTTTTTGATTGCCGATTCAATTTTGTTGCTGGTAATTGGTCTATTCAGATTTTCTGTTTCTTCATGGTTCGATCTTGGAAGGTTGTATTTTTCTAGAAAGCTGTCCATTTCTTCTCAGTTATCCAATTTGTTACCTATAATTTTTCATAGTATTTTCTAATAATTTGTATTTCTGTGGTGTCTGTAATGATTTCCCTTTCTCATTTCTGCTTCTGTTTATGTGTGTAGATTCTCTTTTTCTCTTGATAAGTCTGGCTAGGGGTTTATCTATTTTGTTTATTTTCTCAAAGAATCAGCTCTCGGTTTCATTAATTCTTTCTATTGTTTTATTCTTCTCAATTTTATTTATTTCTTCTGTATTCTTTATTAAGACCCTCCTTCTACTGACTTTGGGCCTCATTTGTTCTTTTTCTGGTTTCAGTCATTGTGAAGTCAGACTGTTCATTTGGGATCGTTCTCCCTTCTTCTGATAGGCCTGGATCGCCAACACTTTCCTCTTAGAACCACCTTGAGAGCTCCCTTTCTTATCTTCAGCTCTAGGAGCCACCCCCACCCTCCCCTGCATCGTCTTTCGCTTCTGTTTCTGCTCTTAATTTTTCCAATAAAGTGGTGATTTGCAGGGTCAAAGTCAATCCATCTGCACATTCTCTGGCCTCCATTTTCTCTTTCCTTCTAGCCGCTCAAGGACTTTAGCCTTCATTAGCACCCCTCTTAGACGTTTTCTATCCTGCCCCTTCTCATTTAAACACAAGGGGAGAGCGTGAACTCTTAAATGATGCCTTGGACCCCACATTTCCTCTGGCTGATGCACACGTACCTGCTGTCTGCTCCCACTCTTTCCAAGGCCTCCACTATTTTGTCTGCTTCTCAACCTCCCAGCACAGCTAAACACCTGAGACCCGGCTGCTGCCCTTCCTCTCCGCTGGAGCTGCACCTGCCAAAATGCTCCTGGAGAATGGCACTCAGCTCAGCCTCATCGAGCAGCGCTTGGCTTTTCCTTTCCTAAATGCCATCTTCACCTGCTTCCATGGCAGCAACCCTTAGATGGGTAATTCCACCTAGTCTCATGGCTGGAATTTCCACTTAGATCTTTGAGGACACCCAGATCTGTTTTTCCTGCCCAGACAGCTCCTGAGTTACGGATGTGTGTGTCCACAGGTCAGGGTGGGCTGAGCTGGGCTGGGGTTACAATCCCAGGGGGATAACCCAATGCTTGAAGCACACATGCAAACCTGGGCATGCCCTGACCTTTTCTCATTGTATAGCCTCACCAGCTGTAACAGTGACCTCCAGATTTGCCATAGCCATGGAAGATGGGACTGGATGGTCAAACGAGGTATTTGAAGAGTCAAGGTGGAAAGTGGCTCTTAGGGGCTACCTTGTGTTCCCTAAAATTCATATGGTGAATTTTCATGATTCATTGTACTCTCAATGTTGAAGTCCTAACCTCAAGGACCTCAGAATGTGACTGAATTTGGAGATGGAGCCATTACAGAGGTGATTAAGGTAACGTGACGCCATAGTGTGGGTCCTAGTCCAGTGTGACTTGCATCCTTGTAGGAGGAGATGAGGACATAGATACACACAGAGGGGCAACCACATGCAGACACAGGGAGAGGCGGCCATCTGCACGCCCAGGAGGGAGGCCTCAGGAGAACCAGCCCTGCCCACACCTGGGTCTGGGACTTGCAGCTTCCATGCTGGGAGAAACAAATCTAGTCGTTTTGGCCCGTGGTGCATGGGGCTTTGTTACGGTGGCCCCCGCAGACTGATGCAGTGGCTTACACCAGTTCCCAGGTTCAGAGGTGGCAGCCTTCCTGCTCGGCAGCCGGGGTGCTGCCTTCCGGTGTCCCGGGAAGAGCAATAAGCATGTGACGCCAACAGCATCAACCCACCACCACAGGGCTGCCCTACTGTGAGCACTGTCTCTGCAGAGGCTCTGCACCGAGAGGGTCACCTCCAAGAACATGTCTCCTCCTGCCTTTCCCCCACCTCTTCTGTGGCAGGTGTTGTGTTCAGCTGTTATTAGCTAGACGGTGGTGCAGAGTCAACACGCTAAGAAGAGCTGCCTCTAAACCAACTGCTGTCAGTGCTGCTGGTCCCTAACATCCTCTGTCTCCTTTGCAGCCATGTGCTATCTGATCGACAAATGCAGAAATGCACGTTCCCCAAACAGAATGCCAGCCTAATTCAGTGGGTTCCCGAAGATGGCAAAAACATGCACATTGCCTGGGGACCTTGAAAAATAGGCAGTGCTAAGCACATAGGAACCAAAACAGTTGGTGGAGACCACCATTTCTCGGTGGCAGATTAGAGGCTCTGAGGCCGTGCCTCCAGTCAGTCTGAGCTCTGCAGGAGTTTAACGACACGCACTACTGCAGGCGCTCGTAGCTTGCCACCCAGGCAGGTCACTGTTCTTTATAAAACTAATGGCTTACATTTATTGAGCACTTGCCACATGCCTGGCCCTACCGCAACCTTCAGACATATTTTATATCAGCTTCAGAATTTTTCCCATTTTATAGAGCAGGACGTGTAAGCAAGGAAAATAACTTTGAATTTTAATTCCTCACCAAATAGTTAATAATATAAGGAAGTGTATATTCAAAATTGGGGTATATCTGTATTTCATTTGATCCCTATAGTGGGAAAGGAATAACCCCCTGGCAGATGTCCACACACATCTGGGCATATGCTATCCCATGTGGCAGAAAGGACTTTGCAAATGTTATTATGGCTATGGACCTTAAGCTAGGGAGATTGTCCTGAATTATTTGAGTGGGACCAGCCTGGTTATAGGGGTCTTAAAAGAAGAGAATTCCTTCTGACTGGAAGAAGAGTAAATCAGTAGAGATTTGGCAAAACTGGAGCTCACAGAGTTTTTGACCATGAGAAAGATGTGATGCACCATTTCTGGTTGTGATATACAGAAACCCACGTGCCAGGAAATGGATTATGTCCACTCTTGAACAGGCTGGGAAATGGATTCTTCCCCAGCTTCCAGGCACAGACTTGGTCTCTGACACCCTAATTTCAGTCTTCTGAAACCCAGAGGAGAGAAATCAGCGAGACCACCCCTGACTTCTGGCCCATAGAGCTGTGACTAAACAGGTGTTTCAAGCCATGGAGCCTTAAGCCACTGAGGGTGTGATCATTTGTTACAGCGGAGATACAGGCAGCCGCTACAGTGTCAACGGCAAAGCTCTGTGAGCAGCAGCGGGTCCCTGGATGCTTCCCCATCCGGGCTCCTCTTATCCCTCATCCTTCCCCAGAGGTGAGAATCAGTTACCTGGTCAGTGAGTGTAGGAGGGCAGACTCATCCCAGCTGCCCCCCTCTCGACTCTTTGGGATCTTCCTGTCCACAGAGAACGTCCATTCTCCAGCTGCGTCCAGGGACCTGCTGCTCTCAGCCTCTCGAGTGGGCGAATGTAATCCTTTGGCAAATGGTTGCAAGCCCACTGCTGTTGTCGCTCTGAAGTTTTATCCTCGAATCCAGCTATTACTAGTAATAAAACTAGCATATTTACTTCCATCTGCCTGACTTTTACCTCTGACTCAATTGATTCAGAACTCGGGAAGGCAGGAGATATTTATTAACCCTCTAAAATCCTAACACATCAATCTGATCATATCATTCCCATTTACTCTGGGCGTGATTCAAACTCTTAGAATGACTTTTAGGGCCCTTCGCGATCTGATGCTCCATAACTCTCGGGCCCAGCACCATATGCAGTAAAAAGAGAATGCAAACTGCAAATACAATTTAAAATTTTCTGGTAGGCTTATAAAAGGAAGTAAAAAGAAGCAGGTGAGTTTAATTTTAATAATACATTTTATTTAACCATCATATTGGAAATATTATCATTTCAAACTGTCATCAATATAAAAATCCATGAGATATTTTACATTCTGTGTTTGTGTACTAGGGCTTTGAAAGCCAGTGTGTTATTTTATACCTATGGTGCATCTCAGTCTGGAACAGTCATGTTTCAAGTGCTTGGTAGCCAAGGTGGCTAGAAGCTACCTGTGCGACAGTGTAGACATGGCATCCGTTTTGGTCACTCCCACCTGCGACCCCCTCCTGTCCAACCAGCCCCCGTTCTCGCGTTTGTATCATTGCTCTGCACTCTGTCCTGACCCCGGTTTCCTGAGTCTGAAACGCTCTGCCACCTCTCTCCTCTTTTGGACGCCTCCCTCTATCCACTTGGATCCGTACCTCCTCTGGAAAGCCTTCCCCAGGGCCCTAGATTGGTTAATGCCCTTCAGGGGCAGGTCAAACAGAGCAGCAGACCAGGGAAGGACAGAAGGACAGCCTTTCTTGGTGTGAGAAAGCAGCCAGATCCAGCCTAACTTGTGGCTGGTTTTCTAGACTGGAATTTTGAGGTACCCCAAACATTAGGATATTTCTTTACCCTTAGTAATACTGTTACATGAACATTTTGCTGAGAAAGTCAAGGCAGGGGCCAGAGTAGGAAAGAAATCTTGCGATTTTGTGTTACAGTATCATCATCTTTGGGTCTTACGTCCTTATGGTTTGGAAGGCTTGCAGTATTGTGATTTTACGATACTCAGATCCTGCAGCTTTATGGTCTAGTCATCTCACAGACTCCCACCCTTCATGTCTTAATGTCTAGAAGACCTAAAATATTACAGTTCTGATGTCTAGTAGTGTCCCCACATTTGGACCCAGGGTTCTTCTGCAAAGAGAGATTTGAGTTCACTTAGAGTAACCAAAGTCTCAACGGACGCCCCAACTCAACTTGTATTAATGTGCCCACCCACCTTCTTGATGGCTGAAATGAAGACGATGGTCAGTTCCCAGAGCTGTCATAGATAGCTGGTGGAAATGTAAAATGGTACTACTTTTTAAATCACTGACGTTTCATATGAAGCTAAATCCACCCTATGACCCACAGTTCTGTTCCTAGGAATTGATGCGAGAGAAATGAAAACCTGCATGTATGAATAACTCCTACAGAAGTTCAAAGCAGCTTTGTTCATCATGGCCAAGAACTACAAATAATTCCAATATCCACCAGCAGGAGAACGGGGAGAAAGTGATGTGGTAAATTCATGCAATGAAATACCACTCAGCAATCAAAATGAATAAACTGCTGGCACATGTAACTACAGCTGGATCTCAAACACATGCTTTTGAGTAAAAGAAGCTGAAGACAAAAGAGAACATCCCTGACTTTGTTTCTATGAAGTTCTAGAGCAGGAGAACTAAGCTGTGATAATGATCAGGTCAGTGGTTATCTGGGGAGGCGGAGGGACTGACTAAAGGAGGCATGAGTTTATGTTTTGAGGCAATGGTAATATAATCTACCTCAAGTGGCAGGTAGATAGTTTACACGGGTCTATCCATTGGCCAGACTCTTCCAACTGCACACTTAAAATGGTTTCATTTTATGGTATGTGATCTTATCTTAATAAAGTTAATTTTTAAATCTGTTATAACCCACTAGTTTAGGGTTTCTCAATCTCGATACTGTTGACATTTTGTTTCGGTTAATGTTTTGTCCCTGTGCAAGGCTATCCTGTGCACTGTAAGATGTTCAACAGGTCTCCAACCACCAAGTGTCACGAAGCTCCACCACCCCAGCCCTGTCCCTGGGGTTGTAACAAGGGCATCAAGCAATGTCTCCATGCATTGCCAAATATTTCTGTACAGGAGGAAGGAGACATTTCCGTTACTCCTGTAAATTCAGTGTCTGTATGTAAATTAAACAAGACAGGTTAACAGAAAAAACCCCACAGTTTATTTACACTTGCAATGTGCATACACACTGGAGAACTCAGTGAGTAACTTGAAGGGGTGTTTAGAAATTGGGACTTGTATACCATCTCAATAGGTGAAGGAGAAGAGGAAGGAAAAGGGACTTACAGGGGAAAAAATGACTTTTCTGGAAAGATAAGTGGATTGTTCAGAACCCACAATATATTATGTGTGATAATATTTGCTTATATTTGCCTATACAAGCTGTGAGTGGCCTTCCCATATCCTCAAGGGCCATAACACTCCCCTGAGGAAGGGATCTGGGGTTAAGTTCTAATTGTGTTCTCCCTTTTCAGAGTAGGCCCACACTTAAGAGGAATTTCTGGCAACTTTATTTCCCAAAAGTTGCTGCATTTAGTCAGACAAGGGAAGCTCTGAGAAGGCTTTTATTCTCATATCTCTTGAATCTCAAATGCTTTTGGTTTAGAATAATCTTTATAGCAAAGTGGCATGCTTTGGGATGGCATCTGCTGATCTTTTCGTCTCCTCTAGGACAGAATTACCCCGCTGGGTGAGAACTACTGTGATGGCTTGACTTTCCCTTCCAGGCCTGCTCCTTCACCCATTCGGTAGTTCATTCATCTAACAAAGATTGTTGAGCTCTGCCCCACGGCAGGCATTGTTATGCGCATCTGGG
Organism: Manis javanica; assembly: GCF_040802235.1. Taxonomy (NCBI): domain Eukaryota; kingdom Metazoa; phylum Chordata; class Mammalia; order Pholidota; family Manidae; genus Manis; species Manis javanica. The sequence goes on along the minus strand of NC_133159.1, from coordinate 3,587,087 downwards.
GAGGGGGCGCATCTGAGAGTAAGAGAGATGCATGTCCCTGTTGCCATGGAGTTTACATCCCAGTAGCCCCAGAGAGGCACATTTTAAGTAAACGCTTATCTGCAATGGATGGGAGATAATGTTCAGCTGAGTAAGGAGTGCTGGAGATGGAACTCGGGTTCCATTTTTAAGGCATTGAAAAGGGACCATGGAACCAAAGTCTGAAGGAGGTGACCGCATCCGCCACGTTGTTACCCAGGTATCCCCTGGAGAACTGGAGACAGTCTGTGCAAAACCTGTGGGGTAGGCCCCTGTCTCACAGATGAAGGGAATTCAGCAAGAAGTCCGGAATGCCTGGAGTAGACTGAGGGAGAAGGGGAGACATGGTAACAAAGTCAGAGAGGAAAAGGAGGGACAAGCTTGCGAGGTCCTGGCAGATACCCTAATGATGGCTCTTACAGGGTGGTAGCAATGGGGTGCTGAAAAGCGGCCAGATTTTGGATGTATTTTTAACACAGAGCCAACGAGGTTGAATTAGTTGCCTGAGGGGAGAGACAATGTCTATCTTTTTTGCCTCACAGGATTCCTGGTCTGTAGAATGGCATTCAGTAAACAATGGATGATGGACGGCTGGATGGTGGATGGATGGATGGGTAGATGGATGGGTGGATGGGTGAGTGGATGGGTGAATGGATGGGTAGATGGATGGGTGGATGGGTGAGTGGATGGGTGAGTGGATGGATGGATTGGTGGATGGATGGATGGGTGAATGGATGGGTAGGTGGGTGAATGGATGGGTGGGGGGGTGGGGGGATGGGTGAATGGATGGGTGGATGGATGGGTGGATGGGTGAGTGGGTGGATGGATTGGTGGATGGATGGATTGGTGGATGGATGGATGGGTGAATGGATGGGTGTGTGGGTGGGTGGATGGGTGGGTGGGTGGGTGGGTGGATGGGTGAATGGATGGGTAGATGGGTGGATGGATGGGTGGATGTATGGATGGACACTCAGTTCTCAGATTTGCTATGATTACTAGATAAGTTATAAATAAAAGTCACTAGCATACTGCTTGGTACTTTTTACTCATTTAAAGAACAGATAGAAGCTTTTAATGTCTTATTTTTTTTAAGTAAAGATGCCACTGAATTTCACTCACTGAAAAGAACATCAATCATTTTATTTCCAAACAAACTCAGCTTAGACCCATTCCTTCCTGCCTGTAAAGAACTTTTATTGCAGCAGAACAAACAGGTGTTGAGCAAAGCTAAATCCCTTCTCCTTCCAGAACGGACACACAATCAATGCGCAGTTGCTAACTGCAGCCTAAATGTGGAACCCTCATGCCAGGTAACCAGTCAGGCAGTGAAAACATCACAGTTGGGGTTGGGCTCCCCGCCGGTCCTGCTCCAGCAGTTACGAATAAGAGCGTCAGAGCTTGTTTTGGCTTGTAAAGTGAGCACGGCTGAAGCAGAAGCCATGCCCGCCTGTGAAATCTAATAAATATCAGGTACAATTCTGCAGTAGCATGTTGCTACAGATAAGCTTGCTTTGAATAGAAATGCTCACAGCGTGTGATAAAAAAATCCTTGGGGCAGACTTCACCCTGTGACTCCCCCTGCGGCCTCAAGGACACGAGGGAAGGACACAACCCAGCCCCTGGGTCTTCACAAAGCAGCCGGGACAGACACACAGGTCTGGAACATTTAAGAAGCTTTGTCATTGTTATCTTGTACACAGGATGCTGACGTAAAGGTATTTCTACTGATTAATGATCTTTCTCCTTTACATGTCAAGATGATACCAGTGATTCATTCATTTGTGGAAAAAAAATTGTTAAAAAGGAAAACTGTATGGCCTGTGTTATGCCCTCCGGGTTATCAGATTCTGGGCCTGTCCTTTCTCTTTGAGCTATTTTGTAAGCATTTGTAAATTGGAGGTAACTGATAGGTATGTACATATTATCCTTCCTAGTAGTGGTTTAAACCGACTGCTTCCCTCTTTGAAATACCAATTTTGTCTCTATTTACAACTCATTTCAACATTCCTTTATGAGATATAAATTTGTGCTGTTTTGACTTTTCCTTTGAACTGTTTATTACACCTGTGTAATTAACTGCATATTACATGCATAAAATACAATCTTTAACTAGTGTTCATTTATATATATGCATGCTAGTCACGATTTTAAATTTTTCTAAAAATTGCCATTTTACACATTTGACCATCATTTGTTGAAGAGCAGCTGTGCACCCAGGACTGTGCTAGGTTCCAGGAATACAATGGTGAACAAGACAGGGTCTGCTCCGAAAGCGATGACATTTCCCCGTGGCAAAGAAGGCTGGGAAAATGTGGCTGATTCCTTCACGGTCTGCAGCCCGTACAACCTCCGAGCTGACTTCCTGACTGCTGAGGCCAGGACAGCCAATGCCAGCCTTTTGTTCTGAACTGCTGTCCCCGTGGCTGATACAAGCCATATTTTATGTGGGAGAGGTCATATGGGCTGTACATAATTATGTCTACTGCTCTGGAAGTGCATGCCGGTGCATGCTCAGGAGAAACAAGAAAAAGAAAAAAAAACCATCCACGATTCTGGTCCTGATAAATAAAATGAACCCTCTGTACTCTCACCTCCTCCCTGACCATCTAGCAGATGCCCCCACCTTCTCCTCCAGAGGCCCACCCCCATGCTCCTTCCCCAGGACCAAGCCTCCCCACAGGCCTGTCGGGACCCCCGCTCCCTGTCTCTATCCCACGCCCATCTAATCCTAAAGGCCAGAACATGACTATTTACACTGAGCAAACATTAAATCCTGTTGAAGACTCACCTGCCTTCAAAGGGAAGGAGCATTGCAAATAACAAACTCATATTAATTTCCCCAACACATCTGTCGGCTGTTTAAAAAGTGGAGTCGTCAGAAAACTTTCGTTTCAAGGTTCAACATGAATACTATCTCCTCCTCTCATATTCCTTGGAAAGAATACAAAGGCCAGCAGAGGAACACATCAGATTTACAGTGAGTGCTACAACCACCTATAAGGTGATGTAATCCTAATGTGATAAGACACACCTGTATTTCCCAAATGGTGATAATGCAGTCAGAATTGGACCAGGCCAAGCACGAGTCCTTGGTTGCCCACACTACATGCATGCTGAAGAAGTCTGCCTATTTCTATGGTGTTGGGGAAGTGGACATGAAAATATCCACATTGTAGATGGATGCTTTCTACAGGTACAAACTGTCCAGGCTGCAAAACACACAGAAATTAAAACAAATGAGAGTGGATGGAACAGATCAATTCTCAGCTTAGTCTGAGGTCATTAACCAAGGCTGTGCATTGGGAGTGACTCTGGTAAGTGAAATTTTGCCACAGAACACATCTGAATGCGTATTTTGTTTTCATTAAGTTTTAAACCTGCAGCACCTTTGAGCTGTCTGTGTGCTGCTCTGGTACTGTACAGAACACAGTTGGAAAATAAAAACAATGAATTAATTTAGCCATTGTTTAGCAAATAGGAATAGAACAAAACAGGTGTTTTTGTGTGTTTATTTGCTTTTAAAATGCCTTCGGATTTCACATAAGAGTCCATCTGACTTGTGGGGTAAAGGAAAGGTATAGAATAGATAGTTCCAGGCATTGTGGAAGCGGATGAAGAATGACTTAACTAGTACTTATAAAATCATGATCTAACTGTTGTATTCAGAGGACAGATTTCTTTAAAGCCAAAGCTTCTTGTTGCTTGAGTTCTTCACTGTGATTATCTGGTTGGTTTGATGGAATAAATTATATATGAATAATATATTTTCTACGCATTTATAATCCTCATAATACCTTTCAGTTGCGTTCCGTCATGTAAGCTTTGTTAGGCACAAATCTGAGGGCACAAACATTTACCTTCAAAACCCCATGGACGTTGCTGTACTGGTGCCAGAAGAAATGGAGCAGAGAATGATTGTGCCTGACATGATTATTTTTCTTCCTCTATCCTTGACCAGACTCCCTTGACCCACTTATTTAAATAATAATTTTTCCCCAGGTACATCTAGATATAAATAACTTTTCATTAGTGTTGTCTGAAACGCTCCTTGGAACTGCACGGCCAGAATGGTTTTTCAGTGCAGGATTTTTCCCATTATTAAATATTCTCTGTCAGTGATTCTTGTCTCCTCCCACTCTCCCCACACTCAGACACCCCCAGGGAAGGACCATAATTTTTAAGTCACCTGGGGTGCCTGTTTACCAGTGCTGTATCTTCTTTTTTTCTGCATTCTAGGACTGAATCAGGGTTCCCGCCACATTATTCATTCGATTTTCCATAGGTCATTTTTGCTCTTTATTCCCTCCAGTAAAATCATTTAATTTTACTATTTTGTAAGTTGTAGTGAATTATGAAATGTAGCATACTCACAAAAAAGCAGACGGAAATATGTATGAACAATTAAAAGATCCGTTAGAAAATTAATATACATTTACCCATGACTGAGACCAGGCGATAGAACAAAACAGGAACCGACGCCCTTCCGGTTAGTCTTTCTTCTCAACCCACTGGATCTAACCCGTTTGGATAATCACATTCAAAATTTTCTCTGAACCATTTCTGTGGTTTCCTTTACAGTTTTTCTTTACTTCCTGGTTATTCTTGTACTTATTTTTGTCAGTCTTGAAACTTAAGGTAAATAGAGTGGTACTGTGCACATTTTCCTGTGACTTTGTTCTTTTTCTCCTCATAATATCAAGACTGATCCACGTTGATGCCTACGACTGTAGTATGTCATTCTTCCTGCAGTACAATCATTGGTATGCTGGTAATTGTTCAACAGTTGGCTCTCCAGAGGAAAGAAGCCATGATTGGTACCCTTTGTCCATTTTTGTGGTGTAAATCCGTCCACCATGACTGATTTCAAGCTACAATAAAGTGGTAAAGCCACTCCAGGTAGAGTTGGAAAGGAAGCACATAATGGGCTCTTGCAAGGCTGGCTCCTGGCAGCCCTCACTGTAAGTATTTCATTATGAGGACATACAACGTATTTATCCATTCTCCAGTTGATGGGCATTTGCATCACTTCCAGCATAGTTTGCTGCAGGGTTGGCTATGGCTCCCAGTGCACATGTGTGAGGGTTTCTTCATGGTCTAAGCCTTGTCAGAGGACAGGTGGCTGTTTGATCTTACTGGGCATTTTGCAGGGGCAATGGTGTTTATCAACGATTCTACCTGATTCTCCGCGTTCTGCAGCTCCTCACAGTTAGGTGGGGCTGTATGACATGTTTCAACCAAAACCAGTGACTGTGAGTGGAAATCATATTTGCCAGTTGGCCAAAGAGTGGAAGCACCAGTGTCCTTGAATAAGGTTTCAAAATAGGGCTTAACTCTTCTGAATAGGGTTTTGATAAGAATTTCATTTAATTTGGGCAGAACTGAGAGCTTTTATTATTGAATCTTTTTTCCCCCATTTTATTTTTCCTTCAATTATTGATTTATTTAGTTTTTCATTAAGGTATCATTGATATACACTCTTAGGAAGGTTTCACCAGAAAAACAAGGTGGTTATTACATTCACTCTTATTATCAAGTCCCCCACCCACACCACATATGGTATCTTTTACAAATAAATTTTACTAAAATGTTATCATCTTCATTTTGACAACTTTTATATTTTTGTTAGATTTACTTCCGGGTGGTTTATATTTTGGATGCGCTTGTAAATCTTTTTCTTTTAATGTGTTTCTGCAAGTTTATAGAAATGCAATTGAGTTTGTGTATAGATTATATAATCTAGCAGTGTTACTATTTTCTTTTAGTAATTTTGCTTCCTAATTGCATTATCTTTACTTTTCATGTTCAATAACACCATCTGTATATAGTATAATGAAAAGTCGGACTCCGTTTCTGATGTTTGACTGTGAGCTTTTAGGTCCTCTCCTACTTATTTTCCAAGCAGGTTGATGAGGAACTCTGGGTGCCTGGAAGTGACGTGCAAACCACTCAGGCCCTGGGCCTCCCGCGGGCACCTTCAGGCTGGTGCCACCACCTGGCACCGTGCAAACCCCAGGCTAAAGCCCCTTTGCCTGATTTCTCAAGCCATTTTTGTACCAGCTCGGGAGCTTGCTTTGCCCTCCCCAGGAAGCCTCATTATGTGAGTGGGGGTGTCATCAGTCTCCACATGCCAAACAAATTTTGAATAGGGAGTTTATCCTAAATCTGTAGGGTGATCACAGCAGAGAATAGCCATTCCGTTTCTTTCCTTCCAATGTCATGTCTTGAATTTATTTTTTCCCTCAGATGATAGTTTTTGCCTCTAAGTCCAGTTTGTTTCATATTAAAATAGCGATGGTAGCCTTGACTTATTGGTATCTGCCAAGTATGCTTTTTCTATCCTTTTACTTTGAAATACACCATAACCTTAAATTTTAGATATGCCTCTTGTGAACAGCAATTACAATATTTCTCCATGTGGATTGTAATTACTGACACATTTCATGCTGGACCACTTTATTTCTATTTCTTCTGACAATTCTATTTTTCTTTTCATCTTTTAAAAAGAATTTGAATTGATTTGTTTCCGCAGTCTCCCCCGCTTCATACTTCAGAATTTACATGCTGCATGTCTATTCCTTCAGCGGTTACTGTAGAAATTATAATGTACACGAGTATATTTCCAAATTATAGAATTGGCCAATGGCTTTCCTTGTCAGCTTGAGCAACACAGTAATCTTGGAACTCTTGCATCCAATGATCTCTTACATGTTACATGTGTCATAAATTTTAACTCGTTATATTTTTAATCCCGCAGATATAGTTCTTGTACATCAGTCAATGTCTGCTTAGATTCATCATGCTTTTTGCTCTTACTTCATCTTGCATTTTGACCACCCATCTGGAGTTATTTATTTTTTGTGCCACAAATATGTATCCTTTAAAGATCCCTTCAGGAAAAATAGGCGAGTAAATTTTTTTTTTTCCTGAAATTACCGTTCTTTAATCTTCATTCTAAAAGCATATTTATACTATGTATTGCATTCTATACTTGAAAGTATCAACATTTGAGGATAATATCCCAGTGATCCTTGGGCTTCCGCTCTTGCTGTCCAAAAGGCTGCTATCCAAAGATTGCTTCTTTGAGGTAATTGGCCTTTTTTCTCTGGCTAGTTTAAGATTTTCTCTTTGGTTTTGCCTTCAGGACTATTTTGTAAAATAACTGCATCCGTTTTGATTCATTAGTGTTTTTCAGGCATATATGCTTTTCTACCCAGATATGCCTCACAAAGCATCTGTCTGTTTTACACTGTCTGTCAAGATTGACTAGGTTACCCTACAGTAAAATCAACCCCTAAGTCTAAGAGATTTAAGACAAGTTTATTTCTCTCTTATGTTAAACATTTATTACTGATCATCTGAGTCTCTGCTCATGTCATTCTCACTGTGAAACCCAGGTGGACAGGGCAGGCTCTCTCTGGAATATTCTTGGCCATCGTGGTACCTATAGTGATATACAGTAGTTTTCCCTTACCCACAGGGAATATATTCCAAGATCCCCAGTGGATGCCTGAAACCACAGATAATCCCAAACACTAAAAATACTACATTTTTTCCTGTACATACGTATCTATGATAAAGTTTAGTTTATAAATTAGGCACAGTAAGAGATTTTTAATAACAAAACAGAAAAATTAAAAAAAACAATGCCCTGTAATAAAAGTTTGTGAATGTGGTCTCTCTCAAAATATTTTATTGTACAGTACTCACCTCACCCTTCTTCTTGTGATGCTGTGAGATGATGAAATGCCTTTGTGATACTATGAGGTGAGCTGAATGATGTCAGCATGGGGGTGTAGGGTTAGGCCACCCCTGACCTTCTGATGATACAGCGGAAGGCAGATAGATTATCTGCTTCTGGCCAGCGGTTGACTGCAGGTAACTGAAACCATGGAAAATGAAATTGCAGTTAAGCACAGACTACTGTGGTAATAAAGACCTAGCATTCAAACATGTGAGCTACTAAGGTTTTCAACTGAAAAAGATGCGTATTGTGCTGCTCACCTTCTGTTGACCAAGGCAAGCCGACGTAGCTTAGTACAACTCAAAGTATCCTGCTATGGAAAGAAGAGACACAGCATATTTATAAACCATAATAGAATCTGTTCTTCATATTTGTGTACTCATTCCCATTCGAGAAGAATTTTCACTGCCCTGGTATTTGCATACAAGCATGTTGTATTGTTTTGATTTCATTTTCTCTTTACTTGAGTGCAGTTTGGAATTCATCCTATGATGTGCAGATGGGAGATAGAAAAATGGGTCTGGATAATAGTCAAATTCTCAGTGTCTTTCTTGTAAACCAGCTCTGGTAGGAGGAGGTGACATTTTCTCTTGCTCCTGTTCCCTGTGGTCAATTCTTCCCAGGGTTTATGTCACTGCCTGGCCACTCCATCTCCATCTTCCCCACTTTCCATCCTGATGTTTTGGGGAAACTGCAGTTCCTGCTCGGGAGGGTGGGAAATACCTTCCTGCCTGACAAACCAAGCAACCCCACGGTACAGGGAAGGCTTTCCAATTTTCCAGCTGATAAAGTCAGAAGGCACATAGGCACAAGTTGCCAACTGCTTTCAGCCAAGCAAGCTTATTAATTTTTAGTGACCCTTGAAGTCGGTCCACTGGCTAAGCTTTCCAATCCACTGTCCTTACTTTGAAAGTAAAGAACTTTTCCTCTGGATTCTAGCAATATGTTGATGATTAAATCCAGCTCTTGGTGGTGGCATGAGTTTTCTTACTTCTTAGCACCATCCAGTGTTTTAGGGAGAAGCTTCTAGCCAGATGTCTTTCGTAACCAGAAGGCCCTGCAGGCGTACATGCTTGGAAAATTCAGAGTCCTCAGGGCGTTTGAGATTCATCTGCAGAACAACCTCCAGGAGTGCTCCTATCCTATGGTGTGGCGTATGGCTGGTGCTTGAAGCAGCCCTGGATGGTGTGCCTGTCAGTATGAGTTCCCGTGCCCACAGTGGGGACATTGTGCACCCAGTGGGGACACTCCAGTGCCAAGGTGTTGGGATAATGATGAGGATGGTGGCATGGTGGCGAGGGTGATGTAGTCCGCAGGCCTCTTCCAGACTGAAATCTCCCTGTGGCTGTATCTGGGGCTTGGTGATGACTTGCAAGAGACTTAGCCGAGTCCTCCCGGTGCAGCCAGTTTCATTAAATGGAACTTGTGATATTCTGGTTTTCCTTCCTGTCTGATTCACAGCTGGAACTAGCGGCTGCTCATGACATGTGGTGCTTGCAAGAGACACCTAGAGGCCCTGACAGGTGGCACTGGAGTCCCCTTCCTGTGAAAGACAAGGGGAGCAGGCTGAGAGGTGGAATCGGGGCCTGGCACACTGGCTTCTGCCTGAGCCCCCATCTTGCAAATATTTACTTGGACAGCCCAGGGATCGGCTGCAGCGGTTGTTCAGTCTTCTCTTCCCGTCTCAGAGAGGGCAAATAGCCGGTAGCCCGAGGAGATACACCGAGAGCAAACGACTGGGCCCTGGCAACTGGTGAGTGGCTGCCGTTTTCCATCCGGAAGCAGTGCAGCCCTGATGGAGACTGGAGCAGGAGGAGAGAGCAGAGCAGCCTTGCAAGGAAGGTTAGGATCTCCATCCTGGCATGTTGAGATACTGACGGATAATTGTAATTAGCTGTCAGAATTTTTAATTATAGAAGTGGTATAAATAATCACCCAGCCCAGCTTCACTAATGAGAGCCTTTGTGCTCAGAAACATGGGAGCCTTTTGTTAGGCGCCTTTCAAAGTGCGGCTGTTCATGAGATGTCTTGCTGGCAGCAGGGTTTCAGAAGCAGAAGCGACACAGACACTGAAATCTGACTCCTGGGAAGCAGGAAGAATTACAGTGAAAGGACTGCAAAGTGAAAACCCTACATGGCTGGGGTTCCATTTAGTTTGGGTTTGGTCAGAAGATCATGCAAGGTCACACGCGGAGGAAGCAGCCAAGTTGAAGTTCACACCCAGGCCTTTCTGACCCCCAGACTCCGGCTGTTTTCAACACATGACCTGTCTCACCCAAGCAGGTGTTCAGCGTGTGTTGGCCATCTGGCCAAGACACTCGAGGCTCCTTCCAGTGAAGCGAGTGCTCAGGTGTGTGTCACAGATGGGGCGTTTCCGATATTGCCCCTCTGCTGAGATACGGGAGTGGCCGGAGCCCCGTTGACATGATGCCACTAAAACTGGCTCTCCTGGTTCCTTTCAGTCTTTTCACTTTTTTCCTAGGTCTGGCTGCCCTGGGCCTTGTCATGGGTATTGTTCATAGGCTACAACAATAAAATGAGCATCTTTTCAAAGTACTTCCAGAGGTCCTTCGTTAAAGAGGAATTAAAGACTTTCCCCTAATGCCTCATCCCCTTTCCCTAATCCCAGTAGCTGGAATGTGGATGTGTGATGGGTGGATCTCCAGCAGCCATCCTGGGCCATGAGGAGGAAAGGATGGTAGAAAAATGGCAGAAAAAGCCTAAGTCTCTGATGATCATGCAATGAACATACCAGCCTTGGACTGCTGTTAGAACTTCAGAGAAAAGTGAACTATCTTGTTCAAGAGCACCACTCTTATTTGGGGTCTTTTTGCTACAGCAGCCAAGGCTGCATACTGACTATTAAAATGTGTCTTATCATTGAAGCTGCTCTGTGCATCAGTCTCGAGAACAACATTCTAACAATGCTGCCATACACACAGTTTTTAAATAAGTTTTGTCATGTTGTTTCCTAGAAATACTTACAATAGTATAAAGATTTCCAAGGATGGTTATGAACTAGCATATAATTCAGATATTCCCAAACTCTTTGCTGAAAACCAGAGATCTTTCAGAGAACCAGAAAAGGCTTTTGTGATCAAACGCATTTGGTACACACTATGTACCAAATACCAACCCTGAGGGCTCATAATGTATGCTCAAGTCTCTTGGAAGTCCTGAATAAACAAATCTGTTTAACTTCCCACTCCCCCTTTTATAAAATGTTTTTGAAAGATGAAATATAAGATAAGTATCAAATAGTACAGAAAACCTATATCACATCTCCGTGAGTATCCCAAAGCGAGCATTGAATTCATCATCCCGCAGGAAACGAGCGGGAATGCTGTAGACAATCCAGATGCTTGCTGCTGTCCCCTCCTTCACCATCTCACTTCTCTCCCTTCGTCACTGTCCCCACTTCTAATGCCACCATGCTCCTTTCCAGCTAGGACCTCCGTGCGTATGGAGGTGTAAAGTTCTCCCTGTCTTCTGTGTGTCTTCTCTCCTTCAGCACCGTGTGTGTGCTATCTATTCATTTGTTTGACGGAGCTTGGTTTACTCATCCTCTTTGCTAACTTTCCCCATGAAACTGTACACTCCTGGCAAGTAGTTCAGGGCACTGGCAATTAGGATTTATCTCAGTCCAATTTCAGAGACTTAAGATAATGTAAAACAAGGCTTAGTCCCTGAGAAAGATAATTTACTTGCAACCTCCCCACCCCTTATTGATCGAAGGGGCTCCGTAGGGTCTCAGCACCGTGGAGATTTATGAGGGTTCCCCACATTTGGCCTGCAGCTGTATTCTTGAACCTCTAATCCTCTGTGACTCATAACAGTGAACTTCTTAGCTTCTTGCCTAAATCTTCCAAATTAGTAGATACCCGCTGGGAAAAAGAATTCTAAATGCCAAGATTACCTCTATGGGTTTCCTTCCTCTCCTAGACTTGGGCTCCACAGTTCCTCAGTGCATTGTTAGCTCAAAATATTCTGTTAATATTTTCCTGGATCTTCTATTTGTATTCAGGAAGAAAAACTGGGTCTAGTTTCCAAATCCACTACACAAAGAGGAAATTCCGATTTGACTTTGTTTAAGCCAACATTGTCCTAACCTACTTGATCACACACACAACTTTTCCATGGGAAATTTTGTTGATAAGCTGAAGAATGCAGTTTTGGGAAATGAATTGATTTTTCTTGCATTTGGAGTACAGTTTTCATATGGCATATTGGGATAAAATTGATTCCAAAATATCATATTTACCATTTTATTTTCTGAGAAAGTAAATAAACAAAATTTAGTTTTTCTTAACCAAGGTCATAATTTTTTAAATGCTATTTGCATGTTAATAAAGATATATATTCATATTTGTATTTTTATCTATTATTATTGAGGTGTGTTTTATTCATCATCCACTTATTGAGAAAATACTGAATATTTTTTCTGTTATTCAAGAAATGAAGGTCATGGTCATTAGCATCAGTTGTGATGAAAGTCCTTCCAGGGGTCACTGCGACTTTCTCATCCTCAGCATTTATTGGGAACTTGGTATGTGTCAGGCACTGGCCTAAGGGTTTGTTTTCACTCACTGGTCACCAAAAAAGGGTCAGCACAGCAGAAGCCGTCAGCCTCCCCGATTTTCAGATAAAGGGTGTAGAACACAGAGATGTCCAGGAACAGTCCAGGTCACACACCTGCTGTGGGAGGGCAGATGCCCTCATCTCAGTCACAGTGATGCTGGGGTCACAAAATGCTTATTGTTTGGAATGACTGGCACAACAGAATCCCTTACTTGTGCTTTTTTAGTGGTTGGTTTTCATTTTCTCACCCACCCCCATTTTTTGTTGTGCATACATCACTGAATCTCTAAAAGTACAGTGTTCACACAAGGGGTCTCCACTGTACCGAGAAGGTATGACTAAACAAATATGGATGAGGACGGGAAGGTATGTCCTGGGATGGCCACACGCGCGTGGAGTGCCTAAACATCTGCTTCGGCTGCTCCTGGGGCTCTGCTTTGTTTGGTTTCTGCTTACAGCCTCATTTTTTTTCAGTGTAACAATTGTTATGTTGATTACATTGGAAAACAGAAGATTGGACCGTTTTCTTTGTTCACCACATCTGCATACATATTACACTGTGTCTCTTCGTTCTGAAAGAAGAGTCCCCATAGCCAAAACTTCTGATCTGGAAAGGCAGGTGCTTGATCACAGTCCAGTTAAATAGAAATACCGACCTTGGCACTGCCAACAAGAACCATATACCTGCTTCATGATGGTCAAGTATGGATGCCCAGGAGCTGCAGTTTGAGTCTGGGGCGGAAGGGACTTAAAAAGCACCATTCTGGGAATGACAGGTTGGTGCTTTATACTTGAGCATTAATCATACATGGATCCTGCTCCACATTAGGGGCAATGCAGAAACACGAGGGGAGCAATTTCACCTGGTGCCCTGGAGAAACCTTCAGACCAGAGGTCCCGGGGGGCAGGTGTCCACCGCAACTTCACATCTAAGAAGAAATAGTGGAAAAGGCTCACACATGTATCCAGGGGATAGGAAGGAAATAAATCATAGCATAGAAACACAATGGGACTTTTTTACATCATTGAGAATGAATTAAATTAGACTGGCATGTATCAGCATAGAGAACTCTTTAAACAGAATGTTGAATTTCAAAAATGTAGTTGCAGAAAAAATACATAAATATATAAGCACATAGTGTAAGCATGTAAGTATACACATGTATATAGTATATATATTATACAGTACCTTTTCTGTGTGGCTGAAACGCACTGCATGGATATAGTACTTCTTAGTACAGAAACATGAAGGGGAGGGATGCAGACCTTCAGCACAGAGGTCACATCTGGAAATAGGAATGAGACAGGAAGGAGCCCAGCCCAGGGAGCTCTGCCTTGGTGTAGACACAGGCATGGCTGCCCAGCTGCCCTCCTGGAAGGCCTTGCTGTCCTACGGCAGGAGCGTGTCCGCAGACAGCCCCCTGCCCTGGGCCGCAGCTCCCCCAGGGCTGGCCTCAGCTGCACCAGTACCTCGCCTGAGGTCAGTCACCCCGCCGCCCACACCCTGGAAGGAGTGGGGAGGGAGTGGAGGTCTGGCCCGGCCCCTTGCCCTGCACCCGGGCCTCCCTGGACCCACATTGCAGGCTGGCTTCTTGCCCTCCTTCCTCCTCCCCGTCCACGGGTGTCTGTCTCTGAGAAACATCCTGTATCCCAGACTCAGTCTGTGTCTTCTCTCAGGAACCACAACCTGTAGCAAACCCCATTAGTACATTTTATTCCTTAAAGCCATTGCTATAAAGATAAATAAATAAATAAAGCCATGGCAAAGCCTTGGGTGCTCAAGAAGCTGACATGCCCATGCCTGGTTTATTTTGTCACACCCTGTGTCTGCCACTGTACATCTTCAGTCCTGTTTTCCTTTTATTAACTTGAAGAAGGTCACTTTTGCTCAATGAAGCTCCACTTTTAGAATCTGACCTTCCAAAACAGTGATGGGGTCGATGCATGCTGTCTGAACGAGGGAGTGAGCATGAAAGTACTTTGGTGGGAAAAACATAAGCCTCTTAATACATTTTCTCCTTTTACATCATAATCATCGCCGTCATCCCCACTGAACACTTTGTGCAACACGATGTCAGGGAGTAGGGTAGGGACGGCAAAGGTAAGTGTGTCTGTGTACATGTGCATGTGGAGGCGTGTGTGTGCATGTGCAGGTGTGTGCGTGCATGGGTGTTATAACTTCAGGGTATGTAGAGTGTATCGGCTCTGGTTGTCTTAGCAAATCACCATAGGCTGAGTAGGTTAACCAACAGACACTTATTTCTCACAGCTCTGTAGGCTGGAAGGCCCAGGTCAAGGTGGCAGCAGGTTCAGTACTCAGTAAGGCCTGTCCTCCTGGCTTGTGGATGGCTGCCTCCTCAAAGTGTCCTCCCACAGTGTCTCGGGGGGCACAATATGAATCAGCGTGTCATGGCCTCATAGCACACGCCTGTGGGAAGAGAGGCTTGGTGTTTCTTCTCATAAGAGCACCAATCCTGGTGTCTCGGGGCTCCACCCAGATGACCTCATTTAACCTTAAGCCCTTGCTCAGAGGCCTCATCTCCAACTACAGCCACAGTGGGGCTTAGGATTTCAAACGCGAATTCTGGGAGGACAGAAACATGAAGTGTATAACACAGAAGAGTGAGTTACAATTGTCCAAAAGCGGAGTCTCAAGTCCTGAGTTACTGAGACCACAGGTGTCAGGGAGGAGAAAAGGGTGGGATGGCGGAGAAGCAGCTGGAGGCAGACCTTAGGACACCCTTACCAGAAGCAGCACAGGCAGGAATCTGGACCTCAGAGGCGGACACTAGGAGGCGGGGCCTTCTGCCAAACCAGAGAGCTGCTCGTACGCAGTGGCAGTGGTTAGAATTTCCGGGTACGTAGTGTGTATCAGCTCTGGCTGTCTTAGCAAAATACCATAGGCTGAGTAGATCAAACCACAGACATTTATTTCTCACAGTTTTTACTACCTCCCCAGTGAAGACAAAGGCAGGGTAAAGTACAAGGGTCGAGTGGAATTCTTCCTGGCAAACTTCCTTGCCTGGGTCCTAAGCACGATGCAGTTGGCAGGTGCCTGTAGAGACTAGAGCTGTTATTCTCACTTACCTGTAACACCCAAGGGTCTTATTTCTTTCAGAGTTTCCCTGAAGGCATCCATTTTCACCCCTATAATTTTTAGGCTCTGTCATAGTAGTTTATGAGAGTAATTATGTTTATCCTTTATTTGGCTAAAACTAATGAACGACTGATAAACAACTCAGCATTTTCTCCCCTGTTGAATAATGAATATTAATTAACCTGTCAAAAAAAGGACTGGCACTCATTACCAACTATGGCATTGACTCATTGGCATGCCAAGGCGCGGAAGGGCTGCCATGGTTTTGAAAAGAAAGTATGACCAGATGTTCTCAGAGAGCTTAAATTACTGATGGAATGAGTCTGTGGACTCAGCCACATGAGCTGCCGGGGACTGAATTTTGGCTCCAAAGACGTGACTGGAGCTTGAGTTTTTCGATGGCATTGTAGCCTGGCATCCAGCTTCTCAGCAGTTGGTCTGGAAGTGCATCGCCAGCAAGCATCAGGAGCTTGGCCAGGGGCAGTCTCACGCCATCTTTGGTGACATACGGCGGCATCTGCGCTCCTGATGGCACCGACATATGGACGTTAGGCTCTCCTCTCTGGAGGAGGGGCCGGTGTGTTTAGCCCATGGACTGGGTTTCTGCATGAACACAGCGGTCCTGTGCCTGGGCATTCCGAGTTGGCTTTGCTCTGAGCGTTCTTTGGGAAGCATTTATTAAGGTTGCATCTCCCTAGGTAAGTGGTGGGTGGTCTAATCTAGCCAGAAGGAGCAGTAAAACAAAGATAAGTTGCACAGCAATTTTTATCTTTGCAGGACTCCAGGAGGGAAAAAACACTTTCTTAAATACAAAGGGATTTAACATGCTGGAAATAGTTGGAAGTTAAATCATTTCCTATTATGAGGCAGATTTTTAAATCTAAATTAATATGGAGCTAATGAGAATGTGCATGGAAGTTGATGAAATATTGACTTTGCTGCTATCATGAGGAAGGTCCCCTCCCGCCACCCCCAACTCCACCACTGCCTCGAAAGACCAAGTGGGACTGAGCAAGATCAAGTGGAGACCCCCTTTCTGTCTCTTCCCCTCACTCTGAGTCCTGACAGAGGAACATTGGCTGGGAATCACTGCTGGGGTCCAAGCTTTCTTTTTTACCAAAGGGAAAACCAAGATCATAAAGCATTTATGAGTTGGACCTGATACTATCCTTCATTCATCTACTTTCGGGCAAGACCAGAGCTCTAAAGACCAGCTTAGCTGTGTCTTTATGTGTGCAAAAGATTGCACTGTGAATAAAGAGGAGCCCTGCAGGGAGCACTGCAGCAGGAGGGGGCTAGTGGGCCACTTTTGTGCACAGGAGGACAGTGTGGGGTTCAGAGTCCGCAGGCCACCCTCACTTGCAATGCTAGCTGAGAGTGCAGGAGGTTCTCAGAACCGCCCCAGGCTCAGAATTCTCCAGAAGGACTCACATAGCTCACTGAAAGCTGGGATACTCAGTTATGGTGATAGGGAAAGGGCACAGGTTAAAATCAGCATGGGAGGAGGCCCAGGGGGCATGGCAAGCTCAGCTCCAGATGAACTTCCAGGTGTCCTTTCCCTATGGCAGCATGGGTGGTGCTAACTTCTCCCAGCAATGACACATGACAATGTGTATGAAGTATTGTCAACCAGCAAAGCTCCCCTGAGCTTTGGGGTCCAGAGTTTTTATTGTGACTCCATAGCCAACTGCCCACATGGTTGGCCCTCAGTCTCCAGGCCCTCTGGGAGTAGAGTGAATACTGGATGGTCCACAGCCTTCCTTATGAATCTGTGGCTTGACTGTCCAGCGGCCAAGGCCTCCAGGTGAACAGGAAATGCCTGCAATACCTCCCAGTAGCTGAGAGCAAAGGCCAAGCCTCTCTTTGGGTGAAGGTTAAATCCTTTACACAAGGCAGGCAAGAGCGGGAGCAGCAAAATCAAAAAGATCGGACGCACAGTCTCCTAACCTCTAAGGCCAAACTCATCCTCCAGGGAACGAGACCTTTGTCACTAAAATCCAAGCCCAGACCCAGAGTTGATCAGGAAAAAGAAAAAGAAAAAAAGCATATTTGTTCTTTTCTACTTTACTTATTGAAAACAGAATTTAAAATTCAGGAAAAATCGAAATAGAGAGATAGTAACGAGGTTGTGCCTTAGAAGCAGACAGGACGTTCAGGGTGAGCACACGCATGACCCAGAGGGTTGGTGGGCGAGTGAGCTCGGAGAGGGTGAAAAGAAGAGCATGAGGACAGAGGGACTGTCCACCGGGAAGGGACAGTGGATGGGTGAGGGTGAT
Source organism: Manis javanica (assembly GCF_040802235.1). Classification (NCBI taxonomy): domain Eukaryota; kingdom Metazoa; phylum Chordata; class Mammalia; order Pholidota; family Manidae; genus Manis; species Manis javanica. Next base: position 3,569,377 of record NC_133159.1, on the reverse strand, counting down.
GTCCCCCATCTAAACCTGGGGGTGAGAGGCAGGAAGGATGGTCAGAAAGGAGCCTCCTTACTACTGCTATGGGGGGAGCCAGGTCACCTGGTGTCTCCTAGATGATGATGACTTCATTTCCCTTGCATGCAGCATAATTTTGAAGACCTCCTGAATTTCCATGAAGAAATCCATCTATTTTAGCAATAATCTTTCAACAGCATTTCCTGTTAACAGTAAGCATTTCACTTCCAACAGTTTGCAGGCAGGTCATCGGACTAAATATCGGGTTGCCATTCTGTATTTCCTCCATCCTCGGAGAGCCACAGAATATTCTTATTGGTGAAGAAGAAATCTGTGAAAGTGCTCTTGAGATCCTGATTATCTAAACGGGAATGCACAGGTCTGCCCAGGACTGAGTTCCTTGCGTGAGCGCCATCCATATGGGTCTTTTGGAGGCAGGATGAGCCATGGAGGAACTCCAAAAACATCTGGGAAGACACCACTCCGTGCATGCCGTAACCCCCAAACAGCCAGGAAAACACCTCATTAGCAGGATGTGTTGCAAACCTCTAGGAGACGAGAGGAAAAGTGTCAAGAAGTCAGAGGACACCAGCTCTTTGAACAAGCAGAGCTTTTGTGAAACTGCTGAGCTGGAACTTTATTTACAACCACGCTCTGCTACAATCTGACCAAGTGGCCAGGAATGACAGATGAAATCTCAATGGGCTGAGGTTGTAGTGAGATGTTCCCAGGAACAAATAAAGCTGTGCGACCCACAAGACGCCTCCTTCCCCCAAAGATAGAAGCTCAGAGCCAAAGGAAGGGCATCTCTAGGGACCTGCCCCCGGGAGGCAGACAGCTAAAGGGACCTGACCTGGAGAAGGAGCCGAGGCAGCCACGAGAGTAATTGTCATTTCTGTGCCACCGGTCGTCATTATAGGTGTGATTAACAAATGGAAGGTTCTCTGTTGGAGGAAGCTTGGAGTGATTATTTAAATGACGGTTCATAAGGTAGGTTAAAGAGGGTATTCTAAAAATAAGTAAGCTGAATTATCCATCACGTTCAATTTATTTACCCACTGATGGAAAAAAAGAAATCTCACTTGAGGAAAAATAGGGTTTCAGGAGACGGTTCCGGCTGCTGTGCTTGTAGACCATGGTTGAAGCCCGGGCTTGGCTACCGCCGCTCACGTTCTTGTCAACTGTGTGTGGCCAGAGCTCCACACTCCCAGGATGCAGCCTTGACCAAGCGTTTGGCACATTTTTGCTTTTCTAGAAAAATAACCACCACTTGCTCAAACACCTGGAACATGGGGTGCAATGTTCATCAGCATTCTTTTTCATGCCCATTTATAGTGGGGTTCTCATCCATTTCCTAGGCTGCTGCAACATGGGGCCCCAGGCTGGGAACTCGAACAATATAAATGTTCACTTCCATTCTGGAGGCTGGAGGCCTGAGATGCAGGGGTCAGCAGGGCTGGTTCCTCCTGTGCGGCGAGGCCTGTCCCCCGCCCTGGGGGTCTGCTGGCAATCTCTGGCACGTCTTCCTGTGTATCTGCACACAGTCCTCTGGTCTTACTGAACAAGCCTATTTACCATGCTTTCCTAGTCACTTTCCCCAGACTTGCCTACCCCACCTAGGAGCCCCAAAGCCCCTTTCCTTGGTTGGTGTTAAATCCAAGCTCTAACCACTGTTTGGGGGGAGGTCTGGGTGTTTGTTTTCACATGTTAATACACTTGCGTGTCTCTCTTGTGGAAACAGGATCCTTCACGAGGGCACTTGGGTGGACGGCCACTGGGTTTGGTGTGTCTGTATCCTGCTGGCTGTGCATAGTGTCCTCCAGTCTGTCCAGGTAGAATGTTCTGGAGGTCAAGCAGCAGCTGGGGAGAGAAGCTGTGACTCATGGTTGGCGGTGAGAGTGGAGCCTCCCCTGGGAGGCTTTAAGCATGGTATTTTTTCCTGTTGTAGGTTCAGGATAAGTAGGGTTCTATACCGTGCTCCACCATATTGCCAAGGGAATTATAGTTTTTTGCATATAGCAGTACAGAACCATCCAAAAGCAATGATTATAATTATAGTGTCTTCAAACTCGATTTCCTGGCACTCAATGGACTGTAACTGATGTATTTCTGGAGAACATTGCCCGGATCTTCCTTGGTGGAGTTTATGTATAATGATGTTTTGTCCCAACTGAATTCCGCAAATTGGGTGCAGTGGAGCAAGTGCTGGACAGCTCAGAGATGCTGCCGCGGCTTTGGAGGGAGCAATGGAGGGGAGAACAGACAGGCAGAGTGGTGGGAAAAGCTGGCGGAGAACCTGCAAGGGAGCCAAAGGCCATCTCCCTGCCCTCTGCCCCTTGCTGCCACTGCTTTGACCCATGACCTTTGCATGCAGAGGTCAGGGTGCTCATTTCAGGGTCTGGCAGGCCTGCATCTGAATCCTAGGTAAGATATGTCCCAGTTGCATGACTTTGTGCAGAAGTCCAAGCCTCTTCCCTCCCTGTGAATGGAGATGTTAAGACCCATCTCAGAGAATTAAGGTGAAATGTGATAAAGATGTGTTGATGTTCATTGCTGAGGATGAATTTGACCCAAGCCTCATGTTCCTGGAGAACAGAGACTGTTCAAGAAACCCCCCCTGCCAGCCTTCTGTGCTCCCAGAAATGGCTTACTGCACAGAACCCCCTTGCCACATGACTCACGAACACCCACCTTGCTTACCTTTGACAAGGCCAGATACAGACCCTCCAAATACCTGCTTTCTGCCTGTCTTGCCAATGGGTTTCAGTCTCCGGAAAGTTTGCTATGGATTCAATGTGACCAAAGAAAAGACAGTAGAACATTTCTTTGGGGTGAAAGGGTTCATTACCCGGCTTGTTCTCCCGGCGGTAGGTGAAGCACTAGCGTCTCTGCCTCCGCCCAGAGCACTGGGCCGAGCTCTCTACATAGTGCGGTAATAGCTTATTGCCTATGGGTGTGGAAGTGAGTATTCTAAAAATAGCAACAGGCCAGTTACATCATCAGTGGTTTGAGTTCAGTGAGGATCCTGGCCATAGGAACCCCAGCTTCCCCACACTCCACCCCTCCAGGATCCTCACCTTACAATCTACATGCTCTCAGTCTTCCACAATGGTCCCTGTGTGAGAAAGCTGGAGCACTGTAACCAGATTCCAACAGTAACAGAGGATAATAACGACTTAGAGATAATAACAAAAATTAAGATACAAGATTTTGATACAGGTAACAAAAATTATAATAATCCTCAAGCCGGAGGAGGTTCCTAATCCACATAGATCTTAGGGGGGATAATGAACAACAAGTTAAGAGATAGTAATAAAAATAAAAATAGAAGATTTTGAACAAAAATTATAACAATCTTCAAGTTAGAGGAAGTTCCCAATCCACAAAGACTTTAGGGGTGATAAGACACATGTTTTAATGACAGCAACATGGGCAAATCTTGTCCATCAGGTAGGATGCATGCAAGAGAGTGGTCCTGTGATAGGGGGTCCCCCCAGGAAGGGGGTCCTTTCCAGGTCTAGTATACCATACTTTTACTCCTTTCCCCCTGGGGGTTGCTGAAGGGTCTATATATAGTGCTACTGGAGGTGCATGCACTGGCCATAATGATAAAACAAAACACCCCGGTAAGGTGCTCCTACCTTCTGGCCACTCAAAATATACTGCTGTGACCTTTGGGGGCCACTCTGTCTCTCAAAAGACCTACTTACTGTAGCATGGGCTATCCTTACTGCCTCAGGTATCACCTCCAGTTGCCTCTAGTCCTGGAGTGGGGCCCAGCCCTCTAGGAGGCAAGCCACCTCAGACCACATACCTGTTGGGGGACAATCCACTGTCTCCCCATTCACAGGGGCAGCCCGCTGAAGCACCCCTCCCATAAGGGCAGCCTGTCTTTTCCCTTGGTCAACAATGAATCCTGCCAACTACGCCAATTGTCTTGCCAATGGGTTTCAGCCCCTAGTAAGTTCTCTGTGGATTCAGTGTGACCAAAGAAATGACAATAGAATGTTTCTTTGGGGTGAAAGGGTTCGTTACCCGGCTTGTTCTCCCGGCGGTAGGTCGAGCACTAGCATCTCTGCCTCCGCCCAGAGCACTGGGCCGAGCTCTCTATATAGTGCGGTAATAGCTTATTGCCTAAAGGTGTGGAAGCGGTAGCCTAGCAACAGGCCAGTTACATCATCAGTGGTTTGAGTTCAGTGAGGATCCTGGCCATAGGAACCCCGACTTCCCCACACTGCCTCACAGATGATCTGAACTGCCAGAGGCCCTTGATCAATAAGAGTAAGATGTTAGTTAACAAAACTTAAAAAGTTTCTCTGCTTCCTCCAGACCCCTGGACTTTGGCCTCTGTCACTGAGCCCTGGGCAGGCTGGCCTCAGGGGGGAGCAGGCTCTGACCCACTGTCCCATCAGACGCTGTTCATGCTACCTGACGCTCCCTTCTGTCTAGTCTTGCTGACACCTCCATATAAATGAAACTGTTTTCCTGCCTTGCCTGGAGGCACTGTGCGTCTCCCAGCTGGAGCATTGCCCCTCTGCACCTCTCCCTTTTCCTCTTGCAGGAGTAATCCTTTCAAAACAATGTCTTTCCCAATAAGTCTGGATGTGATTTTTATTGACAGGGTCTGGCTGACCTGGATCTGCACCCCAGGTCAGACGCTGCCTACCTGCCTGTCCCTGCACAAATGTCACAGTTCCCTTCTCTGTTAAGTGGAGATGTTCGGGCCAGCTCGCAGAACTGGGGTTAAAGATACTACAAATGGGGAAATAAGTTTTGGAAAATATGTGGCATATAGGGACTGAAATGGATCTTATTACAAACTGCCCTTAGATGTCAGGGTGACTCATGCTGGGGAAGGAAACAACGCCTGAAAACCAGCCGGGCCTGACCACCTTTGGGCCACTTCAAAGTCCATGGGAACCTAAGCCATCGTTATGCCGCCGCTGTGACCTGGGGGAGAAGCTCCAAGCTGAGATGTTGGAGAGAATGAGCGTACTAACAGCAACGCAAGCACAGCAACAAACAATGTTCTCAGAGTGCTCCCACCAGGGTCACAAGTAAGCCTGTTTCGTTCCTAAAACCAGGGGAGATATTCTAGTTATCAGACCAACCCCGCCCATAAGCCCCTTAGTCTTCTGCATACACAGTATTTCAGTGTAAATCAAGGTACCTCAGAGCAAAGGTTCAAAATTAATTGGCATCTTAGTATGTAAAGGGACATGGCCGTATGCTTTGAATGTGCATAGCTAATGTCCTGTCACTGTAAATTAGGGGACAAATTGCTTGAAGAATATTGATGTGCCATGAATTCTGGAATTGCCAGAGGCCTGCAGTTGCTTTATGAATGGACTCTGATGAGAAAGGCATAGGTTTGCCTTTCTATCCTCACTTCACTGGGCAAGTGTAAAAGACCTTGGCATTTAGCTTTAACATATATACACGAACCTCCAGGGTTCGACTCAGAAAACTTGGAAGCCCCTCACTTAAAAATATCGTGTACATTTGTACATTTATCTGCTCCTTTGTTGACCTCTGAATTTTCACTGTCAACATAGAATTTCCAAAAATTCAAAACAAGAGCCTTATATTTACATAAAATAAACACATGCTAAAGACTACAGTTCAACACAGTAAGTGTGCAGGAAATCAAGGCCATGGTAAAGTTCATTCAAATAGCATTTAACAAAACAGGAATTTTACAGGCCAATAGGAACGCTTAGGAACAAAACCATTTAATATCCTATTGGCACAATAAAACTATTACCTTTGAAGTTAGAAATATACAATAGAAATCCACAGGTTACCATGTGCCTTCACAGAAGCTGAGCAAAGTAAAACTCAAGTATTTCCCCCTAGAAGCAGCCCTGCCAGATAGAAATGTCTGTGAGGCTGGAGGTACTGGGCATGTGCCTTGTATATTATGGTAGCCACTAGTCACATGAGTCTATGGGGCACTTGAAATGTGGCCAGTGTGACTTGGAAACTGGACTTAAATAAATGTGAACTTAATCAATCATTCAGTTAGTTAATTTAACTAATTAAAATTTAGTTTTAAATAGCCACATGTGTCTGGTGGCTACAGAACTGGACAGCAAAGCTTAATTAAATATCTGAGGGTGAGCCTGCTAAGCAGTACCCCAAAGTGACATTGAAAGGGTCTCCCCCCCAACTCTGTGGCTTATTTCCAAGTTTTACTTATTCTTAATGTCACCTTGTAAATATACTTATTTTTGTTTGGCTTTGGCTTAGGGAGATTTTTTTTTCTCCCAATCAAATTCCCTTGCCGAGTACCTACGCTGTATGACTAGACAATGAGATGAGAGCTGGTTTCTTAGGCAGACATCAAACAGAGAAATGGTAAGATTTAGTAGCAGGTTTGAGCTGTAGAACAGGTCTTCTGAGTTCTGTGTTCTTCTCTATTGCTTCAAAGTTCCTCCTGGCATTTATCTTTCTCCACTCCCTAGGTGAAGGCTAATTCCTTTGCCAGGGGCAATGATCACATCAAAGTGGCAATCAACAGGCTGGGGAGCAATATATTGTATTTATATAGTATTAACTTTGATAGTCTTTGATGGTGGAGAGCTCTCAGTAAGGGCAGGTGAATAAACAAGTCAATTGACAAACGTATTGATCCACATTCCCAGTTTTGTTCCAAATTGCTGGGTTTTAATGGGCATCTTCAATATATCTGTTTAGGATAGTACATAAACTTTCTGCATGCTAGATAGACTCCAGGGACTTGTGGCTCTGCTGAAATGGAGAACAATAAGATCCACAAAAAAACGTTGAGATTCTGGCTTTTAATGAGCAAGGGCAGCTCTCTCTGGACAGAACTAAATGTTTTACTGTTATGACTCATCAAATCCAAGTTCACAAGCTGGAGTGTGTCCCAGGAATGAACTGGTAACTGGCCATGTTGCCTGTACCTGACTCTATGTATCTGCTTTCCCGGTGGTACACTGACATTTCTCTTGGGGTAGGATGGTTATTGTCCTGCTTCCCTTCTTTGCAGAGAGTTAATCAGCAATTGATGGAGCGCCTGCCATGTGTCAGATTCTGTTCAGGGCTCTCGAGATACGCTGCTGAGCAAAACAGGGGAAGCTCCTGCCCTATGGGAGCCTGAATTTGTGTAGGTCCTGGGTGAGCCCGCGGGGCATGGAAAGATGTCGGCGTGCCGAAGGCTCCGCTCTTGGTGCAGCCGAGCAGTGTGATGTTCCCAGAGCTCTCTGGCAGGGCGAAGACCATCTCATGACTTTGTGTTCTCTGGTCCTTGGGTGTACCTCATTATTTCCATCTCTGAGCCCCCTTCCTATATTCAATCCATGAAGAAGCCAAGGGCGTCTGGTAGTATCTTATTTATCACACTCTAAAGAAGTCTCCATAATAAGATGCTGAATGCGTCTTCTCATAAAATTTACTGGGAAGTAGCAAGGAGAAATTAAACAGGGAGAGCTGTTAGAGCTCGTGAAAGATTCAACATGTCGTCTGCCCCACTCTGCGGGCCCGTGTTTCCAGGTGATAAATCCAGGTCTGCTGGGAGAAGTGTGTGGCTATAATTAACATCTTCAGTGTGAAGCAGGCTGTCTTCAGGAGCTGCCTGAGCAAGGAAGGTCAGACGCAGAAAAGTGGGTTCCGCGCATGACCTAGCCTAGGAATGTCCTTCCTGGGGGAGATGGACAGCATTGCTTCTCCGTGCACAGGCTGTCGGAGAACGTTCAAAATAATCCAGAGAAGCAAAACAGTGAAATTCTCCAAATTCTTTTTGTCTTGGAAGGAGGAAAATACCCATTGCAATTGTAGACTTACTTATTCATGAATACATTTTGAAAAATTTGACACACAATGTTAACATGCACTCAAATATTAGCCAGAACATTGTCCACATCTGTCCAATCTCATTCTTTTCATTAACGTCTCCAAAAACCCACCTACCTATTCAGGGAACCACCTTCCTGACTTCTAACACCATAGAGTAGTTTTGCCCTATTTTTGAATGTTCTATAAATGGATTCATACAGCATACACCCTTATATACCCGGTTGCTCTCACTGAATATTTTGTCAGTAAGATAGGTCTGTGTCATGAGTATTTTTGGTGTTTATTCATTTATTCATTCATTGGGAATGAACCAAAATATGTTTATTGCTTATGGGATCTGGGAAGATTTTCAGGTCAAAGCTATTGCAAATAATGCTACTATGAACATTCTTGTGAATGTCTTTTTTTTTTTTTTTTTTTTTTTTTTTTTTTGAGAGGGCATCTCTCATATTTATTGATCAAATGGTTGTTAACAACAATAAAATTCAGTATAGGGGGGTCAATGCTCAATGTACAATCATTAATCCATCTCAAGCCTAACTCTCGTCTGTCTCCAATCTTCTGAAGCATAACGAACAAGTTCTTACATGGTGAACGAATTCTTACAGAGTGAATAAATTCTTACATGGTGAACAGTACAAGGGCATTCATCACAGAAACTTTCAGTTTTGATCATGCAATATGACCTATAAACCATCAGGTCAAATATGAATATTCATTTGATTTTTGTACTTGATTTATATGTTGATACCACATTTCTCCTATTATTATTATTATTTTTATTTTTAATAAAATGCTGAAGTGGTAGGTAGATGCAAGATAAAGGTAGAAAACATAGTTTAGTGCTGTAAGAAGGCAAATGTAGATGATCAGATGATCAGGTGTGTGCCTATGGACTAAGTATTAATCCAGGCTAGACAAGGGCAGCAAGACATCCACGGATGCAGAAGATTTCTCTCAAAGCAGGGGGGGTGAGGTTCTGAGCCTCACCTCTGTTGATCCCCAAATTCTCACCTGATGGCCCCCCTGCGACTGTGCCTGTCTTAGGTTGTTCCTCCCTTGAGGAATCTTACCCGTCTCTGGCTAACCAGTCATCTTCCGGGGCCATACAGGGAAATGTAAAGTTGGTAAGTGAGAGAGAAGCCATATTGTTTGAAAAGGTTAGCTTTTAACTTCTTTGCAGATTTATGCCCTGTGGCTTCTATGCCCAGCACTTGTCTCGAGGTATCTTTACCACCTGGAGGAATTATGATACTCGGTAAATTCGATATGAGGCACGAATTCTATTTAAGGTTTGTAATTAGGAAGGAAGAAGAAAAGCTATAGATGTAGCATATGAAGGAAACTTGGGAGGATTGATTATTTCTTTGACATATCTTCTTGTATAGTACCTTAAGTATGTATAGGTTTTAAACTACTAACTAATTTGCACACACATATTAACATAATAGGAATACGGTGACATAAACAAAGCAAATCTATAATTACCAGCCATCTCCAGTGAAGCCAAGAAAACCATTTAGGCACCCTAGGCATTTGTGAAAATTTATCTATGATATGATGGATATTTTCCAACTGTACTTGAACCATCAGACAAATTAAAGCAGCCCATTTCTGGGATCTGTTCACATCCCATATGTTCTTTTAACCATAGATAGTCTATAGTCATGAGATTTTGGGGTGCTACAACTTGCACCCCTCCCAACTCCTGGTTGAGTTCCAACAGTACAGATCCGGTCAAATTCGTTGTCTCACTGTATGCACATGCCAGCCTAGACATCTCCCTCCTCCTTCTTATGGCAAGTCCAGGAGACGGTGGGCTGGATGCAGCCACAACCGCAGCATCGTCCGGATCCCTGTGGAGGCTTTTTGATGATCATCCCCCGGCACGAGTCCTCCAGAGAGTGCTGATGCCGGAAGCTCCTCCTCATATCGTATCTTAGTTCATTTTCTGGGTATCCAAGCTAGGCCTTGATCTTCTGCGTAGAAACAAACAGACCCTTTGCCCACACTTTGACATGCCCTCTATACCACTGTGCAGAACTCATTGGAGGTCAGCACACAGTAACTGCTTTTTTTTTTTTTTTTTTTAATTAAGAGAAAGGAATATTATCAGAAAAGAGTACCTCCATAGCTGATCATCTGACACCCTTTAAGTGATCAACATTAAGGATATTTAAAGCATGCGTTGATCTTTGATTTACCAATAGTTTTATCCTGTTAAGGAGTAATCCCCCTTTTCTTTCTTTCTTTCTTTTTTTTTTTTAAATTTTTAATCTACACTTACCTGAAGAATACTATGTTTACTATGCTCTCCCCTATATCAGGTCCCCCCTAACAACCACATTACGGTTACTGTCCATCAGCTTAGCAAAATGTGGTAGAGTCACTACTTGTCCTCTCTGTGTTGTGCAGCCCACCCTCCCCTTTCTCCCTCCCCCCCATGCATGCTAATCTTAATACCCCCCTTCTTCTTCCCCCCCCTTATCCCTCCCTGCCCACCCATCCTCCCCAGTTCCTTTCCCTTTGGTACCTGTTAGTCCATTTTTGGGTTCTGTAATTCTGCTGCTGTTTTGTTCCTTCAGTTTTTCCTTTGTTCCTATACTCCTCAGATGAGTGAAATCATTTGGTATTTCTCTTTCTCCGCTTGGCTTATTTCACTGAGCATAATACTCTCCAGCTCCATCCATGTTGCTGCAAATGGTTGGATTTTTCCACTTCTTATGGCTGAGTAGTATTCCATTGTGTATATGTACCACATCTTCTTTATCCATTCATCTACAGATGGACATTTAGGTTGCTTCCAATTCTTGGCTATTGTAAATAGTGCTGCGATAAACATAGGAGTGCATCTGTCTTTCTCAAACTTGATTGCTGCGTTCTTAGGGTAAATTCCTAGGAGTGGAATTCCTGGGTCAAATGGTAGGTCTGTTTTGAGCATTTTGATGCACCTCCATACTGCTTTCCACAATGGTTGAACTAATTTACATTCCCACCAGCAGTGTAGGAGGGTTCCCCTTTCTCCACAGCCTCGCCAACATTTGTTGTTGTTTGTCTTTTGGATGGCAGCTATCCTTACTGGTGTGAGGTGATACCTCATTGTAGTTTTAATTTGCATTTCTCTGATAATTAGCGATGTGGAGCATCTTTTCATGTGTCTCTTGGCCATCTGTATTTCTTTTTTGGAGAACTGTCTGTTCAGTTCCTCTGCCCATTTTTTAATTGGGTTATTTGTTTTTTGTTTGTTGAGGCGTGTGAGCTCTTTATATATTCTGGACGTCAAGCCTTTATCAGATCTGTCATTTTCAAATATATTCTCCCATACTGTAGGGTTCCTTTTTGTTCTATTGATGGTGTCTTTTGCTGTACAGAAGCTTTTCAGCTTAATGTAGTCCCACTTGCTCATTTTTGCTGTTGTTTTCCTTGCCCGGGGAGATATGTTCAAGAAGAGATCACTCATGTTTATGTCTAAGAGGTTTTTGCCTATGTTTTTTTCCAAGAGTTTAATGGTTTCGTGACTTACATTCAGGTCTTTGATCCATTTTGAGTTTACCTTTGTATATGGGGTTAGACAATGGTCCAGTTTCATTCTCCTACATGTAGCTGTCCAGTTTTGCCAGCACCATCTGTTGAAGAGACTGTCATTTTGCCATTGTATGTCCATGGCTCCTTTATCAAATATTAATTGACCATATATGTTTGGGTTAATTTCTGGGGTCTGTAATCTGTTCCACTGGTCTGTGGCTCTGTTCTTGTGCCAGTACCAAATTGTCTTGATTACTATGGCTTTGTAGTAGAGCTTGAAGTTGGGGAGTGAGATCCCCCCTACTTTATTCTTCTTTTTCAGGATTGCTTTGGCTATTCGGGGTCTTTGGTGTTTCCATATGAATTTTTGAATTATTTGTTCCAATTCATTGAAGAATGTTGCTGGTAATTTGAGAGGGCTTGCATCAAATTTGTATATTGCTTTCGGCAGGATGGCCATTTTGACGATATTAATTCTTCCTAGCCATGAGCATGGGATGAGTTTCCATTTATTAGTGTCCCCTTTAATTTCTCTTAAGAGTGACTTGTAGTTTTCAGAGTATAAGTCTTTCACTTCCTTGGTTAGGTTTATTCCTAGGTATTTTATTCTTTTTGATGCAATGGTGAATGGAATTGTTTTCCTGATTTCTCTTTCTATTGATTCGTTGTTAGTGTATAGGAAAGCTACAGATTTCTGTGTGTTGATTTTGTATCCTGCAACTTTGCTGTATTCCGATATCAGTTCTAGTAGTTTTGGAGTGGAGTCTTTAGGGTTTTTTATGTACAGTATCATATCATCTGCAAATAGTGACAGTTTAACTTCTTCTTTACCAATCTGGATTCCTTGTATTTCTTTGTTTTGTCTGATTGCCGTGGCTAGGACCTCCAGTACTATGTTAAATAACAGTGGGGAGAGTGGGCATCCCTGTCTGGTTCCCGATCTCAGTGGAAATGCTTTCAGCTTCTCGCTGTTCAGTATAATGCTGGCTGTGGGTTTATCATATATGGCCTTTATTATGTTGAGGTACTTGCCCTCTATTCCCATTTTGCTGAGAGTTTTTATCATGAATGGATGTTGAATTTTGTCAAATGCTTTTTCAGCATCTATGGAGATGATCATGTGGTTTTTGTCTTTCTTTTTGTTGATGTGGTGGATGATGTTGATGGATTTTCGAATGTTGTACCATCCTTGCATCCCTGGGATGAACCCCACTTGGTCATGGTGTATGATCCTTTTGATATACTGTTGAATTCTGTTTGCTAATATTTTATTGAGTATTTTTGCATCTACATTCATCAGGGATATTGGTCTGTAATTTTCTTTTTTGGTGGGGTCTTTTTCTGGTTTTGGTATTAGGGTGATGTTGGCTTCATAGAATGAGTTTGGGAGTATTCCCTCTTCTTCTATTTTGTGGAACACTTTAAGGAGAATGGGTATTATGTCTTCTCTGTGTGTCTGATAAAATTCCGAGGTAAATCCGTCCGGCCCCGGGGTTTTGTTCTTGGGTAGTTTTTTGATTACTGTTTCAATTTCTTTGCTTGTAATTGGTTTGTTTAACTTTTGTGTTTCTTCCTTGGTCAGTCTTGGAAGGTTGTATTTTTCTAGGAAGTTGTCCATTTCTTCTAGGTTTTCCAGCTTGTTGGCATATAGGTTTTCATAGTAGTCTTTAATAATTCTTTGTATTTCTGTGGAGTCTGTCGTGATTTTTCCATTCTCATTTCTGATTATGTTGATTTGTGTTGACTCTCTTTTTCTCTTAATAAGTTGGGCTAGAGGCTTATCTATTTTGTTTATTTTCTCAAAGAACCAGCTCTTGGTTTCGTTGATTTTTGCTATTGTTTTATTCTTCTCAATTTTGTTTATTTCTTCTCTGATCTTTATTATGTCCCTCCTTCTGCTGACTTTAGGCCTCATTTGTTCTTCTTTTTCCAGTTTTAATAATTGTGATGTTAGACTATTCATTTGGGATTGTTCTTCCTTCTTCAAGTGTGCCTGGATTGCTATATACTTTCCTCTTAAGACTGCTTTCGCTGCATCCCACAGAAGTTGGGGCTTAGTGTTGTTGTTGTCATTTGTTTCTATATATTCCTTGATCTCTATTTTGATTTGTTCATTGATCCATTGATTATTTAGTAGCATGTTGTTAAGCCTCCATGTGTTTGTGAGCCTTTTTGTTTTCTTTGTAGAATTTATTTCTACTTTCATACCTTTGTGGTCTGAAAAATTGGTTGGTAGAATTTCAATATTGTGGAATTTACTGAGGCTCTTTTTGTGAGCTAGTATGTGGTCTATTCTGGAGAATGTTCCATGTGCACTTGAGAAGAATGTATATCCTGTTGCTTTTGGATGTAAAGTTCTATAGATGTCTATTAGGTCCATCTGTTCTTGTGTGTTGTTCAGTGCCTGTGTGTCTTTACTTATTTTCTGCCCGGTGGATCTATCCTTTGGGGTGAGTGGTGTGTTGAAGTCTCCTACAATGAATGCATTGCAGTCTATTTCCCTCTTTAGTTCTGTTAGTATTTGCTTCACATATGCTGGTGCTCCTGTATTGGGTGCATATATATTTAGAATGGTTATATCCTCTTGTTGGACTAAGCCCTTTATCATTATGTAGTGGCCTTCTTTATCTCTTGTTACTTTCTTTGTTTTGAAGTCTATTTTGTCTGATATTAGTACTGCAACCCCTGCTTTCTTCTCACTGTTGTTTGCCTGAAATATGTTTTTCCATCCCTTGACTTTTAGTCTATGCTTATCTTTGGGTTTAAGGTGAGTTTCTTGTAAGCAGCATATAGATGGGTCTTGCTTTTTTATCCATTCTATTACTCTATGTCTTTTGATTGGTGCATTAAGTCCATTTACATTTAGGGTGACTATTGAAAGATATGTACTTATTGCCATTGCAGGCTTTAGATTCGTGGTTACCAAAGGTTCAAGGTTAGCTTCTTTAGTATCTTACTGCCTAACTTAGCTCGCTTATTGAGCTGTTATATACACTGTCTGGAGAGTCTTTTCTTCTCTCCCTTCTTATTCCTCCTCCTCCATTCTTCATATGTTGTGTGTTTTGTTCTGTGCTCTTTTTAGGGGTGCTCCCATCTAGAGCAGTCCCTGTAGGATGCCCTGTAGAGGTGGTTTGTGGGAAGCAAATTCCCTCAGCTTTTGCTTGTCTGGGAATTGTTTGATCCCACCATCATATTTAAATGATAGTCGTGCTGGATACAGTATCCTTGGTTCAAGGCCCTTCTGTTTCATTGCATTAAGTATATCATGCCATTCTCTTCTGGCCTGTAGGGTTTCTGTTGAGAAGTCTGATGTTAGCCTGATTGGTTTTCCTTTATAGGTGACCTTTTTCTCTCTAGCTGCCTTTAAAACTCTTTCCTTGTCCTTGATCTTTGCCATTTTAATTATTATGTGTCTTGGTGTTGTCCTCCTTGGATCCTTTCTGTTGGGGGTTCTGTATAATTCCATGGTCTGTTCGATTATTTCCTCCCCCAGTTTGGGGAAGTTTTCAGCAATTATTTCTTCAAAGACACTTTCTATCCCTTTTCCTCTTTCTTCCTCTTCTGGTATCCCTATAATTCGAATGTTTTTCCTTTTGTATTGGTCACATATTTCTCTTAGTGTTGTTTCATTCCTGGAGATCCTTTTATCTCTCTCTATGTCAGCTTCTATACGTTCCTGTTCTCTGGCTTCTATTCCTTCAATGGCCTCTTGCATCTTATCCATTCTGCTTATAAATCCTTCCAGGGATTGTTTCACTTCTGTGATCTCTTTCCTGACATCTGTGATCTCCTTCCGGACTTCATCCCACTGCTCTTGCATTTTTCTCTGCATCTCATCCCACTGCTCTTGCATTTTTCTCTGCATCTCATCCCATTGCTCTTGCATTTTTCTCTGCATCTCTGTCAGCATGTTCATGATTTTTATTTTGAATTCTTTTTCAGGAAGACTAGTTAGGTCTGTCTCCTTCTCAGGTGTTGTCTCTGTGATCTTTGTCTGCCTGTAGTTTTGCCTTTTCATGGTGATAGAGATAGTTTGCAGAGCTGGTACAAGTGACCGCTGGAAGAGCTTCCCTTCTTGTTGGTTTGTGGCCTTTTCCTGGGAGAATAGCGACCTCTAGTGGCTTGTGCTGGGCAGCTGCACGCAGACAGGGCTTCTGCTTCCTGCCCAGTTGCTTTGGGGTTTATCTCCGCTGTTGCTGTGGGCTTGGCCTGGCTGGGGCTGTTCCTCCAAAATGGTGGAGCCCCGTTGGAGGGGGAGCAGCCAGGAGACTATTTATCTCCGTAAGGGGCCTCTGTGCTCCCTGCTGCCCAGGGGGTTAGAGTGCCCAGAGATCCCCAGATTCCCTGCTTCTGGTCTAAGTGACCTGTCCTGCCCCTTTAAGATTTCCAAAAAGCACTCTCCAAACCAAAACAATAGCAGCAACAATGAGAGAGGGAACAGAAAGAAAGAGAAAAAAAAAAGGAAAAAAAGGGGAAAAACAAGCGATTTTTTTTTTTTTTTTTTTTTTTGTCCTCAGGTGCCGGTCCCAGGCACCCGCTCACTGGTCCTGCTGCCCTGTCTCCCTAGCACCAGGGTCCCTGTCCTTTCAAGGCTTCCAAAAAGCACCCACCCACCGGTCCCGCAGGGAAGGAACGCTCAATATTCTTTGTCCTCAGGCACTGGTCCCACGCACCCGCTCACCAGTCCCGCCGCCCTGCCTCCCTAGCACCGGGGTCCCTGTCCCTTCAAGGCTTCCAAAAAGCACTCGGCAAAAAGAGAGAAAAAAAAGGGGAAAAACGCGCGATTTCTTCCGTCCTCAGGTGCTGGTCTCAGGCACCCACCCACCGGTCCCACAGGGAAAAATGCGGGATATTCTTTGTCCTCAGGTGCCGGTCCCAGGCACCCGCTCACCAGTCCCGCCGCCCTGCCTCCCTAGCACCGGGGTCCCTGTCCCTTTTAGGCTTCCAAAAAGCACTCACAGAAAAGAGAAAAAAAAAGGGGGAAAAACGCGCGATTTCCTCTGTCCTCAAGTGCCGGTCTCAGGCACCCGCCCACCGGTCCCGCAGGGAAAAACGGGGGATATTCTTTGTCCTCAGGCGCCGGTCCCAGCCACCCGCTCACCAGTCCCGCCACCGTGCCTCCCTAGCACTGGGGTCCCCGTCCCTTCAAGGCTTCCAAAAAGCGCTCGCCAAAAAGAGAAAAAAAAAAAAAAGGGGAAAAACGCGCGACCTCCTCCGTCCTCAGGCACCGGTCTCAGGCACCCGCCCCCAGGTCTCGCAGGGAGAAACGCAGGATATTCTTTGTCCTCCGGCGCCGTTCCCAGGCACCTCCTCACCGGTCCCGCCACCCTGCCTCCCCAGCAACGGGGGCCCGTCCCTCTAAGGCTTCCAAAAAGCGCTCGCCAAAAAATAAAAAAAAAACAAAAACCGCTCCGGTTTCTCTCCACCCGCCGGGAGCCGGGGGGAGGGGCGCTCGGGTCCCGCCGGGCTGGGGCTTGTATCTTACCCCCTTCGCAAGGCGCTGGGTTCTTGCACGTGTGGATGTGGTCTGGATGTTGTCCCGTGTCCTGTGGTCTCTATTTTAGGAAGATTTTTCTTTGTTATATTTTCATAGCTCTATGTGTTTTTGGGAGGAGATTTCCACTGCTCTACTCACGCCGCCATCTTGGCTCCGCCCCCTTGTGAATGTCTTTTGGGGGACCAGACGCATGCATCTGTTTTGGGTATGTGACTAAGAGTGACATTGTGGGGGTAAGTGTAAATTCCAGTTATTCACAGTTGCTGTGTCCTATGAAGTAACAACCATACAGAGTCATTGCTCCTGGGGCAAACACGGGGGGCTGCTATGAACCCCCTGTCAGAATACTTTCACCAACCGATCAGTACATAACCTTGTCTTATGGGTGACACCTTGTTTCGTTTACACTGTTGAGTGACCAGCAACGGACTCATGGCCAGCAGCCCTGTAACTCATGCCTGAATGCAGCTTATCTAACACACCTACTTTCTCCATAAGGCACATCACAACCTCATTGTGCTTAGAAACACTAGAAAGCACTCCAGCAAAACGACGACAAAGGGCACCCAGACGTGAAAAATGTGGTACTAAATAGACCGTGGAGAGGACACATGTCGACAGCATGAGCCGTCTTGAGGCAGAGCGTCAGCTGCTCTGTGCGTGCCCATGGATGGCAGCGGACATGCCGTGAGGATAGATTTTAAGGGTCACAAATAGATATCAGTGAGCAGATGAATTAAAAAATACAGAATCTGCAAATAGTAAGGATCAAATATATGCTCAGTTTTAGCAGACACTGCCAGAGGCTTCCAAAGTGGTTACACAAATTAAATCGTTGAGAAGTGGGTAGCTGAGAACTCTGCACACAGCGGTCACTCCCCATCTTCCCCATTCTTCACCCCTCATCCCATTCTGTCCCCCAACCCACAAAGCCCTAGGAGGTCCTAGGAGCTCCCCAACCTTTCCCTCTCCGTAGATGTGCCTGTATTGGACAGCTCATGTAAATGGAATCATACAAGACGCGTACCTCTGTGACTGACTGCTTTCACGTAGCAGAATGTAATTTTTCCAAAGTTGCCTATATTGCAACATGTATCAGGACTCCATTTCATTTTACTGCTGAACAATATTCAGTTGTGTATGCATATATTATATGTAATTTATCCATTCATCATTGATGAGCCTTTTGGTTTGCTTCCACATTTTAGCTGCTATGAAAAATGCTGCTATGAACATTTGTGTTATTGTGTGGACATACATTTTCATTTCTTTTCGGTATATACCCAGGAGAATTGCTGGGCCATATGGTAACTCTATGTTCAACTCTTTGAGTCGCTGTCAGATTGTTTTCCAGAGTAACTACACCGGCTGACATTCCCAACAGTGGTATATAAGGGCTTGGATTTCTTCACATCCTCACCAACATTGCTTATTATTTAATTTTTGATTCTAGCCATCCTGGCGGCTGTATTGCCTCATGGTTTTGACTTGTATTTCCCATACGACTAATGGTGTCAAGCATCTTTTACCATGTTTATTAACCATTTGTACATCTTCTTTAGAAAAATGTCTATTCAGACTCTTTGTCCTCTTTTGATTGGGTTATTTATCTTTTTATTATTGAGTTCTATGAGTTCTATGTGTATCTATGTTATGTGTATCTATTTTCTAGGTATGAATACTCATAAATAACAAAAATGCAAGCCTGGCCATTAGGAAGGAATGACTTTATTCATCTTGGAAGAGGTGGAAAAGAGCTACTAAAATAGGAAAAGTTCTCTATCAGTAGGTCTTTAAGCGTCTCAGGCAGAAAGGGATTTGCATTTATGAGGAGGAGTAAGCAAAGGTACACTGAGCCGGGTGTGGAGACTGCGGTGAGAAGGCGCTTTGATTGGACAGCTGAGCTTGGGATCTTTTTCTCTGTGGCCAACCAGTTCTCAAGAGGGACGGTTCTGTTTTCCAGTGTTGTTTAAACTTAAGGGTGGGCCAAGATCCAGGGATTTTGGGGAGATCCAGAAAGAAATGCATCAAGTTAGCAGGCATTGTGTCCAGAGTGGTCAGTGTAGACAAACCCTTTAGCCAATCACTGATGAGATGAAGAATGGGAATTCTGTGGGATTGTGACTGACCCTGTCATTGGTGAGCAAGGGAGTTATCTTCAAGTCTTATCTAAGTCAGATGTGGAAGGATGGTTCTTCTCAGTAAGCCATTTTCTGCAATACAAAAGTTTGGGGGAATTTCCTGACCACCATGGTTTTTTAGGAGCACAGGACTCAAGTAAAATTTCCATTCAGTTAGATTTTTAATTTCTTTCAAGAATGTTTTGAAGTGTTAAGAGTACAGTTTCTTTTACTTCATTGCATACGTTAATTCTGAATACATTCTTCTGCACGTGACTTAGAGAAGACTTGAAGATAATTTCCTTGTTTGACAATGAAAAAGCCAGCCACAGCCCCATAAATTTCCCACTGTTAGTCTTTTAATGATTCGCTAAACTATTTGTCCACAGTGACCATATTAACTCAAAAAACATTTTGTTTATTTGATGCTACTATAAACAAAATTTTCTTAAGTTGTTGATATTTTCATTGCTATTCTATAAAATACAATGGATTTTTGTATATTGATTTTCTTATATCCTGCAGGGTCTTTAATCCTGCTTGCTGGCTTTCTTACATCTTACACCCTGCATGAATTCATTTATTTGTTCTAATAAATTTTCAGTGTATATGCCTTAGGATTTTCTAAATACAAGAGCATATTATTTGCAAATGGAGATAATTTTACTTCTTCCTTCCCAATCTGAGTGTCTTTTTCTTCTTTTTGTTACTTAATTCCCTGGTTCCCTAATTCCCAAGTACAATGTGAGTAGAAACGACAAGAGTGGAATCTTTGTCTTGTTCCTGATCTTAGGAAAAGGCATTCAGTCTTGAAGTATGCTACTAATGTAGATCTTTCAGAATCTGCCTTTTACCACATTGAGGAAATTCCCTTTTGTACCCAGTATGTGGAGTTTTGTTTTGTTTTGTTCTTTATCAGTGTTGAATTTTGTCAAATGACTATCAAGATCATGTGGTTTATGTCCTTTAGTCTGTTGATAAGGTGTATTATCATAATCGATTTTTTTTGGCTATTAAGCTAAGCTTGATTTTTTTGTATTCTTTAGTTTCCAGAACTAATTGTGAATCCCTGATTTCTTTGTGTTATTAATCTGTAACTATATTTCACTGTGATGGACAGACACACTAGGTATGATGTCAGTCCCTTAAAATATATTGATTCTTGTTTTATGGCCACATATATGGTCCATCCTGGCAAGTGATTCATGTGCTCTTGAGAAGAATGTGCATTCTTACCTGCTGTCAGGTGGAGCGCTCTGTGGTGCCATTGGCTTAGCTGGTGGGTAGTGTTGTTCAAGTCTTCTATGACTTTGTTGATTTTCTACTACTTGTTCAATTCATTACTGAAAGTGAGATATTGACATTTCCAACTGTATTTGTTGATTTGTCTATTTCTCCCTTCAGTTCTCCCAGTGTTTGCTTTATTTTGTGCTTTGATTGTTAGGTATATATACATTTATAACTGTTGCAACTTTGTGATAGATTCACCCTCTTATCATAAAATATCCCTCTCTAGAATCAACATTTTCTGTTTTAAAATAAATTTCAGCTGATATTAGTATAGCCACTTCAGCTTTCTTATGGTTGCTGTTTGCATGTACATAATTTTCCATCCTTTTTCCCTTATTTGTATCTTTCATCCTAAAGTGTCTTCTTTAGACAATATAAAGCTGAATCTGTTTTTTTATCCAGTCTGAAAATCCTCTGTCTTTTGATCACATTGTTGAATCTGTTGTCATTTAATTATTTTTGGTGTAGTTGAATCTTTGTCTGCCAATTTAATGTTTGTTTTCTACAGGTTTCATGTCTTTTGATTACTCTAGTCATCATTTCCTACTTTCTTTTGCATTAAGTGAGTAATTCCTAGTGTAAAACTTTATTTCATTTGATTATTGTTTCACTATATTTTTTGAGAGTTTTTTCAGTGGTTGCCCTGGGGTTTATTATGTACATCTTAGCATCAGCTTCAGATTTATGCTAGCAGTTCTAGCAAGATTTAGAAATTTTACTCCTATAGAAAACCCTTTATTCTTCCCCCTTCTTCTGCTACTGTTTTTATACATAGTACATCTATTTCTGTTTATTTATGTTAGAAACCCAGGAGTGCATTGTTATAATTATTACTTTATATAATTTTATGTCTACTAAAAAAGCTGAGAAAATAAAGAAGAGCAAGTATATATTACAGAATATGTATATTAGCTTTATTATTTACCATTTCTGGTTCTCTTAATTCTTCCTGTCGATTCCAGTTACCATCTGGTGTCATTTCCTTATTGTAGTACAACTCTCTTCTCACCCACATCCTTTGTACAGTGATTGTCAAATCCATTACATTTATATATTTTATAGTTCCAACATTGCTTTTTAAATCAGTTAAGAGAAGAAAGGAGATGATATTTGCATTTATGCTGCCTTTTGTCATTACATAAATTATTTTACTGGTGCTCTTTATTTTGGTTTTTTTTCTTCAGATTTGAATTATGTCTGTGGTCACATTTTCAGCCTAAAACTTTCTTTGGTATTGTTAGCAACAAAATCTCTGGTTTTGTTTATCTGGGAAAATCTTTATTTCTCCTTCATTTTTGACAGTTTTTCTGGGTATAGAATTCTTGATCGATGGTTGTGTGTTGGTTTGTTTCCCCAGTATTTTGAATATATCACTCCAATGCCTTGTGGTCTTCATGGTTTCTCATGAAGTATCAGCTGTGATCTTATAGAGGAGAACTTGTATCTGCTGGGGTGCTTCTCTTTTACTAATTTCTGGACTGTCTTTTGTCTTTGCCTTTTGATAGTTTTAATTATAATGTGTCTCATTGTTTACCCTACTTGGATTTCACCAAGCTTCTTGAATGGGTAAATTAATGCATTTTGAAAAACCAAATTTGGAAAGTTTTGGCCATTATTTCCTTAGATATCTTTTCTGCTCCTTTATCTCCTCCTGGAACTCCTATTATGTGTACAATAGTACATTATTGGTGTCCCACATTTTTCTGCGGCTCTGCTCATTTCTTTATTTTGTTTTACTTCTCTTCCTCACACTGAATAATTTAAGTAACCCATCTTCAAGTTAACAGATTCTTCATTCTTGTTGAAACTGGTGAGACTCTGTAGTGCATTTTTTCATTTCAGTTATACTTTTCAACTCCAGTGTTTCTGTTTGGCTCGTTTCTACCATTTCTGTATCCTTGTTGATATTTTCTATTTGGCAAAACATCATTTTCGTATATTCCTTGAGTTCTTTATGTCTGGTTTCCCTTGGTTCCCTCGATATATTTTAAATAGTTGCTTTGAATCTTTTTGTGGTAATTCCAATGTCTGGAATTCCAGCATCTGGGACGGTTTCTACTAATCGCTTTTTGCCTGTGTGTGGGCCATACTTTTACATTTCTCTTCATGCCTCATTTTTGTTGCTGTTGAAAACCAGACATTTTGAATTTTGTCATGTGGCAGCTCTGGAACTCAGGCTCTGTCCTCTCTCCAGAGCGTGCTTTATTGCCTGTTGCAAAAGTTGTTTACTTGTTTAGTGACTTAATGAAACCGTTTTGTAAAGCCTGTGTTCTTTGTCAGGTGTGTCCAGAGTACTTTGTTTTCCATTATCTTAGTGATCAACTACTGATTAGATAAATATTTCTTAAATTCATGGAACGGAAACAATTCCCCTCCCTGCAGATGTGCTGTGTGTGTGTTGGGGTGCGCCTGCAGTGCTCAGCCAAGCGACTCACAGCCTGGCCTAGCTTCCCTCTCTGCTTGCACAGTGCCTGCAGGTCAGGCATGGGTGAAATCCAGGGCCTCTCAGGTTTCTTTCTAAGAATGCAGCTGTCTCTGGTCATGGGTGGCCTTCTAGATCTCCAAGAGGTTATAGGTTTCACAACCTTTATTCCCCAAAGAACCTCATCCAACAGCTTTTCCTCCCAAGCTTGTGGCCAGTCCCAAATGCCCCAATTGTTATCCAATATTTCAGGTATCAGCAACTAATACAATCTTCCTTTAAATGTTTTCAGCTGATGTCTTGTGGATTGGTGCCTCAGCACTGGGAGAGTCCCACGTTAGGTGAGATAAAAGCAAGTCCTTTCGGCCAGTCTTCCGAGGAGTTACCAGGCAGGTCAAAACACATAAGCACAATTCTGAGAATTGTGAATGAGGTCTGTTCTGCCCCCTCTGGTACCAGGAACTGTACTGATGCAGTGAACTGTTTTCTTCAGCATCACCATTGAATTTGGGATCAGGAGATGGGAGCAGAGTGAGTGGAAGCACAACAAAACTTGTTATACTTACTGAGATTCAGGCGCTTTTTCTTGATGAAGCATTCCTCTGATTGCTGCAATCTTGCAGTTAATTTCCAGAATTCCAAAGAGTTGGTTCTGACTTTCTGAGTTTTTGCCAGACTTTTCATTGTTTTGTTTTTCTTTTTTTGGAGCAATGGACCTTTGGGGTGACACATTCTCTTTTTCTCTGATATTTTACAACCAACTTTTGATTGCATTAATTGGTCTCTAATTTATGTTTTTCTTCCTAGTTTATTTTTATACTTTATCCCTAGCTCTTGCCGTTTTTTATTTCCTTACTTCTACTTTATTTTTTGGATTTGATTATTTTTGGATTAATCTTTTCTGTCTTCACATGAAAGTTTCGATGTTTGACTCTTTAATCTTTCTCCTTTTATAATGTAAATACTTAAGATTAGAAATTCCCCTCTAAGTATTACTCCAAGAGTCTTTATTTGCTGTCTCATTCATTATCTATTAGCTAACAAAATTTTAAGGGGAATAAAGGGTGAACTAATACAATATTTTATAAGTACTAAGGAATATTAAACACTGAGTGAAATTGAAAATAAGTCATAAGATGGCAGATATAAACCAAATTTATCAGTCATTATATAACATATACATGGATTCAATATTTCAATATTTCAAGCAAGGTAAAGATAATGATTGTTGAACTGGGAAGAAAAAGCTCATGATTAAGAGAGATAAACCTTAAGCATGAGAACTCATAAAGAATGAAAGTAACAGGATAAGGAAGATCTACCCCATTGCCAACACCAACCAAAAGAAAGCCAATGGATACACCAACATGACATAAAGTAAACTGTCAGGCAACCATTACCGCTAGAAATTAAGAATTTCATGATGTGAACAGATCAGTTGATCAGGAAGGTATCACAACCCTCACTACGTATGTATTCATATCATCAGAATCCACCATGGACAGAGCCAGAAGGAAGACGACCAACCCATAACCAGTGTGGGAGCCGTTAACAAACCCTCACAATCATGAGTGAAACAAGAAGCTAAAATACCGGGAAGGGTATAGATCTGGACAGGACAGCTAATAGAAGACTCGCCTGCACATGGGAAACGCCGGACCCACCGGCAGGACGCACCTTTCTTCTTCAAGTGCATGGGACCATTTGCCAAGACCAAGCATATGCTGCCCCATAAAGAAGCCCACACACATTTCCTGTGATTAAAATGGTTAAAATAATTCAGAGTAGGTTCTCTGACCACTGCGGCCTTAAGCTAAGAATCAGGAGAAAATCCTACACTGCCTAGAAATTAAACGATTCACCTCTTAATAATCCATGGGGCAACAGGAAATGACTCTTGAAGTTGTATTTTGAATTGAACGATAATGAAGATATGCCGTGTGTGGACAGCGAGTCCCCCAGTCCGGGTTTGACCCATATTCAGAAGCAGGTCTAAAGGAGCGTGCCGCAATGTCACGGCCCATGTGTGCCATCTTGTGCCACATGCTAAATATTGAAACACACACACTCCCACCCACAATTTGGCACCACCACCTTATATCTTCTATAGAACCAACATATACACTACCCTAGGGCACAGTCAGTCTTTTTGGCCATAAATGCCTATTACTAACACTGCTGGTTCTCCCTGGTAGGACTGTCTTTCAAGGTGGAAAACATCCTTTGGTACTCAAAAGTAGAAAAGAGTTTGAAACTTTAGAAGCCTCTGGTCATCCAGATAACTAATTCATGTGATAAATTCATCCCTTCCTGCCCTTTAAAATCACCACCTCAGAGACACTTGACTTCCAAAGGACAGACTCCTTCCAAGTGGAAATTTAATTTCAATTACTCTATCCATAGTCCTATTCAACATACCCTCGAGTGGCATACTTAACATGAAAGCTTGTTTAATTGCTAGAAAATGGTAAAATGATCTTTTGGAACAATGTAGCAAACATAATTAATTGAAATAATCTCAAATGTCTTCCATGTGGTAATAACCACTTATGTAAGATGAACAGGAAGGGGCGGCGACGAGAGAGGCAGTGGTGTGCGCCTTAAGTGCCAGGCTTTGCCGTAAACCCTTCTGCCATTTCACCCACCTGTCATTTTTGTATGCTTGTGTGCTTTTGTCAGATGAATGGATGAATCATTACCTTGTGAACTGTCGGTGGTACTGAGCAATCGGCAGTACACTTATTATCTTGGTGCTTTGAATTGAATACATGAAACGAGAAGCCAAACACTGAAGCAGAAAATCCAGATTTAAGAGGAAGATGCTTTTCACGGGAACCCAGAAAGCACAGATTAATTGATTAATCCACTCATCCGCTTATTCATCAGCAATTTAAGACCCCATTGAATTACTCATTATATCTGAAGTTGACGATTTTATCAGAATACCCCAAAGCCATCTGAACCTAGATTTGTAGCCAAGGTGAGAAAAGGAAAAATAAATCTCAGTAATTAGAGCACCTCGCTGTCCCAAGCACTTTTGCTCTCTTAGATCTTTTGACAATTCTGTTAGGCAGGGGCTGTCATCTCCATTTTACAGTTAAGGAAACCCAGAAAAGTGAACTCACTGAACATTGAGTTGATGTGTGGTGCCTTCCCTGTTTCTCTGCACCACAGCGCAGGAAGCACAGACATCAGTGGGCATCAGGGCAAGGCGAATGATGGCGCAGGCACATCTAGGAGCAGTGGGGGATCTGCCTCCACACCAGCAAAGTCAGTACTGCAACAAAGTGAGTCAAACGAATATTTCGTTTCCCAGGGCATATAAAAAGTTCGGTTTATACTGCACTACAGTCTGTTACGTGTGCAATAGCGTCATGTCTAATAAAACAATGGACAGACCTTAATGAAAATGTATCGCTAAAATGTGCTTGCCACCTGAGCTTTCAGGGACTCATAATCTCTTTGCTGGGGGAGGGTCTTGTCCCAGTGCTGCTGGCTGCTGACTGATCAGTGGTGGTTGCTGATAGCTGGGGAGCCCGTGGCAACTTCTTAAAATAATGCAACAATGAAATTTGCCACATGTATTGAGTTTTCCTCCCGTGACTGACTTCTCTGTAGCACATGGTAGCATTTTCTATTTGATAGCATTTTACCCACAGTGGAACTTCTCTCCGAACTGGAGTCATTTTCTTAAACCCTGCTGCTGCTTCCGTTGAGGGAATGTTCAAATCTTTTGTTGTCATTTCAACAACTTCTCAGCATCTGCATCACAAGCAGTTTCCATCTCAAGAAATCAATCTCTTTGCTCATCCCTGAGAAGCAACTCCTCACCTGTTCGAGTGTTATCCTGAGATGCAGCAGTTCAGGCCCATCTGCAGGCTCTACTTCCAACTCCAGTTGTCATGCTGTTTCACCACAGCTGCAGTCACTCCCTCTACTGAGGTCTCGAGCCCCTCAAAGTCAGCCAGGAGGGTTGCAATCAACTTCTACCAAACTCCTGTGAATGTTGACATTTTGACCTCTTCCCGTGAGTCATGAATATTCTTAATGGCACCTAGAATGATAAATCCCTTCCGGAAGGTTTTCAGTTTACTCTGCCCAGATCCATTAGAGGAATCGCTGCCTACCGCAGCTACAGCCTTACAAAATGTATTTCTTACACAATAGGTCTTGAAAGTTGAAATGACTCCTTGATCCGTGGGCTGCAGAATGGATGTTGTGTCAGCAGGCATGAGAGCAGCATTATGTCCATCACAGCTCTTGGGTGACCAGCTACATTGTCAATGAGCAGGAATATTTTGAAAGGAATCTTTTTTGCTGAGCATTAGGTCGCAATATGAGCTTAAAATATTCAGTAAACCATGTTGTAAACAGATGTGCTGTCATGCAGGCCTTGCTCCATTTCTAGAGCACAGGCAGAGTATTGTTAGCATCAACCTAAAGGCCCTAGGATTTCCAGAATGATCAATGAGCATTGGCTTCAGCTTAAAGTCACCAGCTGCATGAGTCCTTGTTAGTTCGGTCTGTCATTTGAAGCTTTGAAGCCATGCATTGGCTTCTCCTCTCCAGCTATGAAAGTCCGAGTTGGCACCTTCTTCCAGCGTAAGGCTGTTTGTTCTGCACTGGAAATCTGTTGCTGAGTGTGAATTATCTGCACTACAGCCTCTGGGTGAGTTGCTGCAGCCTCTCCATCAGCACCTGCTGCTCGCCGTGCATCAGGCCGTGTAGACGCTGCTCTCCCTGAGCCTCATGAGCTGGCCTCTGCTGGCTTCCAGCATTTCGGCAGCTTCCTCACGTCTGTCAGCCTGCCTAGGCTTGAGGAGAGTAGGGCCTTGCTCTGGATCAGGCTTTGGCCTGAGGGAATGCTGTGGCTGGGTTGACCTTCCATCCAGACCACTGAAACTTTCTCCCCATCAGCAATGAGGCTGTTCTGCTTTCTCATCATTCGTGTGCTCACTGGAGCACTTTCAATTTCTTCAGGAACTTTTCCTTTGCATTCACAGCTTGGCTAACTGCTTGCTGCAAGCAGCCCAGCTTCTGCCTGTCTCAGCTTAGACATGGCATCCTCACTGAGCTGAGTCATTTCTAGTGTTTTGCTTAAAGTGAGACACGCAACTCTTCCTGTCACTTGAACACTCAGAGGCCACTGAAAGGTTGTTACCTGGTCTGATTCCAAAATCGCGGTATCTAAGGGAATAGGGAGGCCCGAGGAGAGGGAGAGAGATGGGGGGACGACTGGTCAGTGGGGCAGTCAGAACACACACACTTATCGATTAAGTTTGGTATCTTATAGGGGCACAATTCATGGTGCCCCCAAACAATTACAGTAGTAACATCAAAGATCACTGCTCCCAGACACCACAGCAAATATAATGACAATGAAAAAGTTTGAAATACTGTGAGAATTACCAAAATGTGACCCAAAGACATGAAGTGAGCAGATGCTGTTGGAAAAATGGTGTCAGTAGAGCTGCCCGATGCAGAGCCGCCACGAAGCTTCCATTTGTATGAAACAGTTTCCATGAAGCGCAATAAAACAAGGAGTGCCTATACCCGGGACTTGTTTCTATCCAATACGGCAAGATGACAGACATGGAAACAACTGCCTTTGAAGGAAGAGTTCATCACGTACAAGTGCAGGAGAGGGGCATGTCCACACCACGGGGAGGCCCGTGGGCTGGGCACGAGGCAGAAGGCGCCAGGAGAAAGCACGGCCAACAGCCTTATTACGGTTCCCACAGGAATGAGCAGGGCAGGGGAGCCAAGTCAGACAGGCTTAGGATTGGAGGGTTTGCATGACGTCATGGGCTCCGGGCTGTCAGGATGCATCCACCTGTCTGACCCCGGGCCCTGGCGGGGGGTTTGGGGCGGGTTATGGTGTGTGCGAGTCAGAGATGGAGGAGGAGCTGAGTGTGGGCTTGGATGGGTGGGTTTGTTTAGGGAAAGTAGTTTGCTCTCTCTAGGAACCTGCCGGCCCTGGAGGGGCAGTCTCCCCAGGATTAGCAGGACCCTTCCCAGGTCAAAGCACCATAAAATACAGAAAGCCAAAAGGATGAGCAATACAGGAATCCCATAACTTCTGTTTAGGTTGTAAGGAACCAGGGCCTTCCATCTAAGGAATTTCTGAAGAGGTGACCACAGAGGGTGTAGAATTGGACAGCAAACCCCGCTTTGTTTTGGCATGAGCTGCAGATGTGCCGGCGTGAGAGAGCACTTTCTGCCTGAGCTCGCGTGGAGCACCGCAGGGAGAGCTCAGCTCCTCAGCACAACCATCCCTGACTCCCTGAGGAGGGGTTTCCCACACCCTGAGACGCGGACTTGCGAGCAGGCGGTTTGAGCAGGGATCCCAGGAAGCACCATAGAGGGTCAGCGCCAGAGGAGAGGCCTCCCAGTGGAAAAGGCACCAGCAGGGGCTCTCCCCGTGGGCAGTGGAGGAGCCACCCTGCAGGGACCCTTGGACGACCCTGTGCCCCATGGCTTGGCACTGTCACCTACCCTGACGGGGGTCTGCCCGGCATTCGCTCACCAGTTCCCGTCTGCCACCCTTTGAGGGCTGCCTGGAGGAAGGTGCATTAGTGCTCCTTCATTTCTGGGCCATACTTGCACGCAGGTGTAGAATCCCCCAAGGTGGAGAGGCAGCCAGCAGGCCTGAAGAGGTGAGGAGCAGACATTTGGGGGAAAAGCCGTGCTGCAGGTGAGCTGGGGTGGGCGAGGGCACCTGGGAACGCTGTCAGCAGGCAAAGGGGCGGCTACAGAGGCAGGGAGAAGATGGGCTCTGCCCGAAGTCCACGGATGCTCTGGTTCCATTCTCATTCATCCGAGGGTATAGAGTTATGACCACTGGCTTCCTTCTCTGGTTTCAGGACCAAGAATTTGTGCGCTTCTCCTGAGCGTTTGATCCGCTTATAACCTTGTGGGCGTTGTGCATTGCATAACTCTCAGGTTTCCCTTTATGAGTCACTTAAAAAGGCAAAAGCTTAGAACCAAAATGCGTATCTTAAGTCTTCCAAATGTTGGGATAGCTTAGATGTTACAACTTTATATTCCTTTCTAGTTTCTTTTATGTATAATCTTACTCCTATTGCTCTTTCTCTTTTTATTCTGAATTTGAATTGTTGTTATATTTTAGATATCCTTACAAAATATCTTGAGTATTTTCTCGAACACAGTTTTGCGTCAGGGAGGAATCTTGGTTGTAAGTTTCAGAACCTTAGCTCAGAGCAGTTTAGATAAGAAATACGGCAATGTTTTGTCTTATATGCTGGGAAAAATCAGGAAAATGTTTTGCTCCAGACATAGATTCAAGGATTCAAATAATACCATTAATATTTTTTCTTTCTCTCCTTCTATTTCTTTTTTCTCTTCTCCATCTCTTTGAGCTGTCCCCTACATTTTTGTATTTTTTTTTGGTCTGGCTGCATCTTTCTATTTAGCGGCGTACAGTGACCACTTGTTGCTCTAGGCTCATATCAGACTTAGTTTATGAATCTAGAATCACAATGAGAACATTGGAAGTCACCTCTTCCCTAGGAGTTCTTACACGTTCTCTTGGCAGTTTCTGATGAGTTGTGCCAGACTTAGTGATGAGTGTTTTACATGCATTACATCATTTCATCCTCACGTGAACCCTACAAGGTCAATTATTACCCATACTTTTAAAATGGGGAAAGTGAGACACACCTAGTAAGTGACAGAGTTCAGGTTCAAAGGCATGAAGGTTGACTTCAAAGCCAGGACTCTGAGTCACTGAACTACAGCTGGCCGGAGCGCCGGGAGAGACGGTGGCCCCTTCCGCTCGGAGAGGGACCAGATGCCCCTGGGCTATGGGGGTGGACTAGCAGTGGAGCTCTTGGACATGGCAGGTTTGAAATGCCATTTCAGCATCTATGCAGTGTCAGAGTAGACAGATGCGTGCTCAGAGTGAAGAAGAGAGACTTGAGCAGCAGAGAGCCCGGGGCACCGACGTCACGGGCACGGGTGAGCTCCCCGGAGAGAGGGGCTAGCGAGAGACCCAGGAAGGGCTCCGGCCTCGGGGGCCGGGGCCTCAGCATCTCATGGCAATTTCAGGAGGTGAAGAATTTTCCAGAGAAAGGAAGATGGAAAATCTGGATGAACAGAAGCCTAAGTAAGGCCCACTGTGCTTTACCAAGATGAAAACTAGAAAAAGTCCTTTGGGGTGAGGGGCCTGGTCACCGTAACAAAAACTGTCCTGTTGAGCAAAGGCAGGAAAACTCGATCAGAGTGGATCAAGGGGTCAGCGTGCTTGCACGTGAATAAATGGACTTAGTATAAACCATCTCAAGAGGTTTGCAGAAACAAGAAGAAGGTGCTTCCACAGAGGCGGGAAAGGGAACATTAGCATGTTAGAAATTAATGGATTTAGTCTGAATAGGAAATATTGGTATGAATCCATGTTCTTTTTTTTCTCTCCAAAAACGCATGTTTTCTAGCTTCCTCCACTGAAAAGGCTTAGGACTAATGACCTAGTAGCAATAAACCCAGTCGCATCCTGCCGTGTAGACTGGGCACCATTTCTCCGTGAAAGAAACCAGAGATGCTCACGGAAAGCCTGGTTCTGGGTCCAAGGCAGGACATATTCAGCACGAGCCTGGGTCCCCTCGGATTTGCGGGGCGCTTTCACAGATCTGTCCGTGGGTCCTGTCAGAAAGGCCTGGGGGCCTAGAGAAGGGGCTCTTTTGGCCAAAGGTGGGACAACTTAGGGCGCTGGTGAGACTGTCGGAGAAACAGTGGCTGAGAAATCTGCAAAAGGGGAGGAAAGTAAAGAAGGCGAGTCCTGGGAGGAGGTGGGACCAGTGACAGCGGGACATAAAGGAGCCACTGGGTGCACGGGGCCAGGAGAGGCTGGAGAATATAAGGAAGGAATATTGGTCTGCCTGGGCTGCCATAACCAGGTCAGACTGGGCGGCTTAAACGACAGACTTTTACTTTCTTATGGCCCTGGGGGCCCTAGTCCCAGACCAAGTGCCACTGAGGCTGGTTTCTGGGAGGGCGACTTCCTGGCTTGCTGTGTCCTCACATGGCGTTTCCTCTGGGCATGCATGGAGAGAGTTCTCTGGCGTCTTTCCCTCTCTTTATAAGAACACCAATTCTACCAGGTCAGGCCTGGCCCTTATGACCTCGTTTAGCCTAATTGTGTCCCTAAGGGCCCTGTCTCCAATTATAGTCACACTGGGGATTGGAGCTGAAGGAGGACACTATGTAGTCCATAACAAAAGGCAAGAACATGCAGGCGAGTGTGTCATGCGGGTCTGTCTGTGCAGGGGGAGATCAAGGTGCTGTCCAGGTGACAAGGACTCGGGTTACTTAAGTAAGTGATCAAGGCTTGGGAACTGGGAGCAGTTTAGCCAAACAGCAGAGAGTCAGGGCAGCAGAAAATGTGACAAAGGGACAGGGAGGCCTGGCATCTGTGGTGGGGCGGGGACAAGAGGTCCTGAGACTTGTGCAGTGCACAAGCACAGAAGGCTTGACTGGGACTGCTGCTGCGAGGGATGCAGTGGGTCACCCAGGCAGTGCTGTGTGCGGCTGCCCCAGTCCTGCTGGAGGTGCATGGTGCAGTCGGTAGGGAAGAAATAATCAATTCACATCTTTCTGCTCAATACAATTGGAATCCCACCTTGAAAAAACTGGTCCCATCCGGCAGAGTGAATTTGAGGGTGGGACGTGCACCCCCATGTGCATCACCCAAGCTTTCATCTTGCTTAATTGTGATTCTCTCCTGAGCGCTGGTGATATTTAGAAGCCTGGGCCTTGTTTTCTGTAGCAATTATGTGAGGTTAGCTAAATGGCCTTGCTGTTTACAAACGCTGGTCCAAGCAGGGGAGTCAGGAGGCATCTCTTAATTATGCCGTGGTGGGCAGGCTGCCGGGAGCTGGGATGGCAGTTCAGCCTCCTGGCCGTCTCCCTTTCTGATCTGGGGGCTTCCTTTAAAGATAAAGAAAGTACACAAGCAACTGCCTATGAAATATTTTCTAGCATTAATTATTTTCATCATTAGCTTCATTCCATTAAAATCACTCATCAAAGAAATTTCTTTGAAGTATGAGAAAGAAA
The DNA here is from genome assembly GCF_040802235.1 of Manis javanica. Classification (NCBI taxonomy): domain Eukaryota; kingdom Metazoa; phylum Chordata; class Mammalia; order Pholidota; family Manidae; genus Manis; species Manis javanica. Next base: position 3,536,631 of record NC_133159.1, on the reverse strand, counting down.
TTTCAAAAGGGATGCTTTAGTCCTGTCCATTACGCTTGAAGTAAGAGTGCACTGCGAGGTCTGCATCTGGAAGCACGGAGGTCCTCTGCTGTACACGATAAACCAAAGCCCAGGCAGCTCTGAGACTTTTCCAGTAAAGGGCTGTGAAAATTGGGAACGGGGGTCGGGGTGGGGGAGAAAAATGACAAATCAACACAATTAAATCTGAAATTGCTGGCTTCCAAAATAAATTCATTCTTCTGAGTCAACGTTGTTTTGATTTTTAGATTAGGTTTGTTTTTTGAATCCATGTTCTCCCTAAAGTGATTATTTTTGGTATTTTGTACACACTTGCGAATCTCCAACAGAATATTGATATCCCTGTTGCTTGCGCCGATGTGTATTGCGGAGCGGCTTGTCCGTGCTGGTGACCACAATAGATGGGAAAGAATGGTGTCCAGAGGGTTCCATCTCAGATTCCCCCCTTGTGCTCCCAGGCCCCCAACTGCACTGCCAGCATGTAATGGGCAGAGCGAATGAGGGAAGCCCTAAGCCTGGGGAGTTTACGGTTTAGAGGGGATTAAGGAACGTGATTTCCATACACAGCTGGCTGCTCTCAGGCCAGGAAGAAAACGGGAAGGGCAAGGTCTTAGGGATGTTCAAGGGAGTGGGTTGGCATCCAGCCTCAGCCGGGGGCCTCAGGACAGGCTTCACAGGGGAGGAGGGGTCTTTGAAAGCCGGGTTGAAGGGGTGCAGAGGAGTTAACTTCCAGCCAAGAGGCCTGAAGGCCAGCTTGGGTCACACCAGGTCCCTGTAGGACGGAACAAAGGTCCAAGATGCGATGGATTTCCCACCTCCTCCAGATGTCAGGACTTCCTGTCCAGCCCGTGGAGGCCTCCGCATCTCCCCCTGGGAGCGGGCTGTGGCCTGGGAGGGGATCTGTGGGGCTTCCCTGCGCCGTCCTCCCCGGCCGTCTCTGCAGACGCTCACGGCCAGTCTGTCGGATGGCGTGACTTAACAACCAGAGGAAGCCGAGAGAATTTGTTATTCTGGAATCTTTGTGAAGAAAATGAAATCAGTTTATAGTTCATTTTGGACTAATTACAGCTCCTGCAGGGGAGAGAGAGTGATCGGTATGGGGAGACTGGCGGTTTCCTTGGCGGGCGTGGGCCCCTCGCGTGAGCTCCCCGAGGTGCAGGTTGCCCTGGTTCCGACTGGCCCACTGGGCCATCAGACCCACCCACGTGCCCCCTCCCCTGCCCAGCGGAGAGCCGGCGCATGGGTGCGCGTGGGTGTGCATGTGCTTTGTCTAATGCCAGTGCTGGGCGGGAAGATGCCGGCTTCTGCTGCAGAGATGCCTGCCTGCCTTTGCCTGGTCCTCCCCCTAGTGTGACGGCAAACTGTGGCAGAATAAAAGACATATTTTGCCTCTGTCCCTGGTCCCAGAACCCCCCAAACTCTTGGGATTTCCTGAGTAAGGAGGGTGTCTTTTGCATGCTAATGAGTGGCTCACAGTGGGCCCCTGGACAGCAGTCAGGGCAGGACTGGTCAGAGGAAACCTAACAGAACGGTTAAGGGGCTGTGTCTTTCAGCCCCACCCTGGGGACAGAGGCCCTACAGGTTCCCTGACTGATGGCCAGCGATTTCATCAATCATGTTTATGTTGTGAAACCTCAACCGAAAAAAACCCTAAATGAAGGAATTTTGAGAGCTGTTGTGTTGGTGTGGAGGGGATGGCTTGCCCAGAAAGGCCAGCCCCCTATGTCTGGCCTAATGTATGTCTTCCATTTGGCTGCTTTTGAGGTGTATCCTTTACAGTAAAAATGTAGTAATAAGGGTAATTCTTTACTGAGTTCTGTGAGTTGTTCTTGTAAATTATTGAAGCTGAGGTAGGATTGTGGTAACCCCTGAATTTGTAATCAGCTGGGGTAAAGAAGGGCTTACGTGGGGCCCCCCTTTGCAGCTGGCATTTGAAGAGGCAGGCATTCTCGCGGGAGACAGCCCTTACTCCGTGGGGTCTGCATGAGCTCCGGGTCGTTAGTTTCAGAATTGGGTTGAATTGCTGCATCCCAGTTGGTGTCAGAGACCCGGTGATTGTTAGAAAACATACACACAAAGACCATATATGTTTGTGGCAGAGGAAGGTGGCCAGCTTGAGACGCTACGAAGCCCGTGACTCCATTCCAGATGTTAATCATAAATGCCCTTATTTAGGAGTGTCTCTGTATATGGTAGCCCGACCAAGGCTTTGACACTGTAGTTCTTTTGTGTTTTGTGGTTTTTTAAGAGAGAGAGAATGAAACGCATCATGGCTATGGTCAGCAGTGAACCCTTGTCATTTACAGTCTGGAATCTGGAAACCTGAGAAAGAGTCTCAGAGACCCACCCTCAAGGGGCCAATAATCTGGTTAGAATGTCAACTTCTGGGTGGAAATTAATGAAACAAGAAAAGTGCAATGGTGTTCAGGTCTCAGAGATGTGTTTGTAAGAATATAGTTACTCCAAGGGATGTGAGAAGGAGTAGTAGGGGAGGGCCGTGCTGGCTGTCCGGTTCACCCCACGCCCCTTCTGAAGGGTGCATTTGCAGTGCTACTGACGAGTGTCCGAGGAAGTGCCTGCTAACTGCTAGCAGGTCTTTCTCTCGGTTCGCTAAGGACAGATTTGTACTTCCTTTGTGGGTCAGTTCACAATCCCCTGAAACTAATTAAGCTCAGAGCAAAGCTCCAGCGTGGAGATGTTTACTTTTTGCTCCTAGATCGTCAGAGCTGAGGCGATGAATGCAGCCCTCATAAGTTCCACATCCACAAAAGCTTCGTCCGTTAATGTGCAGAAAAGACCAGACCCAGCGCACAGCTTGTCATGCTCCATAAAAATTTAATGGGAAATAAAATGCGCTGTACAGAAGATCCATACTGTTATTCTCTTTCAGCAAACTGTGAATTATTGTTTTCATCAAATAATAATAATGCCAGCATGTTGATATTGAATGGGGACTGGGTCTGTTGTCAAAAATAAAGTCGTATTTAATCTCTTAAAGGCTTCCTGCATAAACACCCATGTCAGGAACCTGAGCATATGTCACTCCATAAAGACAACATGAACCAGTGATAATTTTCCTGCTGCGTTCTTTGTTATTTCAGTGGCACTAGTGCTCCGATGACGTGACTTACTTCTGAAAGGGCAGAAGTTAAAGATCTGTACTGGCCACCCCATGACCCTTGAAGAAGCTCTAGAGATGCCCTTGTTTAGAGGGAGGAGGGGATGGAGAGAACACCAGGGGGCGGGGGGCCATTTGCCTCATGGTCTCCATGATCCCTTCCAGCACATAATACCCACAACCCCATAGCCCTGCCCTGGGTTACACTCATCTCAGGGAAAGAGGAGAGCTGCCACTTGGCCTGAAGTTGTCACAGCACGTGGTGGGAAGACCTCTCTGCAGTGCAGATGTCTGCACAGGAATGTTCTTCTTCCCTCACTCTCCCAGCTGACCGTCCCTTCAGGTGGACCCCCATTCAGCATCAGGACCTGGCTTCTCAGGTGTAAACTCACCACATTCGCTCAGGGTCCTGGTTCCTTCACGTTGATGACCCAGGACACTGACCCTGAGAAGCATCAGCTGCTGCTAGTCAGAAAGCTTATGCATCTGGACATATCAAAACCCTGGTGTTCATGTTGGCATAAAATGATGGCAACCTGAATGGCCACCCACTGCCCTGCCTCCACCCAACTGGCATCCAGCTGCACGTGGCTATACCTGAGGCTTCCGGGCTGGTGGGTATGTGGGGGCCTGGAGGGGTCACCGAGGCAGCAGGCTGGCATTGGGGGTGCGGGGTCACATCTGTGAGAAGCTGTGCAGGGTATGGTCTCTTCTGGGCAGACGAGGGGCTGGGGCAGCGACCGGGCACCCAGAGCCTTGGGAGGAAGGAGGCCCTCCCACCAGTGCCTCATCCCAGGAGGCCTGCTGGCTCCTAGGTCCCCAGGGGGCTGGAGTGCAGGGGGATGGAGGACAAAGGGGCTGCTGCCCCAGGAGCTCCAGCCCTGGTACCCAAGAATGCTGGGAGGACGGAGGCCCTGCCCTGTGCCTGGTTCTGGACAGGGCACAGACACCTTGTCACCTCCCTCCCCTCAGAAGCTGCTGAACCTCAACTGCAGGACGTGCACCCAGGTCCAAGGACCAGCAGAGCCATGACCCCAGGGCCCTGCACCCAGCATGAGGGATGAGCAGACCACCACCTGGTGGGCCCTGGCGGGCTGAGGGGGGCTGGAGAACGATTTAGACAAAACAATGAAGAACAGCTGAGGAGATCCGATTTCAACATAAGCGGACCTCCTGGAAAACAACAAAATAACAAAAAGTGACTTTTTTATTAGGAGATTGAGTAGATTAACTGAAGGTTAGCGTAAGTCAGTGTTAGAAGCCAATTCAGTGGCCTAAAGCTGGGGGTGCAAATAAGGGCCCGAGGGTGGCCCCACTGCCTGTTTTGTAAATAAAGTTTTATTGGGACACAGCCACACCCATTCATTTGTGTAAAATATAGTCATATTGATGACTGCTTCATTGTAAGAGCAGAGTTGAGGGGCTGGGGTGGACCACACAGCCCGCAAAGCCTGCAGCGTTCACCACCTGGCCCTTTGCAGATACAGTTTGCTGACTTCTGGCCTGGAAAGTGAATGAAAGACATTTCTTAAGACCCAAGCAAAAAGCCAGATATGGAAACACTAAGGATAAAAGCAGGTGATTGGGAATTCACATCCCCAGCCCTGCTATGAGCACATCGGGAGCTGCAGGGAAGAGCCAAGCTCAGACGGAGGGGGGATATGCACCGAAGGAGCCCACGGTCAGTCCCCTGTGCTCTCCTGCACCCTCCTTGAGGGGGGCTTGCTTCCCCTCACTGCTCCCGAGTAACCGGGGCCGGGGGCCCACCAAGCCGCGGTCAGCAAACACCTGCTGTGCGCGCTGCTTCCGGTCCGCCGTCCAGGCACCTCCACCCACTTTTCTCCTTCCCAGGAGGCTCAGCTGGATGGGCTGAATAACGGGCTTTTCCGCCTTCCTGCTCTCCATTAGACCAGGCTCCTGAAACTCACCTCCTGGTCCCTCCAGTGAAGAGCTACGGCCCCTTGCCCCTCGCCGTCCAGGGAGCGTGGCTTACCCTGCCTCGCCCTCACCCACCAGCTTGAGGGTGGCAAGTTTCCTGATGAGATCCTGATATACATGTATTTTTTTTTATTACAGGAAAAAATACATAATACAAAATTCACCGTGTTCACCCTCTTTAAGCATACAGTTCAGTGGCCTTAGGTACACGCACGCAGTTGTGCAACCATCCCGCCATCCATCTCCAGAACTTTCCCTCTCAGGCTGGCGCTGCTCTCGTTAAACACTAACTGCCCTTGTCCCCTCCCCCAGCCCCTGGAAACCTTCCTCCTTCTCAGTCTCTATGAATCTGACACCCGTACGTCCTTCCACGTTTGGCTCATTTCACCGAGCACAGTGCCCTCAAGGCTCGTCAGGGTGCAGCGTGCGCCAGCACCTCCTTGTGAAGAGCTGAATAACGTCCCGTCATGTCTATAGCACACTTGTTGGCCCCTTCATCTGCTGATGAGCGCCTGAGTGTTTCCCACGTTCAGCTATTGTGAATAATGCTGCTAGGAACAGGGGTGCCCAGGTGTCTGTTTGAGCCCCTGCTTTTCAGCTCTTTGGGACAAATACCCAAAAGTCGAACTGCTAGATGTGACTGATATATTTATTGAATGAATGAATGTGCTAAGAAAAGACTTAAGGATATAAAATAAAAAAGTTGACATGTTCCAAGCAGGCCTGATGGAAGAGAATATAAACTTCGTGAAATTCTGGAATTCCAATGATAACAAAAAAAATAAGCATGCCTTCAATAAAGAAAAACAAGATACTTGAGAAGGAAAAAAGAGATCTGGCTTCTGGCTCTGACGGACAAACCTGAACTAGACAAAAAAAAAAAAAATCCCACAGAGAACTAGAAAAGCTGAATAAATAAAATTAAATAAATCTATTCAAAGAGCATAGCCCTTCAACGTATAGAGAGACCAAGACGTCAGGGACCGAGAGCAGGGAGAGAAGTCCTAGAGATCCCTACGACCTCATCTCTGGAATTTGCACACCACCAGCCCCACAATCTTGGTTAAAAGTCAGAAGGTAGCTCAGATTCAAGGGGATGGAGACACTGACCATCTCTCACGAGAAAGGCAGTCAGATCTCATTGCCAGTGTGGACACAGGAAGGTAGGTTCCCTGGGGCCTTGTTATAAGGATCCGTCACAACTTCCAAATAAACAAAGGAGAAAAGAGAAGTCAGCAGCAACTTGATCACACTAGAGAAATAAACAGGGAGAAGTAACCAGGAGACAAGCAAGTTACCAATGTACAGCGAAATGGAAGAGGAGAGCCGTGCCCGGGACGTGCCCACTGAACGTGACCCGGGTGGGGTCAAAAGAGGAAAGCCCACATCTCACTCACCAGCGTGTTATGGAAATATAAGGAACAAACAATATTATTAAATGTTATTAAGAGAAGAGGACATATATCAGCAAAGAGATATTCTCTCATTTTAATACAGTCATTTTATTTTGTTTTAAATAATTTGAATGAGGTTTATCCCAGCAATGCAAGGTTGATTACATGTTATTAAACCTATTAACATAATCCATTCTATCAGAAAATAATGGAGGAAAACCTAGTGATGCTGAAAAGGCAATTATTACAATTTAAATACCATTGATAATGAAAATGCTAAGTAAAACAGGACAAAACAGATACTATTTAAATACAATAAAAATTATTTACACAAAAGTAGCAACAAATATCCAAAATGGCAAACTACTAGAGTGGTTTTAATTAAAGTTGGTAACTAAGAGATATTCACTATCATAATTAGTATTCAGTGTTGTTTTGGTGTGGTAGAAAAGGCAATGATATAAGAAAACGAAAACAGTATAAACAGTGGGAAAGAAGAGATAAAATCATCTTGTTTTGTTTTTTGCTGATATGATAGTTAAGTGAATAAATAACTAGAATTAAGAAAACTTTGAGAAGATGGTGGCTGAACAAGAAAGACCCAAAACTCAGTCATTTTTCTCTATTTCAAAAATAAGCACCTGAAACGAATAAACCACAAAAAAGACATAAGACATATATGGAGCAGAGACAGAGAGACACAAGGACAGACTTGCTCCACGTTGTTTGGCTGGTTGATTTGGAGGGTTATTTTGGAAATGTAGAAAATAAAACCCTTCAAGATAAGTAGTGACTTTGTGGCATCTTACTAAACTGATGGACAGTGACTGCAATGCGGTATTGGGTGGGGACATGATAGTTTGGGTGAATGTAATAACCACATTGCTTTTCATGTGAAATCTTCCTAAGAGTGTATATCAGTGATACCTTAATAAAAAAATAAAACAACAACAAAAACCCTTCAAGCGTATGTGAAAGAATTGGTAACTGGGAATAGCTGAGAGCAGACATCTGTTCCCATCAGACATCAAAACAGCGATGTATTCAATAAAGTTCTGGCAGAAAGATCAGAGGGAAAATCTAGAAACAGATGTCTGGATGGGGAGCATTTACTTCCCTGTAAGAGGACAGTAGCACAAGTGGCAATCTTTCTGGAAGGAAATAAGGCCAAACTCCTCTCTTTCACCACCTAAAACATGAGCTACACATGTATTAAAGACAACAGCAGAAAACATAAACATTTAGAGAAGGAGATAATTTTTTAAGCAGGGCCAGAAACCCAGAAACTATCAGATGAAATACAGATTGGGTTACATCAAAGAAAAGCTTCCCATGCAAGAAATGACAGACCAAAACAGACAGTGATTTTAAAAATATTTGCAGTGCATATGACAGGCAAAGGATTAACAACTGTCATCCAACAGACCCTTAAAAACTAAGTGAAAGAAGATAACCCCACCGAAAATGGGCCAAGGTATCAGGAGACAGTCCAGATAAGAACAAACCCAGATGAGTAAAAAATGGGGAAAGACCCTCACTCATCAGAAGTCAGGGAAATGCGATTTGAAGTTAAAAATGAGCTATCTCTTCACAACAACCAGGCTATAAAAATTTAGAACTGGAACACTTACTGTTGGCAAGATAATCCATAGAGAGGGTACTCACCAGTGTCTAGTGGAAATGTACATTTTTACAGCCATTTTGGAAAACATTTGACAACATTAATTAAAATAAAAAATATACATTCCATCCTACCACATAAAAACACAAATGCCAGTGCCTAAAGTTACATATATATAATGATAGTTTCTGCAGCTTTATTCCAAGTAGCTAAAAACCAGAAGAAAAGGAAAAAAACACCTTAATACCTTCCAAGAAAAGAAAGGCTGAGTGAAAAGAGGTACAATTTCACTAACAGAATAGGAAACGCTATGCAGAGATTAGAAGAATGATCTAGTTATACAAAGACCCCAGTTTAGAAGGCAGGGACAAAATTTTGGGTGTGCATGAGAAAAATGTAGGTATGTTTATATATAATTGTATGGTAATGGTGCAGAATATGGAAGATCACACAGTTATTTGCAAACACAGGTTAACACGAGTTGGGAGTAGGGGGTTCGTGGTAGATGTGGCAGGAGAGTGGGAGCAGAGGTACTAGTATTAGAGGGGGGTAGGGAGGGAGGGGGAGGGAGGGGGAGGGGGAGAGGGAGGGAGGGAAAATTTTAAAACTTCTTCATGTATAACATGATTTTGTTACTTTTGATTCATATAAAAGAATGTGTGTGTGTGATGGGCATAAATATGGTAAAAGAAAAGTCCCTGGTAGTGTGCACAGAGATCCTGTCCGTGTAAACTGATTTCTCCCATTTCTCTTCTGAAGTGGGGTTGTGGAATGAGCAGGTGAAGGGCACATGTGTGCAGGTAGGCTGTGTGGGTCCCAGCCCACTCTCCATGCCAGCCCCTGGGTTTGGGCATGCTCACCTCTCTCTGCCTTCTTCCATCATCTTAAAAATGCAGCTAATAATTTTATCCATCTTCTAGCCTTGTGATGAGGATTAAATGAGTAAATCCATGGGAATCCACGGGTACTTAGCAAGTGCTATTTCTGTTATTAAAATTATTTATAAGACAGATAAAAGCTACTAATTTTACTTTGTCTTTTTTGTTCACCTAATAAAACCCTAACTAATACCAGTATTTATTTTTCCTGGAATCTCCTGAGTTTTCCTATACAATCATGTTGGTGGCAAAGAGGAAGGGGACATTTTACTTCCTCTTTGTCCTGATGTTTAAAATTTTCTTGTCTTATTACATTCTCTTTAACATGAAACTTTTTAAGTATGATGAATAATAATGGTGATAGCAAGCATCCTGTCTGATATTTTAATGGATATCATTTCAGTTTTTCACCATTGAGAATGATAACTGATACTTGGTTTGAAGAAACTTTGCCATATTTAACTAGTTTCTTCTATTTACACTTTTCTTAGAATTTTATTATGGGTTAAATTTTGTCCAATGTCTTCGTAGGATTTTTTCACATCTTTTTTATTCCCCCTTTAATGTGTTGAGGAAAAATTATGGTGGCGCATCTCCAAAAATCAAACCATGTTTCCAGCCTTTAAATAAGCCCTGCTTGGTTATAGAATTTTGTTCTATTGGTACATGCCAGATAGGAATTTTTTAAAACTTTGCTTGGAATAGTCACACCTATCTACGTTGATAAATGAAGCTGGTCTATGAGTGAATTCACTACGCTTTGTGCTATGGATTCAGAGGTCAGGTGCACTGTTCGCAGGAGTTGTGTCCTTTGTGAAATGCTCAAAGGCCCCTGGCAGGTGCAGGAGGGGCTGAGGTCCAGCCTTCGATCGGCCACGCTGTGCACATCTGGAGCACATCTTCATCTGTCCATAAGCAGGAAGCTTTTTGCCCACAGTATTCTGGGCCAGCCTGTGTCCCCCCAGGGGTGGGGCCTGCTGTTTTAGTTTGTATGAAGACACTACAAGGCTGGAGGCAGCAGGATATGATAACTGAAAATTTCCCATATTTCTAATGCCTTTAAAGTGTCAGTTAAACTGGAGTGATCTGTCCATATCAGAACTTAACTGAAAGCTCATTTAATCATTGAATTGTGGTTCTTTGATAAATTGCCTATTCAATTGCCTTTCTAAACTTTTCCTTGTCAAGTTTTCTATTTCTTCTGGGGTCAGTTTTGGGATCATGTCTATTTTTTTAAAGAAATTTCCCCCTAGAAGTGGACGCACCATCAGTAAAGGCGGTGTGCCAGATTTTTTCTCAGCAGCAGTGTTTATGGGGGCAAAACACTTGGAACAAAGGGACTGCTGGAAAAAGGGAAGTGAGTAGAATCTACTTTGAAATGGCAACGGTGCAGTGTCATGTAGCCATTTAAAATATGAGCTGAATTAGATGAACTTTCTGTGCTGCATTGTAACATGTAAAAAGCAACTCCAGAAAAGTACATGTAACAGGATCTCAGTTTACGAACTAGGAAATGACAACAAACTGCTCCAGAGTCAGACCTGGAGACACTCTGTCTGCTTGCGATCCACTCATGCTGTGTGGTCCTGGTCACATTCCTTCACCTCTTGGTCTCCTGAGTCTTCACGTGAAAAATGGTAATAATCATGGTCACTGCCTCAGAGGGCTGCTGCGAGGATTGGGTGGGATCCTGGTCAGTGTCGCGTGCACAGCAAACATGCCTTAAGAGTTCACTATTGTTTTAGGTATTAATATGAGCATAAACACGTACATGATCACGTGAGCACAAAAAAGTTGTGAGTGGAGGTACACTAAGTTACCTATAGGGAAGGGTGGCTGGTATGGAGAAAAAAGTAAAGAGAGAAAGACCTTAAATTAAAAAAAAACAGACAGGAGCAATACATCTCCATGTATGTAGAACCCTATACATGTGTGTATATATATGTGCATGTAGGAATGCATGAAAGAACGGTCACTCTGCCTATTAGAGACAGAGAACTTTAAAAAATACCCTGTGAAGTGACATGATACTAAGAGACCATGGAGAGAAAGCTCTTTTATTCAGTTGAAAGAGAAAGGAAAAAAAGAACAATTTCTGCCAGGACTGTGAGAATATCCAAGGCAGGATGCCAGAGCCCCCGATGGCTATGTCTTCCTGAGTGAAAGAAAAATTGAGACAATGTCTCTCTATTATTAAAAAAAAAAATGCACGGGTGGAGGAAGGGGGAGGTGAGCTGTTCAGTAACAAACGGTTGGAGAACACCTGTGCATTTCCAAGGTCTCCTCTGCTGCCGGGCTCAGGAGGCCCGTCGGATCAGGATGACAGGGGTCATTCAGCAGCCACACAGCAAGACTTCAAACACCTGCACCTCTTACAGGACTAGACACTGTAGTCCCTGCACTCCGTGGAGGCCGCTTTGTGAGTCCCTTACGGTGCATCTGCTGTTACCGTCATCCTACGGAGCAGCACCATTATTGTATGGCTATTGACAGATGAAGAAATCGAGGCTCAGAGAGGAGGTCCGAAGCCCAAACTTCACCTGACTCCCCTGCCCTTTGCTGTCTTGCATAGGCCCTCTCCTGTGGTGTGTGCCCCACATACAACCATGTGCAAATAAGCCAAGAAACTCATAAAATGTTTCTCTTTTTAGCCTTTCAAATAGGTTTAGTCTCAGCTAGTCTAAAAGAGGCGACAATTTCTAAACTGTGTTTACTCATTTACCGAGATTATCTTTAGCATCTTAAGAAATAGGACCAGTGAAAGCAAATTCTTACTGAAATCCGTGATGCTTTGGTAAAAAATACTGAGTAAGTATTTGCCCAGAAAACCCTCTCTAAGGTTGCAAAACGAAGGCAGAAGATGTCTCTGAGATGAATTGATTTTCCTGAAAAGATTCTGTGGACCTCAAACCACATCTTGCAAAATTTCCCTGACCAAGCAATTCTTTGCCGTGGGGCAAAATCCCCAATCAAGACTGATCTTCAATATTCTCCAAACACCTCACTTTATCTTATATGAGGTAATTTCATTTTGGAGTTGACAATATTATGAAATTGGAACGAATCCCAGGGATCCAGAAATGAAAGCACTTAAAAGTTTGTGACATCTGTTTTTATTAAAAGTTGACATCGTTTATCAAATAATATTTATAGCAACCCCCTTCTCTGGTTCAAGAGAGGTCTGGGTTCCAGAGAAATCATTTATTGGCTTATGTTATAAAAGAACTGGAGAGTCTTGAAATAACAATAACGCTGTAGGTATTTCAAACCCTGCAAACTCCACACTGACATTTCGTCCTGACAATCAGCAAATTCATGTTCTGAAGCACAGATTTTTACTGCGGACACAGTTCAGACTGTGGTATAGATTGTATAAAATGTTGACAATACCTACCAGCCTTATTATAGAGTTTCTCATAGTCCAATCCTTTATATTAGCCTCAAAAAAGGCATTGAAGAGGTTTAAAATGTTAGCAGAGCCCAGAGGGTGCTCTGTGCAGCTGTAATCTGATTGAACCTGGCTCATGGTAGTTCATAAGTGTCCCTTGCATGACCCATCTCTTGACAAGCCCATCTCCGTGTCTCTGAAAAGGTTACACAGCAATGACCATATTTCACCTCATGATGTGCAAAGACCTCAGGGTAGACAGGAGCACCCCGGGTCCCCTCCCTGGGCGTGCAAGGAGGACAATCGCCTGCCGTGGCTGCAGAGTGGGCTCTTGTCTTTCCTGGCGTTCTGTCCTGTTCTGTTTCATTCATGAGTCTGCACATGGTTTTTGATGTTCATATAGTCAACTTTATTGATTTTCGCATTTTCTGACTCCTTGGTTTTATACCCAAGATTATGAATGAACTCACACCCGCTTTCCTTTAAAAACGTTTTTTAAGGTCTACATGTTCTTAGGTCAAAAGAGACATTAGAGAGTGAGAGATGTCCACTGATGATTCTCACTTTTAATCATGAAATCTCACACATGCAAAACACTGTATGCAACATACATGGTGTGTAAGCAGTATTAAGAGAACCCCTGCAAACTGAAGTGTAAGGGTCTCCATTCCATCACTGACCTGACTGTACTTCTTCCCATCAACCTTCCTCTCCCGTGGTCCCCACCGCACAAAAGAACTTCTAGGATGTGCGCTTACCCTTTACATTTCTTTAGGGTGTCACTAAATATCCACATGTCTATAAACAATGTTTGGTTTTGCATGTCTTGAACCAGTTAGTGTTCTACCACGTGCAGTCCCCAAGCCACCTCTCCTTGTATAGTCACAATAAACTTCTACATTTCCCCGCCTTCACTCGTGCCTTCTCTCTGCTGAAAACCTTCCCACCACAGATTCACAGCCAAGTTCCTCAGGGTTGATGCTCTCCAAGCTCCACCTGCCTCCCCTGCCTTCCAAGCTCCCAGGTCTCCATCTCTGGACTTCCACGTCTTCTACTTTCTGCATTCCTCACTCCACTCCCATCCTCTGGTCTCGTGATGTTCTTCCAGCATTGCCAGAGTATTTCTGCCCCAGGGCCTTTGCACTTGCCATTCTCTGTGTCTAGAATCTTTTCCCCGACATCCACATGGTGCAGTCCCTTCCTTCCTAAGTGTTGACTCAATGTCGCCTTCTCCGCGAGGCCTTCTGGGCTGAAATTTTAGTGACGCTCCTTCCCGCCTGCCTTCGCACTGTCTCCACAGAACCGACCTCTATCTGCTGACTACATATTCAGTCATGTGCACATATTTCCACCAGAAGGTAAATTATGAAGGCCGAGATTGTGTGCATGTGCCCACAACCCCCAGTGATTCGTAGAGCGCCTGGCATGTAGTAGACCCTCAACACATAAATATTTTTGAAGAATAAACTGTATGCATCCTTCTGCAGCTTGCCTCTTTTGGGCTCAGCCTGAATTATCTCTGCCTGTCTGGGTATTTTGCAGTCCTTTCATTTCCACGGCTGTGCATTATTCCATAGTGTGAACGTGATACACTGGGATCCACTCACCCGTGGATGGTCACTTGGGGTGTTTCCTCTTGTTGCCAGACCAAGGATGCTGTTCGAAACAGCATGTGTTTCTCTCAGTGAACATGTACAAGAACTTCCAGCACATTCCTCGCTGAGTCTATTTTAATTGCCATACCTGCTGAATTCATGGTCCAGCACATCTCCGATGCTGTCATCTTCCTTACCTTTGCCTGGGTTGCCGTACTAACATGCAAGGCTTGACAGTGAGCATCTTTTCTCTGAAAAAGTCTAAGTTAGTCCTAAAACCCAGGAGCCACGGCCTGGGGCTGCCTGGGCTGGATCTGGGTCGTCGGTGGGGGCGGAGCGATGAAGGGGATTGTCCTCCGGCGTCTGTGCCGTGTCTGACCCCAGGGGAAGCACCCCAGGCATGATCAGGATGGGGGTTCCCCAGCTTTCAGTCCCCTTGAGTGTGGGCGTAAGCTGTGCAGCACCCCTGAGCCCTCCCTGCTGGAAGTGTTTGTTATCAGAAGATCACAACACGCTTTGCAATGATCGTGTCCCTCCGACATCTTCAAGCCTCTCCATCATTTCCACTCAGCGAGCTGGCCTCTTCGGGGAGCGATTCCGTCTTCCCCTCAAGTGCTCTCCTCCGCTGCTGTCTCCACCTGCTCCTTGAAGTTTATGACAGAAGAGTAAGGCCGGCACACGACGGAGAAACTGCAGAGAAATTCTCCGAGTCTCGGGCTTCCAGGAGACGCCCGCGTCCCTTCCGAGGAACAGTGCTGAGATGGCTGCGCTCTGCAGATCCAACATTTTCGCCATAACTCAGGGACATCTGCCAGATTTATTGACTGTTTGGAGAGACAAACTAGGAATCATTTTCTGCTCCAAATCACCGTAAGCGTTGGGAAGTGACACGCTATTTTATAAGTGTGTAGAGAGCCTCACAACTTTCAAAAATGGGAAAAGAGTTATTAAGGTGTCTCTGATGTTTTTATAGATGCATTTAGATATTGACTTGCCTGCTGTAAACAAGACCTGCCAAATAATACCGACCTCAATAACAATTCATGTTTTCCTCTCCCTTCAAGTGCGGGGCTTGAACCTTTCTCTTCTGTACCTGGGCATCCCTCCAAAGGCACTTGGACACCATGGTCCTCGATGGCTGCTGAGGATCACACTGGATGTTCCCATCTTAGAAGGAAGGAAGGGAGGGAGGGAGAGAGGGATAAGCCAGGGAGCAGATTCTTCCCCGGAGGCACAGCTTGGAACCTGGACATGCCGCGTCCACACGGCCACTCCTAAGGAGGTGTGCTCTCAGCCTGGCGGCCATGTCCCCAGGCAAACGCTGTCACTCCGGGAGAGGCATGAGGCACAAGGACCTTCTGCCGCAGTGGGGACCACAGCCCCCCAGTCCCCGTCGCCCTCCTCCCGGCGCTGCGCTCGCCCTCGGGCTGATGGAGGAGGCAGGAGAGCCGCTGCCTTGAAGACCCAGGGGAGAGCCATGCGCCCTCCAGCTCGGCTCCTCCCGGCCACGGACGTGCATGCCCAGTCTCTGCTCCCCGCCTCGGGCACCTCGCCTCTGCAGAGGAGCCCCTGCACCCCACCCCCCACAGAAATGCCTTGGCGTTGGGGTTGGCCTGGCAAGTGCCCGATAGCTACAGATCTTCTGATTTCATCAGGATGCCCACAGGGGGGACCAGCGTGCTGCTGCCCAGCCGGCGCCCTGCGGGGGATGCCCTGGCCCCTCGGGCACATCGGCGGGGCTGGGAATACACGTCCTCTTTTCCTTTCTGCTTCAGCTAGTGCACAGCCTGCACAATCCAAGTGCCGAAATCTCTCTTGTTCTTCAGGAAATACCCATAAAATTTTATTTGCCCCTGACAAATATTCTATCTGGTGATATATAATAGGGGCTTAATGTGCCCTTTGAATCCGGGATACTTTATTTCTCCATTTAACACTTGGCCCTGGGCCTTCCCGGGACGCGTCCCTTTTCTCAGAGGGGGGCCTTGTCCCCGGTGTGGGGACGGTGTGTGCCCTGTGTCTCTGGAGTCAAACCTGGATTCACGTTTTGTCTCAGTGCTGTGTGTCCCTGGGAAAATTATTCCCCTCTTTGGGTCTTGGGTCCTCATTTTAAAATGGGCACAATGATCATCCCTTGCATGGCTGTGAACGCAGTTCAGGAGTGGGTGTCAGAGCCCAGATGCAGAGAGTCCTCCATAGGCTCTAAGAGCTTAATAAAAAGCCCTTAGAATCTTGGGGTTTGGGAGCATGTAGGACGGTCACCTCCCACTTCCCAGTGGTTCAGAGGGAACCGGATGCAGCCCCTTTGGGCCGAGTGCAACTGGCAGGGGCTGGGTTTGGGGTTCCCTGTGTCACCAGAGTGCCCTGCACCAAGCCGGCCCCCCTTCCCTCCTGTGACATGAGCCCAGAGGCAGGGTGTCTGCAGGGCTCCTGGGCGCAGTCGCTCTGAGGCTGAGCGTGAGCCTCCTCACTGTATACTTGCCCTCCTCCAGGCTTCTGCCCAGCTCTGGCTGCCCTGGGCACCCTGGCCTTCAACCCAGGACCCCCACCTGCTGCATCTCTGAAGGCGCAGCCGCCTGCTCCCAGAGGCCCTGACCCCTCTCGGGCTCCCTCCCAGCCCCTGGCTCTCCAGTCTAGGCCTGTGGAGTTATGAGTGTGCTGCCCTGGGCCTCATGGAAGTGCCCCGGAACAGGGGCTGGCGGCCCTGGGGGCAGCACCTGGCAAAGGAGGGTGCCCCTTCTCCGTCAGCTCATCTTTGCCATTCGTGGATGAAATACAGGTGTTTTGGGAAGCAGCGTTAGCAAATGACCTGTACTCAGGGGAGAAACCATTCAGCGAGGCCAGTCCTTTGCTCGCACAGTCTTATCTACATCCAGCGGACTCCAAGGCACCGGAGTGATGCTGTGGCTTCCTGGTCAAGGGCACCTGGTTCCGCCTGTTCACAGGACAGCCTTGAACCAATGACTTAGTGTCCCCTTGAAGCGTTTCCTCACCTGCAAGACTGGGCACCTGAGTGACACTTACTTCAAGGAGATTTTTGAGGGTTAAATGAGATGATGTACAAAAGCATAGATTTCTGGCATGTAAGTACATGATAAAGAAGCGGTTCCTACCATCCCAGTGAACCAAGCTTCAATGCATCCATAATCTCCCTTAGTTTTCAGGTATACTGGTTTGCCGGGCCCAGTGTAACTAGAGCAGGTGGCTTAATCTTCAGGTATCTATTCTATCCCGATCCTGGAGGTTGGAAGCCAAGACAGAGGCATCTGCAGGGCTGGTCCTCGTGAGGTCTCCCTGCTGTGTGTGCAGACGGCCATCTCCCTGTGCCCTCGTGCGCTCTCCTTCAATGCGTGTCTGTGTCCTGATATTTTCTTAAAAGGCCATCAGTTACATCGAATCAGGGTCGCCCTAGGACCTCATTCTATCTTGATCACCTCTGTACAGACCGTATCTGCACAGACAGTCACCTTCTGAGGTCCTGAGGGTCAGGACTTCAACAGATGGATTTGTGAGGAAACAATTCACTCTGTAACATGAGGTTTCTGGGATTTCAGTTTGCTTAACAGATGTGTTTGGGTGGTAATATTTTTGTTTTTCTGTTAGAAACCATTATGCTTATTTTTTCTTAATTAAAAAAAAAGGAGATTTCTCCTTCCTTTTGCAAACATGATTTGCTTTCAGATATGAATAAAATGATGGGAAATGGAATCTGTACCATTAGAGATAAAAATAGTCATGAGTTTTAACAGTTCATTTTGGTTTTCGGTGTTGAAATGAACTTGGGAAAGATGATACCACAGCTCCAGGCCATTAGTTCTCTGGCCACACAGTAAACAGCCCTACACTTCAAAATAAATGAACAGACACACGAAACCTCCAAGCACCCTTTACTACCAACTGTCAGCTATGATGCTGGGCTGCGCACCAACCTCACGGGCAGCCCATCAGGCAGTGAGCTTCCATCAGTTATTGCTTATTGATTTTAAAGCACAAACATACAGAATAAAATGTAAATAGACACACCTCTGGGTCCGAGGTGGCAAGAAGAGTTGGTGAGTTGCAAGAAAGCCATCAAGGTATTTAAGTTTTAAAAGGATATTTATCTGTCTTGGTTGCTGGGATAAAAGGCTGGAGTAGGTAATGAAAATGCCACCAGGGACAGGCGGGTGAGGGTCCCTTCCCTGGAATCCATGTTCAGCGAGCCCGCATAGATTTGCCCCAGGAAGTGGAGCGAATATCCAGGGACACTGACCTCCAGGGGGAAGCCGTCTGGGCGAACCGCACCTGCTCAAGCATTCGCATTACCTGACTGAGGGTGTGTTTCCCTGAGGAAGAAAAGTGGCTCAAGAAGTAAAATCATTGCAGTTCTAAGAGTTGCAAATCTTTAAAAATACAGTACACATAGCAATTTCAAGCAATCCTTTGAACAGAAATTCAGTTATAAGGTGTGAAACCTTCACAGCAACCCACTGTCCACTGGATTAAAACAGATCTCTCCCTTCGGCATTTGGGGAGCTTCCCATGTGACCTGAGCTGGTGATTCCAAAATTTGTATCTAACACCCAAGCTGGACCTCCCCGGATTCTGCTCTCCTCTGAGAGTCTCCCATGCCTGCCTCCCGTTCCCCCGCCACCAGGGGCTTGTCCAAGGCTTGCTGCCGCCGTCCCACCCCCTCAGCCTCAGCGTTCATCGCCAGCATTCGTGAGTTTTAGCTCAGGGGCCTGCAAGCTTCTTGAGGAAAACACAGCATCTCTACCCGGTGGAACCTGGAACATGAACGAATTGAAGCTGACCTTCGCGCAGAGATAGCTACTTGCTTTGTGACTGGGGGCAGAGCATTCTGGAAGGAGCAGCTCCTCCGCCCCCATCAGCTGCTCCCCTGAGCAGAGAGCAAGGTGCCTTCAGGTTTCTGGGTATTCGGATTCTGTTTCCTGAGGGAAAGCTTCTGGATTGTTCACAATGAGCAGAAGTGACATGGGGTGCAGGGGAGCTCAGGCTGTGAAATGGAAGCAAAGGCGTAGAAGCGTGGGGCCGCCAGGGAGGGGGGATGGAGAGCCGGACATGGGGATGTGGGATGGAAATGTCAGCGTGCAGTTTCCTCATAAAGGGACACCTGCAGGGGCAGAGTCACCAGGGACCCTGCCAGCACCCCGGGAACAGGGACAGGGCTGCGGGGGGCCCTGGGTCACAAGCACAGGGCCGGGCACAGGGACAGCCAGGGGGTGTGGCTGGAGGGGGCGGTTAGGAGCAGGAGACCGGCTCAGGGCTGGTTTGCCCCATTTTCTTCCATCCTCGTGCTGTGCCCGGTGAGAGAATTTGCGATCACTCTGCAGTGCAGCCCATGGCTCCTTAGGGACTCAGCTTTGTGTGATGAAAGAGCAATTCAGAGAGCCACGGGGTCCTGCCTCGCCGTGCAGGTGATGGGAATGTGCTGAGGGAGGGCTGGCCTCACCAGGCATCGGGAGATGCATCCCCTCCTCTGGCTGCAGAGCTGATGCGTAGAAAGATGCGAAGAGATCCGATGGTAAAGTGCTCATCCCCCCTCCTTTACCAGCCATCCCACCCGCACTTGCCACCTCCTTCTCTCCTACATGTCCCAGAGCTCAGCCAGGACGCCTCCTGGGCATCTCCAGGGCTGTCATGGAGTGCCTTCCCCTCACCTCTCCGCCTGCTCAGAAGGTACTGGCTTCTGCACCCATGGCTCCCTGCAGGCTCGCTGAAGGCTCTCTCTGTCTCTGCCCCACTTGAATGACATGGTACCCTCCGTGCACCTCCCAGAATTGGCCCCTTGGGCAATATTTACTGAGTGCCATTGCTAGTGGGCACATGTGTGTCTCAGCCCCCATCTGGACTGTGAGCATTTGGAGGGCACAAGCTGCTCCAACAGCACTGGTGCCCCTTCTCTGGGTTCTCTGAAGAGTCACCAAGCAGGCAAACTAGACCTCAAAGTTTGCTGTGTTCCAGACAGAACCTGCTCCCTAACCATGTCCTCCAGACATGCATCCTAGATGTGATAGGCAGAGGGTTGGGTAGGGGTGTCCTTTGGGAGCACCTCTCCTTGACCCCCCAGCACTGCCAGCCCAGCTTGCTCACCCCCTTTTAGGTCATGATCAGGGACAGCGTCAGGCCTCATGGTGCCATTCCCTGAGGTGGCTGGGGGATGGGATGTGTGGTTGAGCCCTGCAATCACTCAGAGTGGTGAGTTGGTTCAACACAGAGGGCAGCAGGTTACAGCCAGAGGCACAGCACAAGGGAAGAAGGACCAGGCCTGCTGGTGCTGGTGGGATGTGCCCTGAACCTTTGCTGGCTCTTCCAAGGGTCTCCTAGCCCAGGTCTCATAAGGATAACAAGTTAGGGAAACTTGGGAGTGACCAGAGAACACCTCCAGGTTCTCACCTACACAGGATGTTGGACTTGGGCTTGACCCCAGTGTGAATGTGTGAGCTTCTAGAAAATGCATTTGTTTAAATGTTTAGCACCAAGGGCTGTAGGCTGGCAAGGGCATCTCCAGCAGCTTTCTCAGCTCCCTGACAACTGTGAGTGGGCACACTGCCCAGCAAGGGGCCCGGAAGCCTGTGCCAGCTCACCATGCAGAAACAGCTCTGACTCCCCTCCAGAGACTTGGAGGGGACTAACTCCACATAGGGGGAGCATTGTGTGAGCACTGTTGTGGAGTCTAGCACACAGTGAGTTCATAATAAAATTAAAGATGTGTGTGTGTGCATGCACATATTTATAGGTAGATATTTGACTATCCTTTCATTTGCATACACACAAACACTCATCTATCCATCTACACACACACACACACACACAGACTCACCTGTCCACCCATCCATTCATCCATCCATCCATGTAGACACCCACATCCACACACACACTCACATATACCCATCCATCTATTCATCTGTCTAGACACGTGTCCATCCATCCATCCAGGCACACACACACAACACACTCATACATATGCCTACAATGTAACTTGAGGTCTTCTCGCTAGACCAGTGGGCTTCCCACATGGCACCTTGGTCAGTAGGATCCCTTTGATGAGTGGGAAAGCGGCTGATTGATTAGCCCATCGAAGCTTCTCCCCTGAGCTTTGGTGATCTGACCTCATTTAACAAGAGGCATTGACCCCTGCCCACTGGCCCACTGAGACCCTGCCAACCTGTACGTGGTTTGATTGTCCAGTGAGGAATGAGAACTTACCTCTGTCGGCTCACACAGGGGAGGGTGTGCAGTGTGGGTGCGCGCGGGGATCTTGCGGGGCCTTGCTGCCATAGCGACTCCTTTCCTCTCAAGCAGAACAGGAAGTTCTGCATCGATATAATTTTTACATCTCCAAATGAGCTTGGCTGCAAAACTTGGAAGGGAAGTGACAGGATTGGAGGTACACCTGTTAGCAGCAGTCCTACTGTGAGCAATTAAACCTCTGACAAAGGAAACAGTAGCTTGAGCATCATGTGTATTAATATTTCCAACCTCGTTGTTCCCCAACGTTTGAAACACAAAAAGGGCTTTTGGAACCTATTGGGAACTACTGGAGCCTACTAATGCACGCCAACTCCTGGTGAGCCTTGAAATTGAAGTCAATTTGCTTTAATAAAGCTGTTTAATGTTAATTTAAGGTGGACCTAGGCCAGGTTTAAGAAAATTAAGAAAAATGTAGTGGGTGGGCACAAACGAGCGTCCTCCTGAGCTAGGAACAAAGGGGTGCCAACTGCCTCTGCTCCTCAAAACTATTAAACAGTCTTTCGGGTTCCATAGGCAGCAGAATTCTCCCACTCAGATCTTAGGCTTAGAATTTCGAATCCTCAGGCCGTTTTGATGGAAGTTTAATCTCTTTATGCTGCTACTGGAGAAGTAGCTGTTATTAAAATGTGTTGTATAAGATCTACTTGATGAGCGCAAAGTTCTTTGAATCTTTTGAAAATCTTTTCATCAGGAAGTGGTATTTTCATAAATTGGAACAATGGTTGTCAGCGGCACGAAGTTGGGGATGGAGGGGAGATGGAAAGGAGTTGTCACATCTGGCTGTTCTTATTTTGTTTCTATACGAGGCCCTGTTGACCTCGCCAGAAAGCTCGCTTTCCAAATTAAGTTTTTGGAAGTTGTTGGGGTTCAGAAACTGCTCTGCTCAATCATTTCAAGCAGACAGGATTTGTTGACAAAAATCCTTTCATTCCCCATCTTTGTTCTTAAATCCAATCTCACCATTAAAAGTGTGCTGAGTATTTAGAAGAAATAAGAAGACCAATTTGAGTGTGCCGTGGTGAAGTGTGCCCTCCCTTGGTCAGGGCAGAACCTTCTAGAGGAAACCCCCTGAGGTTCCAAGACCACCGTCAGGGTGATCTCAGGGCCTGGCCCCCGGCGGCAGGGTGGGCCGCACCTAGTGAGCTCCCCCGGTTATCCAAAGTGCTTTTCGCAGTGGGAATGTTCATAAAGGGAGAAAGGTGGGTGTCGGTTCATCCCTTGGTACTCTGGGGCAGTGTACCATCCGTTGTCAGCCTCCTGCTATAGTTTTATCTGTTGAGTTTCTAGGACATGCTGGGCACTGTGCTAGACATTTTAGAGTCCACTAAATTATGTATTCCTCATAATAGTCTGGCATGGCTGGTGTGATTTTTCCAATTTTGTATACAAAGATAATGGGTTTTGGACGGTGGAGCAGATGGCCCAAGTCAGGGAGCTGGCGGGCGGCGGGGCCGGGACTTGCGTCTGCAGAGAGGCCTTCTTCCACGGCAGCTCCTCATATCCATGACCGTTGTCACAGACATCACCACTGTCATTTTGTGGCTTTGCTTAGAGACCCCAATGTGGGTAACTCATTTCCTGCAAACTTCACATTTGCCAGGGTGAAATGTTAGTCATACCAGCGTAATGGTCTGACAGGGTGTGTGTTCGGAAGCTTCCCAAACACGTTGAAAGGAAGACAGGAGCCAAAGGAGAAATTCTGGTTTTTTTTAAGAAACATTGAACGCCAGACTGGAAAAGTTCAAATAGGGATTCAATGAAGACAGAAGTAATGGAGGTGAAGACCCCCACATCCACAAACCCACAGGGAAAATGGGTGAAAGGGTTTTCTGATGCCCTGAGGCACAACGCATGGGATGGTGTCAGGGCCCATGTCTTATCCTGGTAGTTCATTCAGCTTTATTGTCCAGGCAGGGGCTGTGCCCCGGAAGCAGGAGGCTGAAGACAAAGGGCCTGCTTTCAGGGAGCTTACATCTACTGGGAGAGGCAGACTGCAAGTGAGCACGTGGGTATATTTCCTGCCAGATCTATGGAAAAACAGAAGAGTGAGGGGGTTAGAAGTTACCAGAGGGGCATGGGTGTGGCTAGGGTGCATGACGTTGTTGGGAGGCCCTGCTGGGAGAGGTGTGGGCAGGGCCTGAGAAAGACAGGGAATGGGGTACTTGGAACTCCTTGGGCTCTAGGGAGACATGCCTTGCAGCAGAAGGGCCGCATGTGCAAAGGCCCTGAGGTTGAAGAATGCTTCTGCGTCTGCTGAGAATCGGCAAGCAGGTGAATGAAGGTGGAGAGCCACAGACGAGTCATGCTTATTGAAGTCAAAGACCCAGCCAGGGGCCCACCATGTGGGGCTGTGGGAGCCACAGTAAGGGCTTCAGTGAGATGCAGGTGGCCAGGAGGGGCAACAGGACAGTACTGGCCTGGTCCGGGTGGAACACAGGGGCAGCGTGAGATGTGTTCAGAGCCCGGATGTAGTTCCAAGGAAGACGCAGCAGAGTTTGCTGATGGATCGGCCGTGAGTGGAAGGGAGAGAAGTTAACGGTGGTTTTCACCTGAAAATCGTAAATGAGATGAAGAAGACAGGGGAGCAGGTGTTGATGGGCAAACGGTCAGGACTGGATCACAAATGTGTTCAGTTTAATCTCGCTTGTAGATCATCAATGGACATATGCAAGAGGTACTCCTATGCATGTCTGCAATTTTGCAGTTGGGCCTAACTATGGCATCTGTGGAAGAATTTAGTCAAGGGGTGGAATGTCATGAGAAGTGGCAGACAGATTCTAAGGCAGCTTCCACAGTCTCCACCTCCTGGGAGTCCTGCCCTTGTGAGATCTCCCCCCTCCTCTTGAGTGTAGCGGGCCTGTGACCTGCCTCTAGCCTGACAGAGGTGACGGGATGTATGTGATTATGCAACCATGCATGTTTGGAGGTGTTACATGGTAAGACTGCAGTGCTTGGTCTTGAGGAGACTCTGTCTTGCTGGCTTGGAAGAAGTGAGCTACCTGGCTCTTAGCTATTATTTGGAGAAGTCCACAGGGCCAAGGACTGACAACTAGCACAAAACAGAGCCCCTGGTCAGGCAGTCTTCAAGGAACTGGGAGCTACAACCGCCATGAGCTGGGAGGTGGACGCTTCCCCGGTCTGGCCTCGGATAAGACTGCAGCCCCAGCTGATGTCCTGATTGCAGCTTTGTGGCCCCCTGAGCCGAGGACCTGGTTAGGCTGTGACCAGAAGAACTCTGAGGCAGTACTTGGGTGTTGTTGAACGCTGCTGGGTTTGTGGTAATTTGTTATGATGTGGCAGAAAGGTAAGGAGTGAGCTCCAGAAAGGGGGCTGGCTGGGCACTTGCTTCAGGCCAGTCCCCATGAGGAGGGCACAGGTCGGTGGTGTAACCTGCACCCCAGGAGATTGTTCAGAGAACTAGCACCATCCTAAAGTGTGCTGTGTCAGATCCGCTCCAGCTGATCTGAATGTGCTACACTGGGCAGCGAGGGGCTGACCGGCAGGTTCCCAAAAGCCATGCTCTCCCCGAGGCTGTACTGCAGCAAATTAGCTCTAAATAGAAAATGGAACATATGGATCAGGAGATGTTTCCTATAAACGAGAGCCCTCCGGGCTGCACTCCCTCCAGATTTAAGAGGAGCTCTTTCTCTTTCCTTTGCCCCATCCTGCTCCTCACATATGAGGCCAGGAGCCAAATCCTCCCTCCAGTCAGTGTCTTCTGTGGTTATTTGCAAAGGGATTTTTATTGTAACCTCAGAGTTTTTCCTGTCTGTCTTCCAAGTGGTAAAGAACAGGTGCTCCTGGGTCTCCCTGTTGACTGTCCATGCAGGTGGCTCCCGGCTTCTCTACTGAGTTCCAAAAAGTACACTCGGTTTCTAAGCCAGCTCATCTTGTTGTTCCGCAGGGATACATCTTTTCTCACTGAGGGAGTATTTATAGACAGCAGGAGAGGAGACCATGCCTCTTCTAATTGCACACCCGTTGGGGAGAGTCTTCATTCATTTCACCAGCATTTACAAAGCACCTGCTATAAATAAAACCGTCTTTCACCTGAGATGCAAAGAGGATTGAGGCATGGTCCCGCTGCAGCAACTGATACCACCACCCACAGCATTGCTTTCCAGACATGTGTGGCTACGTGAGGGCTCCCACCAGAGAGGCCACATTGGCCCTTTGCTTTTCTTCCTCCTGTCCACCCATGATCACATCACCTCCCTCAGTCAATGGACAGAAAACACCAAGATCCAAGCCAGGCTAGCCCATCTCACTGCTTGATGACCACCCACCTTGTTTGAAACCAGAGCTCCATTAGGAAAGAAGCAGGCATGGACAGCAACTGAAAACACACACACAGAGCTGTTCCACTTTGTAACTGCACACATGGTGGGGAGACCATGTCCTTTACCAGAAGGAAGATGAGCTCCCTGGGTTTTATAACTTCCATCAAGGGCATTCACACAACCATGGAACTGATGGATAAAAAAACCCTGATGTTGTAAGAACTTATTCACTATGTAAGAATTTGTTCACCATGTAAGAACTTGTTCGTTATGCTTCAGAAGATTGGAGACTGATGAGAATTAGGCTTGAGATGGATTAATAATTGTGCATTGAGCGTTGACTCCCCTATACAGAATTTTATTGTTGTTAACAACCATTTGATCAATAAATATGAGAGATGCCCTCTCAAAAAAAAAAAAAACCCTGATGTTGGATTAGACTGCATTTATAGAGATTGAGAACTGGTTACTGCATGCAGGGTAACCCACATCTCTTCTCTTCTAGAGGCTTCAGTTCTCTGCAGCTCTAACGTAAGATCAGAAACACGGGTCAGAAGGTTTTCTGCAGAGGGGTCTCACTGGGAACAAGAACAAGTCACGTGTGATTTTGGAAAGATCAAAACGTCATTCAAAGATTCCTTTTGGACAGCTATTCGTTCAGACCCCACCACGCGTCAGGCGCTGTCCAAGGTTCTGGGGATGCAGCATGACCAAAACATACACAAATACCCTCTCTCAGAGCTTGTAGCCGTGTGAGTCATGGATTGTTTTGAGTTTTGCTTAAGATGGACTTGGGGAATTGCCTCAGTCACTGATTTCCCATTTTCTAGGGCATTGGAAGAACCTTCACTCTAGGTTTTGCAATTTGTCAAATTTGAATCTATGTTTCCGCAGTGGACGGGAGCTGGAGGCCTGGAGGCAGAGACCTACCCTTGCCAAAAGGCCATGTTCCTTTCTTTTGTGTTAAAGGCACAAGTCTCTTTCCAAAGACGAGCTGGTCTTTAGTGCACAAATGTGCAAACTGAACTTGAACATCCCATTTGTTTTCCAAAGCCACAGTCCCTCCCACACAAGTGCAGTACCTGCGACAGACTCAACATCCCAGGGATCTATTTTCACACAGTTTTAAAAAATGCAAAGGAATGATGCTCCTAAGCAAAGTGTGTTAGGTGTTTTGGACACACGTTAAATGAGATTATTATAGACTGAGAAACCATTCCTGCCTTAATTAGAGAAAATCTTGGCACTCATACTGGGAAGCTAATTGGTACCATCAAAGTGCTGAAAGAGTCCTAATTTTGCTACTTAGAGGCACACCTGGTGACTTGCCTCTCAGTGGTACCCAAAGACTTGGGCAACAAAGCTATAAAAAGTAACAGCTGTGGCGGATGCCAGTGCTTCACACGCACACGGCGCTGAGAACTCGCTCCTGGGCTTGTCCTCCCACCTCCGGGGAGACAGAGAAAGCTGCAGAGAACAGAGGGAGGCACCCACCTGGGGGCACAGCCTTTAATGGGGGTGACGTGGAATGTCTCGAACAATGGGATTGTGAGGGGACCTACCTGACATGGCTCCCATCCTTCTCATCCAAAGGCAGGGAGGCGCGGGGAAGAGGATTAAAGGTGTGTGGGGACGTGGGACACTTCAGCTACTGCGCCTTTCACGGGAAGGAAGAGAGAAGGAGGGGGTCTCTAGCCTTTAGCTGGGCGATTGCAAACTGGAGTGCAGGAGTCCTGAGGAGAAGATGGGGCTGCAGTGTTACAGGCCGCATGCTCGGGCTTGGTGGAGCCTGATCCGGGGGCTTGGGTGGGTTCTGGGGGTGGGGATGCACTCTCATCGCCCCACCAGGAGACTCTGGGT
Source organism: Manis javanica (assembly GCF_040802235.1). Lineage (NCBI taxonomy): Eukaryota > Metazoa > Chordata > Mammalia > Pholidota > Manidae > Manis > Manis javanica. The sequence goes on along the minus strand of NC_133159.1, from coordinate 3,509,287 downwards.
CAGCTGCCTTTGCCCCTTTCCTGTTTCCCTCTTTCCTATTTCCACACGGTGATGCTCAGAGGCCTTTGAGGTCTAGACGAGGCTCCATGAGATTGCAAGGTGAGCCAGTGTGTGTTGCATGCTTGGTGCCCGTGACCCCTTATCATACACCTTCCTGCACTGCTTTCAGTTAATCTGAATAGTTCTGTGAGTCCCACCTGACACTTCAGCAGCATGAGCACAGCTTCACGAATCTGCCAGAACAGAGCATTCTCACCCAAGGTGATGGGCGTAAAGCAGAAACAGCTTCAGCTCCGGGTCTAACAGGAATCTTCTGTTTCTAAGGTGTGCAAAGCAAACAAAGATAGTGCAAAAAACTAACACACACACACACACACACACACACACACACACACACACACACACACCAAAGACTGACCATCCTTGACCCATCCTGCTTCTCATTAAAAGCTATGATTTCTTCTCCACCCCTGACTCACCTTGTAGTTTGGGGAAAAATCTGACAATACCCCTTTCCCAAAGCTTTGCAGAATCCTTATCTGAAAAAAAGGTGTTTGAAGACTGGCCTGTCTCCCAGGAGAGCATCTGTGGATGAGTTTGTCTCTGAATGAAGCCTTTTGAGAGACCGGCACTTACGTAAGCACACACTAGTCTTATCACCCATGTGGGAAGTTTGAGAGGCTGAAACCAGCCCAACGGGGAGGTGACAGCTTACTCCCCTTCTCCTCCTCCATAGAGACTTTTCTGAAAAGCAAGATTTGTTGCCATTGAGCTGAAGACTTCAAAGCATTTTCCAAAGTAGGGCACAGGTGACTTAACCAGGGCAAACGACTCTTTAAAGGCTTATCCTTAAGTACTATTCTTCTTCGTAAATAACCCCACACTTCAAAGAGGTAAGAAAGATTCAGAAGGAAATTGAGGGAACTCAGTCTGGGGGGTGGGGATGGGGACAGCGCCCTTAAGTCAGACCGTGGTGACTCAGACCAGCAGCCATCCTGAGGCAAAGCCGTGGGCTTGGCTTAAAGAGGGTTTCTTAATTTTTGGATTGGTTGACTTTTTAAAAAAGCATTCTCTTCTTTAAAGATACAGTAAGAGTGCCTTAGCTGGGGAAAAAGGCTGAAATAGGGGTAACTTGTTTGTGATTCCAGAGAGAGGGAGGGAACGCGGAAGGAAGGGCAGCCAGCACACACTGCCACCCAGATGCGCCGCAAGGGAGCAGCGCCTGAACCACAGCAGACCCGGCTCAGTGTGAATTTCAGATAAACAACAGATTCATTTTTTAGTATAAATACATCCCATACAATATTCGAGAGATACTCATTACCAAAAATTATCTGTTACTTATCTGAATTTCAAGTTCACCTGGGCATCCTGTCCCTTAGCAGGCCGCCCTGACCGGGCAGGCCCCGAGGCGGCCTGCGGGGTGCGGCCCAGGGCTGCCTGCTCAAGGGCGCTCATCCCCTTCTTACTGTCGACGGTTTCCACGTGGGGTGTGGACACCTGCACACGTCTGGTTGTTGGCAAGAAAGAGCTGAGCAGGTTTGCAAAGGGCTCCCACACCCCACTGGGCACCAGAGGACCCTGGAGGTGGGAGCTCAGGGCACACCAGGGGCCTGCTGGAACGTTCTGCCAGGTTGCACCTGCATAAAGGCGGCCAGCAGTGGTCATGCAGGACTGGTCCCTGTGACAGCGGCTGGGAGAGGAGGGAGGCCGAGGGGGCTGGCACAGGGTCCGAGAGACGTCTGAAACGCACAGGTTTCTGGGCAGCTTAGGAGCAGGGGTAGGTGTAAATAATCCATTTATTGGTTCTCTCAATCGTGAGCATGATGGGCTCTGTGCAGAGCAGCGCCGCAGACTCAGACCCGCTTCCTGCTCCTCAGGAGGCCCATGCACGGGCAACCCAGAGGGCTGACTGTGTGACGACAGGGACTTCAGCAGTGTAGCTTCCTGTTTCCTCTTCGCCTTGAATAGGACCAGACCTGGCCCATTGAGGAGGCTTGAGGCAGGAAGGGCACAGGGGCATGGAGACACCGCAGCAAAGGGACGGGCGTGGGAGGTCGGAGGTGGGGTCACACTGGGTCAGCACAGATGACAGCGCAGTCCTCTCGCCAGGGCCAGTGGGAGACCTATTTGGGATTTCAATACAATGGAGAGTAATAATCAGATCTGCATTTTTAAAGTCAAACTTTCACCTTGAAATAATTGTAGATTCCCCTGTGGACGTAAGACTAACACTGTTTTCCCCGATGGTAACATACTGCAAGGTTATGGTACAATATCACCCCTGGGGTATTGACATGGATACAGACACACATTTCCATTTTCACAGGCATCCTTCGCTGCTGCCGTTCGGTAGCCACGCCCACTTCCCTCCTATCCCCAAGTCCCGCTCAACCCATTTCTGTAATTATATCATTTCAAAAATGATGATCTCCATTTCGATAATTTCATCATTTCAGGGATGGTATATAAGTGGAGTCATAAAGTATGTAACCTTTCGAGATTGGCTTGTTTTCACACAGCATAACTCTTCGGAGGCTCATGCAGACAGTTGAGTTTATCATAGTCTGTTCATTTCTGCTGATGAGTAGAAGCACATGGCATGGATGCGCCACAGTTTGTTCAACCAGTCACCCCGTGAAAGAGACGGTGCTGTTTCCAGTTTGGGCCTAGCAGACATTTGTTCACAGGCTTTTGTGTGACCACAAGTCTTCATTTCCCTGGCATAAATGCCCAGGACTGCAGTTGCTAGTTTGCATGTCAGTGCATGTGTAGTTTTCAAGAGAAGCCCCAACTTTTTTCCAAAGTGACTGCCCCACTTCAAATCCTCACCAGCAGCTTCTCTGCACCCTTGCCGGCATCTGGAGTTGTATTTTTTAGATTTTGGCCCTCATGCTAAGGGTGTGGTGGCATCTCAGTGTGACTTTAGTTTGCATTCCCCTAATGGCTGATGCCAGTTGAGCACCTCCTCGCGTGCCCTTTTGGCATTTGCACGTCCTCCTGGGTGAACTGTGTCTTCAGGCCGTTGGCTCATTTTCTAACTGGATCGCTTTATTTTTCTCTGTTGTGTTTGGAGAGCATCTTATTTGTTTTAGATACTACTCTTTCATCAATATGTAGTTTGCAAATATTTTCTGCCAGTCTGTAGCTTGCTTTTTCTTTCTCTTAACAGGGTTGTTCAAAGAGCCAAGGATTTTAATTTTGACGACGCCTAATTTATCCGTTTTTCTTTGAGGGGTTGTGCTTTTATTGTCAACTCTAAGAACTCATTGCCTGGCCTAAGTCCTGGAGATTTTCTCCTGTGTTTTTCTTTCTAAAAATGTTATAGTTCCACATATAATTCCATCGTTCCTTTAGAGTTAATTTTGTATACGGTGTGGAGCTTAAAGGTTGGGGTTCCTTTCTTGGCTGTGGATGCCTCCGTCTGTCACCCATATGGACCCTTCAGTGCTGTATTCATTTCCTGGGGCCTCCATGAACAGGGTGCCTCAGACTAGGTGGCTTGAACAACAGAGATTCATGTAAAGATTCATACATGAGAAGATTCATAGATGAAAAGACATAGATGGTCTTTGCAGCATGGTTAGTAAAAGGGAAAAATGTGAAATAACCTCATGTCCATGAACTAGGAAATGTGTAAATAAATTGTGCTACAGTCCTATGATGGAATACTATTTAGCCAATGGAAAAAAAAGATTTTGTTTTGAATCAGCCTAGAGAGTGCTCAAGAAATGAAGCTGAATTTTAAAAGGCATCATAGAATTATATGTACAAAATGGTCACTTATGTAAACAACAAAGCACATACAACATGCTGAAAATGTTTCATTGATTCACATTGTGTGTATGTGCATATATGTGCACTTGCATAGTAGGTATATAGGTAGATAAAAACTTCAGTTAAAAAAAGATACTAACTGTTAAAAGAAAATATTCCGACACATGTTAAAATGGTAAAGACTTTTTCAAGACTATTGCAATGGGAGAGAGAGATTGAGCTCAACTCTGAATACAGCAGGGACAAGTAGGGAGCCCTACCCAAGGGGCAGGGTGAAGGGGGTCAGTGGCTGGGAAAGTACTGAGAAGAGAAAACAGAGCTGGGGGATTTTTGCTAAACTGATTCAACTAGATTCTTGCCAGTCAGGCCAGGATGATCAGATAACAACGGTGGGAGATTAGGAATTTGCTCAGATACCCAGGGTTGTGGGGGCATTCTTGCCTACCTGACCTTAGTAGGATTCTTGCTACAGACTCAGTAGGCTGAAGACAGACCCAGAAATAAAAAGATGGCCCCGAGGAGCCTGTCCAGTGCTTGGTCTAGGAGGCAGTCTTTGTCAGTGCCCAGGTCTCAGTACTGGGTTCTCCTGGGGGGCTTCCTACGGTGGGAGGGGGGAAGTCAGAGATGGCTCAAGGGGAACTTTTAAACATACAGATCATTTCCTTTACTTTCAAAACAGTCTGAATTGACATAACAAATGACATTAAAAATAGGTTGAATACAAAAAGTTTGTTACACTTTTCTCTGTGCTTTTCTATACTTGGAACTGAAGCCGAGTGGATTGGATGGAGGCACGTGGGCACCAGTGACAGACTGTGGCAGACGCAGTGGTGGCTCGCGGCAGGATGGGCTAGTTGGGGCTGAAGAGAAGACTGCAGACAGGACAGAAGCCCAGAGACCTAACAAGAGCCAGGCCATTGTTCCAGTTACTGAGCGCTGCAGGACAAAACACCCCGAAAAAAATAATGCCTTTCCTTTTTCTTCTGTGACATGACATGCCAGTTCTGCCAGGCTCAGTGGCTGCATTTGGAGGTTGTTTGCCTCGGTTCCATGGTGGTGGCTGGCATGGCCCACTCAGCCTCCCCACGCGGTCTCTCATGCCAGGGTCTTCTCTGAGCAGCATTCCAGAGGACAAGCCCAATGCGGAAGCACCTCAAAGGTTCTCCATCCCTTTGCTGATGACCCATCGCCCAGAGCAAGTCGCACCGGTGAGCTGGGTCTGCACAAGTGCATGGGGACCCTCCCCAGACAACCCACCGCAACAACCTTACACAGGGTTCAGGTAGTGTTGTCTGGACATAGAGATAAACAACAAGCAGCTTCAATGCTAACCAGCAACTGCAGGGGAGGACAAGACAAACACATTCACTGAAGAACAAGGTGTGGTAATTTGATCATGATCAATTACTATCAATTGAGGATTATTATAAAGGTAAGAAGGGCTTTAACAAGGGGCCAACAGCACTAAATATAAAATAAAGGATCAATACATTTGATTACATTAAAATTAAGCATGTTTGCCTGAAGTGGAAAAGATGTTTCAGAGAGCAGAAGGGAGCTCAGCAGATGTGCTCAGACGGTAGTCAGAAACTGCATTCGTCAACCTGGAGAAGATGAACAACCCATCAGAATCCATCGACAGCCCCTTTTCTTGTGTTCTTTCATGAGAGGCCAGTCAGGGCTGACCACAGAGAAGACAGAGCAGAAAAACTCTGTTCCACTCACAGGTCCTAGACATGGGAGGCACGCACATCACACTAGACTGTGTGGGGAGGCACTGGGTGGCCAAGGGGGAGAAGATGGAAACCTGGGGGCCTTTACTGAGCTTCAGCAGGAAAGGCGAGGCAAGCGATGGTGAACAGTCCAGGATTAGCTAGTTTAAATAGTCTCAGTGGGCTGCGGGCTGTAGGAGTGGCCGCTACTTCCCAGGCCCCAGGCTCTGGGATGATTAAGACAAAGGAATATTGTTTTCTGGGATGTATGGGTCAGATAGAGGAGGTGTGGCTTGGGGTTAGGTGCTAGTCTTGGGGTAGGGACAGCCTTCCCCGGCCAGATGGTCTTTTTTCAAAGATACTGTACGTTCAAAATGTACAGAAAATTAAAAATATATACAATACAGTCTTGTAGACACTGTATGGGCATGCTGAAAAAGATGAAATTCAACTCAATTGATCAATAAACATATATAAAGATACCCTAACCTGGTTACTGATTAGGAAAATGCAAATTACCAGCACGAGGAGATACCCAGGCACGTATATCAGACTGGTAAAAGCTTGCAGACCTAGTGACAGGAGGTGTTGAGGAAGGCGGGACCTGTCGGTGTTCCCGTTTCCTGCTGGGGGTTGTGTATCCAGGGCACCCACTTAGGGAATTTTCACAGCAGCAAACTGACAACACCCCAAATGGCTACAGCTGGAGAATGGAAAACTGAGTTGTGGGGTGCTTGACATGGAAATGAGTCAACCCCACCAGGGTCGAATCTCACCAATAAAGGGTAGCTGAAGAAGCGAGTCACCAAGAACACATACAGTCTGATGTTTTTTTATAAACATCAGTAGTGGCAGAACCCAAACTCTTGTTCAGTGATTCATGCATACATGGCAAAGCAATAAATAGCTGGGGAGGGGCATGGAGCAGTGCGGACCCTCTAAAACTCTGGCCAAGGTCCATTTCTTGGCCTGGATCATGGTTATCCAATTGCCCCTTTTTAACTATTTGAAAGAAAAGAGTAAAAATAAGGCTTGAATGGGACAAAAGTGGGTGGGGAGCATCAGAGCAGGGGCTCTTGCAAAGAGGCCAATGGATTTTCCCGGGCACAGCAAGCTGCAAACACTGGAGGGACATCTGAAGACGCAGCTGGGAGGAGAGTGATGGGTTAGACAGGACGGACAGAAAGGGCAGGAGGGATTCCTAGATTTCTGGCTTGTTTACTGGGTTCCCTGTGGGCCGTCTCCCAAATACGCATGGCTGGCTTTGCCATGGAAAATCGGGGCTCTTAACTTTTTGGCTTTGTGGTGAACTTGGGGCATTCGGTCAAGCAGGTAACTGGCCCTGGGGTTTTGGTGCTCAGAGAGGATATGGGAGCTGGAGATGCAGGTGTCAGAGGGGCCTGAGTGTCATGTTGGCCGGAGCCCTGGGTGTGGATGAAAGTGCCACTAGACACGTAGAGACTGAGAACACAGGCTGCCTGGGACAGAACCCCTTGAACTGGTAGAGGAGTTCAGAGCAGCCGGAGGGTCACCTTGGGCTATGGCCTCCCAGAGCACATAGCCTGAGAAGGAGCTGGTTAATGATGGATGCAGAAAGGTGGGGTGTGATGATCCTTAGAGATGTGCTTTGGGTTTAAAGCATGAAGATCACTGGATGCTTCCACCAGAATCTCCTGGACTGGGTGGCAGGGGCGGAAGGCAGACTGGGAAGATGGCAGGGGGCTGGGGGCACCAGTGTGGCTGCTCTGTGTCTGCCTGCAGAGGCGGCATGCAGGGGCCCCGAGCCAGGCTTCTCTGTACATGCATCTCCGATGCAGCGTTGCCCAGGTGCTGTCTGTTGTATCTGCCCCTGTACCTCCACACCCTGGAAAGCAGTCCTGGCACAAAGTAGGTCCTCAGTAAAACGTGTTGAGTGTGGAGTGAGGGCACCCAGAGTTCTCAGCACCAAACTAAGCTGGGGAGATATCATTTAGCTTCCATTTCATGCCGCTGTCTTTTAAATATTTACACCTAAGCAGAAATGCTTGCTCGACTATGCAAAAGTCATTCATTATACGTGCATGTTCGAAGCAGCCCTGTAATCACGAAATGAACTCACGGCAAACTGCAGGCTGACTGCGTTACATCATGTTAGTAACTGAGACGCCAAGGCTTCCTCTTGCCCGCCAGGGCTGGACGCCTGGAAGGGCTTTGCAGCAGAGGTCAGGGAAGAAAGCTCTGTGAGCGTCCTCTCCCTCAGTCCTCAGCTGTGTCCCTCATCGGGATGCGAGGCAGGCAGGGCGTCCCCAGCAGCAGACAGGGCCTCATGCTCGGGGGCCCACAGCTGGCACTCGCCAAAGGTGGGATGTGGGTCCACACCATCCAAGCTCACAGCCCCCCACCCAGACCTCTGCCTTCCAGAGCCAGCCATGCTCTCACGTGTGAGTTCTCAGGGTGCAACGGCCACGGGTTGCTCTGGGGGGGTGGAGCCACAGGCTGAAAACTTCCCACATGGTGTTTCAACTTCCCCACACTCAGCGGGGGGGCTTCCCTCCCAGTATTTTTATCTCCACTAAGTCCTGGAGCTGCTTCAGTACATTGAGAGTGAGCCTGCAAGCACCCAAGGGTGCTGCTCAGAGCAGCAACCGGGGAGGCAGGACCATGTCGAGCTAGAAAAGGCTTTCTTCACTCAGACCAAATCAAGCTGCTGCCACTTCCAGGAAGCTTGTCATGATATTCATCCAAGTTTCCATAAAACACGTTCCCTGAATGGGCTGTATGAGTGTCGTCCCGTGTCGCTCAAAATTGTCACCCTGCTATTCTGGTGACTTTGTTAACTCAGCCAAAGACCTGGCTCCCTGAAGGTACAGGAGGGACTGAGTCTGGCATGGAGATACCTCTGAGCTCCCACCCCTGCCACCAGTCTTACAGTATTTATGAAATAATAAAAGTGCAGATTCCAAATGCCCTACATGGGGTATTTCTTTTTATGGTCACACAAAAATGTTTTTTGAGAGAGATGCTGTTATTGGGTGCCTTTTAAAGATGGGGAAGCTGAGGCCCATGGCACTTACATAACTTGCCCAAGTCACACAGTTATTTGGAGGGGGGAATGGCATTCAAATCTCAGCATCTGAAATGAATGCAAACTTCCTTTAAAGGGCATCTCCATCCAACTCATCACCTGCTGTGTTCCGGGCCCCCAAGCTTTTTAAGGGAAGATAAGCTTTGGGGTAGGAGACAAGTCAAGAGTCTTTCCAGCTCCATGCTAAATAGCTGTGTCAGGTTTAATCAGGTTCAGTCTGGAATGTTCTGTCCCCCTTGGCTGGGCTCTTCAGCTGGAGGACTTTCTCCAAAGTGAGCGCCGAGGAAGCAGCTCATTAAGAGAACCAAGGGTATTTGTTCCTCTGCTTGAGGAACTGAGGCTAAAACTTTAAATCTGGGAGAGCTGGAGGGACATGGGCAGGAAACAAAAGAAACAGCAATTCTGAAAGCACACAGATCAGCCCAGAGGCTGTTTTCAGTTTTTATCCGTCACTTGCACACACAGGGTTTTATGTGCTGCGTCTCCGGCTTTCTTATTATGATTATTTCCCATCAATTCCAGAGGCCCATTTGTAGAATAAGTACAGTGAGTGTAGTTTGCCTGGTGAATACTTTCATGTGCAAAGCATGCATCCTAAAAATGGCAATGACAGCCGTGGCTGGGAGGGAAGCATTTGACTTCTGCAGCGGAGAGTCGTTCTTGATTCAAAATCACAGCATCTGGGGGCGTCTGTGGCCAATCAAAAACGAGATGACCCAGACTGCGTAACGACGCGGCTTCTGGTTTTATCTTTATTTTTCAACTCCAGATGCTACAGACTGAAACACGGATTTGTTCTCAGAATCAATTCCTGGAATGTCCACCAAGTTCCGGATGGTTAGGGACACAGCATGGGAGAGAAGGACACCAATGCAGCCGGAAGCGCCATGTGGAAGGGGGAGAAAATTTTTTTTGTGATTCTCAAAGCTTTGATTTATTGCCATATGCACGACTTAATTGTAGACTGAGGCCCTTGAAGTGAAGTGGTGGTGGGGAGTGGGGAGAAATGATGTGACAATGACACGTCTGGTGGAAGGCACAGCTGCATCTGCCTAGGGAAGCTGCCCCCTCCCTGGCTCCAGAACCACAACAAATAGTCCTGCTTTGCAGGCTGTCTCCTGGGGCCAGAGAACCAGCGACATGGGGAACATCATTAGCCTCTCTCCTCCCTGTGGGTGCCTGTGTGCATCTGTGGCTGCAGTTTCCGAATGAAGATCTACAGCCGGTGGTCTCTGCTCAGGGTAGCCGCTGCTCCTCATTAGGTGCTCCATACGCTCTCCTGTCCAGGCCACGGGGGCGGGACGTTGCTGAGGTGCCTGCAGGGCTGAGCGAAGGAGGGGAGGAAGGAAACTGTTTGGAAGGGATACCAGAAGTTGTTTTTTGTCTCTTCCAAATCTGCCATTGTCACCAGCCATCAGCCCTGAGTGCCACCATCTCCCAACTAGCAAAGGCCAGGGGAGGGAGGCCAGGCTGTCTGCTGAATCTCCCTGCTGGCAGTGGACTCAGGCACGGTCGAAGTTGCCTGCTGCCCAGTCTCCAGCCAAGCGGTCTCCCAGGTCCAGTGTGAGGGCTGCCCGAGGAGGAGGCTCACCCTCCCCTCTTCGGCGCCGTGTGCTGGGATACCATTCCCAGAGCAGGGGGTATGAGCCCTTTGGGGTGTTTTGTATTTCAAGAGGGCAACAGATTTTTTTTAAACGCCTGTTAAAGTGTCTGGCCACTTAAGCAACATCAGCATTGAGCATCTTCAAAGAGCTTTGAGGGGGGTGGGCAGGAGGGGTGGCTCTGAGTGTCCCTGGGAGACCAAGGAAGCCGAAGGGCTGGGGGAACTTTACTTCCCCCTCAGCCTCCCAGTGGGCCTGGCGATGAAACCGACACCAGGCAGATTAACAGGAGAAAAGCACACAGGTTTTTACATTTCCACAGGAACCCTACCTGGGAAAATGAGGACCAAAGAAGCCATTAAACCTGGATGCCCAGTGCAAGCTCAACAGTGAGGCTGCCGTGGGAAAGGGTCGAGGGGCCCCGAAGGCAGGCAAGGGTTCCATGTGCCGAGGCAGGAAACGTCTCTTTCCTCCGTGCACAGGGGGCAGCTTCCCCACGGGAGTTTTCTGTCCTCCTTCCAGAGAGAAGCAGGGATTCAGAACGCCCTTTTGCATCTGCTGTTTTCCAAGTGCCTCCGGCTCAAAATAGTCCTGTGACAAAGTGATACATTTGGGGGCGTCACATTGTGCCGTCCTTCAGAGGGATCGGGAGTTGAGACAGAAGCAAAGCCAGCTTCATGGCTCCGAGTGGGGCTCAGTGCCTGCGGGGAGAGGGAGGTATTTCAGGGGGCCCAGCTCCTTGGCTGTTTGGTGCCAGAAAGCCAGTATATCCTGAGTAGTGAAGGGCCCTTGGGTTGGGGGCTTGGGCTCTTTTGGGGAATCATAGGAAATCAGAGAGCGTAGGAAGGGTGGGCCAGATGCAACCAGATGAGATCAACCAGCCAGGAGGTCATATATTAATTCAACCTGGAATGGGGCAAAAAAAACTCTAAAATCAAGACTAAATTCTGCCACTTGCTGGCCCCTCCCGCAGACCACTAACAGTTGGCTCAAGAGCAGCATCTGTGTCCCACAGATGAGCCACCAAAGGTCCGGTCCACGGGAGAGCGGGAGGCCACGTGCCCACCAGCCCACTTGTTCTTCTGGGCACAACCAGCTGCCTTTATGGGGACTCTCTGTCCTGGTCTCCCCATCTCTGCTTGTTTCCCCCTCCCCTGCCCAGCACCCTGTCCCCTCCCTGAGCCTAGGGGCGCCTGCACACTGTGGGCCTCGTGCCAGGATGCTCTGTGAAATGAGGCGGGGCTCAGACGCTGCTCCAAGCGGGGCATCTGGCCCGGCCCAGGGGAGTGTTCCACAGCCTCCGGACAGAGGAGGGGGACACAGCGGCAGCAGGGCAAACATGGCCTCCAACTTGTAAGGTCACTTTCAGAATGAGCAGCGACGCTCCACGTCCATCAGGGAGACAAGCGGATGTGGCAACCCCAGAACCAAGGAGAAGGGGGAGCCGCAGACAGGTCCATCCCCCTGGTGAACCGGAAACTGCCCAGTCTGAATCCCAGCCCTGCAATGCCTCTGTGATTGTCTTGGCAAGATCCTTACATCCTCTGGGCCATCTTTCCTTACTGTAAAAGAGGGCTAGTCGTTTTGGAAAGGGGGTTGTCCGGCGGGAGCTCAGAGCCCTCCCTCTGTGGACTCAAGTGAACACTGGGCTCTGGGTACCCCAGCCTCAGGGACTCCAGGCTTCCAGGGAGTGGGAAGGGCGTCTAAGGGAGTGGGCTGTCAGCTTAAGTCCATTTGTTGCCAGAATAGTCTGTGTTCCAGCAGAGAGCGACCCTTACATCTCAGGGTGGGGGTGGGGGTGGCGAGGGCTGTCTTCTCCTACAAGCTCTTTCTGTTCATTGACCCGAGCCGAGAATGTGGCTAAAATGTCACCCTAACCTCTTTTTCCCCCACAAGCTCATTTCTCTGCACGTGGACAAGGATTTCTCCCAGACAAAACTTCAGTTTTAGCAGGAACGCAGTTAAGCTAGGCTAGCGAGACTCTGCCCTCCTTGACACCCAGTCACATTCCTCCTAGTGATTTTCTATCTGGGACCCCTCTCCCTGGCCATCACCATAAGTCCCTTCCCCGGCTGTCCTGTAGTGTTCCCAGTTGAGTTCCGTCTCTCCCTACTGGAATAATCTAGACCTTAGGTACAACAGTGTTGATAAAGTTTTCTTTGCCTGTTTATCTCCATCTTCCACAAGTTTTGAAAGACGTAAGTGCAAGAGCATTGGGTAGGGTTGTGAGTCACAAGGAGGGTGTGGGAAAGTCTATCCTGTCCAGCACCTGGCACGGAGCAGGGGGCCCGGCAGCTCTCAGCCCACCTACAACCAGTGCCCGTTTGCAGCCAGAAGTACAGGAAGGCAGCGTGTAGGCGGTCTGCAGTGACCGTGTCCACCTGTCACTGTCGTCCACCCTCCACATACGGGCAGAACAGCAGAGAGAGCTGGAGTCACAACTGCCCTGTAACGATTCCAACTCTGTACAGGTACAAAGGGGAAAACATGCAGCCTAAAAGCAGGAACCCCAGTTCCTGATGTGAGCACATTTCCCACAGAGTTTACTAGACTTGTGCTGTTAATCAGGAGCATATCTGATAATTATTTTCTGATTACATGTCTCTGTAACTGTCATCCCACATGATTATCAGCTATGACATATTTAAAACCCTGGGAGAATATTTTGAGACTTTAAGAACCAGAAGGGAAATTGACAGGAATAAACCTGTAAGTGTCGGCTGAAGGACGTCACCATGGCAGCGCAGACCTGGGCTCCTGTGCAGTCTCGTGTGCACAGGACTGGGACCTGGTAACACTGGATCGCAGCTGACATGTAGTCGACACCATGGAGCATTCACGTACTGCAAAATAACCTTAAACTGTTGGGTGGGGCACTGTAAATGCTGTGAAACGATCTTGTAGTCCTTTCTCTTTCTAGAATTTTCTACCTCTTACCAGCATTTATTTCTTGCAAAGTATGGTACACCGTACATATAAATCAGAATCAGCAATCCAAGAAAACCATGGATTCGAGTTAGCCCATTGCCCAAACAAAAATTTTTACCAGGCCTCCAGTTTTTATATATCATTTCTCTTTACAAATACATGTTTGTATAGGAGGCAATTAAAATCCTTTCTAGGCTATTTGTGAGAGGAAAATGAATTGGTGTTTTTTTATTTCAATGTAAATAAAATGAGCTGTAATAACCCCCAATTAGCACATTAAAATAAGTTGGAGATTTGTTTTATCATTTCATTGAGAGAAATAAAAAAGGCAGCAACAGGAACCTTATATTAGTGACAAAAACGTTTGCCTGGAAGAACAGAGAAAACCTAATTTAAAACTCTCTGCGAATCTTTGATAACTAATTTCACACCAAACATGCCATTAGGAGGCCTATAAAACATCTGATAGTTTAAAAAAAGCCAAACCCATGATTTTCCTCTTAAACAAGGATGCTGACAATAAAAATTTAATACGCACATTGAAATTAGGAGGGGTACACGGCCAAATCGGTCCTGATTTCTGTCAATGCTGGTGCCTTAGAGGAGCGAATTTGAGCTTTCGCAAGTGAAGGGAATAATTGGGGACATTTAGAAGGTAAAGTCCACCAAAAAGTACACGAATATTGAGAAAAATCAAGTGTCGTGTGTGTGGTGGGTGGGGGCTATGTGCACGTGGATGAGTGTGTGTGAGGGTGTGTTTGACGACAGAAATAGGAAAGGTGTGTGTCTAACATTACTTTAAGGACAGATACACAGAAATGAGTTTGAAGTCAGAGGCAGGCCACCTCCTTCTGCGTCCACTGTGTTGGGACAGTCTAATACGAGAGGGTTGACTATGGAAGTCACTCCCAGGTGAATCCACCTGCCATGGAAAACCGGCCCTGAGAGCTGGCAACAGCAGGCCGGACATGTGTTCCTTCGTAGAAACTGAGGCTTCTCAGGTTTGCTGGGAACAAGAAACACAGAGGTTGCCCAACAGAATCCTCCTGTGTCGCTGTAGCCGTGGATGCAATTCCCGGTCTCAGGGTCCTGCTCCCAGCTTCTAAGAGCAACTGCTGAGGTGCAGCGGAAGGAGCCCAGGGCTTGAATGGGAAGAAATTAGTGCAAGGCTGCGTTTGGCTGCTTCCTGGCGGCACGTCTGGGAACAAGGTCAGAGCTTCGCTGTTTCACATGGACTCGGATCTTTGGAGGCAAACCTCAGACACTGACAGGCCAGCTGAACCCCCTCCTCTGCCAGGAGGGCATTCACTAGAAGGATCCAGGGTGGGAGAACCAGGGTGAGAGTCTAGGAACAGACAGGAGTCAGGGCGGCCCCGGGGAACAGGAAAGAGGACGTCCGCACAGCAGTTCCTGGTGCCCTTGACTGGATGGATCATGACGTTTGGGCTGCTCGGTCTGGTTTGCATTAATCAGTCAAAATGAGACTTTCTAGGGGAGGGCCAGCAAGCCGGTCTGGGCTGGGCCTCACGCTTTGCTGTGGCCAAGGAAATGGGACTCCTGGCCCACAAGACAATGCCCTGGAGATGCACGTCTTAAGGGAAGGGCAGTCTTTGACCCCATGAATCTCCCCGCTCCAGAAGCACACCCTGCACTTCCTACGGCCTTTCCTGCTGTCAGGACGGTATTTCTGTCTGTGCTTATTATCACAACTAACATATTTTACCCACTTACGTTCCTCAGGGCGTCTCTCCCCAGGACAAAGTTCACTCACGCGGGCAGGAGCCTTGTACGCCTGTGTTCGCGGTTCTCCCCTGCAAGCCGGCAGTGTCACCCAGCTCGTGGGACCCGCCAGGGCTCCAGCAGCACCCGAGGAGTCAGTCGGTGGGATCGTTGGGAGGCTGCACCGCACACCACGGGTTGGATTACCGCAGCGTCGGGCCCGGACTGCGCATTAAGGTGCGTTGGCTTATTCTTCTGCTCATTTATGTAGTAAGCTAGAGGCCAGGTGGTCAGCGATTTCCATCCCCTTTATTTAGTGTGAGTAGTTTGTGAGAGGAATCGTTCCATCTTACAATCGTCTCATATGAAAATCCAAAGCCTCATGTGGGGTGAGCTGTTCAATCAGGCGGACACGGAGCCACAATACAAAAATCCCTGTCGTGCCAAAGGCCGTCCAGCTGTGTGCCCATGTTCTGGGAGTTACTGACAGACCCCAAGCCCTCACTCTGGCCTGAACATGGCGCTGAGCGCCGGACGTGGACCGATGACCGAATCTCACAGCCCTGCTCTGTTTTCCTACACCCACCGCAACGAATCAGCACAAAGTTGGTGGCTTCAAAAACACAGACATACGCTCTCAGTTCTGGAGGCCAGAGTCCAAACTCAAGGTGTCCCCAGGCCACACTCCCTCTGGAGGCCCCAGGGGACAGTCCTTCCTTGTCCCTTCCAGCTTCTGGTGGCTGCTGGCTGTCCTCGGGGTGCAGCCACCACCGCTCCCTCTGCCTTCAACTCCATGTGTCAGATAAGGCCCTCTTGCCATGGGATTTTAATCCAGGATGATTAAGATCATAAACTTAATCTCCTCTGCAAAGAGTCTTTTTCCAAGACAGTAGCGTGCAGGGTTTTGACAAGGACATCCTGGTGGGCAGGGGGGGCGAGGCAGTCTCAGGCCTCCACAGCCCCACAAAGACCACGCCTACGGTCTCCTGCACATTTTGTCAGGGAACTGAGTCCCACAGAAGTGAAGCGACTTACTCAAGGCCTCACAGCCAGCAAGTGAAAGAGCCAGTGACAGCCTGGGTGTGCCGACGGCTGCTCACAGTCCCTCGCCACAGCTGGCGTTAGTAGGCACTGGACCCCACTCTGTTCTAGGGCTCTCTTTCTGCATCCTCATTCTTAGGACCCAGTTTCAGTTATCTGCACAGCACCGAAGGGGCTCAGAACCGACAGCCAGGTGAGGATGCAACCTGGGCCCAGGAGTCACCCTAATAACATCCAGGCCCCGAGTCCCTACAAAACGGGATCCCAGGCACGGCGTTCTGCGGCATCCTGGATACTCTGCTTTGTCCCTGCCGTCTGCAGGCGGTTAGGACTTGCACTGCTCAGGGCAGGGGCAGACCCCGGGCAGCAGAGCAGAGGGCGGAGCAGACAAGGATCTGTTTCTCTGCTGCCTGAGGAAGACACACCCGACGTATTTGGACAGACTGCTGTCTCCTGTCTGGAGGCTGCCCAGCAGAGGCCACGGGCAGGACACTGAGAGGCCAGCCCTCACAGCTCTGGCATCCTGCCATATCCATCAACAACGCGGGGCTGCTCCTCTGGGGTCCACGCCAGTTCATGGTCGATGCCCGGGGCCCTTGCTAAATGTAATCTTATTTTAGATTTGGGAAGGGTGGAGACACCACCCAGTTCACGGCCCTCTTTAGAGGCAGGATGTTTGAGGCCCAGCTCACCCTAGTGATCTTGCCCGGGGCACAGAGTGACTCATGAAAGCCCCAATTCAGCGTCCATTGCATGACCGAGAGGGTGGGGGTCACCTTCCACCCCTTTCTGCAGTCATGGCCCCCATGGGGACATTCATTTAGTTCCCATCATGGGGAAAGGCTCCCAGGGAAGTCTTGGTGAACCGCAAGTCCCTGTGCAAAGTGCTGGGCCACCCTTCGGAGACCATTCGGTGCTCCACAGGGTCCCTGGGGACCTCGTCTGTGGCCTCTCTCACCCTCGGTCCTCAGAGCAGCCATGGCTTTGAGGGGCTAATCTTTATGTGGGGATACCTGACCCAGTGCTGACCCATGAAGCCTCCCATGCCTCCCCAGAGAGCAGGCCACCTCAGTCTTGCTGGGAGGCTTTTGATGAGAAATAGAAAGGGTGTTCATTCTTTGGCAGCCATGGGTCAGGCACTGGCAGGAACACAAGTCTGTCCTCAAGGAGCCCTCGGTCTGCCTGTGGTGGAGGGGGGGGTGTCAACCAAACAAAGAGATGGCATACAGGGGTTTCAGGATGGGTGCAGAGGAGAGCGGTGAGGAGTGGCAGGTGCAGTCCCAGAAGGCTTTCTGGAGGAGGTGGCAATAAGCCTTGAGAGACTTTAGGAATCACTTAGACATAGGAGAACAGCAGGTGTTTTCCAGGGAGGCAACGTGGTCACAAGCAGGGAAGGGGAGAGACCCATGCGTGTGAGCTTCCTGTGGTTGCTGTGACCAGTCCCATGAATTGAGCTGCTTCAAAACACACGTTTATTCTCTGACATTGCTGGAGGCCAGAGGTTGACCGTCAGGTTGTCAGCAGGGCCATGTCCCCACGGCCCCACACCGAGTCTCTAGGGCAGGATGCACGTGGTCTGAGGACGGCGAGTGCATGGGGCAGCAGGAGCTGTCTCTCCTGCTACGGAGTCTGGACTTGGCCAGATTCCTAAACGTCCACCGAG
Organism: Manis javanica; assembly: GCF_040802235.1. Classification (NCBI taxonomy): domain Eukaryota; kingdom Metazoa; phylum Chordata; class Mammalia; order Pholidota; family Manidae; genus Manis; species Manis javanica. The sequence continues at coordinate 3,491,782 of NC_133159.1, read as the reverse complement.
CTGCCCACTCACCTCGCTGCCAGCACTAAGTCGTAAACTCCCCAGGCCGTGTGGTGTCAGAAACCACTGGCATTCTGCAGCTGGTCAGCTGCTTTCTCAACCACCCCTTGGCTGGTGGCCCCCAAGTATACCGACGGAAAAGCTACACTTCTCTCCATGCATGTTTTTTCTTTAATCAAAAGGTGGTTTCCTCTAGCCACCCCCTTCTTACTGGATAATGTGGAGATGTTTCTGGCTGGTAGGGATCTCAGCCTCACTGCTGTAATGGTCAAATCACATGCCCTCTGGCGCAGCAACGAGAACTTTTGTTGAGCCCGTAACAATCCAAGGGGCAGGTCATCCTCTTACCTGCACTTTACAGGGGAAGGAAAGGCGACTCCCGAATTGATGGGAGCAGGGAGCAGGCCCAGGAGGCGGGCTGCCTCGGGCTCTCTGAGCCACCCCGATCTAGAGCCTCTCGGATTCCTCTTCCCTCAGGAGCACAGGAGCTAACAGTGTGGACTGCCCAGGAGAGGCTGAAGATGTAAGGACGTGGCCCCTGGACCGGCACGTGCTCTGTGTGCATTGTTAGAACTGCCCATTCATGGACGAGGCGGGGCGGGGGGGGGGTGCTTTGCCTCCGAGCTTCAAAGGCAGCAGCTGGGTGACTTGAAGAATCCTTCGCTTGGGTTTCCAGGCTGCTTGTAGCCACGATGTGTGCCCACGCCTCCTGGGAGAGGAAGAAGGGTGTTCAGGCTGGGAAATTAAATGAGGACACATTCTCTCTCTAATTTAATTGCATCTCTGCCAGTCATTCAGAAACCATTATTTGCAGACACATTTCTGAAAGGCTTTTCAACAAATTTAAACCCACCACTTAAAATTCTCATTATGGTGGAAAACCGTCCCTCTGGGGCCTAACGGTTTTCTTTTGGTCTCACAATCCCTAGAGGTATGGATTTCAATTTAGAGCTTTCCACGTGGAAATTGTGAATCGCTCAGCCTCACAGGTCGCTCTGTCCCCCAAACTGGGTACACTTGCTCATTTCCAAGTCATATGAGCAAGAGAAACACTTATCAAACTTCCCTAATGTCATGGTCCTTGCTTCTGGGGTTAAATGCGACAGGTAGATAGAATTACATTTAATGCATATTTATTGGCCAATCTCTCCGTTTGCTGACAAACAGCAGTACAATCAGTAACAAAGTTCCTGTTGATTTATAGGAATATGTACAAAGGCACAGTGCCCCACACCTCCTCCAAACCATGATTGCACTTCCCAGGACCATCTCTCTCACTTGCAGGTGATCTTGTTAGGAACGGGAGCATTTGCATACCATGAATGTTAAAACTCAGAAGATTCTCAACCGCCAATTAGTGCCACTGAGTCTTTCCCTAATTAATCAGTCATGAAAGAGCAGTTGCAGGTGTCTTTTCTATAGCTGAGCATCAGCTAAAGCCTTTGTATTTATTAATCTTGATGACCTGCCAGTCAGCACTCATGGACTTGCTTCTCTAAGGTGATGGGAGACCAAGAGCATGTCCGGGACTCAAACTGAGTCAGGTTGGGGGGGCCACAGAGACAGTGGTGCCTCCTAAGTCCAGAATGGGTGAGGCAGGTTTGGGGAGAGAAGAATCCAAAGGAAAGAGGCAGGAAAATAAATTATCCTACACCCAAATCCTCTAAGAAATGATGACCGTCTCAAAAAGTTCAGGTACTGCGTTATTAGACTTGAGTGCCTTGGACAATATTGAAAATTCCTGTGTCTGGACGTGGGGCAGAACGTGTTCAAGGAAATGAGGGTCACTGCATGGAGAGGAGGTCACTGAGCATAAACTCTGTGGGTTCTGACGTGCCCCGGACAGATCCTAGGACACCAGCCCCCCTGGCGGTCACCCCGTGCACCCACGGTTAGGCCACTGAAAAGAGTACGTCTCTTCTAAGAAAGGGGTACTCTGGCCGTCCTCCTGGCCAGCACGCAGAGGGGCATCCCCCAGACCTTTGCCTTGAGGCGCCTCTTTCTGATTTCTTTTGCATCTGGAGCCTCTGTCCTTGTAAGGGGCAGCCTATATCCCAGCTGGGTCTGCTGTTTGGGCCTTTGTCTGTTTTGGGAATAAAAGTGTTGAGCAGATGGAGTAATTGGTCACTGCTTCCCAGAAACCTGGATAATAAATGAACTGTCCCCCCACCAGCTGAGCATTCAGCTGCCTGGCCCAGCAACCCATCCCCAGCCCCCACCAACACCACCATGAGTGATTCCAGCCCTGGAGCGTGCCAATTTGGAGAATTTAAAGTTCATTAAGAGTTTAAATAAATCCATTCATTTAGGTTTACCTTAAAGAGTTTTCTGTAATCACCTTCATTACATTTTTAAATGGGGCTGGGAAGGAGAGTGATTGGGAGATATTTGCTTCCGCCAGGGGCACTTTGCTGTTAGACGTGACGATGTCACCCTGTCATATACTCCCCCAGGATCTGGAGGTGACTCAGCCCTGAGCCTCAGCCCTCGGGGTTCTCAGAGGTGTCCACCCCAGAGAGGGCTCTGGGAGGGGCGGCCGGGCTGGTGAGTAGATGAGGGGGCTTACATTTGGCTTTTAGAGTGATGATTTTTTAGGGGTTTTCTTTGAACACGGGACCCCAGAGTTCCCATAACTTTGGCTAACGGTTCCCCATACAGGTTTGAAGGTTGGCTTACAAGCCTCTATCAGGATTTCCAGTAACGGGGGAAGCTCCGTGCTCGGTCTGTCCATTTGGGGTCATAGCCAATGACATCATCGCATCGTTAGTTTAGATGTTTCATCGTCAGCGGAATCAAGGGCAAAGCGTGCTTCTTCTGAGAGACCAAGACAGACAGGGCTTCATTTTAAACAGGGAAGTGTGGGCTTGCAGGTCACGGATGTTGCCTGTGAAGCGGACAATCCTTACTTGTTTACATTTCCTAGGTGACATGCAATTTGTGTTGTAAACCAGTTTCTAACGAAATCTGCAAATGAAATTTCTAATGGGCAAGGGTAGCCTGTCATGCAGAGTGGCCATTTCCTGAGCTTCTGGTTTTGGGAGATTTAGTTTTGGTTTTCCCAGCCATGGGACTTGAGGTACCTCGGTCTCCTTTTCAGCTGGAAAGGAAAAAGCTTTGAAGCTCCTGGGGTGCCCTTGGCTGCAGGCCCATCTCAGCTTGGGGTCACCATCCGTAGGCAGAGGTCCTGTGGTTAAGCCCCGGCTCCCCATGACCTCCCGTCTCATGCCCGGAGCTCAGTCAGCCTGCTGAGCCCTTGGGTTCAGCACTGGAGTCTAGCGTCTTGGGACCAATGAGCCTGGTTTTGTGTCTCCCTAGGAGAACCTGGCACAGACTCACTGATCTTTGGGAGCTCTGTCCTGTGCCCGCATTCCGTGTGTCTGGGCACCTCAGGGCCTGCCCACAGGAAGACCACGCCGGGCATGTCTCGCCATCTCTCCAAGGCATCTCCACTGAGAAGCTTTCCATGCCCAGCTGCCTCCATGCCCGGAATCCCCTCTGTTTGAGACCCACTGGAGGGTGAGGGGCTGGCTTGGTCCACCCAGGCTACTCTCCCAGAAGACCACAGGCCACAGAGCTTAACAAAAAAACAGACGTGTGTCTCCCACATTTATGGAAGCTGGAAATCCCAGATCAGGGCTTGGGTGGACTTGGTGTTTGGGGAGGACCTGCTTCCTGGTTCACAGACACCGTCTTCTCGCTGGGCCCCCACATGGAGGACAGAGTGGGGGAGCATCGGGGGGTCTCTGTTTCAGGGGCACCGACCCATGTACAAGAGCTCCATCTTCACAGCCCAATCGCCTCCCAGGGACCCCCAGCACCGTCACCTCGGGCATTATGAGGTCACTGTATGCTTTTGGGGGACACAAACATTCAGCCCATTGCTAGGACCACCATCAGGAGTCTACAGTTGTCCCATAAAATGTAGATAAGTGGCCGGGAGGTGTCACATGTGCACCCATTGATACTTATTATCTCGTCTCGATGAGGGGAAGCCACAGAGGACGAGGGCACGCAGGCCTCACCAGGGCTGGTGGGACAGGAGAGGCCCCTGGGCCGGGAGCCGGCACTCAAACCCCGCCCCGCCTGCCAGCGCAGAGCTCTGGGGTGGGCATGGCCGCCTTGTGTGGGAGCCTGAGGACAGGCTGGTGGCATCTGTTCTGGAGAAGGCAGAATTGGGCACCGAGCTCACTCTGGGGGTGGCATCAGGGCCGTGCATGTCCTGGGCTGGGGTGAGGCCCGGGCAGGAGGGGACCGCTTACTGACCATTGCTCTGGGGTCACCGAATTGATCTTTATTTACATGCCTTCTCTCCAGTGACATGGACGGAGGATGGGCCAGGCGGGCTGACCTGGCCGGCGTGCTTTCTGAAGGTCATGTGGAGAACAAGACGTGGAATAGTCTTGCATTGGTTTGAGATTGTTGTACAGATTTTTAGAACTTATTGCTGCCTCCGCACACACCCCCCCATCCATGACTTTTGATTAAAACGTATGCCTCGGCGGCACAGCTCCGGTCGGGATGAGGGTGGGAGCTGCGCCGAGACCAGTGGCCTTCCTGTGCCTGGCAGTGATTTAGGTGATTATGCCTCAGCTGTGAGTAATGCAGATTAGGCTTTCCTTCAGAGCCCACAGAGCATTTGATTCATAAACAAATTACCCTGAGCCTGTAATGCGGGAGAGAGAAATAGCAGCTAATTTAACCAGTGAATCAATGGCGAGACAGCACGGTGTAGATCATGCAATTTGAAGCATTGTGGAGAATGCAAGTAATACAAGCAGCCCCAGCGCTTGTATGGACAACCCGGGCCTGGAGGCCCTCAGCGCTGGGACCAGGCCCGGGGGCCCTGCGGTGAAGCCCTGCTTTACTCTGCAAGAGGGTGAGAAGACGGCTGCAGTCAGGGTGGCCTCCGCCCCAACAGGGCATCTTCCTACTGAACAAGAGCCCAGCTGCTCCAGGGAGGCACAGGGGTGTCCTGGAAAGAGCATGAACTGTGCAGTCAGCTGGTTGGCGTGTGAATCTGGGCTCCCTCACCATCACGGAGGGTCCCCCAGACAAACCGCAGGTCCTCTGAGCCTCAGTCTCCACTTCTGGAAAATGGAGATGATGCCTACCCAGAAGAGCAGTTGTTTGTAAGGTAGAAGCAGCCAGCCCGGCCTGAGGAGCAGGGCTTCTGGGTCTGACACGGGCCTGCCTCCTGGACGGCCTCAGGCAAGATGCAGGGACCTGGCTTTGCCTCATTCCCCGTCTGCAGGACATGAGGATCAAATAAAACAGGCCAACCGCTAAGCTTGGCCACAGGGAGCCCACGATGAACCTTAACTGTGTCCCTGTGTCCTCACAGGCTGACTGTGAGTATGCGGACGGGGTACTGCAAGCGTCTAGCCCAGCTTGGGCTCGCTTCTGAGGAACCCAAATAAACGTCCTCTTCTTTCCCTCAAACCCTGGAACTCATCTCTGGGTGGGGCGAGCCAGCTATGCCCCTCCTGGGACAATTCCCTTTCCTCTATTGTAGACATTCTGGTCTTTTGACACTAGCTGTTTGCATCTCCACCTCTGTGCGTGCGTCACACCATTTGGGCTTCTGTTGTTCAGGAGCCGTTTCCAGTCATCCCACGGTGTGTGAATCCCCCCAGGGGACGTGGTGGGTGCAGGAAGGGCACGTTCCCAGAGCCCCACCGTCCCCGGGAGATGGTCACATGACCCCACTGGGATGCGCCACCTGACTTCAAGGCATTTACCTTTATCCAAATGATGAGCAAAGCATGCTGTGGGTAGAGCTCCTTTCCATCCCTGTACCACCTCAAGGCGGCCACAGTTGCCGTATGACTAATATGCCCATATTTCTTCTCTGGATGTCACTATTTCACCTTCCAGCGCTGTGCCAACATCCTGAATATTACCTTGAGTTGCTTGACTGGGTGAACCCGTGTCTTCTGACCCAGAGCCTGTTTTGTTCTGCCTTAACTCATCCCATCACTTCCCATTTCAGAACAGAGGGGGGATTTTTGTTTCTTTAAAAAGCCCATTTCTGAGTATTCCGTAAATGCCCGCATGCCAAAAATAGTTTGCACACTCCAGAATGGCACGCAAAAATGTTCCATCACATTTGCTAAACCTCTAAATCAAAACTTTACGATGCCAAAGAGTTTGCTCCATCACCAGTCCAGTGGCTTTTATGAGATTCATTTTTCTAAAGGGGAGAGGGAGGTTAAATAGGAGTCATTAGCCAGGCCGTCCCGAAGGGCGAACACCGAGACCCGAAATAGGAAACACAGATAGTTTAAAGGCAACTGCTCCAACATGAAGCCATCAAATAGAAAATAATAAAACACAGCCACTCTTGGTCAATGTCAACCACATCAAGATGGCAGACTTAGGGGAATCAGGGTCTCTGGGGTCCCATCAGAGCCCCAAGTTTCATTGGGTTTCATGGTTATAAGTCCAGGAGGTGGTTCTATAGGAGCCTGAATGACAGGAATTCCTGACATGCAGAATGAAGCTTTGCACATATGCATCCCTCCTCAGAGGAAATGAAATAACCATGGCCATTTCTGGGATGTCAACTTTGGGCCGTGTTGTCAAACTTTCTGTTCGGTGCTCATTCTGAGCGTCTGGTGCACTTTACCTTGCAGGGACTCTGAGATAAGGAGTTTGGTGTGTGCAGCCCAGGCCCTTAGGACTTAACCCCAAGCCCTGCAGGAGCCCTGGACTCATTAGCCCAGCGATCATGCAAACGGGCGTCTGTGATGGTCATGTTGATGTGCCCAGGCCCCACTGGCAAATCTGAGCAAGGATTTGTGGGGACGGGCAACTGGCAGGGGCCTGAGGGGAAAGCATGGTGCCAGGATTCTGAACCGCAGTCTGGATCGTGTGGAATTCTTAGCTACAGAATTGAGGGGGGTTGTCAGAAATTCACGGAGCCCTATACTTCAGCACTAGGAGATGAGCCAGAGGGTAGCAACCAGTGGCTCCTGGTGACTGGTCTGCCGGGAGCGGTGGTCCTGGACAAGGTCCCCCTCTTACCCCTTTTTCTTGCCCATGGACCCTCCCAGAACACAGTGGTACCATCCTGCTCCCCTGATTCTCTGCCCCCTGAAGCTCCCCTGAAGACAAGACATGGTGTCTCAGTTCCTTGGTAGATTTCCCCTCAGCTCTGAGCCAGGCCGATGCTAGAGCAGGCACTCGATTAAATGAATGAATGAACAAATGATCAAACCTTCCCGTAACTGGAAGGTTTTCTCGGGCAGTCTGAGGAGGTCTAGTGCATGAGGATGGGAGATGGGGCCTGCACACTCAATTTACATCATCTTAGTGACAATTCCTACAGATCGAATGCTTGTATCCCCCCAGGTTTCATGTGTTGAAATCCTGACCCCAACACTGGAGTCGTACATCCAGGGTCGTCGATCAGGAAAGTCCTGGCTCTACTATCAGGATGGTGCGTCCTGAGCCACAAAGAATTGTGCAAGAAGTCTAGCTCATCCCATCTGGGGGTGCTGCCTGCAGCCCCTGAGGGTTCTGGGGGTGCAGGATGCAGGGTGTGTGCTGAGCACAGCAGTCATGGGGGGACAACAATAACCATCATGGATGGTCTTAGGGCTTGCTGCTGATTTGGGGCACCTATTATCTGATTTTTTTAAAACTTATGGTAAGGCCTGTGAGCTTTTATCTAACTCTTTTTCATGATTTCCACTTTGAAACCCTGTTACCTCTTTCAAGTTTCTGGATCAGCCTAAATGAAGAGTATCTTGAAGACAAGATGCTAAAAAGTATCACCACTTTCAACAACTTGCACGAATCAAAATGTTCCCAATTTTTGCCCCCAAAATTTTGGAATAAAGATTATTAAAAGGGCTTTTATGGGCTTTTTTTTTTTTTTTCCATCTATGAGTTCCAGCAATTTTGATTTGGGTGCCCTTCGTTGTCTTTTCTTACTGATTTTGCTTTAAGCATGAAATACAATCATTTTAGACTCACAAAATAGATGTATCTGTTAATATAACACGGGCTCTGTCTGTTGTCTCCAGGCAGGGTTTCCTTGAGGAAGGGGCTCCTCTGGTTTAAAGGCAGCCTGTCGCGGGCTGCTGCCTGCCTCCTGCGAGCCAGTGCCTTGGCCCCTCCATTCTCAACTATCCTTTTCCTAAAGAGAGATGTTTTCTGTTTGTTCTCATTGGCTTGAAGGAAGTGAAACTCCTGTGTCAGTAATAGGCATCTTTAAAACCAGCCACGTGGCGCTCTTCCTTTCATCTTGTCCATCCTTTTGCGAGAAGAGACCCAATCCCTGGGTCACGGGAATCAGGCTGTGCCAGCAGAGATTACTCCCGTCCTGGGAGAGCCAGACCCTGCAAAGCTGGCATTCACCTGAGACCCCACAGGTTAGGTGTTGCTGGGGTGGCCCTTCACTCTGCTCATTATTGTCACAGGCTGCTAGGCTGGGCCTTTGGGGTATAACCAAGACAGTGGCCAGGTGACAAAAATGTAAAGCAAACATCTTTCATGTTGATCCGTCAAAACTGCAGGGCAATCAGCCAAGATATGTGGGCGGCAATAAAGAGAAGAAAATAATCAATAATGGTCAGTAATGATAAGTGGCAATAATCAGTATGTTTAGCATTCTTGACAAACAAAACGGCCCCTATCATTTCCCAAGATACTCCAGGCATGGCGCTGCGGGCAGCCAGTTTGCATGCCCCGTGCTTACCCATGTGTCTACCCAGAGATGCGTCGCTCCGCTTCTCAGACGACAACGACTCAGAGGAGTCCAGACTTCACAGCCTCCACGGCCACAGGCTGGTACGCGTGGCTCTGTCGGGGTGAAGGGGGACGCTTGCAGAGGGCAAGGTTAGCAATGAAATGCTGACTTGCCATCCTGGCCCAGGGAGCCGTGGAGACGATGCCCTCCCAAACCTTTGTCTTTGTGGCCCCCTAGGTGTTTGGTGAAGGAATCAGGGCGGAGGAAGTGAACGGAGACGCAGCTGCCCCACCTGAGACTGTGCCCGAGGGCTTCCAAGGGAGAAGCAAGCTGCTCTCCGCGCACTTGCCTCAAGCCCATGAGCTCGGGGCCCGCTGGGCTCCCACCTGACCCCTTTGCTTCAGTTCAGAATGACTTTCTGGAGTGGCCGCCGAGTGGGACTCACAAATCACTTGCAGCTCAGGTGGCCGTCCCCGGCCCCCCTTCCGTCCACACTACCACCCCCACCAGCAGCCTTCTGTTTAGATCTGAGATTCCGACCAACCAGTAACAAGACAGCAGGACGGGCTTTGGAGGATGTGCCTTGAAAGGCATGCACACCTGCACAGGTCGGCTCGGTGGTCCATCCGACACGAAGTGAGAGGGGAGGAGGGCCTGACCCCCGGTCCAGCTCTCAGCCGGCTGCTGCCCTCGAGTCCCAGGACGAGAGGTTCACACTTTGATCTGTCCAAGTGAAAAGGATGGAGAATCTACTCTGAAGGCTCAGAATTCCAAGAAACATGTGAGCAGGAGGAGGTGTGCATGTGTGTCTGTGCATGTGGGCACATGACACAAATGGAGGGACTGATTGAGATCCACACCCCCATTCAGAACTGGCAAATGTCTAGAACATTTCTTGATGCCTTATTTTTGTCTGACATTTCAAAAAGATTAGTGTGTAAGTATCCAGGTATTAACATTGATCTCTGTCCAGTCCTTTGGGTAAACAGCTGCTCGAACACAACACCGCTTGATTACTTTAATATAGAAAAGGAGGGAGAGGAAAGTCAACCTTTCTTTTCATTCTTATTTAGTAGTTGTGGCAGGTTCTGCGTGGAACACGTGCAGTCGGTGGTGGGCACGGTCTATGTCAGCTGTCATCAAGGCATATCCACGAGCCCTAGCGACGTCCCCATTCCCTGCGAAGGCTGTGTGGACTTCTGGGCCTCAGCGTCCCCAGAGGTACAATGAGCAGCCTGGGAGGTGGCGAGGGACTGTGGTTCCAGCCTGTGGCTTCTTTTCCATGAGAATGTCATGGCCCATGGACCCCAGAGAAGGATGCACTGTCCTCATTTTCTCATGAGTCTCAGGCACACAGGGGGGCCAGTTACCTCTCCAGCTGCCCTCCAGCTCTGCTCAGGAGGTGATGACGCTTCTCCTTAATCCTCCAGTGGGGACCAGGATGTGCAAAGAGGCTTGCCAGGGGTGTGCTTGAAGAGCATGAAGATTGGGCCTGGTGTCCTATTCTGTCTCTTTCCAACAGCCCGCCAGCCTGGGGACTCAGACCGGAAAGCAGAGGGGAACCTACCCCTCGCCTAACGTGCAGGAGTTAACTGCAGAGATTACTCTGGCAATTATCCATTTGCTTCACCTGCAGTCCTGAGACCGATGCCCCTTTGGCAGAGTCCGCCCTGCTGGTGGGCAATGATTCCTCTGAAGGGGATGAGTGGTTACAGCTCATTTCCCCCTGGGGTCTCTGGGGGGGCCCAGCACGTGATCTTCACTCCCTGACAGGTGGCCCGCAGGCCCCCGGCTTTGGGTTAAGCCAGGGCTCCCCTGCTGATTGCTTTCTGGACTGGTTTTGTTCCTGTTGGCTGCCCCGGTGGTCCTGGGGATAACAGGCTGTGTCTTAGCGGCAGCCCAGGACCTGTTTCTGACAAGACTCGGGGCGGACACTTCCTGTCCGGCTCACTTCCTCCACCCAAGCCCCTTTGACCTGTCTTCCCACTGGCAGCTGGCCCTCCCGGCTGCACCGGGCTGATCAGTCTGTCAGCTGGTTGGCTGGGGTCCCTTCTGGGCAGCTCCTCAGGTGGGCACGGCAGTCAGGATTCCAGCTCAGTCCCTGGAAACTTACCCTTTCAAAAAAAACTTTTCTTGGGCAGGTAGATGGATGCACAGATGCACAAACAGACCTCGGAGTGGAACAGTCTCATGCACGTCTGGGAGGCCAGGTGACGGCCGAGGCTCCTGCTGCAGTGGGTCCCTTGGATCAGGTCTGGAGTTCGGGCTCCTGGGGGCATCTCCAAAGCATCTGGGCATCAGGTTTTTCCCTTGCCCTTGAGTCAGAGAACAGACAGAAGGCTACACCTCGAAGAACCCCCAGTAACCTGGAAGCCGCTCCTCAGAATCCATATGTAGCCTCTGGAAGAATGAAATTGGTGCACTTCTGTGGTTCCGTCTGAGTTCCAGCTGCCAGAGAGGCTGGCAGAGCTGCCGCACCAACATGCAGCAGGGGCTCCACGTACATGTGGGTCATCTGCCCTCGGCCAGCAGCACCAGGTGCTGATGTTGTGGGGGGGCAGCCCCGAGCTCTGTCCTCCCCTGGGTGCTGGGACCTGCCTTTGAGAGCCACAGGGACCTGGGAACCTCTGTCCTGGCCAGTGGTCCTGGCTCCTTGAGTTCCCTTTTAATACCTCCTAGTGACAACGTCTTGCTTTAGAAGAACTCAGTCCTTCTCAAATGTTCAAAGTGTCTATGTAGCCACCGTCCTGGGGCAGACACCCTAAGTGGGCTGGAAGCAGTGACATCAGAAACACCCAGCACATGCCTGGCTGTGTGGTTGGGGGTGGGCCTGTGCCTGCCACCCCAGGTGCCCCTGCCATGTGGGGGAGCTGTATGTCTGGGAGCCTGAGGAGGAGGCATTGCCAGCGGACATCAGCACAAAACAAGAAGGATCAAAGTAGAACAGCACGGTGCTGAGAGGTGAGGCCATTATCAGGCATGCTGCCCTGGCCGGAGGTGGGGGCCAGAAAGCAGGTAGGTGATGGACCAGCAGGACAGCGGGAGGACGGCGCCCCAGCAGAGGAGGGCAGGGCTGCTGAGGAGCCCACCTGGCTGTGGGGGCAGGTGAGCCGGGCAGAACTCAGCACGGTGGCAGGACCTGTGCCGGGAAGCCCCTCGGTGTCTGGTCCTGAGAGCTGGCGTGGTGGCAGTTTCAGAAAAATCTGCCTGTCGTGCTGTGCAGGCGAGAGAGGGGGCCCCCTCGGAGGCCTGCAGAGGGCAGGAGGGTCCCCCGTGAGGACGAGGAGCCTGACACCTCAGTTCGCATTTGCATTTCCCGTCAAATACTCCAGTGGACTCAGGCTGGAGATGACGTTTCCCACAAGCCTTGGCAGTGCTGGTCCCAGTGGGCGGCCTCACTCTCCCAGGTGCTCCCCAGGGCATGGCAGGCCACCATCACTAACTCCTGCATGCTGCCTCCCAGTCCCTGGGCCCTGAGCACCCGCCCAAGCCAAGCAGGCCGATGTCGGCCCTGCAGCTGCAAGATGATGGTGCTCACGGTGGGCTCAGAGGGCCTCCTGAGCCCCAGGAGGAGGGCAGGTGGTGCGGCTGCATGTGGGGGGAGTGGAGGTGGACTGGGGTTTGGAGCTGGGATGTGACCTGAGGGTCATGGGCTTGGGGTTCCGGATGAGCCCTCAGCATTGGAAAGAATGATCCGACCCTGAGTGTCAGCTCATGAAGGACAGGGAGGCCCCCGGTGGACCTTCTGCCCCCACCCCTCCCAGACACCCGTCTGTGGGTACTGGGTGACCCAATCGGGGCTTCGATCGCCCTGACTTGCGGTTGCTTGCTTCTGTTGGGAATTGTTATCTCTACAGTGAAAGAAACGCCTGTTCCTTTATTTTTCTAAAGCAAATAAATCTGCTTCTGAGCCTCCAGTAGATGAATCTGGAATCAGTTCCAATCAGGGCTCCTCTGCTCCTGCCTGGAGAGGGACTAGGGCCCTGGAGCTTCCTGCGCTGGGACTTTGGAGTGGCCTGGCTCGTGCCCTTCTGCCCGTGGGATGGTGTCCTGGGTGACCCTTTAGGGCTCTCTGCCCCCTTCTTTGCCTCTCTCTCTCTGTTTCTCCATGTGGATTTTGCAGAGCCTGTTCACCAGGGTCCCCTCCTTGGGCTTCAGGCTAGTGACCCCCCCAGGGCCGAGGGCCAGGGCTGCCTGTGTGTGCAGCCAAATAACAGCCCCTGAGAGTCCCCCAGCCTCATCCCTGAACTTGCAAGTGTTCTATGTTATGTGGCAAAAGGGATTCTGCAGACGGAATTAAGACACTGCCATAAAGGATGGACATGAGCCTGGTTTATCCAAGTGGGCTCAGCATGATCCCACAGGCCCTCAAATGTGGACGAGGAGGCAGGGGTCATCAGGAGAGAACTGGAGCCTGAGGGCTTGATCCGCTGTTGCTGGCTTCAAAGATGGAGTTGGGGTCACATCTGAGTTCTCCTGGGCCTGCCCAACAGAATGCCCCAGGCTGGGAGCTTAAATGACAGACGTCTGCCTCTCACAGCTCTGGAGGCTGGAAGTCCCACATTAAGGTACAGGCAGGTACCATCCCTGGTGAGTCGCTCCCTGGCTCACCGATGGCCACCTTCTCATTGTGTCCTCACGTGGCAGAGAGAGAGGGAGGGAGGGAGAGAGGGCTCTCTGGTGGCTCTTCTTGTGAGGACACTGATCCTATCATAAGATGACCCTTATGACCCCATTTAACCTTATTTACCTCCTTCGAGGCCCCAACTCCAAATACAGGGTCAGGGCTACAGCTGATGAATTCAGAGGGGGCACCACTCAGAGCATAGCAGAGGTCAAGGTCAAGGAATGTGAGTGGCTTCAAGAAGCTGGGAGCAGACCCCCGCTGACAACAGCAAGGGACAGGGACCTCAGTCCTACCACATGAGGAACTGGATTCTGCCCGGGAGCCTCTAGAAGGGATCCTGGCCCAGTCACCTGCCCAGTGAGACCCACATCAGCCTGTGACCCCCAGAACAGCAAAAGATTACAAACTCATGTTGCTTCAGTCCCGAAGTCTGGTAATCTGTTATGGCAGCTGCCGTCCACCCTCTTCCCTCCAGGCTGAGCTCAGCAACCCCTAAACTCAACAGTCCAGCTCCTGCCCAGCCGCTGCCCAGACAGGACACAAGTCTCCTCAACCTTCTGTCCACACACCATGCCTATGCCCTAGAACCAAATTAGGCTGCATTCAAAAATCCACCTACCCACCCTCCATCCATCCATCCACCCACCCACCCACCCATCCATCCATCCATCCACATATCCACCCACCCACCATCCATCCATCCACCCACATATCCACCCACCCACCATCCATCCATCCACCCACATGCCCACCCACCCACCATCCATCCATCCACCCACATGCCCACCCACCCATCCAAGCTACCAGAGCTGGAAGAGGCAGGAAGGATTCTTCCTCAGAGCCTCTAGTGGGACTGTGGCCCTGCCTGCACCTTGATTTTGTATTTCTGGCCTCCAGAACTGAGGCAGAATAAGTGTGCACAGTTCGGAGACCCCCACTTTGTGGGGCCTTGCTGCAGCAGCCCTAGGAAGCTACTAGAGGGAGATCAAAAACTCATATCAGAATTGCTGCAGCAGCTTTGAAAGCATATTCTTGGGCTCCACAGTCAGGTTAGGGATTTAGTGATTCCATGATTTTTAAAAGCTACACAGATAATTCTCACGTAGCCAGCCCATGGACCAGAGTTTGAGAACCACTGTACAGATGGCAAAACGACCCTGTCCCCAGCACCCAGCACCTGAGATCAAGGGTCCTAGCCCTGGCCCTGTCGCCAACTCCCTATTTGGAGCTCTTTGGTGCACGGCTAGTGAGCAGCCCAGTGGCGTGTCTTGGTGGCCGGCCAGACTCCCCGTCCACTCTCCCATCTCCCAGGCTACCTCTGGGCACCAGGCTCAGAGCTGGATCAGGTGTTGTGGGCAGCGGTACCAATATCTTTGCCTCCAGGGAACATGACTCTCGCTGATGTTCCCACATTTTCACTCCCCAGCCAAGCCTTCTGCCGTTTTGGAAACCCTGGGGGTGGATGACTTCCGCCTCCCTTGTCATGCGTGGTCTCCCCCTCATCTGAATCAGCCTGAACCATCCACAATGCACTGCCCTTTAAGGTGGATCTGGGACGAGGGGGTCATCAGCTCTACTTTATCCATTAGGAGAATGAAGTGAACTCACAAAACCCTAGGAAGAGTGGGGACAGCCCCCCACACCTCAGGTGTGTGCGCCTAGAGTCCCCTGTGCCTTCGGGCAGAGGCACAGCCTCATCGCCCCAGATGGGGTCAGCCACGGACCCCAAGAAGCGATGTCTCTGCTAGCACCGCGATTCTCATGTCAATATTACCACTACCATTTCGTTAAATTAAATCTATTCTTCAACTATTTTTGTAAGAAATCAATAGATGGCACAGGGATCTCTCTTTGTCCTGTCTCATTCTTTTCTATTTGAGCACATTTTAATGGTTCTGTATAATCTAGAAAGGAAATCGAAAATGAAAGCTGCCAGGATTAATCTGTCAATTTGCTTGTATTCGGGATAATCCCTAATGCACAGAGCCCACCCACTCCTGAGCTCCCAGGTTGTCATAACGGGCTTCGGTCGATACGGCTTTTGATGGTAAAACATACGCTCTGTGACCTTCCTGTGGTCCCTCCTGTCATCCTGTCTGTGCTGGGGACAGTAAATGATTGTGATAAGCTACTTCATGTTATGACACATATTCTTTAATCTGAAATAAGTCTGCTACCCCTGCAAACCCTACCCCAAAATGAAAGTCAGTTTTCTTCATCGATCAGCAAGAGCCTCCACTGGTGGTCGTGAGGCCAGGAGGAGAGATGTGGACGTGAATGAGCCACAGTCTCCCCCGGGGAACTCCCACGGTGGGGAGGGCTGTGCTTCCCCAGGGGGATGTGCAGCTGGGGCTCCAGAGGCACAAAAGGGGGCCCCACCACCAAGGGGAGTAAACTCAGGGAGGGTTTCCAGAGGCCTAGGCATCAATTCAGGGGGGACCTTTGCATCTCTCAGTGGAGGGAAGGCAGACGGCAGGTGGAGGGCTTGGAAGCACAATAGACTCCATGGCTCTATAGTCCTGAGCTCAGATCCCAGCCCCACAATGAACAGAACCCCATCCCCAGGGGCCCCAGCAGGTCAGAAGACCAGGTTCCTGGCCCCAGGTTCCGCCACTAGCGCCTCATTTTCTGCCAAACTGTCTGTCATCCCTTTGACGCGGTCATTCTCTCCACGGTTTCTTCCCATTTATTCTCCTTGGGAAACCGTGCGCTTCCTGCCCCTGTAGATTTGCCCCCAATCTACTTTTTAACATAGTGATTGGATTTTTCCTTTCGGTAATGATGCTTTTCATTTCAAACACTGCTGTCTGGCCCTTTGCTCAGTCGGCGAGCACTGTTTCCTCATTTTGTGATTCCATTTTTTTTCTTTAAATGTTCCTCGCAGTATCAACAAGTATCTTTCTTATTGTAGTGATCCCAGTATTTGTCTCCTGGGGGCATAAATCTGGGTTCTCTCTGCTGACTCTTGGCTTCTTCCGGCTATTGCTGACCTGAGCCCAGGCGGCTGGACCTTAGTTTCAGGGGCCCGAATGGAGAATATTTTCCCCAGAAGATGATTTTCATTCGCTTCTGCCATGAACCTGGGGAAGCCACCTCTCAGCCCTTTCCACGTTCCCAGGCTTAGCCTGGAGGGTCAGGGCTCCTCCTTGCTGCTGACTCAGGCTCCCCACGGCAAGAAGTTTTGCTGGGCACGTGGCTCACAGCCCCAGGATTTTTGTGTTTTTTGTTTTCTTTCTTAAGGGCTCTTCAAGTTTTCTATGCAAACCCAGCTAGGCAATAAAGACTACATTTCATGCAGGAACCAATTGTTTTGCAGCAGGATGGCTTGCCAGGGCACCGTTCTACTTTCCATTGTCATCACCTCTGATTGAGCACCAGAGGGAAATGCAATTATGAGAGTGATGTCGTTGACAAAGCCCATAATTAATCACACCCCAGATGAGGTTCTGCTCCATTTCTCTCTGCACACGCTTTCTTTCTTCCCACCTATTGCACAGTATCATGGTTTAAAGTGATCCTACCAGGTTGCAGGATCCCCTAGAGCTTAAACTACATGGGGAGCATTTCTCTCCACGTAGTTGCCAATGTTTCCCCATCACATGCAGTGGCCCCTGGCCCTTAGCAGATGCCCATGAA
The DNA here is from genome assembly GCF_040802235.1 of Manis javanica. NCBI lineage: Eukaryota > Metazoa > Chordata > Mammalia > Pholidota > Manidae > Manis > Manis javanica. Next base: position 3,474,827 of record NC_133159.1, on the reverse strand, counting down.
ATAATTGTTGCCTGTCAAGGAGATTCTAGACTGACTTTCTAATCTGCTTAAGAAATAACAAGTGAATTCCCATGGGGCTCTCCCCCTGATGCCCCACCCCCCACCCGAAGGCTATTTTAGGGAAATTCAATATAATTTCAGTATACCTTCTTAGCATTCTGAGTTAGATTATTGTACCATGACTGCTGCAGGCTGTGCACACCAAGGGGAGAAGCTACGCCCTCATTGTGTGGTGTGACTACTCATGGGCCTCTCTCAATGCGAAAACCTTCCACAAAGTAGTGATTCAGTCGCCGCTTGTTTTTCCAGAGTGGGCGGAAGAGCAGGTTTACTGAGACACAGTTTGCCAGCCCCACCCTAAGAGTTCTTGATTCAGTAAGGTGGGCATGGGGCCCAGGAATCGGCAGGTCTACCCTGTTCTTCGGTGCTGCTGGCCAGCGGTCACACTTTGGGAACCCCTGACCTGGGGTTTTTCTCACACAGCCATCCACTCCGCCCATGTCCCTCTTTTCTCATCTGGAGGGGTTTCCAGTTTGAATCTGAGAAAGCATTTTTCTATGCTTTCTAGAGCAGGGGCGTATTGACTTTATAATTTAAACATCCAGTGAAACACATGTACACGCGCACAGCTCCAGGCCCTTCCGCACCATCCTAAAGCTCCCCCCGTGCTTTGGGCTTACGGAGAACTCACCAGAAGCGAAGTGCCAAGCACGCCTGGGAGGAGCAACTTTGACGGGCACAAACTGCACGTTCTCATATGCAAATGTGTAATAATCTGCGGTTTCGGCACACATCCTTCATCCCGGCCCCCGGGAAGGATGGCACCTCGGCCTCGTTTCCTGGAGAAGATTGATGGTCCTGTGCGGGGCTACAGACACGGGCTCCCAGGGTTCCCTTTCATCCGCTCCTCATCCTGGAGCACAATGCGGTGTAAAAGATGGGGGTGTCCACGTAATTAGTTCTTCAGCGACTGGATCGTCCGTGATTTATAGACAAGCGTCCATGTGTCCCTTTGCTCTTAACCTGACGTCAATAGCAAAATGAGGAAGGCCGATGGAGATTCATGGGCAAACCAGTTTCATTGTCTCGTGGACAGAGTAGAACCCATCAATATAATATTAACATCGAGAAAAATATATTAGAAAAGCCTCCCCTCGGTTGTCTTTGGCCCCTTGCTCCGTCTGCCCGACACTTGAGCACGCTGCTCAGAGGCCGTTGGCTCCTCTCGCCCCCACCACACACCCCTGTCTTTCTTTCCCAAACAGAAGGCTCACCCCCACAGCAGGGCCCCCCTTCAGCTGCGATCAGGGTGGGAGGACATTGCCCACACATGGTTCAGTTTCTTGGTGCCCGGGGTCCTTCTGTCCACCCAGTGCGGCTGAGGGCCACAGTGTCCCCGTCATCCAGCTGAGATGGAAAGCGTTCTGAAGTGCAGCAGATGGTCCAAGTCAAAGGCCCAAAGGGGAATTCGATAAAGAAGAGTGCTTCCTTCTGTGCCTCCCCTCCTCGCCCTGGGCACAGTCAGGGATTTCTGGGGCCATCCAGAGCTCACCTGGGGTCTGTAGTCACTGAATGATGGCACAGAAGGGTGGCAAACCCAACTGGACCCTGGACTGACATGCAGACACCAGAGAAGAGGTCTGAGGTCTGGGCTGCAGCGGCGATGAGCTTGCTGATTCTCGGCCCCCGAGTAATGCTTAACCACCAGTCCCCGGGGCACCACAGGCATGAGAAACAGGGCACAGAGGAGCAAGGGGAAGCCCGAACTAGGCCATCCTGGCCCCTTCTGCCTCCCAGACTCATCAACAATTTTTATGGAGGCTGCGGAGAGCGGCCATGGCGTTACAGTCACTCACGTCCCTTCCATGGAAACGGGAAGCCAGAAGGTGGCTCCACTTCGCCTGCCTTAGAGAAAGGTTCAGGAGCGGCTTCTGAGACGGGCTCAAGGAGCACCGTCTGTGGGTGGGCACTGGGGAGTATGATGAGTGGTAACCAGGACAAGAGGGTAGTTGGGAGCATTCTGCTCAGTGCCCAGTTCAGAAATCAGACCCTCCTTTCCCAGGGCCACTGGGCATGGCCCCTTCTGCCACGCGGGGGAGAGTGTGTGGCATTCTACAGAGAGAGGCATGTGAGCACACCTCTCCTGCCAGGGGGGAAGGCGGGCAGGGGCAGAGGTGTAGGGGAGCTGCGTCATGCAGACCACACTGAACATACCGTTCCCCAGGCCCAGGGGGCATGCTGGCACTGCCTGTAGCTGGGGGCCTCCTGAAGCAGAGACAGGAGCAGGGCACCCCCCTGCCAGGGCACGCCTCCTGGAGCCTGCATTACCCACACTATGGGGGTGTCCTTCTCAGACCTACTCTCACCCTGTCCTCGCTGTCACTGTCACTTTCCTGTCAAAAGAAAGTCTCATTTGCTCTAATCCCATGTTCACTGGGCCTCTAACAACAGGTTAATTTATTTGTAGGGCCATGTTTGGGGTCAGAGGAGAGACTCCCCAACGTGCCTTGAAATATTAAATGGAAACAGAACTTCCAAGAAAGAGGCTGTGATGACGGAAGAGGAGAGTGGGGGGGGCGCATGGGAAGGCCTCCGTAGCCGAGCAGTGACCCCTAGGCGGCTGGGCAGCGCATTCTGAGCGGGCTGGCCCTGGTAGCTGCCTCCAAGAACAGTGCAGGCCTCCGTCGGCCTGGAACCGTGGCTCTGAAGCCACTCCGTGCTCCTGGCACCCTCTGGGTCCCTTTCTACATTCACTGTGTGACCAAGTCCAAGCTCAGGCCACCCACCACACATGCTGATAGGTCAACAGACAAGTTGTTGGGCAAGGAAAACGACTTTATTTACAAAGTCACTGACTGATAAGATGGCAGCCTCATGTCCTAAAGCCCCACCTTCACTCAGGGTTGATGTCACACTTCTTTTATATTAGGGCACGAGGGGCAGGAGGGGGCTGAGGTCAGGAGGCGACGATCTACCTCAGACACCGGGACATCAGCGAGGGTCTGAGGAGGGGGTGACACTCCCCATCCTTGAGGAGCTGACCTGGTCATCTCATTGACGTGGGTCTAGCCATGATGTTCCTGTACGCCCTTGACAATCCAGCTGTCATTTCTGCATATACTTCTTTATCTCCTTGGGGGAAGCTAGTTTCAGGGAAGGGATATGGCTGCCTTAATCTTAAATCCTGAGCAAAATTCCTTCTGATGATTCACCAGCCCACATGCAGGGCTGCAGGGCTGAGCAGATGCTTTCAGCAAAGGAGACTAGGCAGCAAAGGAGATGGAGGCGCAAGCGACACGAGGCAGGGCTGCCGCCTTCCCACTCTGTTACGGTGAGTGGCAGGGAAAGTCGCCTCTCCTCAAGGATGCCTGAAGCATCTCCCTGGGGTGTGAGTGACCAGGGAACAGAGCACAGTGACCAGGAAGCTCCAGAGGCTCCCCGGGTTCTTCATAGGGCAGGGATGCTGATATCCAGGCCACTTGGGTGTCTCAGGACTCCACATTCCATAAAGAAGCTTTAGAACCATGGAAGGGAAATGCATTGAGGAAAAAAACAGGCCTCTTGTTTCTGGTTGCCTAACACCCCCCAAAATCCACACTTTTTCTTGTTCTATCTCTTTGTGGCTGTTGCACTGTGAATGTCCCAATTATCATTTCTATGCCCCCCAGAATACGGCACTTGGAGGAGGAAAATTCTCAGTATTGCAAATATCTGTGTTTATGCCAATGACATAAATAAAGATTTATGTCTTTAATTAAGGAGATGTTTCTGGGAATGCACTGGTTAAAGTATCAAGCAGACGTAGCATTGCACATATAAGGGGGTGCTTCTTATATTTTTCCATTTAATTACAGCTCCAAGGACAGCAGTTAAAAATGGTGGATTCAGACAACTACTGTGATGGTGACTTGGGAAACCTGCTGTGGGTCCCTGTGCCTCTGTCTCCCACAGTGTCCTTGAGCCCCGCTTTACTCGTGGTCAAATAGAACCATACAATCCAATTCCAACCAGATTGCATGTAAAAGAATTATGGGCATTTTCTAAAAGAAAAAACACATCTCCATATATAAGTACAATTGCATTCCCAGTAGCTAACATTAAAGTCATAACGGAAAAACGGTTTGTATTATAAGTTTCTTTTTGATCAATAATAACTCACTCTGAAAATGGCTCTAAGGCCAAAATCATTTCCTGTTGGTCTTGGCCAGAAAACAAACTCTTCTTTCCTTTTTAAAAGCTTTCAGAACTTAATCCACGCAGCCATCCTGGGAATAATGAAAAGCCATAGGAAAAAAAAAAGAATACAATGCTCGTGATTCTGTTTAGCATTCACATAATTTAGAAGCAAGTCAAAACTATGGCTCGCAGTGGTGACGGTGGCAATTGTGTCCTGCTCCACGGAAGGAAGCATGCAGTCCAGTCTGAATAGAGAATGACAAAGCTTTCCTTGAGCACCGGATTTGCTATGACATTGAGCCGTGGCACTTAGTAAAATCCCGATCTTACCCAGGCTGGCCCTGGGCTCATCGTTTGACCAAATTAATCCCTCACTGAAATCAACACATTCTTTCTCGTCTCCCAAGAGGGGAAACACAAGTTTTCTGTCATCTGATGGTGGAAGGGGTTAACACTTAGAGGGATGAAAACGTCCTCATCCTCCGTGGCGAGGGAGCCGATGGTCACATATTTTTGCTCCTTTCCAATTATTTTGTCTTTTCTTTTATTCAGTCCAACTAAACTCCACCAATATCTTTGAACCCCTCTTACAGGCAAGGGAGTGTCTTGGGTGCAGATCAAGAAGCTCCCAGGAGACGTGAGTGCCCGATATGATTTACTGTGAGCGTACATTCCCCTGGTTTTCCCTGTTGAAACCGAGGATCAAGAGTACACTGCGGTCTCCTGTCGCTAGCTACGCACACGACCCACCCAAGAGTCCGTGAGCCGCCCACCCGAGTCAGGGGCTCCACAGCAGCCTCCCTTGTTTCAAAGCTGTGGGTTTCACCCCAGCCCACCCCACTCCCCTATGTGCAGATGAGCCTGGGAAGTGGGGGAAACAATCCCCCATAACCAGCTCCCTACATGAGGATTTTGTTGCTGTGTCCAGAGAGATGTGCTTTGAAGTATTCCTCATTTAAATTATGGGATGCCTGATTTCAATCACTTCTAATGCTCATACTGTATTCTAAGTCACCCACATGCACCCCCTGAGTACATGTGCATGCACACACACCCTTGCACGCTCATGCACACACAGTCACGCCCACAATTGCATGCTGCTGTAGTGGTTCTTATGACACCGTGACTTCCGAGTCCTTGCCGGCTCATAACTTTGAACCCATAATTTGGGCCCATAATTTTGAACTATATGACATTTTTAAAAATTATAAGTGCTTAAGAATAGATTTAACAAGACACAGATAATTTCAGATTAAAGTACTCCTTCCTTCCCATAATAAGCCCATGGCCCATAATTTTGACCTTGTAGTTCTTCCTTGTTCAAAATTAACTTGTAAAGCACCATTTCCCATAGATCTTGGAAAGGCTGTTGGTCACAGACCTATGCGTGTGATGTCTAAGATGACCCTGCCGGCCCCATCACGCATAAAGGATCTGCTGGGAGCCCTCCCCATGGGGAGCCTCTGCAGAGATTGACAGTCAGGCCCCTTTGGGGCCAGTGATAACCATCTTCATGCTGCCAGTCTTTTCTCATGCAACAAAGTAAGGGAGACCTGGCCACACAGGCCCCAGCCTGAAATGTATGAGTTTTAGCCCTCTGGCAATCTCTTGTCTTGTTTCCCCTTGAGAAGCATGCTGGCCTGGTGGGCAGGATGCTGGGATAGAGCCTGGACACTTGAGCTCAATGCCCATCGTTGCCTGAATCCGGCCACCTCAGCGGCCGTATCAGAACTGCACGTTGCTGTCTTAGCATGCCATGGAAGGTGGGCACCTGGCATGGGTGGGGAGGGGAGCAGGTGGGAAGGGTGCTTTAATCTGAAATTATTGTATCTTATTTAGTCTATTAAACACAGTTTTCACAAACTTCATGTAGTTCAAAATTAAATTATAAATGGTTCCTATAGATGAAAATGAGTGTTCATAAGACCCAGGAAGAGGGTAGATGGTGTTTTTATGCATTTGATCTGATCAAGAGTGACGTTAGTGTTGGGATGGTGGAGTTGTTTGATCAGAATCCACTCTATGTATCCATGCACACCATTCTAATATGATTATGCTCTCTCTAGCTATGCCAGCCAACAGCAGGAGAGATGGAAAGTCAGAGAGACAGGCTGTGAGTCCACGTGTGGTGTGTACATGAGCCTGTGGAGCTCCCACCACCAGACGCCGCTCCTCTGTGCGCAGAACCCCCTGGGGGCCGGCCTTGCAGGGAATGGGCCTCTGTGGTTTTCCACTCTCTGCCTCCCTCCTTCACGCTTCCAGGAAGGGCCCTTCTTGTGCCAAGGCCCAGCTTTCCACTGAGAGTTCTGGAGGATTCTGCATACAGTGGCCTCTGGGAGCACGTGAACATCCATGCTTTGAAACACTGGTGGTGAACATGCCAAAATGCATGGACTATGCCTCGTCAGGGCCTCAGGCAAGCGTAGAAATCTGCAGTTTCATCGGCCACTCGTGGCGATTCAAAGCAGAGTTTTCTCCAAGAAAACTGATTGGCAAGTGGAGAAGTGGGCAATAAAATGGAACAAGAGAATTCTTTGATTTACTAAAGCCTTCTCCACTGCTGTCTTGGCACCAGGTCACATAGAATCTGAACTCATAAGCCAAGCAAAGCTCTGAGCCATGGAGACACTTGGGTGCTGGCCAACGGGGCCGGGAAATTTCTCTCAAATTCCTAATTAGCTGCCACTTTGCCCAGCCCAGTATGTAAGATGCCAAGGACAGAGAGGCTTGTTCTCTGGGAATTTATCAATTAATAGTTGGTAACAACCAGGAGCAACTGACAGGCCACCAAACCCAAAGGTCCTTAAAACACAAGATTCCCCAGTCTGGTGAAGTAGCGGGACACTGAAGGTCCGAGGCCAGCGCTAAGACCCTGCTCCTGGCTGTGATGATGGTGGCGTTAGAACAGCCCCTTGCTCTTTACAACCTGGATTTGATGGAAAAAGCACAGTCCATGGGAAGGAGCCACCTCGTGGGTTGCTGGGCGCCATGCAGTCTGTGCTCAGCAGGTGAACTAGAGCTATTGCTTCCCGTGTTGCCAGCTGTTGGAATTGCCAGGCAAGTGCCCAGCTGTCTCCCACACTGCGCCAAGGGGACGCAGAGGGTGAAATGAAGACGGAACACCGCTGGGCCTTCTGTGGCCAGGAAGGGGCTCCTCCAGAGTCCTCAGACCCTGGGGTGGTGAGTTTCATATGTCAGCTTGACTGAGTCGCAATTCCAGTTTTTAGTACAATGGAGACATCCCATTGGTTCTGGGTCCTGGAGAACGCTGACTCACAGACCCTAAAGGCTGTCTCCCCAGCATCCTCTGGGTTCTCCCGGCACCCCCTCCTACCACCTTCGGACAGCCTTAGCTGCGGTCTTGGAGAAGCGTGCCGTGGCTGCAGAGACGCCTTGCAGGGCGAGGCACCGCCTCCTGGAACGGTACCTCTAGATTCTGAAATCACTCTGCAATCCCATTCACTCATTCCCTCCCCCAATTTCTCAGAGACCCAAAGCCGTCAGCAAGCAGAGGAAGAGTCCTGAGCACACAGGGGGTGAGATCGGTGGCCTGTGGCATTTGCCGCAGCCCCACCTTCCTCTGATGCTGTTTTCAGTGGAACCAGATTTTTCCTCAACGTGAACCATGCTCAGCCTCATAATTTTTGCCGTGCGTACTACTAGTCCTGTAGTGCTTAGTAAAAAAGAAAAAAAAAACAAGGCTGTACAATAAGAAATGCTCTTATTTAACATTTGTGAACATCACTATTTTGACTTAATTTGACCTGAAATTCTCAGGAACAGTATTATCGTTCTGCCCCAAAGGCCATGTGCCATGAGCAAACAAAGTACCAGTTGTGTGCCTGCAAGAGCCCCAGGCGTCACAGAGCTCATGATGTGGCTGTGAACCTGCCGCCTCCTTCCCCTGTGTGCTTGCCTTTGCTGTTTGCTGGGCTTTGGCTGCGCTTGGTCAGATGGGAGCCTCCATCCAAACAGTCCATTTGGTGCGTCAATCATTCAAGCCCAAGACTGTTAGGCTCTGAGACAGAGTCATGGAATTTAGGATGAATGGAGTAAATGAAACATCTGATTTGGAAATATGTCATTGAAACATCTCCAGTCAGAAATTAAAGCTCATCTGAGCCTTTGATTCCGCTGCCAGAGGAGAAGACATGGCGATGGGGCCTCCGTGGGAGGGGCACGGGATTGCGGGTCAAAGACAGACCTGTGTGCTGTGGCAGACGGGGCCCGGCACCCCCTGCAGAGGATGCTCGCCCCCAGCTAGGGCTGTCCTGACAGTGTCCCAGGGCAGCCGTCTGAGCTGTCGGGCACAGGACCCAGAGCATGGAGAGCTCCGGCATCTCTGCTCAGCCTCAGTCAAGTTGGTGACCCCGGGGGGATCACTTCAGAGCTGGGTGGAAAGCAGCCCACATCTGGCTCTGTCTCATTGTCAGAATCTCAGCCAAGGCATTTCATCTCCCAGATCAACCAGAGGCATCGGCAGAAGGGTCTGGACACATGCATTCAGTGCACATGGTGCACCCAGCGACCAGCGACCCAGAGGGGTGGGGGGAACTTGGGCTTAAGACAAAGGAGAAGGGGTTTGGGGCTCTGGTGGGGAGTCAGAGCATGGGGAGGTCACTGGGATGGCATGGTAAACAAGGCTTGTCTCCATGGCTTTGCTGTGCAGATTGAAGTCCAGCCTCTCCAGAGATAAGGGCTGTGAAGAGTCCTCTTTCAGGCACTGGGCAGAAGCCATCACAAATGGGAATTCCCCTTATAATGCAAATTTCCTTTACAGAAGGAAAACATCCTGTTTTTAAATCATTTCCTGTGCCTGCAGGTTCTCAAAGACACATAGCTCAAAATAGTCCATGTACCAAAGGCGTGAATTTGGGGGTGTCACAAACTGTGCCTGGGGTTTAGTGGTGGCTGCACATGTGCTCCTCCCCCAAGGCCCCCCTTATGTGAGGCTCAGAAGTCCAGGGCAGGGTGTTGGCTGCACAGTGAGATCCTCAATGGGGTGGCCCACGCCTCCCTCACTGGGGTCCCCAGGGCTGCCCCAGACCCTAGGAAGGACCGATGCTCACGTTATGCTTGCCTGATAAATGAGTAGGGTCCTTACCAAGTGGTGCCAGTGAAGAAGGAGGAGGTGGAGGCCGCGTGGGGCAGAGGCTGGCAGGATGGCCTTGAGGGCAGCAGTGGGGCTCTGAGGCCCAGCAGAGGGCATGAATGTTGGGAATCCATCCCCCAGTGGCTGGTGGCGCAGGGCAGGGTGGCGCTGTGTGGCGCTGAGGAGACCGTGAGCTTGGGAACTGGGTCTAGGCTGTGCCCCCCCCGGCCACACCAGCTGTAAAGCAGGGGTACCCTAATCCCGCATGCTCTGCACACACCAGGCACCATGGGGACCTGGGCAGCATGAGCAGGGACTGGCAGCCAGGGCCTGAGGAGACCTTCCTGGGGCCCGACCTCCTGTCCCGGCCAATGGGGCTCAGCCTTGGAAGAATGTCGCCTGGACGAAGACGCTCTTCAGGCACCGCCCTCCGAGGACGTGCTCCCCGCACCGCCGCCTTCCAGCTAGATCCGGCCGTTTGCACAGCAGTGCTGGGGTCCCATCACTCCCCCCCTTCCAGGTGTGCTAGGACGCCTGATGGGAGCCACAGAGGCTGAGGGCGGATCCCAGCCATCACCAGGAGAGTCGTTCTCACAGAGGGTCCCCAGTCGTGTCCTGGAGTCTCTCCAGTCCTCTGTGGCCAAGAACCCCAGTGCTGGGTGGGCCGCTTCTCCCAAGTTGCTATGAGTCGAGGACTGGTCCCAGGACCTCAGGGGCCATGTGTAGGGGTTTCTCCCCGGCGGGCTGGTGTCCCCAGGGCAGACTCCATTTCACCCAGGCACCTACCTCCCCACTGGCCCCCTTTCTGCTTCAGCTTATCCTCTCCAGCCTCGGCTACTTAGACTGGCCACGGCCTGCCCACAGCGAAGCAGTCGTGTCCCCTTCAAATACCTGTTAAGCAACACCAGGTAGCAGGCTGGTCTGTTACCTGCACAGCTGATCAGCTAATGTTAAAGAACTGGATTGTTATGCATTACCTGTGTGGGGGTAATAAAAGTCCTCTCAGAGCATGAGGTGGAGTTAAATGTAAGGATATGAGTACCGAGTGGGAGAGAGGTGGGATGGAACCATCAATATGCTGCTACTGTGATCTGCAGCCACTTTCCCCCCAAGCCCCAGCAGCGGAGGGCTCTCCACCCCACAACTGCAGCTTTGCCCTGAACAGCCCCGATCTGTATTCCATCTCTGCCCCTCCATCTCTTTCTTTCAGGCCTTAATTTTATGAGTGATTGCTTTGAAAAGGAGGGGTGATCACCAGTTTACCAAGAGGCCATGCAACTCCTAATTGCCTTTCCAGAGAATTCTTCCTGGGCTCAGCAGGCTTTTCTCCAGTGCCTTGGTTACCTCCTCCTCCGGCAGGCTGGGCCTGACACTCGCCCGGCCGTCCTTGCTCCCGACCGCTGGCCGGCTGCCACTTGGCTGTTTCAGCTTTATTGCAGTGTCACGGGTGCCCTCACCGTTGCACACAGCTGCCCGGGTCTGGACGTCTGCAGACACACACCCGTGGCACCATCACTGCGGTCGGGGTTCACAGCCACCACCTCCAGGCGTTTCCCTGCGTTCTTCTCTTTAAGGTGGTGTTTTGTTTTGTTTTGTCTTCTTGGTTAGAACAGTTCATGTGAGGTCTATTCTTTTCACATATTTTGAAGTGCACAGCCCCGTCTTGCTGACTACAGACGTCATATTGCCCAGCAGACTTGTAGGGCTTTCGATCCTGTGAAATGGAGACTCTATACCCACTGAGCCACAACTCCCCACGTACCCCCCACCCCAGGCCCCACAACCACCATTCTTCCCTCTGTTTCAGAATTTGATTATTTTACATTCGGCCTGTACGTGAGGCCATGCTGGGGTCGTCTTTCTCTACCTGCTTATCTCAACATACTGTCCTCTAAGTCCATCCATGATATCACAAATGGCAGGATTTCCCTTGTTTTTAAAGCCTGAATAATATTCCACTGTATGTGTGTGTGCAGGTTTCCTTTATCCCTTCAGCTGTCAGTGGCCATCAGGGTTGTTTCTGTATCCTGGCTACTGTGAATAATGCCACAGTGAGCACGGGTGTGCACATATCTCCTGGAGACCCTGATGTCAACTGTTTGGGTATATATCCAAAAGGGGACGGCAGGATCACATTGTAATTCTGTTTTTGATTTTTTCAGGAATCTCCATCTGTTTTCCATAGCGGCCGCACCAGTTTGCAATCCCACCAACAGGGCACAAGCCTCCCCTTTCTTCACATCCTCACCAGTGCTTGTCATCTCTCTTTTGTTTAATGATGACAGTCATCCTCACAGGTGTGAGGTGGAATCTCACTGTGATTTTTATTTGCATTTCCCTGATGCCTAGTGACGTTGAATGCCTTCTCATGTACCTGGTGGCCATCTGCGTGTCTTCTTTGGAGAAATGTCTATTCAAGTCCTTTGCCCATTTTCCTTGCTTACTGTTAGGAAAGAGTATAAAACCTAAATGTGATTTATTCCCACTGGGATGTTTAAACATTTTAATAGTAAGGTATGAACAAAGGGCCACGTGGTGGAAGCTGCTCAGGCTGAGAGTGGGGGTGGGGGAATTGATAAGGGCCTGGAGATACCTGTTTGAGGTTTTTAAACCTACCAATAAGAATAAGACAAATGTAAAGGAAAGATATACCGGGCTTAGGCGACGTCCGGGGAAGACTGTAAACCCTGTAGTACTCAGCCAATGAGGAACCAGGGAAGGGACTCGCACACTAGGAGATAAATTAGTGGCGCCAAACTCCCCAGACGTGCCTGCCCACCAGACACCTGATCTTGCAAGACCCGTCATTAAAGCCTCCCTCTGCTGTTCTGTGTCTCCATGTCCACTTACTGAATTTGGACCAGTGAGTGTGTTTCTCACACTTAACCAAGCCCAGCTTCCTCTGCCTTAACATGTGCTGTCACCTCTTTCTGGAAGGTTCTTCCTGAGAGCCTCAGCTCAAATGTCACTCCTGGCCACTCACTTAAGGACCCAAAGGACTCCTATGGCACTTAGCGTAGTAGCTGGCACCTTCCTCCTGGTGCATGTGTGTGGGGCCTGCTGCCATCCCCCCAAGGGAAGCTCTGAGGGGCCACAGAAGCAGCCTGGCTTGCTCACGGCTGTCTGCACATGCATAGAAGGTGGGTGCTGATTAATAGTTGCTGTGTTAATAAATAGACATTTTTTTTTAGTGGCATATTCCTTTGCTAGCTTCCCTCTACTTCTCAGCCTCTCTCTTTTCACCGTCATCTTTTAAGATGAATCATCTAAACTGGAGCAATGGAACGTGCCTGCCGGTCTCCCAAGGCTCTTGCCGAAATGCCGATCCACAGGTGCGGGGTGAAGGGGACCGCTCCTCCCAGGCGCTCCCCAGGTGGCCAGCTCAGCCGGGGGAATCGGGCTCCACCAGTGTCCTTGGCTCTGCAGGTGCTCGCCCTACATGTCAGGGCCGAGAGCCGCTGCTGTCGGCCTCCACCCGCCTTCCTCGCCCCCAGTCCCTCCTCCCTACACCCCTGCTCTGAGGCTGAATCCCACGGCCCTGCCCACTCTCCTTTCCCTTTTGCAGGGTTGCCACAGCCCCCTCCTTGGAAGCCCACCAGGGCAGAGCAGCCGTGCCCCATCTGCGGACACAAGCCCTCACCCTGGTCCGGCACTGGACCACAGCCTGCACGTCCTCCTGCCCCTCCCCTGCTCTCGTCCACCAGGGCATCTTCCCTCCAGCCCCCGGAGAAGGCGTCCCGGGGACACGCACAGAGCCTGCTTTCTCCGGGCGCCTTCGGACCGCCGGAAGTCCCCATCAATGGCCCGCTGCCTGCCTGCCCCGCCTGCGCCCTCTCACTCTTACTCCTGTTCTAGACGTAAAAAGGGAAGGAAGAGAGAGCGGGCGGAGAGAGGAGAGGGATCCTGGGCTGCTTCCTTTGACTTCTCTTTCTTTTCTATGTTCAGCGTTTCTAGAACTATCAACTTCAGGGACTGGGTGTGGTCTGCTAAGCCGTGTTCTGGCATCGCCTGTTTGCTGGTTGAGCCACAGGAAGTGCCCTGGTGAAACTGGCTTCTACCGTCTTTGTTCACGGCCTCCCCATCCGTGGACCAGCCTCGGGCCCTGCCCAGCATGCGCTCCTATACGGCTTCTCTCTGGGAAAATAGGATGCGACACAGCTTCTTTGATCGCTAACGGCTAAGCCTGCTGCTACTTTTTTTTTAAATGGTTTTAATAGGCAACATCTTTGCGTTTTTTGAGAAGAACGTTCTTTATGTAAATTAAAATCTAGTGAATAAGCAAAGAAATTTCTTCCATAAAGCATTTACATGTTTTGATTCAAAACACAAATCGGTGCCTGTACCTTTTGGGTTTGGAGGGAGTCTTGTTGGAAGGACATGAAAAGGGTTTTTTGAAAGGAGTCAGTTCTCATTCCCAGCGCCTCCTTCCTTCCCTCCCTTTCATCTCCGTAACGAGCTGGTCTAAGCTTACCTCTAAATGTCATCTGAAAGAGGTTCGCTCGCGTCTTCTCTGTCCTCAGCTGACTGTGCCATTAAGTGTGCCCAAAGATGCGCCATTTCCCAGCTGAGGTGGGAGAAATTGGCTGGTGGGAGCTCTGTGGTCCTGTGCACCAAGGCCGTGCATAATTAATGCACTGACTTAGCGATTGCATTGGGAAGGAGGCTGGCAAAGGACATTACTCAGATTTATTGTTATTAATACAGTAGAATCCACATAATTACCGTTCCCTTAATAAACAGCATGTCTGCTTAATTGGAACGATGGCCAGGGGACTTTTCGTGTGCTTCACACCAACTCATTTATGGGTCCAGAACCTTTCTCTAGGAGCGGCTGACAGCCCACCTCTTGCCCCAGGACCTTGAGTGGAGCCCCAAGCCCACATCGCACTGGCTGTCTCAAAGGCTAAAAGTATTAATGTCAGCAATGAGAAACATGTATCTCTCTGCTCTGGGCACTTTCATAAACATGGTCTCATGTGGGCATCACAGCAGCCTTGCCAGGCTGGCACAAACACGCTGCCCATTTTGTCCATGATAAACAGAAGCCTGGGGAGATTTTAAGTACATAGCTAAGGTCCTATGGCTAGAAGCAACAGGTGGAGGATTTCCTCTGGGTCTGCATGTTTCACAGCTCGCCCGCCCCCTTCCGACATGCCACAGTCATTAGGATTCCAGGCACCCCTCCTCCCCACGGCCTCCCCAGAACACAGGCAGGGCAGAGCAAAGAGCCTCTCTCCATTTGTGCATCAACCTAATGAAAGAAGGAGGGGGAGTAGGTGTAACAAATGGGCTGCCAAGACTTAGGTGTGACTTTCACTTTTTAAGGCGCATGCAAAACAGATCAAAACACCCTTTATTCTACCACCATTTCCCAAAAGAAACAATCTAACAATCTTTGCCTGAAGCTAGAAATCAATGTTCAAAGCCCTTACCCATTTTTTAGAAAGGTAAGTGCTGTGTTTAATACATAACAGAACGGCTATTCAAGAACCCATCTTTCTGGAAGTGAGCAGTGGTAGGACCCTGTTCGCACATGCCGATGTGTCAGCAAAGAACAGAAAAATCAAGTGTGGAGAGGCAGCCCCCCCAGAACAGGTCACCTGTTATTCTGGAACTAAGTCCTTTTCCTCCCTGATTCACACAGGTCCCAGCACTGGGGTGTCTTCGTGACACCACAGGGCAGCAGAAGGGGTTTTATGCAACTCATCTCAATTAGGCACACACTTGTAATTTGCCTACTGTGTGCTGGAAAATAAGCTAGATGCTGGACAGGCACTAAGGATGAACAGAGCAGGTGCCTAACCCGCAGGCCCGCAAGGAAAGCAAATGAAGTTCTAACGACCCCACTCCCCACACACTGCCATGTTAGCATCACCTCTGTCAACAGGGCAATGGGCATTAGCATCTGGCAAGGACCCAGTTTGGAAGGTAGAATTGGGTCATGGTGTGTGTGTGTGTGTGTGTGTGCACGTGCATGCATGCTGTGTTCTGTAGCCAGATCGACAGGAAAAGGAAATACCCTCTCTATTCACCCCAGAAGCACACTTTTCCTGTTCCCTCCAGCCTAGCAGAGCTAATGAAGTTGGGGACCAGGCCCTTTCTAGCCGTAGCAACCTCTGCGAAATTCCCAGCCACTCTCCCAGGGCAGCAATGCGCAGCGTAGCCCTCAGACCTGGGGGTGGGGCTCTGCCTTCCTTCCTCCCTCCTGCGGCTGGCTCGGGCAGGCTTCGTGGCTCCGGGCATGCCTTCTCGGTGTGCCAGGGGTACCCTCCTTTCCAGCCTCCACTGCCGACTGCTGAGGATGCCCCTTGACCTTGGGAAGGTGCCTGGTAGTTTCGGGTTCTAGCTCCCTCCCTGTAAAATGACAGTAAAGCTTCCTTTTTCCCTCAGGCAGTGTCTTAAGACTAAATGACAGAGATGAAGATCTGGGTCTCATACTCGGCCATAGTCAGCGGGAAGGTTGGCCGGAAAGAGCAGACGATGGGATGTTTTTAGAATAAGTAATTCAAATCCACATGCCCTCCACTCTGATGGTCACCAAATCCTAGCTGCCCCTGGAAAGAGAACTCCTGGCCTTGAGACTGGACTAGACGGCTCATTGCAGGGGCGCAGTGGGCACTGAGGCCTCCATGTAACACGTGTATTCATTTTCTGTGGCTGTTGAACACAGTACCACAGACGTGGTGGCTTCCACAATAGAAATTGGTTTTCTTCAAGTCCTGGAGGCTATAAGTCCAAGATCGAGGTGCCAGCAGGGCTGCTCTTTCCGAGGCCTCCCTCCTTGGCTTGCAGACGGCATCTTCAGGAGGTATGTCTGCCTTCTGAGTAGCCTGTGCAGGCCATCCATCCCCTGCTGGGGTGGAAATCTAGGCAAGATTATGACGGCAGAGCCTGCCCTGGGCATGGTACCTGCCATGTTCTCTGCCCAGAGCATGGTGAGGAAGCACAGGATGGGGTGGCTGCTGTCTGAGCACCCTGGGCTCACTGCACCTGCTGTTATCCCCAGAACCAAGCAATCGTCAACCAACAAGCTGTCTCAGCCCTGTTCCCCCGGTCCCCGTCCCTGCCGCACGCCAAGCCCAGCCAACCCCAATGTGCCAGAGGCCAAGCGTGAGAGGCTGACGGGAGGGAAAGAGTATTGGCATTAAGGGGCATCACTCACTGGGATGCTGTGACAATGACAAAAACATTTCAGAAAATAACGTGGTGGTGAGACTGCTCAGAACCTGAAACCGTCACACACCAAAAACACAATGGAAGTTCTTTAAAAAGTTAAACACAGAATGACCATATGACCCAGAAATTCCACTCCTAGGTGAATGCTTAGATTTAGAAACATATCTTCAAACAGAAACTTGTGCATACACGATCACAGCAGCCCTATTCACAACTGCCAGAAGGTGAAAACACCCCAAATATCTACCAATATATGAATGAATAACTAAAATGTGGTGGATCTACACTTGGAATATTATTCAGCCCTAAGAAGGACTGAGCGCTGCCGCGCACTGCCACATGGATGAAAGGCATTATGCAGCGTGAGAGAAGCCAGGCATAGAGGCCACATGGTGCACAAGTCTATGTGTATGAAATGTGTGGAGTAGACAGATGCGCACAGACAGAAAGGTTCGTTTGCGGGCGCTGGGGAGCGACTGCTGATGGGTGCAGGTTTTCCTTTCGGGGGAATGAAATGTTTCGGATTCGGATAGTGGCGATGGCCACACAACCTAAAGGTTCCTGAACCGTGCAATTTGAGATTCAAATGGTGAATATTATGTTATGTGAACACTTTCTCAAAAATGTCATCTTTAATAAATTAGGTTAGAAAATTTCAGAAGGAAATAAAAGAACGTATCTCTGGAATGTTCCTAGGACTCTGCGCCTCTTGGTCCTGTGCTGGGTACTCTGCCCCACACTGGGTATGGGAGTTATTTCCAGCCCCCTTTTAGCTGTAAGCACCCTGGGGACAGGATCTGCGATGGCTGTATTTTTGTCCCCACAGAGCCAGCACACCTGTCTGCAGAGGAGGAGCTCCCAGACTGTTTAGGGGATGACTCTGAATGCAGACGGGTCTTACCAGGTGCCCAAAATAATGATCCATGTGGTGGATGACAGTCATTCACGGAGACAACGTCTGGGGGCTTTGGGGAAACACACAACCTCATTGCAAATATGAGGTTTCTAATGCAAATGTTAGTAAACAGCAAGACCCTGTACAGCAAGTCAGCTTGAGAGGCTCGGTCAGCAGAATCTAGTCTCAGGCCCGGGGCCCAGGCTGTGGGAAGGTGCAGAGATTCGAGGGAACCCTGACTCCGCCTGCCTCCTGTCTCTTCTCTCCTGCCACTCTCTAACAACCTCTAAGGGGAGAGATGGATTCCTTCTAAACCCTGCTGATGCCGACTGCAGCCTTGGAAAGGCAGGGAAGGTTCGAGCAGGGAAGTGGTGGGTGGATCTGTATATGCAGACCCGACTTGGAACTCTAAAAAGTTAATTAGTTTTCTCTCCCTTCTGTGTGGACTGAGGAGAAGTTGGATGCAGTCCATGTTGAAGATTGTCCACCACATTCCTGTATACAGCTGGCCTCATTTAATTTTGAAATTACATTTGAGAAAAGTGTGAAAGTACCAATTGCAGGGTGTAATTTAGGAAGCGCATTATCTGCAGGTTGCCTGCCAATACAGGGATGTGACTGTGGGGACTGCATATCATGGGGCCCCAAATGGCAGGATCGCCTGCATGCTCCTTCGTCCCTCGGTTAATAGAGAGAACGTGCCCACAAACAAATTCCGGGCAGCAACTTATCTGGACCCCCGGGAACTGACTCCTTTGAGGGAAGGAAGTTAGTTCAAAATTAGAGGCAAGGACACTGGGACTTTGTTCTTGACCCGGGAAACGCCATCACTTTGCACATGCACGCGTCCCCACAACCACGGCTCAGAAAAAAGTGAAGGAGTTAATGCTTAGATGGAATGAGGTGACGTCCCAGAGTCATTATTTTCTCCTTCTAGAATTTATTGCAAACGAGTTGTCAGGCTTCAGGGAGCTTAAATTTTGCATCATCAACTTCCAGCATAAAATATTAGGAGGAAATGCTTCATATCCTCTCATCATCCTCTTTGAGGGCTGTAATTCTACTGATGCCAATTAGAATTGGACAAATCAACTTGGGTGAGACACAACCCAGCTCAGATCGCCCCCGAATCTCCAGTCAAATTCCAAACCTTTCCATGATGGCTGATGAAGTCCAATTAAACAAGCATTTTTACCTGTGAATTGCAAGGTTTGATTATAGCTATCTTCCCCATCAGAATACAAATATAAGAAATATATGTATATCTAAGCAAATAGAAGACTGCCCACGGGATTCTAAGCATTTTCAGAAATCATAGCCAGCCACTAAAATGCTGTGTGATGCAAATTAATTTACTGAACAGAAATATTCCAATAAAGTGGGCTATAAACTGAGCATCTGTATTTAAAAATTGTACTTCCCCACTCACCTATGTGATGAAAATCAGAATACATTTATCTCCCTGAAGGGAAATAATGTCTCTAGCAGTTACTTGTTAATGTTGGCTGACAAGTGCTTCCTTACTGACTCACACATCAGCATTCTTGTACCTGGGGCATCTCTCTCTTTGCCTCTCTTTACCCACTCCTTCAGTCCATCTCCAGCAATTAATGGGCACCTACCCTGTGCCAGGCATTGTTCTAGTGACATAGCCATGGGAAATCCAGAGAAAACTCCATGCATTCCTGAGTTTACCTTCTAGTGGGAAGAAGGTCATAGTAAACAAGGTATAACATTGAAAATATAGTAGGTTAAATAGTGATGTGTGCTCAGGAGAAAAACCAAAGCAGACAAGCAGGGAGGTGTCGAACACGGGGCGGCTGCAGGTTTGTACGCACTGGCAGGGAAGCTCTGCTGCTTGAAAAAACATCTGGAGGGCGAACATCCCCTGCCAAGGTCCTGAGGCCAATGTGGTGTGTTTAGGAAGGAGCTGGACTGGAATAAGCCCCCAGAAGAGCAGCATCTCAGGCACTGAGATGAAAGACGTAACTGCACCCTGGCTTCCTGGAGCCCCTGAGTCATGGACAGGAACTGGCTTTTATCGCCAGCTTACAGCTACTGGAACAATACTGCTCATCTCCATTTAAAAAGATCACTCTGTCTTCCTCCACTAAGCTGGCAACCGGGTCAGTGAACAATTCAGTGTGCACTGGGGTCCATAGGTCCCTGGTTCTTCCAGCATGCGGGATCCCCTATTTCCAATGCCCCTGTCTTTTCAGAGCATCTCCCCCATCTCCTGTTGTGGGGCATTTAGATGAGACCCAGAGGAAACACTTCTGCTGGTGGCTTTCACAAAATCCTGCATTCTCCACCAGGATCTCTGCTGAAATTTGAGCAGTTTTCTCCTTATCAATCCATGGAGCTTGAGAATCTGTGTGTCATGGCGTCAGTGGCATGTGGAAGACTTGCAGTAAGAGAGAAAACAAGTAAAATCTGAAACTATAAATGAGGTGTTTCAACCAGGATCAAGAGACATCCCCTATTTGATTCATTGTTGACAACACAAAAAAGAAGACCCAACCCACAGTTTTCTTGCCTGGCAGCTCTCTGCTCAGAGGAAGGCACACAGAGAAGGGGCTCCTTTGGCGGGTGGGGTTTGACGTCTCACGTCTTTCTTGTGGACGATGACTTCTGTCAGTGGGAAGAAGGTGCAGGTGGAAGGCAGGAACACCTTTGTGGTTCTGCTCCAGCCACTGACCCTAAAGGCAGCAGGCAGGGGCGTGAGGGCAGCTCACCTCCTGGAAATACACTTTTCTCGTCTGCACACTGAGTCTAATACTGGTGCCGCCTGGCAGAGTTCTCACGACGGCTGATGCCCGTCAGCGCCTGCTCCTCGGTCCCCACTGCTGTGACCCCACACCCCACCTGGCTGCATGGGGCCGCTGTATGGGCAGCGCACAGGATGACGCCCTCAGAGGTAGAAGCCGGGATCCGCACCTGGCTCTCTGAGCTGCTCAGATTAAGTTTCTGTACCTACAAGTGTCCTCCAACCCCAAATCTCCCTCCTTTCTGGAGGATGTGTTCAGGTCCCAACTCAAGACCTCAGCATGTGACTGTATTTGGAGACAGGCCCTTGAAAGAGGTGATTAAGGTAAAATGCGGTCCCATGGGTGGGGCCTGATCCAATCTGACTCGTGTCCTTATTAGGAGAGGAGATCAGGCCCCAGACACACACACAGGGACGGCCCTGTGAGCATCTGGGGTGTAGATGGACATCTATGAGCCCAGGAGAGAGGCCTGGGGAGAAACCCATCTTTCTGACACCTTGATCTTGGCCTTCCAGCCTCCAAAATCATGAGAAAATTAACTTCTGTTCTTGAAGTCCCCCAATACATGGCGCTTGGTTACGGAAGCCCCAGGTAACTGAGGCAGGGCTGTTCTCACGGTGGGAAACAGCCGGGCACTGCATCTGGAAAGCACACGTGCCGATCGCTGTCTTTTGCCCCTCAGCCCGGATGTCCAAATCCCACCTTCCTCTGTGAAGAATTGTCATAGCAGAATGGGGAGGGGAGCAGGTGGGCGCAGGGAGCATATCTTGAGTGTTGTTGCTGGAGTTCTGTGGGACTTTCTCCTCATTGACCGTCTCCTGCATGACAGCGTGGGACGGTGCTGAAGCAGTGAGCGAGGCGCCTCGGCCAGCAAACAGCCGTGCCGGTTCAGCTCACTTTCCTGAGCAGGGAAAAAAGTTTTCAAATGACTCCTGAGCAGAGTAATTTCATTTGCTGTGAAGTAAAGTTAAAAGTAAAGTGCACTAAATTAATATGGATTCAAATTAAGCCATTTATCTCTGTACGCATTTCAACTCCACATCAAATACAATCATTGCTTACGCTACTCCATGGCAAATAAAATGACAAGTTAGATTGTATTATGTGGTGGTGTCCCTTTTCTGGGAAAACACACACACACACACACACGCACACACACGCATGACCCGATGCTTGCTTGTTTTTTCACTGGTTTGAGCGCTGCAAGGTGGCCAGATTATTTCGGCTTAAGATGCGGGGCTTTCCTTGCTTGCTCTGAGAGCGGCTCCCCTGGCTCTGGGGGGGCTGCAGGAGCTGTGTGCGTGTTTCCCAGCTGCAGGGAGAGGAAGCTGAGTGGTTGCCATTGGATGCTGAGTTACCTCTCCAGTCCTCTTTGGGGGCAGGGATGCAGAAAGGCTCCGCAGGGGACCCTGCAGGCCTGAGGCATGAGACCAGTCACAAAGCTTGTTTCCGGTGCTTGGTGCCATAAATGCATACATGTGCGCACACGTTCACACTCATGTGCATGCCTGGCCCCAAGGTTCTGAGACCTGGGATGACCCTGGTCAGTATATGATGGTGGTGGCCAGCACCAGATTGTCCCCAGTGCCCAAAGCCCAACTGCCAGTTGCTGTGACCACCCCTCCTCCCTGGTGAACAAGTAAACATCTGGGACTGGCAGGGAGTAATGTTAGGGACAGTCCCGGGTGACCTCCTCCTAGTTCAGCAGAAATAAAAACCTGATCCTTCCAGGGAAGCTGTAAGGACCCCCTCCTGCCTTCAGCGGCTTTGTGCCCTCCCCGTCGGGTCTGCAGCCTGCCAGCCCCCTTCCTGGCTGCCCTGGGAGGCAGCCCATGGACTGACCATTTCTACGGCAGTGATGACAAGACATGTCTCCGCCCATTCAGGCTGCTGTGACAGAACACCATGGATGGGGGCTTCTAGCAACATTTATTTTTCACAGTTCTGGAAGTTGGAAGTCCAGACACAAGGTGCTGGGAGGACATGTGTGCTCGCATGACAGAAGGGGCTGGGAGCTCCCTGGATCTAACCACCTCCCTAAGGCTTACCTGCTAACACCGTCCCGTTCAGGGGCGGGTTCCACACATGCATTTGGGGGACACAAACATTCAGGCCATGGCCAGATGGAATTAGGAGGTCCTGAGATTCCGCAAACCCACCAAGCTGGGACCCTGTCTCCACCGAGATGCATCAAATTTCCATCAGAATAAGGACCCTTTGATTAACAGGGTAACTCTCATCAGGAGATGGGTGTTAGAGGTTATTTCTTTTGCTTCCCAGGAACAGAGGGGAACACCCCCTGAACTCTGGATGGACAGACAGCAACAGCTGTAATACTCTCACTGCCTCCTTTGGCCGCCAGGGCCAGATGGACAGATGACCCGATCCACAGGCTGAAGACCCTGAGCGGCGAGCAGGGCTGAGGAGGCCCCGTCAGCACAGCCCTCTGCTGCTTGGTCCTTCCTGGGACTGGAAGGCCACAGGCATGTGCTTCTCTTGGGGGACAACCTGTCGCCCCTGTGCGGCTGCCCTGCTGGCCCCTCCCTGGCTGTCCCCGAGCTCTCACACCTGCCAGTTGCTCCCCATTCCCAGCGTCTCCCCTGCACATGCCCTTGTTTGGCCACCCTCCTCAGGGTATCGATCCTGGGAGTCACCCTTCTTCCCTGCCCCCCAACTCTTTATCCCCCAAGTCCAGCCCCTCTAACTTCCATAAGAAAACCTCTCACCTCTTAAACTTGGGAGAGACCGACCCGCTGGGTCCTCATAAGGTGTGTTAGACAGAAGCACGGATTGCCAGCCCGGGCATTTCATCTGTGATATTTGGTGGTCTGGCAAGGAGGGGACCCTGAACTGGTGGCAGGCATTGCCAGGGGGAGTCAGCCTGCATTCTGCTGACTGGCCCCTCATCCATGGAGAAGAGGTCTGCCCCTCTGCCCACGTGCACAGCTCCCCCTGGGGCCTGGCCACCTCTGCAAGCTCAGGGGCCAGCTCTGAGTCAGGGCCCAGGCTCCCGGGTCCACACAGGCCGTGGGATCTTGCATTTCCATGTCCCAGGGGAGGTCTCTGCTCCCCACTTCCTCACCCAGATGCACCTCAGTCTCGGTTCTTCCAGAAACCGTTCCCTGATCCCTCGTTGCGGCCTCTCCCCTCCCCTCCATCCCTGCAGAGCTCTGGCCTCAGGTGACCCCGAGTGCCCTCTCCTCTGCGGCGGGCCCAGCGTGTCCACCAGGAGTGACCTGTCCTGCAGGCTGCAGTCCCTTCAAGGATTTTCACAGAGGCACACGGCTTGAAATCGCGAAGCTATACACCAGGAATAATTTCACAGATCGCACAGAAGAAGAAGAGGAAAAACTTTCTCTACCTCTTTCTTTTTTATTAGATGATGCCACTGCCCACAGTCTGGAAGCTTCCGCGCCCAGCATTGATTAAGGTTGCTTCTGGCCCATGTGTCTTCCTTGTGTAGCATTTTGTGGTTCGAAATCAGGACATTGTGGGAGTCCCCCGTGATGGAGGGCCGGGACGCAGGGGCCTTCCTGGAAGCCTGTCAGCTTGCTCGCCCCTCGTGCTCCAGACCAGGAGCACCAGTCACACAAATGGTGTCTCACCTCTGCCCTGGGGCCTGGGGCGGCTGGGCAAAGGGTCAGTTGACTAATGGATGCAGAGGCTGATCTGTCGGGACAGTCAGTTGCTCCTTCGGACGCCAGCCCTCCGGGTGTGATCGGACAGTGATGGTGGTGGCATCTGGCCCCGGGACCACACCTTTTGTGAGAACCATGGCCTCCCCTGCTGTCCGCTAAGACTGGACTTGCTCCCAGCCAGGGACCTCCACGTGAGCGCTCCTCTCAGCTCCAAAACCACCTGTGAAGCAGGCAGATCAAATGCCTGGAACTTTCTCGGGCAGGGCTCAGGGCCACGAGACACCCCTGTCCCTCCCCACGGAGCCTGACCACTCCCTGATGCAGACGTCATGGGAAGGTAGCCCACACCCCAGGAAGTTACCCAGTGGTGGTGACCCTTGTCTAGAGGCCACAGGGCCTCCTCGGAGAACGGCATGGCTGACTACCTGCAGGTGCATGAAGGCCGGGAAAAGTGGCCCAGTGCCAACAGACCTCATCTTGGCTAATGTCTCTCTGGCAAGCTGCACCCTACAATGCTTTCTGGGTTCCAGTAACAGGATCACTGAGAAGCATCCAGCCTGCCTGGGTGGACAGTGAGAGCCCTGCTAGGCAAGGGGGCAGGTCCGGCACAAGGGCTGGAGCTTCCGCAGCTGGGAGGAGGGAGACACATGGCGCTGGACTTGCACGTGGCCTTGAGCTGCGGGATGAGGGAGCAACGAGGGGCAGGTGGGAACCAGGCTGAGGGGGGCTGAGAGGACAACAAATAGGTTACTTCTGGGAAAAAAGAAAACACCAAAGATGTCACCTACCTTCTCTGGGTCAGACGCTAGGGATCCTACATACTGTGACATTTTTTCATATAATTGTCCAAGCAACGCAGAGACGCCAGATTGTCACAGCGCAATTACATCTCCTGCCAAAGCCCTTCTGCTGCCCTGACATCCGGGCTGTGTGCTGTCCCCCTGCCTCCAGCCACAAGCCGTTTCCAAGGCTCGCTGTATCAAAACAGCCTGTGTATTCGTTCCCTGGGGCTGCAGTGATAGATTATCCCAGACGCGGTGGCTTAAAACAGCACAAATTTATTCCCTTACAGTTCTGGAGATCATAAATCCAGAATCAAGGTGCCAGCTGAGCCATGCTTCCTCCAGGGACTGCAGGGGCCCTCCACTCTCTGCCTTTCCCAGGCCTGCCCTGTGAGGCCTCCCCGCCAGCTTCAAAAGGGGCAGGAGCTTCCCGCTGCTGGCCTAGGGTGGCTTCCTCTGCTGGTAACCCTTCCTCTGCCTCCTCTCCACAAAGAGCCTTCCAGGCACCCATAGGACCCAGCCAGATAATCCAGGATAATCTCTCCACCCATGACTTAGTCACAGCTACAAAGATTCACGTGCCATATAAGGGGACACAGCCTCAGGGGACCGGGATATGCATCCCCGGGCGGCCTTCCTCAGCACCACTCAACCCCATCTCCTTTGCTACGGACCATTCACCTCCATCCCCCAGAGAGGCCCTGGCCGCTCTGCTCTCCCCAGCTCTCTCCAGCGCCGTCCTCACACCTCGGGAGTTAAAACGACTGCTGTGAATGCGGATTTTGCCTGTAACCTCTCCTGGGTTAAAGAATTTTGAAAGTGCCATCAGTTCTGCTGAAATGCAACATACATGCTCCGAAAACTCTTGACCTCATGCAAGAGTGAATGGTAGAACCACAGGGGAATGGGCGGTGGACAACAGTCAAGGACCCAGATAGCAACACATTCGACAAGATGCGGCCCTAATATGCAGGGAAGCACCTGTTAAGTGGCTCGGAAATAGACGCCCCAGAGAGTAGGGTCCTTACCTTGGAAAAGCCCCTCAGGGCTTATGGATGTGGGTGTTGGGTTGGGGGACCGCACAAGGAAGATTGTCTGAACTGAGATGGAAGGTCTAACCCCCAGAAGAGAGGGGCCTGTCCCAGTGCGCACATGGCACACGGAGCTGGCTGTGGATGGTGGAGGCGTGTACGTGTTGGATGCGCCTAATGGCTCTGCTCAGCTGGGGGCCATTCTCTGCAGTCACCTCCAGGCCCCCATGTTTTCTGCTCTCCTCTGTTCCTTCCAGACACAATCACAGTGCGTCGTGCTCAGACAGTTTCCTGACATACCAAGCACATTGGCACAAACCAGCTTTGCAAAGCCAGCTTTACAGCAGAAATGACTGTGGAATGGGTAACACGGGGCACGAGGCTGCCCCTCTCCCTGTAGGTGGGATGGGCTGGGCTGATCCCACGTGCCATCAGGGAAGCCAGAGAGGAGCAGGCTTTGTGTGGGCTGGGGTGGGCGTGGGCACGCACATATACACACGAGCACCCACATGCACCATCCCCCACATGCACACGTGTGGGATGTGCTCAGAGCTGCCTTGATCCTCTCCCCATTACATCTCCCAAGGCCTCACCACCTTACTGTGCTGTTATTTATTCTGTCTGCTTATAAAAGTTCCACCACTTGTTGACATGTGGATGAGAGGGGATGAGGCCTTCAACTTTTCTGGGTAATATGAGCCTGTCCTTAGGCCCCAGGCTCTGGAAAGTGCAGACGGAATCAGAAATATGACCAAGTAAGAGCAGAGCCTGGCCCAGATATGGAGGCCGGGTGATTAAAATGACCAATGTGTCAGGCACGATATAGTAGCTCCTGCTATCGACCGAGCATCAAGAATAAGGCCCCTTATATCACCACAGGAAATGGGCAATTTTGTGCCAACTCGGAGCTGTGTGTCTTGAGGTAATGGTGGGTATAACTCATGTCATCCGCACTGCCCCAGACCTGTTTGCTGAGAGAACTGCAGCCTAAGCTCAGTTTTCCTGGCTCCAGGTTTTAGAGCCAGACCTTTAAAATACATATATTTAAAAGAATGCTAAAATATTTGCTTTGCTCTAAGGGGGCTCAAGTGCCATGGAAATGGCCAGACTGATGGTCCCTGGAGGTAGAAGTTGTCCTCCTTATATCCAGATGAATCAGCCTGGACTCGGTCCCTGGTTCTCACCCCTGTCTGTCACACACACACACACGCGCGCGCGCGCACACACACACACACACACACACACACAATGTGCACGCACTGCATCTTTTTTGTTCTCACTCTTCATTCCCAATTTCTTTGCTCTTTCGTGTCTGCTCACCTGGGCAGGTGCCAGCAAATGCCCGAGGTGGTCTCAATGAGCAAAAGGCAAATATCTGTTAGACCTGGGAGAGTCTTCCCGGAGTGTGCCTGCTCAGCAGCCACCCTCCATCGCTGGAGGACAAGACCTGGTTCCCAGGATAAAAGTGGGGAGGCTGTCTCACAAAGGAAAAAATTAGGAAGTGAAACTTAGCAAAGTGGTCCAAGAATGAAGATTCCAGCAATCTATGCTACTTTAGAATGCTCTCAAATAACATACCTTTTTTGCATGAAGCCATGTACAAACATATCAAAACAAAAAAGCAAATTTTTAAGTATGACCCCAAGGCCCACCAAACAGAAATAATTGCTGTTAGCAATCTGCTGTATTTTGTTTTACTCTGTTTTCTGAATACATGCAGAACATGTGTTTATTCACACACAAATACACATGCTTTCAGTTGGGATAGCAACATTAATAATTTTTTCATTAGCATTTTCCACTTAAAATTATGTTGTACACATCTCCCTGTAAACTGGAAACACCACAGTTTTAAATCTAGCATTTTTTGTTTAATATTAGGTTGCGGCCATTTTCCCATTGGTCACATCGTTTTTAAACCGTAATTTAAATGTAGACGTCCCTGTTTTTGAACTGCTCCTCTACTGTGGAGTCCTAGGTGACTGGCAGGCGTTTTGTTCTGAGCTCATGGCTGTGAGGCTCATCCGTGCAAGTCTTGGCACACGTCTGGTTGGTGCTTTAGGGTAAAGTCTCAGCGGCAGCTTGCAGGAGGACAGCTTTCTGCTAAGTGGTCTTCTTGAAGGGTTTCCCTGGTCCGTTCCCAGCAGCAGGTGTGGCAGCGCTACTATTTCACCGGCCTCTGCAGCACCGAACAGCATTTTCCTATTCTGTTGGGTGGTTTCTTTCTGCCAACTTGACAAGTGAGAACCAGGTGCCCCCTTCCATTTCTGGAGCTGCAGACTTTGGGGCTCCTCGGGACTCTGGGCCAGCCCTGCTTCCTTCCTTGGAGTGGTTAGACCACTGTCCCCGTCTCCTCACCAGACAGCTGGGTGACAGGCATGCTGGAGGCGCTCAGGCAGCACTGAGGGTTAGCCTGCCTGCTGGTACCTGTTGCATCGTGCTGCACACCACAGCTTTGTTCTGCCACCGGGGTCTCAATCCCACTTTCTGTGCTCCTGCTAAGCCTAAGCCACCACTGCCTGCTTGGCTGGAGCTCCCCCCACTGCCCCTCCACTGCCTGCCACTTCCACCACCCCACCCCTTCCCCTCCCCCTCTCCCTCCCCCCTCAGAGCCTCCAGAAGGAGCCAACTTGCGGAAACCTTGAGTTGGGACCTCTGGCCTCCTGAACCTCAAGAGAGCAAATGTTCGTTGTTTCAAGCTCCCAGCCTGTGGATATTTGTTACGTCAGCACCACGAATCTCATACTTTGTCATGCCTTAAAAGACCACATGTGCATATCCAGAGAGGCAGGAAGGCCATGACTTGCCAGGGGTACCGAGCTGGGAGGGGGTGGCCGCAGGAACCAGGGCCGGTGGGCCTGGCTGTGGGGTGTGTGCAAGGAGAAGCAGCAATGTTTACAAACACTGTCACTGGTCGCAAGTTTGTCCGGGTCCGCAGGGCCGCTTCCCTCTGGAATGCCAACAGGTCTGTCTGCTGTCTCCCGAGACACTGTGGGCTGCAGCCTGCAGGGCAAGGGCTCCTTGCTCCCTCTTGAACATTCGAGCTGGCCCTGGGTCAGGCTGCCGACTCTGCAGGGAGCTGGGGGCGGCTCCTTGTTGGAGCAGCGTCTCCCCAGAACCTGCTTCCCAGAGTAAGAACAGGCCTCGTGCATATGGATTTATAGACATTTAAAGAGGCCCATTGCAGAATGCATATTTAATTGCTTTATACAATGTTTTAATGCCCATGTAGGTCCTTTTGTAATATCCTTCAGAAATTCATCTTAAAGGAGATTTCAAACCCCAATGACTGACCCAGCGAGCCCTGGGGTCCCTGTGTGCATGGAGGTTTTATTTAATAACAAAGTGTTTTATTCAAAGTTGCTCCTCTTGATGAGACTGCCCTTGGAGGCTCCAACATTTCTGGAGTGCAATATTATGTGTATTATTGGCCAAATCACCCACTGAGTTTCTGTCAGGCCTATTTCCCTTTTATGTTCTCAGTGCTTAAAAAGCCTTAGAAGATTCTCATGCATTTTTTAGCAAAAGCGTGTTGCCGATTTTTCCCTCCTTTGAAAACTGGCAGGGCCATGTAAATCACGTCCTAGAGGAGCCCCTCAAGCTGAAAGTGAAAATGATGCTCATTTAGGTAGGAAGACGTGTTCTCTTAGCAGAGACTGTAGGCACCGAGCGGCACGTGCGTGAGCCGGCAGAGGCTGGTGTCCACGGAGGAGGGGAGAATCCCTTGGTGGGGAACCCCTGAACATCTGCTGTCAGGAGGGCTGAGAGGAAGGGAGAGAAATCGAATTTTCTCTTACAAAATGGAAGGAAGAAGAGTGGGGAGTCGACAAAGAATTTCTAAAATGTTCCCACCACCCTGCCCGCAAAAGCCTGGGGCTAGGGACTGAACTGCATCCTCCCGAATTCCTGTGTTGAAGTCCTAATGACTGCATTTGGAGGCAGGGCCTCTAAGGGAGGAAGGAAGGCAAACTGGGGCCACAGTGCAGGGCCCTGATCCTAGCATCACCAGAGAGCCTGGTCCCTCTCCCCACTGTGTAAGGACGGGGAAGGCGGCTGTCTGCAAGCCAGGAAGAGAGTCCTCACCAGGAGCCACACCTGCACGCTCCTGGATGTGGGCCTCCTGACCTCAGGAGCCCTGAGGGGCGAATGCCTGCCAGGAGCCCCCGGTCTGTGGCTTCTGCCCTGGTGACTGGAGCAGCTGGAACAAAAAGTCAACAGGAAGGAAACAGAACCCAAAGGGCAGAGGGCCGCTTTCTATGTTCCATCCTGTATATAAGCATGCACGGAAGCGACACCCTCAGCTTGGGCTCTGGGCACCTTTGGCTACAGGTAAAAAACACAAGATGTGTTCCATAAGAGTGACCCGTTTGACCTTCAGAGAAAACCCGACAGAGCGACCTTAGGGAAACTGCCACCACGGCACCATCCTTATGGCTTCTGAGCCTGAATCTCTGAGCCCTCGTGTGGTTACACGGCTATTGAGAGTCCGGATGGAGGCTGGAGTCCACGTGGGCCCTGCAGCATCTCAGCCACCAGGGCCAAGCCCTAGGGGCAGGAGTGGCTTAGGGCTCCTGCCGTGGGGAAGGTGATGGCTGGCATCAGTAAGCCTTCCTAATCCCAAGGCCAGGACTCAATGCTGGGAAGGCTGAGCATCTCTGCAAAGAAGCTGTAGTGCAATAGAAAAATATACTCCATATTTGTTCCCAATTTCTGGCAAGAGCTTCCAAAACTCTTGGGAAGTCCTGAGTGACAGTTTCTTTGTTATGCTCACAGGCCACCTGCGTGGGCTCCACCATAGCTTGTGGACCGCTGGTCACCAGAGAGACCAGCTGTGTGAGCAGAGGCTTTGATCCAGCCAGACCTCCGGGAACAGAGAGGGCCTGGCTGCAGAATTCAGCCAGATGGCCATGATTGTGTCCGTGATGAAATGCCAGTCAAGCCTCTGGACACCCAGACTCAGTAGAGCTTCCCAGTTGGGGGACACACAGATGTGCCGGGAAGGTGACATACCCCAGCCGCTGGGGAGAGGCCCATGTAGTGACCCTGCAGGTCACTTCATATGCCAATCCCATGTGCATCTTTATAATAAAACTAGTATTCCCGACTGCATTCCTGAGTTCGGCCTCTAGAGAATTCTCCAACCTGAGGAAGGTTCTCTGAACGCCCCAAATTCATAGACAGTCATCAGTGTGTATGGCCTGAGGTCTCCTCTCGCCGCTGAACCTGCAGGGGGGCCAGTCCTGGGCAGGGGCAGCCTTCCCCCCCGGGTCCTGCTGGCCGCTCTGGGTGGCCCTCCTCTGAACTGTATGGCAGTGCACCTACTTGGGATGGAAACAGAACAGACTCTCAGAACAAAGGAAGAACGGAGGGTCTGTGGGCATAAATCCTGCAAAGCGGCTTGACTTATCTTAGGGGCCACTGCCACCTCCATGTGGGGTTTTCATTCTGCAGAGAGGATGGTGTAGCCTCTCTACTATTTGGGAAGCCGTTGGTCATAGGAAGTCAACTGCATTGCTTGAGTTGGGCTGTTAGAGACAGGAAAGTCCTCAGTTCGCTGTCACAGAGAAGGTTCTGGAAGACCAGTTCTGTCCCTCTTTGGTGGGGCAAAGAGGCACAGCCTCTGTGTCCAGTGGCCAGTGGCACTCATGGAACTGACCTCGGGGGCTAAGGGCCTTGATGACATTTGTTCCTGGGAATCTAGGAATCCAGACTTGCCTGAGGACATCTTACAGGATTTTTAAGAACAGAACTCACACCCACCACACAGGACTGGGCCTCACCCCTTGGGAAGGCCAGTGGGGGAATGACAGGGGTCCTACCCTGACAGTTGCTGGAGGAGGCCCAGGATGGTGACTAAGGTTTTGACTTTGGAGTCAATAGCTTCGAATTTGACCTCTCCTCTTCATCCTCTTAGTAAACCTGGACGTGCTCCTTAACCTGTCTGCATGTTGCTTTTCTGGACTTGGGCCAAGATGTCCAGGCTGATTGTGGGCGGGGGGTGCACTGTGACGGGTCCCCTGAGGGTCAGTGATAATATTTCCTAATAGGTGGTATTGTGTCAAGGGCTGCTTCAAGAGACATGAGAAGCTTCCTACAACCCAGCCTGACCAACGGAAGACACTCACGCCATGTGTAACTGTTTACTGGAATCAGGAGGCCCAGGAGGCCCAGCTCTGAATCTCGGTGTTCAGCTACAGAAATTGTGACTGAAATAGAGAATGTGCCAGGAGGAAGCGGCCGGCCGATGCCAGCACGGCTGTCCATTGCCGGCAGGAGACACCCAGGGCATCCACCACCTTTCTTCTTTTCCCAACTTCTTGCCTGGGGACAGACGCCCCGCAACACACCAGCCATTCCAGATGCAAGGCCGTATTTACAAGTCCGATCAAAGCCGACAGAAGTGGAGGCTGCAGGAACAGGCGCGCACCTCGCCGGCTTCCCACGGCGCTCCCCGCCCCTCCTCTGGGTGTGGGATTTGAAGCGCAGCCGCTCCGTCACTTGGCTTTCTCCTGCCAGGTGCTGGCTTGTCACTACCCGAACATTCCTGAAACATGGCTCAGGGTGTCCAGTGAATAAATCCCTACTGCTGTCTTCATAGTCACGAGGAGGAGAACATCTCATTCTTTACTATGCCAGTAAATTCTGTGTCCGATTTATCTTCTGTCCGGCTGACATTAATATTAAGGCCTTCTATGAATCACAAATCTGTCACACATCAAGAGAAACAGCACCAAGAAATAAAAAGCCCTCATTAACAAGAGCGGAATTAGTCCTTCGAGGTCCTGCTCAATGGCCAAACAGACCATTTAGAGTCCAGCCGTTTCCTAAAGGGCGCACTGTGGTACGGGGTCAGTGTGCTGGATCTAAGCTAGCCAGTGGTGGGCCAGGAACCGCCATTGACAGTGCAGGGGTGACTCGGAGGCTCAGCTCTCAACACGGGGAGGGAGCAGCGGGCGAGAAGGAGCTGGGGTGTGCAGCCAGGGCCGCCTGTCCAGGTCCTCCGCATTGGACCCGCAGCAGCACAGCTCCACGGGCATGACCCCAGGCCATGCTAGAGAACCCGCCTCCTGGAGTGGCCACCCAGGAGGTCATTCGCCCTGAGAATGTATCAGAAAAGTCAGTTCCCCAAAACACTCCCCTGTGGGGCCCAGAAGGAGGAAGCCTGCCAAGGCCCAGGCACGAGGTCCCACCTTTGGGAATTTCCCGGAGGGCATGTGTCCCTCTCTGGAAGCAGCTTCCATAAGGGCAGATCCTCATGTTGCTTTTATGGACTTGGATGTCCAGGCTGAGTGTTGGGGTGGGGGCACGCTGTGACGGGTCCCCTGGAGGTGGCTACACCTGGCTTGCCGTGGGGCTCATACACGAAGTCCATCGCAGCCTCTAAATGGGGAACACCAGCCGATTTTGGGGCTGGTCAGATCATCGGCTTAGATTTGGGACCTTTCCTGGGAGCAGCCCTACCAGTCGGGTAAATCCGGTTCTGCTCAGGGGACCATCCTGGGAGTCCCCTCACTTCCACCAGCAGCCTACAAAGGCATGGAAAGCCCAGTTCTCTCTTTCATATTTCAGGACAAATAAATGTTCATAGTAAAATCCCAGCTGTTACCGTTACATAAGCAAAGGAACTAAGTCACACGTCATCACAGAGCCTTGGAGAAGGTGTGATTCCCAGGACTGACTATTATCATCTGGACAGAAGCCATGTGGACGTCCTCCCACACGTACCCATGTGTGTGTATACAAGTGTGCACACGTATAAACTCTCAGCGGGCTCATACCACCAGGTGTGTTCTGTTAA
This sequence comes from Manis javanica, assembly GCF_040802235.1. Lineage (NCBI taxonomy): Eukaryota > Metazoa > Chordata > Mammalia > Pholidota > Manidae > Manis > Manis javanica. Next base: position 3,441,471 of record NC_133159.1, on the reverse strand, counting down.
CCACCTTTCAGCGAGGCAGGTAACACATGACAGAGAATGAATACCCGTCTGTGCTAACAAATTTTTCCCCAGCTTTACTGTGATCTGACATATGACATTGCATGAGTTTGAGGATTTGATAACATGCATATTGTGAAACGGTCACCACTATGAGCTTCAGGGGCACCTTCGTCCCCTCGCGTGATTACTGTTTTCTTATTTGTTTGATAGTGAGATCATCGAGATCTACTGTCTTAACAACTTTCAAGTATATCATATGGTAACTGTAATCACCAAGCTTCATGTGGGTGCTTCAGAATTACTCATTGCATAACTGGGAATTTGTATCTTTGGACCAACTCTTCCCACTTCCCGCTCAGCCCCTGGGAACAACTGGTCTATTCCTTTTGCCTGCAGGTCCAGCTTTGTTAGATTCTACATGTAAGTGACATGGCACAATATTGTCTTTGTGCATCTGCCTCACCTCCTCAGCATACTGTCCTCCAGGGCCTTCCACGCTGCCACAGATGGCAGGATTTCTTTCTTTTTTAAGGCTGAATACTATTCCAGAGAATATATATACCACATTTCTTTGTCTATTTGTGAATCGATGGTTACTGGGTCATTTCCATGGCTTGGCTATTGTGAGTGATGCTGATGCCGCGATGAACATGGGGGGCAGGTGCAGACATGTCCTTGAGAGAGGAGCCTCGCCCCCTTTGGATATATTCCCAAGAGTGGGATTGCTGGGCCCTGTGGTCCGTTCTTTATAACACAGATTCTCAGCCCAGGGGTTCCCCCATGAATGCCCATGGTGATAAGCACAGTTCCCTGGGAGGAGAAGTTCCATCTTTCAGTGGACCATGAAAGGCCCTTATTATTGAAGGTCGTGGCAGATGCAGCCAATGGAGGTGTTGTGAAGGCCACTTGTTCACAGGTTAAAGGTAGCGAAGAAATTGCTGGAGGCCAGCCAGGGCCCAAGACCAGACAGGGAAGCTACAGGCCAGAGACAAAGACGGAGCTCAAGGCAGTGAGCGGGGAGTCAGCCCAGTGCCTCCGGGGCTTTGGGACCAGGGCCTGGGGGCCAAGCTCTCCACACCCACGGTGAATATCTAAGTCCTGGTGCCGTGGGGGCACGAGGGGGCTCCCACCCTGAGTGTGGCACTGTGAGGCTGCCAGTCCTGCTAAGAAATTGGAGGGAGATGTGGGCTGGATGGTAACTGGAAAAAGTGTCACCAGTGAAAAGTGAGAACCCCAAACTGGCCCTGCGGGGTGTGGCATTCATGTTTGCACTTGGCAGCCTTACAGGGACCCAGATGGAGAAATAAATTGAACTTTCTGTCTGGAATTGAGCAAGCAAGGGGTTTATCTGTGTTACACACTAACAACTGGGGGTCGGGGGGTGGACAGCTCTGGTGGGCCTCGGAGGGCCTGGCAGGATGAACGCCTTGCCGAGTGACTTCCCCTCGTCACCTGCACTGTCCGGGTCAGGGCTGCCCCACCGGTGCCAGCTGCAAAGTCATCTGGGAGTGAACGTCCTCCCCTGGGGTGAGTGGCCATGGGCCCAGACCAGGGCTCTGCTGGTCAGGAAAATGGTGGGAGTGGGTGCCCAGGGAGAGCCAGCAGGCTCAGCAGACACCAGGAAAGCAGACAGACCTCTTGAAGAAGAGGTAAAAATATTAGAGGAGATTTCAAAACAATTAGAAATTTCCAGAGGATGTAAGAAGCAGGGAGGGACCCAGAAAGTATGCAAGAAACCCTAACGGATAGATCCGCCCCAGGCTGGATGCTACTTCTGGGAAGGGGCCCTGACCTGCTAGAGACAGCTGACGGCTAAGGTGAGCGGGAAGAGGACAGGATGCTGCTGAGAGCGCGCAGCAGGATCTGCTAAGACATGGGAGGGCAGAGTGGCCAACGCCCGCGTTTCCCTAAGAGCATATGAAGGAGAGAAACCTCTGAAGAAACAGCGGCTGCTAGCTTTTCAAAAGTGGAGAGAGATGTGAATACTCCAGAAACCCAAAAGTCCTGTGCAAAAGAAATAACCCAAACTCACAGATGGGCACCTTATAGTAAAACCACTGAACCTCATCAACCGAAAGAAAGTCATAAAATCCTCAGAACTCTACAGACAGAGGAAATCTTAAACTGCAGCAGAGGAAAGAGAGAGAAAAAGAACAAAAGAATGATAAAAAGATGGAGAGGAGACATCTATGAGCAACATAAATGACGGGGCTCCATGTTAAACATTGAAGGAAACAACTCTTAACCTATAAATTCTGTAGCCAATTAATCTGCTCAATTTCAGAGACAGACTGAAAAACTTTACTGTTCATGGTTTTCTATTCAGCAGTTCATTTTGAAAGAGATATCAAAGGGTGCACTTCAACAAGTAGGAAATCAAACCCAAGAGGAGGAAGCAAGAATTCAAGGAAACCTATGTAAATAAAGAAGGTCAGGAGCATATTGGTAATTCTAAATAACAGTATCTTTGAAAAAAAAAGACTTAAAAACAAGATGGCACTGAAATATTAGCCAACAAATCCATAAAGTTGGGAATGGAGAGTTTGAAGTTTAAGTCTTCTAACTTCTGGTGACATATAGAATTGCTGTTTAATATTATTAGGTTTTGTTAATAGATATGTTAACATTTAAAATTAGTAACCACTAAAGACAAAATAAGAGGAAGTACAAAAACAGTACAGGAGGAAACAACGAGAAACAAAGAAAGAGGTTTGAAAGGAAATTACCATTCTAAGGATCTCAGAGTTGTGTAGTCAGCCATAAAATGCGTTAGGCAGGTTTTTATTGTTTTGTATCTTTTTTAATGAATCCCCTATTTTTAACAAGGTGTCCCAAATTCCTGGCTCACTTCCACCTCTTGGGATATTTCTGAAGCTGGAGAAAGTGCAAAGTATTTTCTGGTCCAAGGCAACCAAATGCCAGCCTTCATTCATCCCCTAATGCTGCACCAGAGGGCACCCCCTGACTCACGCCCAGGCTGCCCGTGTTCCACACTGCCCCCGCGGCTGGCTCCTTGGTCTGTGTATTGGCTCAGCCTCTCACTTTATTAATGACTAAAGGAATGCTTTGCTTTTAAAGTGTCTCCTAAGTGCCAGCTGTGTTCACGTTATCCATTTTTCTATGACTGATCTACCAGCAGAATTGCACCCCCACTTTAAAGAGGAGAAAACTGAGACTCGCAAAGGATCCGCTCCAGATGGCATGGCTGGTAAGGAGCGGCGTGACCTGCACTCTCGCTCTGTGCTCCGGTCCTGTTCCTTTCCTTCCGTTTCCCCCAGCCCCTTCACCACGAAGGGCCAGGGCGCTGGGACACGGGAGGGAAACCCCGGCTTGCATGCCAGGCAGCATGAGTGTTTGCTGAAGGGAGTTCTCCCGGCTTCCACCCGGATTCGTTCCTGCCCCTTAGGAGATGCCTGTTGATAAAGATGCAGCGAAGCCGACCCAGAAAATCCCCCTGATGCCCACGGACACAGGAGGGATGGCACTGAAGCGAGGGCTGTGATCGTAACGACCCGTCTGCTGGTCAGTGGCCCGTGCAGGCGGGGGCATGGGATGGGGTGGGCAGTGGCTGAGCTTCACCCCAGGGCTGGATCTGCGGTCATTCAGAGACCGGCATTCACTGTACCAGCGGCCGTGGAGAGGCAGACATTGATTGCAGAGAAATCGCAGCTGTGGCCTCTAGGAAGAATAGGGTGCATTGTCTGGGAATCTCCACTGTCTGGGAGAGGACCGTGTGGGAGGGGAGCCTGGATCACGGCTGGATTCTTCGGGCTCCACCAGCAGCAGGGGAAGAGTCAGTCTGGGGGCTCAGTGACCAGCCTGGTGATGACATGCGACAGCTACAGGCTGCCTAGACGGGGCCTGGCACCCTGGACCCTCCAGAGGGAGGCAGCTCAGCCCTGCAAACATGCCTCCCCCTGCCTCTGCTTGGTCTGGTTTCAGACCGAGAGAAGGGATCAGGCTCCGGTACCCGGGAGGAGGCTCTGGTCATCAGGCCCCAGGGCCCCCGCCTCGTCTCCAGCCTCATCCCCATTCCCTGCAGCGCTTCCTCCTCAGGCCAGGCCTCCCACTCGGCCTGGACGCTCAGATCCTCCCCAGGGTCTGCTGGCTGCCAGAGACTCAGACCCCTAGGACCCTCTTCTGAGAGAGCCTCCTGGCCGTACCTGCCTCCTCTCCCCCTGCAGGCCCCCTGCACCTGACTCGCAGTCCTCATGCATGGCCTCTGCCAGGCCCCAAAGGGCTTGGGAAACAGTGCAACAAAACTGAGAGACCCCTGCCTGCATGGAGCTCACACACGGCGGGGAAGACAGACCCTGGGCGGTCTGCACAGAGGGAATCCTATGGGAGGTCGGGGTGTGGGGCACAGTGGGACAGGGTGACAGGGAGAGGGCTACTGGGCCTGCCCAGGGCAGGGACACTCGGTCTATGGATTAGTGGTTCTTAGGGACTGAATTGTGTCCCCAGAACACATAGTTTGAAGCCTTAGTCCCTGGGGTCTTTAAAGATGTCATGGAAGCCAAATGGGGTCAGATGGTGGATCCTAATCCAATCTGATTGGTGTTCTTGTAAAAAGACATCAGGACACAGACTATGTGAGGACATAGGGAGTGGACGGCCATCTGCCCACTGAGGGAAGACAGCTCAGGAGAGCCCAGCCCTGCCCACACCTGGCCTCGGCCTTCCCGCCTCAGGACTGTGAGACATGAGCTTCTTGTTGAAGCCGCCCAGGCCTGGGGCTGTTACGGCAGCCAGGGCTGCGCTGAGGTTGGTAACAAGGGAGCAGCGACCTAGCCGGGAGGGAGAGAGGCCGTCTGGGGGCTGAGGGGACGAGGGCTCCCCTGAGCAGAGGGAAGGGCCGGTGTGGCTGCAGAGGGCAGCACGGGGGCAGCAGGCCCAGGCCAGGCTGGCCCTGGGAGTGATTTAAGTTGCTGTGCAGACCAAGAGAACTCAGAGCCTGACGCACCCCAGCTTCCCCAGTGAGCCGGGAGCAGGCAGCATCCCTGGAGATGCAGCCCTTGGTGAACGGAGCCCACATCACGCAGGACCAGTGTCCCCTGTCCCCAAGACCCAGAGAGCCATGCAGGACGTGTCCAGGTGCCTTGCACATGATTCTGGTGCATTCCGCCCAGCACGGGGGCCGAGGGAGGCAGGGGCCTTGGGCGGCTGTAGCTGCAGAAACCGCACTGATCCCGGTGACCTGAGCCTCCTGCCAGGCACAGCTCACTTCCCCCACCGCTGGAAAAGTTCCGATCTTGAGTTTAGATTGCAGGGCCATAAAACTCACTGCCCCCCAGATCACCGCAAATGTGTGGATAACTGAACACAGCCAGAACCGTAGCCCAGAGGCCACTTTTACATCACATAATGGGAGTCCCAGGCTGGCAGTGAGAGGGGGCTTCAAATACCCATCTCCCCCTGCCTGTACCCTGAGCCCTTTGAGAAATGAGTAAAAAGTGTCAGGGAGATGAGGGTGGATTCCATACTGGAGACGGTCATTTCCACCTGTCATGTGGAAGTAAAAGCAATGGTGAGGGGCTCCCCCCACCAAATTAATGTAGCCACAGCGGGTGACTCAGTACCACTTCACTGGGGTAAGAAATCATGTCTGGGGGTCCTGGAGAAGCTCCGCACTCTCTGCCTTCAGGTGCAGCTAGGGGTGCTCCGTCAGGGGTGCCAGAGGGACCCCAGACCCCAGGGCACCACCCAGATGCTCTAGCCAGACTGTGGTGATGGGTCAGGAGCCTACACCACAGTGTCCCATGTTACCCCTGTGCCCAAACAGGTTTGGACCCACCAGCACAGAGGGAGGCGACCCATTTCATTACTCTGGAACTTCCCGTGGAGGAAACACCGTGTGGGCAGTGGCCAGCCCAGTACCCTGGGGGACGCGGGACAGGGGTTTACACAGGCTGGCGTCCTGCATGTGTCTGGCGCGTGGACAAATGTGCATCCTCCCCACTCTCTGATCTGCGGTTCATAAATCAGTCACAGCATCCCCGCCCCCGCGAGTCTCACTGGGTGTCACAGACGTGAATGAAGCCCGGAGTGGTGTGGAGTCTTTGAAAACTGTCTGAAGCAGGGAGCGGGAAGCACAAACTATCATTATTGCTGTCACCACGGCTAATCCTTTCACTGGGGCTGCCAGGGGTCCTGGGCACAGAACAGAACTCCGAGGTGTGATTAGCTAAATTTAGCTGGGACACAAAAGTCCGCAGCTTTGAGCTTCGCCTCGCTTTGACAAATGAGGGGCTTGGAACCGCTGCCGATCTTTTGATTTCATTCTCTTGGTGGCTGAAGGAGCCGGGAGAGAATTACCTTCAGACAAGGATCTTCACTGTTTGCGCAGCACACATTTCCATGAGGCTGCAAAAGCATGCTTTATTAAATTTCCTTTGAAATATAGTGCTGTGATTTAAGGGCAAGAATGTTTTCTATGCCTGAAAAAGATCACGCAAGTTAAGACTGGAGCAGAATGTCCTTTCGCAGGATAAGAACTTGGCGGGCTTCACCTGCTTCCTCCCCATTCCCGGACTCAGAAGCTCTACTTTCCAAAACGTGCAGAGACCAGAAGAGGCCTGCTGTCTTGTCAGCTCAGGCTGACGTAACAGAACACTGCCGCCAGGGCAGCTTGAATGACAGAAGTTGAATTTTCGCAGTCTGGAGGCTGGAGGTCTGAGATCGAGGCGGGTGCCGACAGGGTGGATTCTCCCGAGGCCTCCCTCCTTGGCGTGGACACGGCTGTCTACACCCTGTGTCCTACATGGTCATCCCTCTGTGCATGTCTCTTCTTCTTGTAAGGATACCAGTCCTTACAATACAGTCACACTCTGTGGTCCTGGGGGCTCAGGACTTCAACAGATGAATTTCAGAGGACACAGCTTAGCCCAGAGCATCTGTGTCCGGTGGAGAGGAGCAGTCGGGGAGAACCAGAAACCCTCACGGGTTACGGTGTGGACCCACCAGGCCCCTGGCTCCTAGGCTCTGAGGGTCAGCAGCACAGGTGTACATTTCTGGTGGCTCGGTTCTGTTTGTTTTTACTGCCCACATCATTAGAAACATGCAGCAGGACCCCTCCCCAGGGGAGGCACCCACGTCCCCAGATGTGGGTTGCCCTGCGACGCGAGCCCAGACCCAAGGGTCCTGACCGTGTCTCACACCCTGCCTGTCACTGGGCACAGAGCCGGGGAGGGAAACCCACCCAATAGAAGAGCCCATTCCAGGGCGGAGGTGGCCGAGTGCCCACTCATCAGCAGAGGAGGGTACATGGGAACAGGATGCAGGCTTCCTCTACAGAGAAGTCAGTGAAATGAATTCTGTTTCCCGTGCCCACCGGGGCACAAAGATGGCTTAGCCTGTATTAAATCTTTGCAGGCACCCACCGTCCTGGCCGAGGGTGAGATCAGCATGTGGCCAGAGCAGGGGTGGGGGCAGTGCACACATGTATGTGTGCGTGTGTGTGTGTGCATACCTGGGCTGGCTTCCCAGGGAGACCACAGAATATCCAATCCTGCCAGTTAGCCTGGCAGGCAAGGCACTGAGGTGGGAGAAATTCAGAGAAGAGACATTAAAGCATAATAACAATAACACTCCCTGATGAATGCCCCCCATCAAACCTCCGGAGCATAAATCTGAGAGTGTTAGGAAGGCAGCTGTCAGAAGAAAACTGCCACTTCTCCCTTTTAACCTGTAGGCTCCATTTAGCCAATTAATCTTATTTATAAAAGGACAAGCAAACAATGTAAGTATATGTGGTCTCAGTTCTGATCATTTCTCTGCTGTTAACAGACAGGGTCGTTCTTCCCAATAATTAAGATTCCTACAGTCAGTAAGACCCCACTATTTTTCAAATTTAACTCACGTCGATGGCCAGACCAATGGTGCCGCCTCCCTCGGCCCGGTTCTCGCTGTGCCAACAGCTCAGGTGCAGCCCCTCAGCGTCCCCACCCCACGGGACCCCGATCCCCACCGATTGCAGAGCCCCGGGCGCAGACGCGCGGTGCTTCTGGCCGCCTGGTCGCTGCTGGGAAGTGAGATGTGGAGGCACCCTGTTCGCTGGACTCAGAACGATTTGCAAGCAGAACAAAATGCACCCCCTTGGGCTCTGCTTCCCAGTCTTAGCATTGCTCATCTCCCTGCCTGCTTCCAAAACTGGACTTCTCAACACGCAGGTGGTGTTAGGGGAGGAAAATCTTTTCCTCTGCCCTCTTAGGTGCAATGGTGTGGGTGCGGGGGCTGTGAATTAAACTGGCCACAGACAGACCAACAGGAGAAAAGGTGCATATATTAATTGTTAATTTAATGTGTGTAGGGGCCTCACAGAAAGAGGTGAGGTCTCTGAGACTTGGGGTTGGGAGGGGCGGAGGGGCACTTCCGGGGAGCAAATGCTTTCCCTTGGAGGGAGAACTCATCGAAACACCAAGCACACCTTTTTGAAGGTGGAAGAGAGAGCCTGGTGAGCGCACCTGGGAAGCGCCCAGTGTGCCCCTAGGGAGGGGGTCAGTGGTGGGCGTGCCCTTAGAGGCTTGCCTCCCTCCATCTCTGTCCCCCACCCCCCTTTTCTCCAGGTGTCCCTAAGCACTTGGAGAGCAGGCCCAGGGTGAGGGCAGACCAGCCCCACGGGAGGCACCCTTCGCTAGGGGTGGTAGGAATTTCAGCAGGAGACGGATGGCAACCCAAGAGCTCTGGAGATGGTGGGTTTGGGTCCCTGCCCGGCTGTGCGATGCTGGGCAGGGCTGGGGCACAGGGAGGGCATGGGAGCCGCTGGGGACCGCTACCGTGGGGTCTGGGCACCAGGCCGTAGGACCTGGCCACTTCTCTTTGGGGGGCACAGAAAGTCCTGTGCTTGTTCAGGCGGCCCGGTGGTAAGTGACGCGATCAGAGCAGTTTGGGGGGCAATGTCAGTGGTCACTGCGGGGAAGTGGAAGGAAGGGTACCAGCTCGGAAATGACCTTGGCGGGGAGAGAGTCAAAGTGACGCAGATGGAGAGGAGGGTGAGCTGGCAGCCGCGGCCGCAACGAGCAGTCACACGCCCTCGGGGGAGCACGGCAGCGGGCATGCGTTCCACACGCGTTTCAGGTCATCTCGGCTGGGCTCTGCGTGTGCCCGTGGCCTTAGCCCCTTTGCTCTGCTTCACACATGTGCATTCTGGGCCCAGGCAGAAGGGGCAGCGATGACCTCGGGAAACTCATCACTGCAGCACCAGAGGCGCAGGGGGTCAAGTGGGGACAGGCAGGCCTCCCGGAACCAGGCTGGTGCAGAGCATGTGTCACCTCTGCTTGTGCCCCCCTGGCCAGGGGCGATGTGACTGGTGCCAGGACAAGGGATAGGACCCTCTGCGTCTTCTGGCAGGCACGGCAAAGTCACAAGGCCCTGGGTATGGATGTAGGGAGGTCGAGAATGGGGCCGCGATTCCATCTATAGCAAACGAAATGCACCTGCTCAGCTTGCTCTGGGCTAATCAGTTTTACACATGATTCTTGAGGGAAGTAACACCTGGAGACCCTGATTAGCGCTCTCTCACGCTTTCTCCACATAAAATTCACACATGCTCAAGTGCCTAGATTTTAAGCATGTAGCTGGGTGCCGTTTAGCCAATACACGCACCCACAATGTGTCTTGTGCACACACCACTGCGATCATGATTCAGAACATGGCCATCACCCCAGAAAGCTCTCCAGCTCCTGTCCAATGCCTCCACCCTACCCCACAGGCAGCCAGTACCCCATTTCCATTGCCAGGCCCTTGTCTTGTCTGTTCTAGAACTTCCATGGGCAGAGCCCACAGCACGTGCTCCAGTATTCTTCAGCTCAGCGTTAATAGCTGGGGGTTCATCTGGGTTTTGCAGGATTAACGGTTTGTTCCTTTAATTGTTGACTATTAAAGAAAGTATTACTTGGCACTGGCTTGTCGTTTGTCCATCGCCCTGCGGGTGGGCATTTGGATCATTTCCAGTTTGGAGAAATTATGAATTTGGCTGCCATGAACATTCGTACACGGGCTGGGATTTTTAAACATTCGTTGTCATTTCTCTTGGATAAACACCTTGGAGAAAACCACTGAATGACAGGGTAAGTGCACCTCCCCCCCCCTGCAGCTCGGCTCCACTTGCTCCAGATTCTTGCCAACGCCTGGCATTTCTGTTTTGTTTTTTTTTTAATTAATTTTTTATGTTTCCTTATGGCTTTAATATTTCATTGCATTTTTCATTTGCATCTTTTTTTATGACTAATGACATTTCTCCAGCCTGTGCTTTGGCCCTTTGCACAGCTTCTGTGAAGTATTCAAATTGTTTTTTCCTTTTTCTTCTTGTTTTGGCTGGTTGTCTCTTCCTGTACTACAGATGACGCCCATCATGGGCTGCTTACCCACTGGTTCTGAAGAGCATCATCTGGGAAAACCATCACCTTCCCTGGAGTGGCCAGCGTCCCAGGGGAGGACAGACCGACATCACAGGCTCACAGAAGCTGGGGGCCCGGAGGGAGAGTCCAGGCACACATACAAATTCTACAATATTACAATCGTCTGGTATCTAGAATATTACAATAAACATATTCTCCAGGAATCCCAAAGCAGGTGGTGAGATGTGTACTTAGTCCTGCCCCCGAATCAGATAACGGCCGGGGGCTCCAGCCCCTCCCGCCCTCACCCCTGGTTGTGACTGAGAATCTTGGAAAACCTCAGAGGTGAGGGGCAGAGGTGCAGGCGGGCACGGCCGATAAAGAGCCCTGACTCTCTAATCCTCTCAAATCTAAAGGTTTTTATCGCTCCCCAACTGGAGAGGTGCTGTAGACATCTGAGCCCACTGCCTGGCATGCACTGGGGATTAACATGGCCATTGCCACATTCCCTCAGACTGCTGATTGCTTCCGGGAGGAAGTGCCCATGGCCAGCAAGGGAGCGGGGCCAGATCTGCGGCACTGTGGGAGTAAATGCTGAGTGACCAGCTCTCCAGGGCAGCTGGGGGCCTATTTGTAATGTTGCCGGTTACTTTGTTGTCTACACAACCACCAGGGCTCATTCCCGGCTCCTGACATGACAGCACTTAAACACAGACTCAGTTCTGCAAGCAGGTGTGCGCTGGTCCCAGCCACCACTGGCCAAGTGCTCTTTCTCCAGGTGTGCTGTTTGAGAAACCCTCCATCCTACACCCATGAGGTAGGCCCTGTTCCTGTTGAGGGTCTCCCGTGTGCGTCGGTAACATCAGGCTCTGAGAAGCTCCCAGTGTGATGGTGGAGACGGGAAGGCAGAGGGGACACTGCAGTGGAGGAGGCTCTCACAACTGCAGGAATCACGGCGGGCTCCCTGGACCCTCCATAATGGGTGGTCTTTCTTAGAGCCCACCCCTCTCCCATCTGTTGAGGGCATGGAGGATGAAGTGGAGGGGGGGACCGGGGAGGCGGGGTCGGGGGGCTCACTCTGAGCTGCCCCATGACCGCCCTACACAGCAGACAAGGGTCTGGAAGCAACCATTT